>NC_064646.1:23340428-23969467 GCF_023864345.2 Schistocerca serialis cubense
CTGTGAAAAACAATGCCCTGTACTTCAAAGTGATGCACTTCAAGTAAAAATTCTCAGAACTGACGACAGAAAATGATGCACTTTGGCTACGAATATTACTCAAATAACGAACACCTCTTTACTTGCTCGATAGTTTAAAGTGAGTCCTTCATACTGTACATTCGTAAGTTTCTTTTCCGCTAAATGTGACAAATTAACAGTCCCTCCCTTATGAAAACACAATGAGAATCACGTAAAGTAAGCTGAGATGCTGAATCAGCACTGTCAATTCGTCAAACTGTAATTATAGATCTCAAAATTATTTGCAGTTAAATTCAGTGCACATTTGAATATATCTTTTGAAACACTGAGCGAGGTAGAACAGAGGTTAGCACAGTGGACTTCCATTCGGGAGGACGACGGCTAAGATCCGCGTCTGCTATCCAGACTTTTTCCCGTGATTTCCCTAATTAGCTCCAGGCAAATGCCGGGATGGTTCATTTGAAAGAGCCCGGCACCTTTTCTTCCCCGATCCTTGAAACATTTCGAGTTTGTTGTCCATCTCTGATGGCTTCGATGTCGATGAGACGTTAAACTGTAATATTTCTCGCTTCATTCAAAACAACAGTGGGATTATCATTATGAGTGTTCAAATTTTTCGTATTACTTTGCACAACATGATCGACCTAGCAGCTGTCGCATGGTAGCTGCCTGCTAAGCGTGTGTTACTGCATATTAACCCTGTAAGCATGAATGGCCTAGAATGTGAATTTATGAAACTCTACTACTTTCTTTTATCATTTCTTGATCGTTTAGAACAGAAAGCGCCCTAAAACCGTCTTTTGTTTGTTTCGCGGCCGTTAGCCACTAGTCACCTGAATCAGCAGTTGTCTTGTGACAGCCAGAGCGACAGCACCAGCAGCAGCGAGTACTGTTTGTATAAAGCGTTTATTTTGCATTTTGTTTACGACCTTCCACTAAGGAAGGGGTTCTATTTGTGTTTATCTGCTCTGCATAGTAACTAACAGTTCTTGATAAAACTTTACGTAGTTTTCGTGTTAGATTTCTTAGTGTTTTCTTGATCGTTTAGAACAGAAAGCGCCCTAAAACCGTCTTTTGTTTGTTTCGCGGCCGTTAGCCACTAGTCACCTGAATCAGCAGTTGTCTTGTGACAGCCAGAGCGACAGCACCAGCAGCAGCGAGTACTGTTTGTATAAAGCGTTTTTGTACTTATTTGCTGCGCTTAGCTTTTAAATAGTTTTTCTGGGAAAACCTAGCATAGTTTTCGCGTCTCGTATTTCAGTGAGTGTTTCTTGATTATCAGAGTAGCTCATCAGAAGGTTATCTTGGGAATTTGTCACCGTATAGAGTAGGGTAAACATAGTCATGTGTAGGGGCTGTGGTTGTTGTGAGCGGACGCAAGGAGAATTGGCCACTCTTCGGGGGCAGGTGGAGGCTTTGTCTGTTAGGCTCATCGAGCTCGAGGCGCAGGCGTCGGCTCGTAGTGGCGTTGGGGCAACTGTGGTGAGACCTATGCCTACTTCGGTGGCCTTGGAATCACATGGAACCCCTGATGTCGCTGCGTCTTCCGGCAGTGAGCATCTTACCGGTCAGCCATCACTCCAGGGTGAATGGCGGACAGTGGTGGGCTCGCGCGTGCCTGGCCGAAAGGCGAAGGTGGGATTTGGCCGCATGGCAGCTGCCTTACCCCTTTCCAACAGGTACGGGGTGCTTCCTAGTGGTGATGACATCGTTTCCGAGCCACCACAGGATGCCTCGCCTGTTGGGCCAGTGGCCGATTCTCCGGCAAGGTCCCGACAGTCACAGAGGGCGGGCCTATTAGTTATAGGGAGCTCCAACGTTAGGCGGGTTATGGAGCCCCTCAGGAAAATAGCGGGTAGGTCGGGGAAGAATGCCAGTGTGCACTCGGTGTGCTTGCCGGGGGGTCTCGTCCGTAATGTGGAGGAGGCCCTTCCGGCAGCTATTGAACGCACTGGGTGTGACCGGCTGCAGATAGTAGCACATGTCGGAACGAATGACGCCTGCCGCTTGGGTTCTGAGGCCATCCTTGGTTCCTTCCGGCGGCTGGCTGATTTGGTGAAGACAACCAGCATCGCACGCGGAGTGCAAGCTGAGCTTAATATCTGCAGCATAGTGCCCAGAGTCGATCGCGGTCCTCTGGTTTGGAGCCGTGTGGAGGGTCTAAACCAGAGGCTCATACGACTCTGCGACTATAATGGTTGCAAATTCATCGACCTCCGTTATTGGGTGGAGAACTGTAGGGCCCCCCTAGACAGGTCAGGCGTGCACTACACACCGGAAGCAGCTACTAGGGTAGCAGAGTACGTGTGGCGTGCACACGGGGGTTTTTTAGGTTAGAGGGACCCCCCCTTGGGCGAAACGATAAAATACCTGACGGCTTACCAGAGAGGACATTATCATCGTTGATAAAGAATGTCCGTCCTCAGAGACCAAAAACAGGAAAAGTTAACGTAATATTGGTAAACTGCAGGAGTATCCAGGGCAAGGTTCCTGAATTAGTATCTCTTATTGAAGGAAATAGTGCGCATATAGTATTAGGAACGGAAAGTTGGTTAAAACCGGAAGTGAACAGTAACGAAATCCTAGACACAGAATGGAATATATACCGCAAGGATAGGATAAACGCCAATGGTGGAGGAGTATTTATAGCAGTAAAGAATTCAATAATATCCAGTGAAGTTATTAGCGAATGCGAATGTGAAATAATCTGGGTTAAGTTAAGTATCAAAGGTGGGTCAGATATGATAGTCGGATGCTTCTATAGACCACCTGCATCAGCAACCGTAGTAGTTGAGCGCCTCAGAGAGAACCTGCAGAACGTCGTGAAGAAGTTTCGTGATCATACTATTGTAATAGGGGGAGACTTCAATCTACCAGGTATAGAATGGGATAGTCACACAATCAGAACTGGAGCCAGGGACAGAGACTCTTGTGACATTATCCTGACTGCCTTGTCCGAGAATTACTTCGAGCAGATAGTTAGAGAACCAACTCGTGAAGCTAACGTTTTAGACCTCATAGCAACAAATAGACCGGAACTTTTCGACTCCGTGAATGTAGAAGAGGGTATCAGTGATCATAAGTCAGTGGTTGCATCAATGACTACAAGTGTAATAAGAAATGCCAAGAAAGGAAGGAAAATATATTTGCTTAACAAGAGTGATAGGGCACAAATCGCAGAATATCTGAGTGACCACCATCAAACGTTCATTTCTGAGGAAGAGGATGTGGAACAAAAATGGAAAAAATTCAGAAACATCGTCCAGTACGCCTTAGATAAGTTCGTACCGACTAAGGTCCAAAGCGAGGGGAAAGATCCACCGTGGTATAACAATCATGTACGAAAGGTACTACGGAAACAAAGAAAGCTTCATCATAGGTTTAAGAGTAGTCGAATCATAGCTGATAAGGAAAAGCTGAACAAAGCGAAAAAGAGCGTAAAGAGAGCAATGAGAGAAGCATTCAACGAATTCGAACATAAAACATTGGCAAACAATCTAAACAAGAACCCTAAAAAGTTTTGGTCATATGTAAAATCGGTAAGCGGATCTAAATCCCCTATTCAGTCACTCGTTGACCACGATGGAACCGAAACAGAGGACGACCGAAGAAAGGCAGAAATACTGAATTCAGTGTTCCGAAACTGTTTCACTGCGGAAAATCGTAACACGGTCCCTGACTTCAGCCGTCGCACGGACGCCAAAATGGAAAATATTGAAATAAACGATATCGGAATTGAAAAACAACTGCTATCACTTAGTAGCGGAAAAGCATCCGGACCAGACGAGATACCCTTAAGATTCTACAGTGATTATGCTAAAGAACTTGCCCCCTTTCTATCAGCAATTTATCGTAGATCGCTGGAAGAACGTAAAGTACCTAGCGACTGGAAGAAAGCGCAGGTCGTTCCCATTTTCAAGAAGGGTCATAAATCAGATGCGAATAATTATAGGCCTATTTCGCTTACGTCAATCTGTTGTAGAATAATGGAACATGTTTTGTGTTCTCGTATTATGACGTTCTTAGATAATACAAATCTCCTTCATCATAACCAACATGGATTCCGCAAACAGAGATCATGTGAAACTCAGCTCGCCCTATTTGCCCAAGAAATTCACAGTGCCGTAGACACTGGCGAGCAGATTGATGCCGTATTCCTGGACTTCAGGAAGGCATTTGATACGGTTCCGCACTTACGTTTAGTGAAAAAAATACGAGCTTACGGAATATCGGACCAGGTTTGTGATTGGATTCAGGATTTCCTAGAAGAAAGAACACAACATGTCATTCTTAACGGTTCAAAATCTGCAGATGTAGAGGTAATTTCGGGAGTACCACAGAGAAGCGTGATAGGACCTTTATTGTTTACAATATACATAAATGACTTAGTTGACAACATCGGTAGCTCCGTGAGGCTATTTGCAGATGACACGGTTGTCTACAAGAAAGTAGCAACATCAGAAGACTCGTACGTACTCCAGGAGGACCTGCAGAGGATTAATGCATGGTGCGACAGCTGGCAGCTTTCCCTAAACGTAGATAAATGTAATAAATGTAATATAATGCGCATACATAGGGGCAGAAATCCATTCCAGTACGATTATGCCATAGGTGGTAAATCATTGGAAGCGGTAACGACCGTAAAATACTTAGGAGTTACTATCCGGAGCGATCTGAAGTGGAATGATCACATAAAACAAATAGTGGGAAAAGCGGGCGCCAGGTTGAGATTCATATGAAGAATTCTAAGAAAATGTGACTCATCGACGAAAGAAGTAGCTTACAAAACGCTTGTTCGTCCGATTCTTGAGTATTGCTCATCATTATGGGACCCTTACCAGGTTGGATTAATAGAAGAGATAGACATGATCCAGCGAAAAGCAGCGCGATTCGTCATGGGGACATTTAGTCAGCGCGAGAGCGTTACGGAGATGCTGAACAAGCTCCAGTGGCGGACACTTCAAGAAAGGCGTTACGCAATACGGAGAGGTTTATTATCGAAATTACGAGAGAGCACATTCCGGGAAGAGATGGGCAACATATTACTACCGCCCACATATATCTCGCGTAATGATCACAACGAAAAGATCCGAGAAATTAGAGCAAATACGGAGACTTACAAGCAGTCGTTCTTTCCACGCACAATTCGTGAATGGAACAGGGAAGGGGGGATCAGATAGTGGTACAATAAGTACCCTCCGCCACACACCGTAAGGTGGCTCGCGGAGTATAGATGTAGATGTAGATGTAGATAGGATCTGTTGGATAGGCAGGGCAGAAATTAGCAGCACTTCAATTTTCAACGTTCACTTACAGGAGATTTTCGTGTGTGATAGAGAAGTATCATGAGAGTGACGGTCTTCTACCACTCTTAACGCTTATTTACACACATGAATTTTTCTCCGTGAGCATTTATGGAAGTAACTTATTACATGTGTTTCAATGGCCTCCTTGTATAATTAATACCAAAATTCGTTACTTCAATTTTCGTGTTCATCATTACTATTATGACAATACCAATCACTGCCATAAATATTTTTCGTTGAGTTTCCTACATAAATCACTTTATTGACTCTAAACCTACATCCAAACTCTGAAACCACCTCACAATTTGTGGGGAATGGTACTTCGTGTACGACTACAAGAACTCAGATTCCTGTTCGGATCACCGGTACATATTCGAACATTATGAAGTACCTCAAAGAAAACGATTTACTGACACACAGTTATAGATTCAGAAAATATCGTTCATACGAAACGCAACTAGCTATTTATATTCATGAAGTAATGATTGCTATCGACAGGGGATGTCAAATTGATTCCATATTTCTAGATTTCCAGAAGGCTTTCGACACCGGTCCTCACAAGTGTCTTCTAACGAAACTGCGTGCCTATGGAATATCGTCATTGTGCGACTGGATTTTTGATTTCCTGTCAGAAATGTCACAGTTCTTAGTAACAGACGAAAAGTCATCGAGTAAAACAGAAGTACAGAAGTAATATCCGGCATTCCCCAAGGAAGTGCTATTGGCCCTCTATTGTTCCTGATCTATGTTAACGATATAAGAGACAAACTTAGTAGCCCTCTTAGATTGTTTTGCAAAAAAATGGTTGAAATGGCTCTGAGCACTATGGGACTTAACTTCTGAGGACATCGGTCCCCTAGAACTTAGAACTACTTAAACCTAATTAACCTAAGGACAACACACACATCCATGCCCGAGGCAGGATTCGAATCTGCGACCATAGCGATCGCGCGGCTGCAGCGATTGTTTGCAGATGATGCTGTCATTTAGCATCTTGTACAGCCATTAGATGACCAAAACGAATTGCAAAATGATTTAAATAAGATATCTGTATAGTGTGAAAAGCGACAATTGACCCTGAATAAAGAAAAGTGTGAAGGTATTCAGATGAGTAACAAAAGAAATCCACTAAATTTCGATTACGTGATGAGTCACACAAATCTGAAGGCAGTAAATTCAACTAAATACTTAGGGATTACTATTACAAATAACCTAAACTGGAACGATCACGTAGATAAGTTTGTGGGTAGAGCAAACCAAAGACTGCGATTCGTTGGCAGAAGATTTAAAACGTGCAAGTGGTCTACTAAAGAGACTGCTTACACCACAATATTCCGCCCTGTTGTGGAGTATTGCTGTGCGATGTGTGATGTGCATCAGGTGCAACTGACGGATGACATCGAAAAAGTACTAAGAAGAGCAGCTCGTTTTGTATCATCGAGAAATAGGGGAGATAGTGCCACAGACATGATACACGAACTGGAGTGGCTATCATTAAAAAAAAGGTGTTTTTCGTTGCAATGGGATCTTCTCATGAAATTTCAATCACCATTTATCTCCTCCGATTGCGAAAACATTGTGTTGGCACACACCTACACGGGGAGAAATGATCATCACGATAAAATAAGAGAAACCAGAAAAATTTAAGAGCTCATTTTTCCCGCGCGCCTTTTGAGAGTGTAATAGTAGAGAGGCAGCTTGAATGTGGTTCATGGAACCCTCTGCCATGCACTAAATTGTGAATAGCAGAGTAATCATGTAGATGTAGGTGTATGGGAAGAAGGGTTCTCATAAAACCATTTTATGAACAGAAATTTCGATCATTTTTCGTCATAATAATTTCTCTGGATGTAGTTGCAGTACGTAATCTCTATATTGTTGATATTAGATAAAAAATATTACATTTGGGTTATATTTATGATTTTGTGGGTTTTCCGTCGTGTCATTTTATGTGATACAGGATGATTCACGTGTGACGCAGTCGCTGTGTCTGGCGTTGCTCGGGAACCAACATCCCGTAGTCAGAGTCCAGTTGCCACACGGTGTTGCGACCAGTGGTGTACATGTCCCGCTTTTAACCCGCCCATGCTTGCCCGGTGGCAAGGCGGGCAGGCCGCCGCGCGTTGTCAACAGAACGGGCGGGCTGCTTCACTCCCAGCCAAGCCAAACAGAACCCAACCCGGGCAGGCTGCGGGAAACTTGCTTGCATGCCCATATTACTGCTGAGCTGCGCTACGCAGCCGTTTAGTCTGCGCAAGTCATTGTCGTATTATAAACGTTAATTAAAAGTTTCTATTTTACCTGCGCCATGTCAAAAAATATTGGGTTTTTATTTGTACATTCTTCCTTTAAGCGTAGATTTCGGACTTATTATCTATATAAATAAAAATGAATTGCCAAATGTGTTGATAAGCGTAAAACTCGAGAACGGCTGGACCAATTCCGCTAATTTATTTATTTATTTATTTTTCTGTGTTCGTAATTCTCAGGACAAGGTTTTTATGAAATGAAATTTTTGGAAAATCGACCGAAAAATTGGAAAATTTGAGAAAAACTGAAAGTGCCTTTTAATTGTGTCCGTGTGTTTGTATTGCATACAATCATGATACAATTTTGTAAACTATACCTTCAAACCAAGAGGAAGGTCACCGGCCGGCCGAAGTGGCCGTGCGGTTAAAGGCGCTGCAGTCTGGAACCGCAAGACCGCTACGGTCGCAGGTTCGAATCCTGCTTCGGGCATGGATGTTTGTGATGTCCTTAGGCTAGTTAGGTTTAACTAGTTCTAAGTTCTAGAGGACTAATGACCTCAGCAGTCGAGTCCCATAGTGCTCAGAGCAATTTGAACCATTTTTTTGAAGGAAGGTCACAGTCTACTTAAAATTCGTAGGGTGCATGGCAGAGGTTACTTTACCTAACGGAATTCGAGAAATTGTACGTTTTTATTCCGATCTTGATGAAATCTGGCACACTTGATTTTCAAATCAGGATTAAGGGCGCTGTCTGCTTAAAATTCTGAATGGTGCATGGTGGAGGGTACTTTGCTTGCGCACTTCTACACCAACCTACAGTTTTATTCTGATCTTGAGGAAAGTTTGCACACTTGACCATCAAGAGTAACATCACTGTCTACATAATATTTCGGGCAGTGCATGGAATAGAGTACCTTACAAAAGATTTTGACATCGTTTGCGGGTTACCATGATATCCTTCTCCCTCTATACTGCTAAATGGTCTCAGGTCCTTAGCACACATTTCGATGCACTTTTCGGCCACTTAATCTTTGTCCTCTTTCAAGATATTTACGGAGTGAGGGAACTGCTTATCAAATTTGCACACACATGTCGTAACATACTCGAGATTCCCGAATAAGTACTTAAGAGCTTTTTGCATAGTTTGCATTGAGACACACCTACCGATTTAATTGAAGCGGCCTCATAAACACACGAAAACGTTTCCCATGCGGCACTTGTGCTCTGTTTCGTTACCAGCATGTATTCGCCAGTTGTCAATTTTTTTTTTAATCTCACTAAAGTTCGACCTATTCATTGTGCTGCCCCCACCGTTGCGATAAATGAACTGCGGGCTAACTACCTGGCTACTCTAGTCACGGTAGCTTGACAGCGCAACGTGTTGTCAGGCACAGCAAGCTGAGCGTGTCCCGTGAAGCTTGGCAGGCCTGCAGGAACCCTGGTAGCCCGGGCTTGCGGGGGCCCAAGTCGGTTGCGTTACCCACTATGCCTCAGTACACGCGCACTCTCGTGTTTACGTCGCGGCAGGCTGACCTGCATAAATGGTTGCAGAGGAGCTAGGGGCAAGCAGGCTGCAAGGGGAATTTGTACACCTCTAGTTGCGACCCATTGCTCAGACGTCGTGGCAGGTGGTGTATTGTTGGATTATTGCCGAGGGAAGACTACACGAATTAAAAACGACCTTGAAAAGGGTTCTGGCGTAACCAAAAGCGCCCACACGAAGATGAAGAACGCAAGACCAGAGAAGGCGGTGAGGCGTGGTCAGCCAACAGCACGCTGACCTGCGTCACCACGAAAAGAGCGGCATCTAGCCGAAGTGAATAGAAGCACCGCTGCTGCCACCCTCGGCCGGACACTAGTGGACAGTATACGGACAGCATTAGCACAGCCTAGGAGAGATTACTGCGATTGCAGATATTAGTGATCCACAAACTGTGTGTTAAACTTGTATTAACATTATACAGGGTGGTCCATTGATCGTGACCAGGCCAAATATCTCACGAAAAAAGCGTCAAAAGAAAAAACTACAAAGAACGAAACTCGTCTAGCTTGAAGGGGGAAACCACATGGCGCTATGGTTGGCCGGCTAGATGGTGCTGCCATAGGTCAAACGGATATCAACTGCGTTTTTTAAAAATATGAACCCCCATTTTTTATTACATTTTCGTGTACTACGTAAAGAAATATGAATGTTTTAGTTTGACCACTTTGATCGCTTTTTGATAGATGGCGTTGTAATAGTCAGAAACATATGGCTCACAATTTTAGACGAACAGTTGGTAACAGGTAGGTTTTCGAAATTAAAGTACAGAACGTCGGTACGTTTGAACATTTTATTTCGGATGTTCCAATGTGATACATGTACCTTTGTGAACTTAACCATTTCTGAGAACGCATGCTGTTATAGCGTGATTACCTGTAAATACCACATTAATACAATAAATGCTCCAAATTATGTCCGTCAAACACAATGAATTTGGCAATACGTGTAACGACATTCCTCTCAACAGCGAGTAGTTCGCCTTCCCTAATGTTAGCACATGCATTGACAATGCGCTGACGCATGTCATCAGGTGTTGTCGGTGCATCACGATAGCAAAATGTCCTTCAATTCTCCACACAGAAAGAAATCCGGGGACGTCAGATCCGGTGAACGTGAGGGCCCTGGTATGGTGCTTCGACGACCAATCCACCTGTCATGAAATACGCTATTCAATACCGCTTCAACCGCACACGAGCTATGTGCCGGACATTCATCATGTTGGAAGTACATCGCCATTCTGTCATGCAATGAAACATCATGTAGTAACATGGTTCAAATGGCTTTGAGCACTATGGGACTCAACATCTGTGGTCATAAGTTCCCTAGAACTTAGAACTACTCAAACCTAACTAACCTAAGGACATCACACACATCCATGCCCGAGGCAGGATTCGAACCTGCGACCGTAGCAGTCGCGCGGTTCCTGACTGAGCGCCTAGAACCGCTAGAACACCGCGGCCGGCAAAGTAACATCAGTAGTACATTACGTAGGCGCCGGCTGAAGTGGCCGTGCGGTTCTAGGAACTACAGCCTGGAGCCGAGCGACCGCTACGGTCGCAGGTTCGAATCCTACCTCGGGCATGGATGTGTGTGATGTCCTTAGGTTTAATTAGTTTTAAGTTCTAGGCGACTGATTACCTCAGAAGTTAAGTCGCATGGTGCTCAGAGCCATTTTTGAACCATTACGTAGGAAATCAGCATACACTGCACCATTTAGATTGCCATCGATAAAATGGGAGCCAATTATCCTTCCTCCCATAATGCTGCACCATACATTAACCCGCCAAGTGTTCCACTTGTCGCAGCCATCGTGGATTTTCCGTTGTGCAATGGTGCACATTAATACGGTTTACGTTACCGCTGTTGGTGAATGACGCTTCTTCGCTTAATAGAACGCGTGCAAAAAATCCCTCATTGTCCTGTAATTTCTCTTGTGCCCATTGGCAGAACTGACACGACGTTCAAAGTAGTCGCCATGCAATTCTTGGTGCACAGAAATACGGTACGGGTGGAATCGATGTTCATGTAGCATTCTCAACATTGGCGTTTTTGAGATTCCCGATTCTCGCGCAATTTGTCTGCTACTTATGTGCGGATTAACCGCGACAGCAGCTAAAACACCTACTTAGGCATCATCATTTGTTGCAGGTCGTGGCCGAAGTTTCACATGTGGCTGAACACTACCTGTTTCTTTAAATAACGTAATTACCCGGCGAACGGTCCGGACACTTGGATACCGAGCAACATAAATAACACAAGCCCGATAGGCATTTTGGTCACAGTAGCATACATCAACACGATATCGTCACTTTCTGCAATTGGTAGATTGCACGGGTAATGTATCACGAAGCAAATACCGTCCACACTGGCGGAATGTTACATGATACCACGTACTTATACGTTCGTGACTATTACAGCGCCATCTATCACAAAGCGAAAAAAGTTGTCCAACTAAAAGATTCATATTTATTTACGTATTTCGCCAATATGTAATAAAAATGGGGTTCCTACTTTAAAAAACGCAGTTGATATCCGTTTGACATATGGCAGCGCCATCTAGTGGGCCAATCATAGCGTTATTTGGTTTCTCCCCTTCAAGCAAAACGAGTCTCGTTTTTTGTAGTTTTTTCGTTTGATGCTTATTTTGTGAGATATTTGTCCCGGTCACTGTTAATGGACCACCCTGTATATAGCAAAGGACTCGGATTTATGTTTCATGTCACCTATCACTTGCGACACCATTGTTTTGCAAAGTTAACTACTGTGAATCTGCTTTATTGAAATAAAACTATCAATGTTATTTGCTTGAACTGTTGTATACCATTCCGAGAATGCAGCATTCCTTAGGCACCCTATACGAGACGAGTGGGGAAGACCCCAGACAAAGAAATTCAAAAAAGAAAAAAAAATTAGGTTGCGTCATTCAGCACTTGAAATAGGAGAGTCAGAAGCAACTATTCACAGAGCTATGCACGAACTCAAGCTCCAACTATACTGTGCTGGAGATACTTTCAGTGTGGTAGTTGAATGTATGTGGAGTGACTGCAGCACATACAGAGTAGGTAGTGATGTTTGGCACCAAGGTCTAGGGCGAAGTAAGCAGTCTAACTTACCCCATATGTTTTTCATTGGATTCAAGTTGGGACCCTGGGCAGGGTCGTCTATTTCAGGAATCTCACTTCGGACACACCATTGGATCACATACGCTACTTTATTTCAAGGTGTACTGTCATCGTGATACAATCATAGCCTCGAAACGGTTCCTCTGCTTGTGGAGTACACAGTGTTGTAAAATCTATCGATTATGTTCATATCCTTCCACATTGAAGTCCTTCTTCTTAAGTGCAATAAGGAGACTAAACTATCTCTCTCTCTCCCTCCTTTTCTTTTTCTTTTTTTTTTTCAATTGTTGTCAGTCTTCTGGCTGTTTCGACACAGCCCGCCACGAACTCCTCTCCTGCGCTCGCTAACATCTTTATCTGAGAGTAGTACTTGCAGCCTGCATCCTCAATTGTTTGTTGAATCTTTATGTTCCCCTACGATTTCTTGCCCTCCATCACTCCCTCTAGTGAAGGTTATTCTGCATGTCTTAATACATTTAATTCCTGTCCCTTCATCTTGTCAGTGTTTTTCACATAGTCCTTTCTTTGCTGATTCTGCTGACAACTTAAACACGAAAAAAATACAAAAATAAAAAAACACGATACTGTAACAGCATCTCCTCCGTATGTCAGTGTTAGTGTTATACATGATGACAGGTAACGTTTTCACTTCATTCGCAAACCGAAACCCTCACGTCTGTTTCCTGCAGAGGATAGCGTGATTCATCGCCCCTAATCACTCCTTTCCAGTGATCCAACATGTAGTAGCTCGCGGCCTTGCGGTAGCGTTCTCGCTTGCTGCGCATTGGGTCACGTGTTCGATTCCCAGCGGGGTAAGGGGATTTTCCCTTGCTTGAGATGACTGGTTGTTGTTGTGTTGTCATCATCATCATTATTCACCCTTTTTTACGGTCGGAGGCAGGCTATGGCAAACCACCTCCGCTAGGACCTTGCCTAGTAAGCGGAGCGGGTCTTCCACAGCGTTCCCTATGCTCCTCGGTGTATGGGACCTCATCATCAACAACGTGTAGTAGCCTTGCTCTTTATACCACCCCAAGCGTTCGTTTTTCTGGCAGCACTCTGGATGTCACGAGTTATTCCTTCAGCAGATTTAATGCGACTTTTTTTGACCACCTTCCGTAATGCTAGACGGTCCCTGTCCATTAGTAAATGAGGTCTACCTGGACTTGGTACATGTGTGGTTGTTCCATCCGTTTCCACTTCACAATCACAACACCAACGGTCGACTAGGGCCGCTTTAGGAGAGATGAAATTTTCTTGATGGATTTGTTGTTCAGCTGACGTCCAATAACTACTCCACGCTGGAGGACTCATCAGCGAACCGTTCTGCTGTTACTGCGTGTCACTGACAACACAATATTGTCTGCCTCATTTTATACTGGTGGGTCCGCCTCTTGTGACGTCTAGTGATCATTCTCGCAATAGATGTGGTGTCCGGACACTTTTGATTAGTCTGTATCCTGTATACTTGCTGCCCTACAGATCGTAATTATTTGGACTAGATGTCATATTTCAGAACTGGGAAGAGTTGTTGGTGAATGTATTTTTATTAGCAACCAGTTTAGGTCATCTGCTGATCTTGAGATATCAAAATATTTATTTTCAACAATCTGTACGGCAAAATTTTTACTGTGGTAGCAAACAAATAAAAGCCAATCTCTTTTTCTGTTGATTGTACGAAGTATATTAGCACTGGCAGCTGTGACTCGGGGTGGTTTTTATTTTATTTTTCACCACAGTAAGAACGGTACCATACAGGCAGAAGCAAGTTATTTTATGACAGTTAAAGCTGACCAAATGTTTGAAACCGGCAGTTCATTAAGAATTACTTTTTAACAGTTGCTGGGGATTTTTAAATATGACTCTTTTTCAAACATCTGAACTGGTCGGTAGATGCAATAACATTCCGTTGTAAGTTTTCAGTTTGTCGACAGCTCTGTGAAAAGATGATACTCACACATTAAACAAAGATTATTAACTATGCAACAATGTTATTGGACGACTCTACATCTACATCTACATCTACATTGATACTCCGCAAGCCACCCAACGGTGTGTGGCGGAGGGCACTTTACGTGCCACTGTCATTACCTCCCTTTCCTGTTCCAGTCGCGTATGGTTCGCGGGAAGAACGACTGTCTGAAAGCCTCCGTGCGCGCTCTAATCTCTCTAATTTTACATTCGTGATCTCCTCGGGAAGTATAAGTAGGGGGAAGCAATATATTCGATACCTCATCCAGAAACGCACCCTCTCGAAACCTGGCGAGCAAGCTACACCGCGATGCAGAGCGCCTCTCTGGCAGAGTCTGCCATTTGAGTTTATTAAACATCTCCGTAACGCTATCACGGTTACCAAATAACCCAGTGACGAAACGCGCCGCTCTTCTTTGGATCTTCTCTATCTCCTCCGTCAACCCGACCTGGTACGGATCCCACACTGATGAGCAATACTCAAGTATAGGTCGAACGAGTGTTTTGTAAGCCACCTCCTTTGTTGATGGACTACATTTTCTAAGCACTCTCCCAATGAATCTCAACCTGGTACCCGCCTTACCAACAATTAATTTTATATGATCATTCCACTTCAAATCGTTCCGTACGCATACTCCCAGATATTTTACAGAAGTAACTGCTACCAGTGTTTGTTCCGCTATCATATAATCATACAATAAAGGATCCTTCTTTCTATGTATTCGCAATACATTACATTTGTCTATGTTAAGGGTCAATTGCCACTCCCTGCACCAAGTGCCTATCCGCTGCAGATCTTCCTGTATTTCGCTACAATTTTCTAATGCAGCAACTTCTCTGTATACTACAGCATCATCCGCGAAAAGCCGCATGGAACTTCCGACACTATCTACTAAGTCATTTATATATATTGTGAAAAGCAATGGTCCCATAACACTCCCCTGTGGCACGCCAGAGGTTACTTTAACGTCTGTAGACGTCTCTCCATTGATAACAACATGCTGTGTTCTGTTTGCTAAAAACTCTTCAATCCAGCCACACAGCTGGTCTGATATTCCGTAGGCTCTTACTTTGTTTATCAGGCGACAGTAGGGAACTGTATCGAACGCCTTCCGGAAGTCAAGAAAAATAGCATCTACCTGGGAGCCTGTATCTAATATTTTCTGGGTCTCATGAACAAATAAGGCGAGTTGGGTCTCACACGATCGCTGTTTCCGGAATCCATGTTGATTCCTACATAGTAGATTCTGGGTTTCCAGAAATGACATGATACGCGAGCAAAAAACATGTTCTAAAATTCTACAAGAGATCGACTCTCCAACGTCGCTGACAACCCGTCCAGTTTATTTTCGGCACGCGACCTGCCAATGTGTTTTAGCCGTCGTGTCGGACCGTCATGCGATGGTCGGAGAGAGTTTAAGTGGATGTTGATCCCCGCACAGTGCTGAAGACAAAGTGCATATATTATGTGAAATACCCAGTATAATGAAATATTGTTGAATATCCTATCGTAAGTCGTGTGAACTGTAACCATTTTTCACAAAATCGTAGAACACTTCAGTTCGTACATCCACGCGACGAAAAATATGTTTCAAATGCACATGTGTCAGGCTGAGTCCTCTGGAGCGTTCCTGACAATAAATAAACAACGAAGCTAAACATGGTATAATCCCCTCAATTGGTTGTGTAACATAGAAACCACTTGATATCGTCTCGTTGTCTTTCTTCATGAGCTGAATTAATTCAAAGTTCTCGGGTTTACACCTTCTGGTTATGACGAGAATGACACCGAAACGCGTCCCCGTTCCGGCGAACGTATTCGGCTGCAAACCGAAGAGCTTTGTATTAGTAGAATCCATTAACAGTCTATAACTTTTTTGGTGTGCTATGAAAATCAGTGATCTGAGTTTCATATAACGGCGCCACATAGGCGGACGCCTAGAACTGTTAATTGAAAATCCTCTTGGATTCACCTGCAGTGAAGATGTTCGTAGCAGGAGCCGCTGTTTCCTGTACATTTGAGATTAATGAATTTCCTAACACCACCTTACGCCTGCAGCTTCCGATTCCTCTGAAGCTCGAACCTTATTTCTGCCTGCTCTCCAAGAAGTATCTCGTGAGAAACTGGAGAATAAGCGTAGGCAGAAATTGGAATTCCAAAATTACTATCCCTTTTACTGCTAGCGAGATGTGGTAAAAAACCTCAGAAACAGCAGAATTTCTCGGGAAATTCGACGTTCGCGTTCTTTTGTATTCTGCCAGAATTCATAAAATTGTTAAAGGTAATCTTCGGGAGCTGATAAAAATGCAAATGTCGAAAGCGGATTTTCCTTACGAGATAAAGGGAATATGTGATATATCTAAATGCAGCGTAAGAGGATTTGAATTTGGCCCCTCCAGCACGTGAAGTCGACTATTGACTTTCAACAGCGGCGGCCTTTGAGGGAGCGCAAAGCTCTCCTGACGCAGCAGTGTTTGTTAGACACGGCAGAATAGTACGGGGAACTCTTTCAATTGGCTTAACTAGAGCCCGGTAAGAGCTGTCGCAGATACATGTTGCCAGTGACGTCCCTAGGAAACTGTAGTTCTTGGCAACTCGGAGGGAATATCTTGAGGAAAGTCAATTTTCTATGTAGGCTATTTTGTTTATGAAATAAACAGCATCATATTTTCAGCACATGAGTGTGGAAATAGCAAGATGTAATGTAATGGCGACCCTCATTACGGGCACAAGTTCTCAGTGACTTTACAGCCATATGTACAAAAGGCTGTCAGAGATAATGATCTCGCCACTTTGCTTCAATAGATCAGTTGTAAGCCGGTCGGAGTGGCCGAGCGGTGCTAGGCGCTACAGTTTGGAACCGCACTACCGCTACGGTCGCAGGTTCGAATCCTGCCTCGGACATGGATGTGTGTGATGTCCTTAGGTTAGTTAGGTTTAAGTAGTTTTCAGCTCTAGGGGACTGATGACAAAAGAAGTTAAATCTCATAGTGCTCAGAGCCATTTTTTGAGATCAGTTGTAAACATCGCAGCCGTTTGACGCAAGGCAACTTCTTTTACCGCTACATGCTAACTAAGGACCACCGGAATTCTATTATTTATTTCTCTTCTGTCACCTTCCTCTTATTTTCTCAGAGGTAACTTTTCCCCCCCTATCTTTCCACTTGAAAACAGTTGTTTTTCTGTTTGCTTTAGCTTCCTGAAATCGTTTAAATTTCTTTGCTTCTTGACTGAATTTGTCTCATTTGAGTAAGGTCTCATGCTGAATCTGCATTGGTCCTGTTTTTCTTTCCTTCTCCCTCCCCCTCCCCCCCCCCCCCTCCGACTGTGCTCCAGTTTTGGAAGACTACGCTGGTCCTTTTCGTCAACCTCTTTTTCCTTCATTCTCTCTACATGTCCACAGAATGTAAACTCTTTTCCTAATATCATCTATTATTTGAAAGCAGGAGGTGTATATTTCCTTATTTAGTCTCAAAGCCCAATTTTCCTCTTTGTTCTTGATTAAACATAATATTTATCGCAGGGTTCTTCTTTCTATCTTTTTCCAATTCCTCTACCGTTTTGTATCTGGATAAAAGTAGTGTTTCCGACACATGGACGATTTCCGGTTTTATAAAACTATTGTAATGCCTTAACATCGTCAGAGAAATATTTTTTTAATTTACAGGTTTCTGATTCCATGTATGCTCCTTTCAGTTTTTCGGTCCTAATTTTATCTGCTTCTTTTTCGCTTTTATGTTAACATGTTATTAAATCTTTATTTTTATTTCCTGAATTTTCCTATCTTCTCCAGGGTTTCAAGGACTGAGCCTCTATCAATTGAATCATATTCCCTTTTAAAATCAACAAATATTAGCACTAGCTTTTTATTTGATATTTTCATATAGCATATAGATAATTACTGTTTTAAGACACATAATTTGCGATGGTCACTATCTCTTACTCCAAAACCTGATACTCTCCAATTTTTTTGTCTATTCGAGGGCTTAATATGTTCAAAAGAGCTTTCGATAAGATTTTATATTATGAGGGTAGTAACGAAATTACATTTACTGGAAACAAAACGTTTAAAAATGGTTCAAATGGCTCTCAGCACTATGCGACTTAACATCTGTGGTCATCAGCCCCCTATTCTTAGAACTACGTAAACCAAGCTAACCTAAGGACATCACACAGATCCATGCCCCAGGCATGATTCGAACCTGCAAACGTTGCAGCCGCGTGGTTCCGGACTGAAGCGCCTAGAACCGCTCGGCCACCCCGGCCGGCTACAGAACTTTTAAACGGGTATTAAGTTGTCCCAGATTATAAATGTAAATCCTTGTTGGCTGAGATAACCCACTGAATGTTTTCTGTGGCCTTTCTGAGAGGGTGTGCTTCCTCCGCGCCCACTGGCCCCTTTTCTTGCGGATGTGCGGGTGTTGTGCCATCGAGTGTCGATGAAAAGAGTTACAGAACATTTGTAAAGAATATCCGAGAGCTATTCGTTTATTAAGGTCCGATTGGGATCGAAATGCAAACAGCAGTGAAAATCAAAAACTTCCAACTACATCTGTACACAGTCGCTGCTTCGACTTGGACATTCGTCGTAGCGTTATACCAATACTCCTCTACTTTTGTCAGCTGCCTGTGCTTTCCGCCAATGATCTACTCTGGTCTATAGTTGACTGTCGGAGCGAAAATATTGCCTTCATAACCAGTGGTTAATGTGAGCAGAAATGAAATTCAGAGGGTGCCAAGTCCAGACTGTGTGATTGGGGTAAAACACATCCCATCAAAAAGGTTGCAGGAGCGTCTTCACCGCACCTGCAATGACCGGCCGAGAACTGTCATGAAGAAAAAAATGCAAGACAGTTGCGTTACGTGATCTGCATGGAATCACGCGAAATCTCTCAGCAGGTACTCACACGTGCTGGGAAACACTATTCTCTTCGCATCTCTACATGTTCACTTGTCGCTCAGAAGTGAAAAGACCGATGTGACGC
This sequence comes from Schistocerca serialis cubense, assembly GCF_023864345.2. Taxonomy (NCBI): domain Eukaryota; kingdom Metazoa; phylum Arthropoda; class Insecta; order Orthoptera; family Acrididae; genus Schistocerca; species Schistocerca serialis. The sequence goes on from NC_064646.1 coordinate 23,359,627, forward strand.
GATAGACGGGAATACTAGAGACACTACAGAACACATCTGCGCAAAGCTTCAAATGTTTGTCACTGTGGTTGCCACTTCGCGAACGATTCGACCATAATAAACGAATAGCCCTTGTAATTTTAAAATTTATACCTCAAAATCATGTCATTTAAGGGCAGACACGAAATAAATGCAAAGACTGTTTTTGGTGATTAATATGTAGAACAGTTCCAACATTTTCAGTATTTAGGCTGTGATATCTCGTACGATTATGATAGAGATATAAATAATAAATTAGATACCATTCGAAGAACACCGAAAACGTTTTGGACCGAAACGCAAGTGGAACTGTATAAGTTGATGATAATGACAGTTATTCCATGTGGAAGTGAAACGTGGGTATTAGAACAGGAAGACCACATCCGTATACAAGCACTAAAACGATATTTCTCTGTGTATGTCTGCAAACACACACAAACTCTTTCATCCAAACCTATAGTGTGCTTCCCGTTGACGCATAACCATGAAATTTGGCAAGAAGTAAAGTTTCACAGTACAACAAAAGGCGAAAAAATCCGAAAATTGTTAATTTATATCACTCGAAAGAAAAATTTTGTCATTTGTTGTCAGACTGTCTGTCCAACTGTCTGTCCTTCCGTGCGTCTGTTAAGACCCATTTTTCTCAGGAATGGGTAGGTGTACCAAGTTGACATTTAAGTCACATATCAAAACCTATGGTTCCTTGGCCGCGTTATAAACGGTAGCTTCTAAGCCAATGCAGTAAAAAAATACGGCCGTTTACGTCACATATTTTGATATAGCAAACTCACTGATCAAAATGTGTAGCGTACTTCTCGTCGGCGTAGAATCATGAAAAATGTAGCTGGAAGCACGGCTTCACAGTACAAGTAAAGTCAAAAGTCCCTCATTGTTAATTTGTAATTATATCACACGAAATATTTCTTTTTCTTATTTGTCGTCCAACTGTCTGTCACTCCGTCTCAGAAAGGGGTTGACACACCAAGTTGAAATTTTTGTTGTATACTGAGGTATATTGTCCTTTGCTAGTGTAAAACGGTTAAGCTTCTAAGCCAATGCGGTCAAAAGATACGGTCATTTATGTCACATATTTTAGCACTCGCAAACTCACCCAATAAAACGTATAGGCAGCTTCATTTTGACATAGAATAATGAAATTTTGCAAGGAGCAAGGTTTCAGAATACAGGTAAAGGAAAAAGGAACTAGAAAACTGCTTACTTACAAGTACATCACACGATAGACATATTGCTTTCGTCATCTGCTATCCGACTTCAGACTTAAAATTAAAACAATCTCGAAAAACTTGAAATCCCTGGCAAGGGCACCGATACCTGGGGCAAGTGGATGGGGGAGGGAGGGAGGAGGGATGGGGGAGAGGACAGGCACGCCCCCACCCTAGCTCTCAGGGAGAGTAAAAAATAAATTGTAGTCAGATGTTTTTCTTTCAACAAAATAATTTAAAATTCGCTATTATGGGGGTTTATAGAATTGCTGGAATTGCAAGTTTTTTATGGTTACTTAAAGTCACTATTCGTCTTCGAAAATATTGGTCCCGCCACCCAGATTTAAACTATCATATAGGCGCCCTTGGTTCCTGGAACCAATATCTTCCAATATTTTGCATATCGGCGTATTACAGACAAAAATCGTCGAGGTTCTCGTTTCCCGGAATTAGTAAACCGTCGATACACGTAATTAAATCTGTATGGAAACCACAGTGCGTGAGGCCTACTCATAATGGCCAGTTTTCCCGAAGCACTTGGCCATGTGTTGCTCCCACTTGCGTCTCTTTCATTTCTGTCCATGTCCTTATTATAGCACAAATATGAGGAAGAGGGCAATGACAAGTAGAAGTTGTCCCCTTCTCAGAAAGGTCTACACTGCCCAAATCCACAGCACTATCAGTCAGTAAGCTGACTGTTCCACTGTCTACAGAAAGATATCGTCATTGGACGATCGTACAGAAACACACAAAAGGTTGCACAAAAAAAAAAAAAAAAAAAAAAAAATATGGTTCAAATGGCTCTGAGCACTATGGGACTTAACATCTATGGTCATCAGTCCTCTAGAACTTAGAACTACTTAAACCTAACTAACCTAAGGACGGCACACAACACCCAGTCATCAGGAGGCAGAGAAAATCCCTGACCCCGCCGGGAATCTAACCCTGGAACCCGGGCGTGGGAAGCGAGAACGCTACCGCACGACGACGAGCTGCCGACTTGTTGCACAAAATATGTAGTTGGTGTATTGATAGATAACTCTCAATAAATATGTGTACAACAAAGGGATAAAGAGCGGTTACAACATTAATATCGAAAACCTGAGGCACGTCCCATCGTTTACGTCCTGTAGGGGTAACAAGCGCCATATGAAACACGATAAACCAATAAAATATGTTTATCAGGGCAGTGTTAAGGAGAGGTGAGCCACAGAGTGGTGTGGAAACTATCGTCTCAGGAAAGCTGGGCAGGAGCAGAAATGATTAGCGTACGTGTTAACACAGTAAATAGAAGATTTATTTAACTTGTATTTCTCCAAGCGTACAAAGGTGCACAACAAATATTACAGTAAGAAATACAGTCCAGCTCTCAACGTGAACAAGGGAGAGACTCTCTGAACTAAAGCAGAGATGATGGTGTCAGGGTAGCGACTAGGCAGCGTTAGGGTAGCGTCACGTAGTGAAAAGGGTTCAAGTGCGAGTTAGTCTGGCTGCCGCCAACGGCTGCTCTACACCACTGCGGCAGAGGGTCTTCGAGGTACCGAGACACTTGTCGCGTGGCTCAGCGTGCGCGCACCATTGGGTCCGCCAAATCCTGTGCCGTTGTTGTCAGCGTCAGATGGAAACTTGCAATTCCAATATCTGCTGCATGAAGCTCGTGGGGTGGTATCAATATGTGATACTACATCCTGGAAGAAAGGTGACTTTCCTCGGTATGACATGTTGGGTATATTTAGAGATTACGTTTTCGAAGAAGACATTCTTGGTGCATTCATCGTACATCACGTGTAGGGATCGTGAGAATAAGATACAATGGATTAAGGTAACTCACTGGGGCATATTGACAAGCAGTTCATAGAACGACGTATCACGACAAAAGTTGGTAACTCAAGACGCCATCACAAGGAAAGTGAGTCGAAGCCAAATGCACCAACGAATAGGAGACATAGACCCTCCTGATATTCCCTTTCGCCGCCGCAGTGGGAAAGGTACTTATGTCTGAGCGCAGTGCCGCTGAGCCCAGTCTCTATGTAATCAGTGACAAATTGTAATAAACGCTTGTGACAATAGTACCGTGGTAATACAGATCCGGATGTTTGACAATAGAACAGTTGTACTAAACTTTATATCAGTTAAGAAAATAAACTCTGATGTGAAACTATCTCTAAGTGGTTCGAATGGCTCTAAGCACTATGGGACTTAACATCTGTGGTCATCAGTCCCCTAGACTTAGAATTCCTTAAACTTAACTAACCTAAGGACATCACACACATCCATGGCCGGGGTAGGATTCGCACCTGCGACCGTAGCAGCCGCGTGGTTCCGGACTGAAGCGCCTAGAACCGCTCGGCCACCGCGGCCGGCAAACTATCTCTAAAGAAGTGCTAAATGTTATAAATGTCAGTAAGCGCATCCATTTCATGTCATCTATGTGAACACTACTTGTTTCCTAAATTAAATATTTACCATATTCATGTTTTAATAAGCTAATGATATTTTGTGCTCGTGTTGTAGTATCTGCTTCATCTCTTCCTCAACTAGACTAGCTACAATACGTCACTGGTAGCACTATGGCGTTTACTGTAGATTTTTTTTGCAGTGTACAGAAAAGCGAGTGTATTACAAGACAAGCAGTTCTCACTTTCCGTTGAAGTTAGCTTCTACACCACCGTAATCAAGAGAGAATAACTCTCAATAAAAAGTTATCTGGCTTCCAACCACGTCAAATAATTAAAGTTCCAAGCAGAACTTGGCCATCGTCACGTCATACGACTGCCAGTGCGCTACTGATATGCCCCTTGTACACTGTATCTGCCGACTGTGACGTCACTGGTGCACGCGCCATCGCCATGTACGGGCGTGTGCTGACTCGCCGCTCGATGCACCTGCTTCAACCGCGCGATCGCTGGATCCCATACCGCGCTGAACTACAAGCCAACGTCTCTATTTAGTGTGTTATCGCTGATCTTTATTTCAACTTTTTCTTCCTTTAATGAATGTATTATCTCTGTAGATAGTAATGCTCCTCTTCGGCGCTGCATATATTCCATGATTTGTTCTTAGTCGTTATTGTGAAGTGAGTTGCATTCAAGGACACATCCACATACGAAAATATGAAGTTTAACGTACTTGATTACCTTGAGATTTACTTTGTTGTCTACGGGTGCATGACAACCACCGAATGTTTTCTTCTCGTACAGAGGTAATAAACTTGTAATTTCCAAGAAACGGTGCAAATGGAAGTCGCAACCTCACAAAAACCGATATATATACCGAACGCTCGTCTCTCGAAGTTGAAAACTGGATATGGTTTACTGCTTTGACAACGGAACGTTGCATGACAGTAAAATGTCGCGCGAAACTTTTAGAAGTCCTGAGTGAATCTAGTGCAACGTCCACATCGAATTCTCTTACGTGAAAGAATATGATTTCCTGTGTAAGTGATTCTGTAAAATAGCTAGAATTCTGATCTTAATAGCGATTGCATCCGAAACACGGTCCAATGATTTGCGTTCACTGTGACTCGGAAAATTCTGTGACGCCGTCGAAGAGGACAATGAACGTCAATTTTCCTTTCCGGCTCATGTGTAAGAAATGTAACAGAAGTAGTATAAAAAAGCACACATGGTTTGACAGTACAAAATTAAATATTGACCAGAGGATTACACGTGTTGGGTGCTGTGTACGTAACGTTACGTTGGAAGAGACTGTGTCCGACTGCGAACGTTCCGTGACTGTTACGGTTTTTGTAGAGAGGTGTGTTATGTTATTGTTACTAAAGGTAGTGTACTCATTGATGGAAAAAAATAATTGTAGAAGTAGATGAATCTCACATCGGAACCCGCAAGTATGCAAGAACGCGATTGTAATTCTTCAGGCTTTCCCAGCGATCTAATGACATCTTTGGTTGCCGGGAGTTCTACCGGATATCAGCGTCGTACTTGCACGACATTTCAGTAGCGTAACTCGTTACCTTCATGAGTTGCGACCAGAGACAGTCTCAGGTCGCACCTGATGAAGGTAACGAGTTACGCTACCGAAATGTCGTGCAAGTACGACGCTGATATCCGGTAGAACACCCGGCAACCCAAGATGTCCAGTGTCCAAGGTGTCCAGTGGAAGACTCTGCAGGAGAGACGCTTAGTAGCTCGGTACGGGCTTTTGTTAAAGTTTCGAGAACATACCTTCTCCGAAGAGTCAAGCAGTATATTGCTCCCTCCTACGTATATCTCGCGAAGAGACCATGACGATAAAGTCTGAGAGATTAGAGCCCACACAGAAGCATACCGACAATCCTTCTTTCCACGAACGATACGAGACTGGAATAGAAGGGAGAACCGATAGAGGTACTCAGGGTACCCTCCGCCACACACCGTCAGGTGGCTTGCGGAGTATGGATGTTAGATGTAGATGTAGATGTCAAAATCACGTTTACTTAAGTAAGAATTAAATGAATTACATCTATGTTCTTTGGAGAATCGACCGGACATCAAGAAAGAGGTTCATTTTACGTGTGTATTCTATGGGATAGGAAACGTTAATACCTCTCATTAAACATTTCGTTTTACCAGGGCCGCGCGGAGTGGCAGCGTGGTTTGAGGTGCCATGTCCCGGATTGCGCGACCCCTCCCGCCGGAGGTTCGAGTCCTCCCTCGGGCATGAGTGTGTGTGCTGTTCTTAGCATAAGTAAGTTTAAGTAGTGTGTAAGTCTAGGGACCGATGATCTCAGCAGTTTGGTCCCTTGCGAATTCACACATATTTGAACATTTTTTACCAGGTACTAAAGCGATCACTGATGGTTGCAGTTCATACAAAAAATTGAAAACTGAGAGAATTGATCATGAATCAGTCAATCATTCTATAGAATTTGTATAACCCGACGACTCTTCTGCGCAGACACAGAATACTGGGCGTCTGTTAAGAAAGAGGCATGTCGCGGGGATCGAGTTGAATTGTACATATTTCAGTTTTGTATATTTTCACAACTTGCAACTATCTGGAAAACCTATATCCTCTGAGACTCTGCCAGTTTTCCTAAAAGACACGTCAAGAGTGTATTATGGGTACGGAAGAAATAGGAATGTCGCCCGTTATCTAGGCAGCACACGTTGTTGTGCACTATGGCGATGTGTCTGGTCATTAATGTATGTGGCACTGCTCACTTTGTTAATAAATTCCCGTGAGAAAAAAAAAACGCTGTTATTGTCTATTTGTAATGGCTGTCCGTTTTCAATACGTTCGTCTTTTGCCGTCTCTCCTGTAAAAACATCGAGGGTCGAGCGTTCGATATACACTCCTGGAAATGGAAAAAAGAACACATTGACACCGGTGTGTCAGACCCACCATACTTGCTCCGGACACTGCGAGAGGGCTGTACAAGCAATGATCACACGCACGGCACAGCAGACACACCAGGAACCGCGGTGTTGGCCGTCGAATGGCGCTAGCTGCGCAGCATTTGTGCACCGCCGCCGTCAGTGTCAGCCAGTTTGCCGTGGCATACGGAGCTCCATCTCAGTCTTTAACACTGGTAACATGCCGCGACAGCGTGGACGTGAACCGTATGTGCAGTTGACGGACTTTGGGCGAGGGCGTATAGTGGGCATGCGGGAGGCCGGGTGGATGTACCGCCGAATTGCTCAACACGTGGGGCGTGAGGTCTCCACAGTACATCGATGTTGTCGCCAGTGGTCGGCGGAAGGTGCACGTGCCCGTCGACCTGGGACCGGACCGCAGCGACGCACGGATGCACGCCAAGACCGTAGGATCCTACGCAGTGCCGTAGGGGACCGCACCGCCACTTCCCAGCAAATTAGGGACACTGTTGCTCCTGGGGTATCGGCGAGGACCATTCGCAACCGTCTCCATGAAGCTGGGCTACGGTCCCGCACACCGTTAGGCCCTCTTCCGCTCACGCCCCAACATCGTGCAGCCGCCTCCAGTGGTGTCGCGACAGGCGTGAATGGAGGGACGAATGGAGACGTGTCGTCTTCAGCGATGAGAGTCGCTTCTGCCTTGGTGCCAATGATGGTCGTATGCGGGTTTGGCGCCGTGCAGGTGAGCGCCACAATCAGGACTGCATACGACCGAGGCACACATGGCCAACACCCGGCATCATGGTGTGGGGAGCGATCTCCTACACTGGCCGTACTCCACTGGTGATCGTCGAGGGGACACTGAATAGTGCACGGTACATCCAAACCGTCATCGAACCCATCGTTCTGCCATTCCTAGACCGGCAAGGGAACTTGCTGTTCCAACAGGACAGTGCACGTCCGCATGTATCCCGTGGCACCCAACGTGCTCTAGAAGGTGTAAGTCAACTACCCTGGCCAGCAAGATCTCCGGATCTGTCCCCCATTGAGCATGTTTGGGACTGGATGAAGCGTCGTCTCACGCGGTCTGCACGTCCAGCACGAACGCTGGTCCAACTGAGGCGCCAGGTGGAAATGGCATGGCAAGCCATTCCACAGGACTACATCCAGCATCTCTACGATCGTCTCCATGGGAGAATAGCAGCCTGCATTGCTGCGAAAGGTGGATATACACTGTACTAGTGCCGACATTGTGCATGCCCTGTTGCCTGTGTCTATGTGCCTGTGGTTCTGTCAGTGTGATCATGTGATGTATCTGACCCCAGGAATGTGTCAATAAAGTTTCCCCTTCCTGGGACAATGAATTCACGGTGTTCTTATTTCAATTTCCAGGAGTGTATATCGCTCTCAGTAAAGGCGCTAATTCGATATGCTAGCGCAAGGCGGCTATTTCGATGTGCAAAAATTGAAAATTACCGATTAACTGATTAAAACATTCTGAAAATCGAGTAATTCTCGAAACACAGAGTGAAGTAAAGCATCTGAACTTTTAAACATTTGTATTCTTCTATATTTCCGTATTAGGACGGTCCGCTTTTGAACATACAAAACAAAAGATATACCAGCTTTCATCAATCTCACGAAAAGACTCTCTTTTCCGTTTAACACCATCTCCCATAAAGTCATCACACACTAAACAACAGAGACACGAAGAGTTCAAATTTTGAAACAGGTAATCGCTTGTACATATTTAGCGGAATTAATATATATATATATATATATCTGTATTTACAAAACTCTGCTTTAGAACTTCAAAATTACTTTAATTACTTGGAATTACAGCCTACAGGAAAATTAAAGAGACCTTTGCAGAAAAGAGAGCCACTTGTATGAATATCAAGAGCACAGATGGAAACCCTGTTCTAAGCAAAGAAGGGAAAGCAGAAAGGTGGAAGGAGTATATAGAGGGTCTACACAAGGGCGATGTACTTGAGGACAATATTATGGAAATGGAAGAGGATGTAGATGAAGATGAAATGGGAGATACGATACTGCGTGAAGAGTTTGACAAAGCACTCAAAGACATGAGTCGAAACAATGCCCCGGGAGTAGACAACATTCCATAAGAACTACTGACGGCCTTGGGAGAGCCAGTCCTGACAAAACTCTACCATCTGGTGAGCAAGATGTATGAGACAGGCGAAATACCCTCAGATTTCAAGAAGAATATAATAATTCCAATCCCAAAGAAAGCAGGTGTTGACAGATGTGAAAATTACCGAACTATCAGTTTAATAAGTCACAGCTGCAAAATACTAACGCGAATTCTTTACAGACGCATGGAAAAAGTAGTAGAAGCCGACCTCGGGGAAGATCTGTTTGGATTCCGCAGAAATATTGGAACACGTGAGGCTATACTGACTCTACGACTTACCTTAGAAAATAGATTAAGGAAAGGCAAACCTACATTTCTAGCATTTGTAGACTTAGAGAAAGCTTTTGACAGTGTTGACTGGAATATTCTGTTTCAAATTATGAAGGTGGCAGCGGTAAAGTATAGGGAGGCAAAGGGTATTTACAATTTGTACAGAAAGCAGATGGCAGTAACAAGAGTCGAGGGGCACGAAAGGGAAGCAACGGTTCGGAAGGGAGTGAGACAGGGTTGTAGCCTGTCCCCAATGTTATTCAATCTGTATATTGAGCAAGCAGTAAAGGAAACAAAAGAAAAATTCGGAGGAGGTATTAAAGTCCACGGAGAAGAAATAAAAACATAGAGGTTCGCTGATGACATTGTAATTCTGTCAGAGACAGCAAGGATTTGGGAGACCTGTTGAACGAAATGGACAGTGTCTTGTAAGGAGGATATAAGATGAACATCAACAAAAGCAAAACGAGGATAATGGAATGTAGTCGCATTAAGTCGGGTGATGCTGAGGGAATTAGATTAGGAAATTAGACACTTAATATTTTGGGAGCAAAATAACTGATGATGGTCGAAGTAGAGAGGATATGGCAAGGAAAGCGTTTCTGAAGAAGAGAAATTTGTTAACATCGAGTATAGGTTTAAGAGTCAGGAACTCGTTTCTGAAAGTATTTGTATGGAGTATAGCCATGTATGGAAGTGAAACGTGGACGATAAATAGTTTGGACAAGAAGAGAATAGAATCTTTCGAAATGTGGTGCTACAGAAGAATGCTGAAGGTTAGACGGGTAGATCACATAACTAATGAGGAGGTATTGAACAGAATTGTGGAGAAGAGGAGTTTGTGGCACAACTTGACAAGAAGAAGGGACCGGTTGGTAGGACATGTTCTGAGGCATCAAGGGATCACCAGTTGACTATTGGAGGTCAGCGTGGAGGGTAAAAATCGTAGAGGGAGACCAAGAGATGAATACACTAAGCAGATTCAGAAGGATGTAGGTTGCAGTAAGTACTGGGAGATGAAGAAGCTTGCACAGGATAGAATAGCATGGAGAGCTGCATCAAACCAGTCTCAGGACTGAAGACGACAACAACAACAACAACTTGGAATATAAATATTTAGCCCAGAAATAATTAATTTTTATCGCCCCTTTTTTATATAAGTTCTCCTTTTTCTAAACAATGGTATTTGTACCCGCTAGCATCGTAGGAGTCCAAGTGTAGCATTGGCTAGATTAAATTACAGTACACAAATTCCGTTTGACTGTTACAGAAATTTAAATTTTCTACCCGTAATATTAAATGATTAAGAAGTCCGAAGCATATCATACAGCTCACATTTCCTTTCACGTGAGCGGAGTATATACGCGTGTGGGGCTTCTTTTGGGTAGCAAACACCTCATAACCGCGCTCTCGCTAATTATGTATTACTTTCATCTCGTTGAGAGAAAAGGAAGCGTCTAGGATCTTCGCTTGAGCTCTGCAGGTGGTGATGAATTTCAGTGGTGAAGTTTTAGACCATTCTTACGGCTATAATACGTCGATTGTGTTCCACCAGACAATAACAACAGTGCATTTTGCTTCGTAATTAGTGAAAATGAAAGGTGACTTTCACTGAGAATAATGGAAGCCGCGTATTACGATGGTCCTAGTCATGTCAGTACGACGCCAGGAAATCCGTGGCAGCTCACCCGGCTGATCACAATAACCCAAGCCGTTCCAGCGGATATCTCCACGTTGTTTTCCTTGGAGTTAAAGCCATAGTGAAACGTTATAATCTGACTTTCTTTAAACTTTGGCGAACAAAAAGTACAGTTAGGCCACCACACAGGAATAGCGCACTGATGCGAGAATAACATCACTTTTCAGTTCTTCCGTTATGCAGGGCTCTTATAGAAATATTACTTCATTAAAGTTATTTTAAATGTGAACTCATAATGCACGTAGGCTAGCAGACTTAATGACTGATGTCATTTTTGTGTTTTAAACACAAATTGAATTGACAGAGAGAAATTACTTAGTACTGCTCTAACTCACATACTTGAGCTCATGTACTTCAGTGGCTTTCAATATACTTACTATCCAATGAGCCACGCATAGTCAACCATGGAGCTTAGGTCAAGAGTATGTCCCGTATCTGATCTTAGGCAGTGCAACTAGTTCTGGAAGTCATGTTATAATTAGACCCCACATTTTTTATCCGTACTGCTAAGATTTCTTTCCCAGTTACTTGAAACTTTCTGATCACATCCAATGATTAACCTTTCACCTAGTTCTTGGACAATTTTTGAGGTATTACGAAAAACACAACTGCGAAAAAATAGAGCTGTTGATAAGGGTCCCACTTCAAACTTTCAAACTTTCATTCTAAAAATCAATACACTTTTAACAAATAAATTGTAATTATATGATTGTACAATATAGAAAACTATCTGAAGACTGGTTTAAAGAATTTTGAAAAATAAGTTATTTACTTAAATGACACACATGTCAGTATCACAGATATCACATTCATTGTGGGTTCATATTTCAAAGAGGGTACAAGGAACTCAAAGACCGCCACTACAGTCTTCCACTGACATTCCATTGCTAAAAGAGGTAAGCAGTGCTATAATAGACAAGGGAGCTAGCGCCAGATATGGTTTCAGGAACGGACTGATCCCCATCTGTGTCGGAATGATATGACTATTCCTTTGTGAGAGACAAGTAATTTCGTTTGGCAGGAGTCTTATCTAAGTTTTTTATTCTGTTCCTCGTTGATCGTTCACTACTGCTGGCATCCATTCTCTTACGCACTAGTTCCTACTCGTATCACGGCATAAGTTTACATTTATATATTTCTTCTGTGCAAATCCATATGATTTTCGCTCTTCTTCGTGCGTCTACTAATCTAAGTTTGTAAGGAGACTATGTTATCAAGGCAGCCCTTAAGGACATCGAGCTTCTATTTGTTATCATTTCCTTGGGCTTCAGGGTTTACCGAACGTCACATCGTAAAACAACTACTTGATGTTTCTTTTCTGAAAGTAATCTGTAGGGACCAGCTTCTCCTAAAACCTTACCACGCTGCAAAATATTGTGGTTCGAATTACTCGGCATGTCGACTGACGGACTTGTCAATTTTACCTTCTGAGCAGCTGTAACATTAGATTCATATTAATGAAAAGTAATCCATCGATTTGCTGAAGACTTTTCTCATGTATTTCTGTCATTTTTCCCCAAGAGAAAGCAAAATTAGCATTAAAGAAAAGTCTGTCGATAGGAACAGTAAATTTCTGTTACTTTGAAATCACTGGCAAAATTAATACATTCTGAAAAACTAATTAAGCCTTCCCAAATGCCTAAATGTCATCTGGTCCTTTGCACTATCATTAGAGGCGTACATTGTCGCATATTTTCACTGTAGTAGTGATAGATATGTTTTAACCCAGTTTTGGATCCTAAGCATTGTAACAGGGGATAGGGGAGACTCATTATGGTATGTGGCTATAAAGAGGAGAATTTGCTTTTTAGGCTTGGTCTTCTTAATAAATTTATGAAACTGCTCTGTAATTAGATTTTCTTTAATACTCCCATAATAACAGCATTTTCGAATAACACCATTCATTAATAAATCTACCAGATTTTTTACTAGATAGATCATCAGACACTACGCAAAAGGTTCTCTGGATCTTATGCAATACACAACCTTGAGAGTCAACCTCTCAGCGGCATTCACGTTACTGACCCGGCGTCTGCCTCTGAGCTATCCGTCAATCGAGTGGTCCTGATTTACCCGATAGATTTGCCTGTTTCATTTACATTAACTCTACGCTTCTGTGGATCAGACATGTTTATCAAGGATATTTAAAAATGCGTCTTGGTCTTTGTTAATGACCCTAATGAACTCATTAGAACGAGAAAGTGAAGTTGCTGCTGTTCTAAGAATAAACAAAACACTTCTGCGTCGCTTCATGAAATGCTCGAAGAAGGCCCATCCTGTAACCAGTTAATGGATGTGGGATTTCATTTTTCTCATATTAATGGAATACGAAACGCTGCACATTGTCCCTAACCGGCCAGAGTGGCCGAGCGGTTAAAGGCGCTACAGTCTGGAACCGCACGACCGCTACGTCCGCAGGTTCGAATCCTGCCCCGGGCATGGATGTGTATGATGTCCTTAGGTTAGTTAGGTTTAAGTAGTTCTAAGTTCTAGGGGACTTATGACCACAGCAGTTGAGTCCCATAGCCATTGCACATTGTCTCTTGAGGGACCATTGTATTTAGACTGCGTTATAGTTCATTTTAAATGGTTAATTTTAAGTAGATGTGGATGTAGTTAGCGTATTTATTGTCTTTTGATACACCATACCCTCTGTCCTGTGATTTAGTTTTGTACATACGTTGTAATGTGTTGTTTGCTTCTACGTTAGTCTTTCACTTTATTTCTCCATTGTTCTTCCTGCTGCTACCAACGTCGCAAATGATGTAGTTTTGTCATGTCAGTTAATTCTGTGGAGCGCTTTTGTTTCGTGATTGCGGTTTCCAGGTTTGAGTGATAAACACTGAGGCCGACAAGTCAGTTGTAGATGGTAATAAAGTCAGAACCCACTGGATGTCATATTCACGGTGTTAGAGAACATCACAGAAAAAGTAGTTGAACTACAACAAAACTGTTCTATCACCTTAACTCAGTTAACCACCACGACAGTTCAGTTATTTGAGATAAAACAGTGCGATGCTGCCATCTTTAGTGTATCTGGCTGGCGAAGTTAATCTGCAAAGATACGGACGCAGGTCACCGTCAGTCTCACCGAAGTGAAAAACACATGTTATGAGAAATTTGCCAGGTTGGAATCAGAAGTAACCGCAAACATGGTGGTGCGCGCCACACGGATGGATAATTAATAATGAAACCAATTAAATGAATGAACTAATTAAATAAATGAAATGATAATGAAAAGGAGTCGTACATGAACGCACAGCAGGATACGTGTTGGCAACCAAGCAGTACACAATAGTGTGCACGAGGTGTCTCCAAGGCAACACGAAAGTGTCCTTGCGTTCACGCCACACCATCGGGTACGACTACTACGTTTCCGATATAGCGATTGGATACACCGCGGCCTACGTTGGGTCTAACACGGAGCAATGTGGCTCATTTTCCGTAGCAGCAGTTTACATGGAGGACAAATTGACAGATGAGCAGTGTTGTAGTGCGTTGCGCACAAAAAATGGTTCAAATGGCTCTGAGCACTATGGGACTTAACATCCGAGGTCATCAATCCCCTAGACTTAGAACTACTTAAACCTAAGGACATCACACACAACCATGCCCGAGGCAGGATTCGAACCTGCGACCGTAGCGGTCACGCGGTTCCAGACCGTAGCGCCTAGAACCCCTCGGCCATCCCGGCCGGCCGTTGCGCACATACTTCCCCCCTTACGTTCAGCGTGCACTCACAGGGCTATTGTCCGGAGGTCAATTTGTCGATAGTTTGAGGTCGTCGGACGTCATAGGAGAGTTTGTAGGAGAGTAGACGAGGCACGGAAGCACCGAGGATACTCTAAATTAGGAGGCGGAATTGGCAAAATACGGATGCCAGAAGAGAGGAAAGAAACAGGTGAAAGTGTGAGCGACACCATGGTGCACTTCAGCGTGACGAAGATCGGAATGAACCACCGGATTACAGACATATTGTCAATGTGTAACCTCCCCACAACATAAATTCAGTAACCTGGTGATAATACAATGTAACTAACCTCTCAATTAAATTTTCGCTCACTTATAACTTTTTTCAATAATTGACTGTGAATTTAACCTGGTAAATTTTGGACGTCAGCAGTGCTGCGTCATGGCCCTGGAAGATCATTCTGAATAAAAAAAGAAAAATTCTTACCTCAATGAAATCGCCGGATAACGCATATATATCTGCTCTTACAATAAATATTTCTGGCACATCCCTGTGCAATGCTGGCCGATAGATTTGTCATTTATGAAAGGAAACTACTGATTCTTCTTTTGCAATAATCGGGATGATCATGGATTGGAGAAATTAGTAAATTCTTTAAATTGAAATGAATGGTTGTTTAAAGTTACTTTTTATGAGAAAGATTATTATTGGGAGATTTTTACAACATTTACATGGGACTTGAGATAACAGTACTACATATGCGCGAGGCTGCTTTTTACCTTATACAATAATGCTCAGGCTCCGGTATCGCTGCACCACGACCGGCCGAGCCAACACGATACACCAGACCTGCAGTCAACACTGCTCTCTGGTCAGAGATTCTTTTATACCTTGCATATTGCGAGCAGCGCGTGAGAAACACATCGAAATTACATCTGCTCGGACCTCTTACAAGTGCGTTCAGGAGTCGAATAGTGAGAGAGGGCACAAAGGTACAGTGTAACGCCAACACCGGCGCCAGCCAAGGTATTAGTGCCCAAGATCGAGGAGATACGAGGAAAAATCAACTGAAGCACACACCGGTAATGACAATTATACATTCTGATATACGTACCTTACACTACTTTTCCACATGGTCACCACACCGGTTCACACTTTTGTCCCATCGCAGCAGTAGATTTAGATACCCCTGCAGAAGAATTCACCCGGCTAGCTATGGAACCACCGTCACACTGCTGCCTTGGCCTTGGCGAATCTCTGTCCCGCCAGGAAGTTTTTCAGTGATCCGAAAACGTGTAAATCACTAGAGGCGAGATCTGGACTATATGGTGGGTGGTCCAGAATCTCCCAGTGAAACGCCGGAAGTTTCTCGGCAGTTCTGATTGCCACATGTGGTCTCGCATTGTCGTGGAGCAGAATCACGTTTTCCACATGGAGAATCCGTCGGTGCTCTCGTCTAATGGCATCCCTGAGACGTACAGTGTGTAACAATAACTGTCGGCATTGATGGTTGCACCTTGTGGCATGAAATCCAGCAGGATAGGTCCACGGGTATCCCAGAAGGCCGTTAATATCACTATCCCAACAGACGGCGCAGAGCAAACTTTTTTTTTTTTTGTCGCAAGCGTACGTGGATGTTTTCACACTAGGCTGTGCTGTTTGGATTCCGAGGTGAAATACAGTATCCACATTTTATCGCCATTAACAATGTGTTCCGGGAAACCTTGACCCTCCTTGGAGTGCCGTTCCACGTGATTAAGTGAAGATAGCATTCGCTTGACTTTCATCATATCATCTAGCTATTTAGGCACTCACCTACATGAAATCTTCCAGTACCCTATGAATCCATGAAAGATGTCGTAAGCACTCCCAAGCGATATGCCAAGCTCCCGGGAAATGCCGGTGATGCGTACTCGCCGATCGGCTTTCACTACTGCATACACGCGGGAAACGTTGTCAGTGAGAGGCGAACAAGGCCTCCCCGACTGCTCGTTGTCAAGCAGGACATCATGGCCGTTGCCGGTCTGACACCAACAACAACTCACAGTTTTGAAAGCGAGACAGTTTTCTCCATATGCGGCCGGCATTTCCCTGTAGATAACGACGGGTTTTCGTCCCCTGCTCCATAGAAAATCAACTACACTTCGTTGGTCTAACGGCATGGACGTGTGAAGCACAAGAGGCAACTTTACCAAATGACAGCAGCTCTGTGCAGCGTAGCTACCGTCAGATAAGGCCGGCACGAACTAAGAAAGATCCAGCGCTGGGAGTGAATGTGTTGATTTCGCATTTATATCCGTAATTTGTCTATAAAAATAGGGGAAAGATTTTCTGATTTGCCCTCGTACATTGCCAAGACAATGAGTTTTCACAGGTGACGGCTGACTGGAAAAGGTACATGACATACGCAACGTGAAGTATTGATTATCGAAAGCGCAAGACGACAATAATCTGCACTGTGATTACCCGCAGATGCAGGGCAAAGTGATCACTGTCCCGTCGTCGACATCAAATACACTCCTGGAAATTGAAATAAGAACACCGTGAATTCATTGTCCCAGAAAGGGGAAACTTTATTGACACATTCCTGGGGTCAGATACATCACATGATCACACTGACAGAACCACAGGCACATAGACTCAGGCAACAGAGCATGCACAATGTCGGCACTAGTACAGTGTATATCCACCTTTCGCAGCAATGCAGGCTGCTATTCTCCCATGGAGACAATCGTAGAGATGCTGGATGTAGTCCTGTGGAACGGCTTGCCATGCCATTTCCACCTGGCGCCTCAGCTGGACCAGCGTTCGTGCTGGACGTGCAGACCGCGTGAGACGACGCTTTATCCAGTCCCAAACATGCCCAATGGGGGACAGATCCGGAGATCTTGCTGGCCAGGGTAGTTGACTTACACCTTCTAGAGCACGTTGGGTGGCACGGGATACATGCGGACGTGCATTGTCCTGTTGGAACAGCAAGTTCCCTTGCCGGTCTAGGAATGGTAGAACGATGGGTTCGATGACGGTTTGGATGTACCGTGCACTATTCAGTGTCCCCTCGACGATCACCAGTGGTGTACGGCCAGTGTAGGAGATCGCTCCCCACACCATGATGCCGGGTGTTGGTCCTGTGTGCCTCGGTCGTATGCAGTCCTGATTGTGGCGCTCACCTGCACGGCGCCAAACACGCATACGACCATCATTGGCACCAAGGCAGAAGCGACTCTCATCGCTGAAGACGACACGTCTTCATTCGTCCCTCCATTCACGCCTGTCGCGACACCACTGGAGGCGGGCTGCACGATGTTGGGGCGTGAGCGGAAGACGGCCTAACGGTGTGCGGGACCGTTGCCCAGCTTCATGGAGAAGGTTGCGAATGGTCCTCGCCGATACCCCAGGAGCAACAGTGTCCCTAATTTGCTGGGAAGTGGCGGTGCGGTCCCCTACGGCACTGCGTAGGATCCTACGGTCTTGGCGTGCATCCGTGCGTCGCTGCGGTCCGGTCCCAGGTCGACGGGCACGTGCACCTTCCGCCGACCACTGGCGACAACATCGATGTACTGTGGAGACCTCACGCCCCACGTGTTGAGCAATTTGGCGGTACGTCCACCCAGCCTCCCGCATGCCCACTATACGCCCTCGCTCAAAGTCCGTCAATTGCACATACGGTTCACGTCCACGCTGTCGCGGCATGCTACCAGTGTTAAAGACTGCGATGGAGCTCCGTATGCCACGGCAAACTGGCTGACACTGACGGCGGCGGTGCACAAATGCTGCGCAGCTAGCGCCATTCGACGGCCAACACCGCGGTTCCTGGTGTGTCCGCTGTGCCGTGCGTGTGATCATTGCTTGTACAGCCCTCTCGCAGTGTCCGGAGCAAGTATGGTGGGTCTGACACACCGGTGTCAATGTGTTCTTTTTTCCATTTCCAGGAGTGTATAAAGAATTCATGGGCATTCCTAGCCTCTAGTTCGGAAGTTATGACGCTTCGAAGTTACTTACACGAAACTGGTGGACAGTGGCAGTAAATTACACGAAATAAACGTTGAAGGCACTGGACTGAGTCCCCCGTTTGGAGCCAAAAGAAGCGGGTGAAAATACGGGTGTTGCTGTCCCAAATCGACGGATGAAGCGATTTTCAAGTGAACGAAGTTATTATTGCTGAGTAGTCGCTACGACATACTCTCTGCAGTGACATGGTCCAGGACTGGATGGTCGGTAAAAGGCACCAAGGGCAAATTTAATACAGTAATGTGAATAGAGGACAAAGAAATTTTTATATATGGTCCATTTATTTCTTAATTTATTACACTATATAAAAGGGCATAAAGGCAAGGTCACAGAAGATCGTTGTAAAGTTTACTGCTATCTCCGATGTTATTATGTAGTGATGTAGCACTCCGTACTCATTGCTGATTTCTATAATCTTCGAAGACAAGAGCACTTTTTCTCTGGAGGGAGCACTGGCTTGCTATTTATCATCAACAATGACGCAGCGTTACAGCCCCAACACATAATTCCACCTCTTCACGCTTCTGACGCTGATAATACATAACAGTTTAGAAGAGTAGTTGGGTTTAAGAAATTTAGGGAAAAGTTGTACAAAACGTGGAATTTTTTTCTGCTATGGGGAATTCCAGTATTCCATTTGAGTCCATAGACGTATCACTGCATTGCACTAAACAGATATTTGAACGTTTGCAGGAACAGTTGAATTTAGTGAAACTAATCATCTATTTGTTGCTGTTTATAGGTCCTCTAACTCTGACTTCAGAGCATTTCTGCTCAAGCTATAGAGCGTTCTTGATTCACTTTGTAGGAAGTACAAGAAATTAGTTATATGCGGTGACTTCAATGTAAATTTTGCATACGATGGTGCAAGAAAAAGGATGATGGTAGATCTTCTAAATTCATATGATGTGATGCAGACTGTGACTTTTCCAACTAGGGTGCGAGTGAACAGTAGCACAGCCATAGACAATATTTTTATTCATTTTTCATTGCTAGATCGGTATTCTGTTAGTAAAAGCGTGAATTGTCTTTCAGACCATGATGCACCCATTTTAACACTAAAAGGCTTTTGTACTCAAACAAATCTCACATGTAATTACAAACTATGGATGAAAGTTAATCCAACAGCAACAGAGAGTTTTTTAAACCTTGTCAGGTAACAAGAGTGGCAGGATGTTTATAGTGTTGATAACGTAGATGATAAATATAATGTTTTCCTTAACACATTTCTCATGCTCTTTGAGAGTTACTTTCCATTAGAACTTTCAAAACTGGGTACTAGCAGTAATAGGCAGCCCGGGTGCCTGACTAGTGGGATAAGGATATGATGTAGAGCAAAGCGGGAATCATATCAAACTGTTAGAAGTAGTCACAATCACGCTACAGTATCCCATTAGAAACAGTTTTGTAAGGTGCTTAAAATGATATTAGGAAGGCAAAGAGAATGCGGTATGCAAATAGAATACCTAATTCACAGGATAAAAATAAAACCATAGGGTCAGTTGTGAAGGAAGTGTGTGGTCAGCACCACAAAGTCGACGATATAAAGTCTGTTGTTAGTAAAAATATTTCTGTTACTGATAAAGCAGATATATGTACAGTATTTAACAATCATTTTCTGGGCACTGCTGGTGAATTAAATAAAAATTT
Organism: Schistocerca serialis cubense; assembly: GCF_023864345.2. Classification (NCBI taxonomy): domain Eukaryota; kingdom Metazoa; phylum Arthropoda; class Insecta; order Orthoptera; family Acrididae; genus Schistocerca; species Schistocerca serialis. The sequence goes on from NC_064646.1 coordinate 23,379,659, forward strand.
AGTTTCTACATGGAATCGTATAAATTTCTTGGCAATGCCTTTACGAAATTGATGTCTCAAATATTCCTCTGTGATCCAAAAGGGGGAGATTGAGTCAATAATTAAATAGGTGAAGACTAATGACTCTCATGTTTATGATGGAGTGCCGAGCAGAATATTAAAGTACTGTGCTGCACATGTTAGCCCTATATTTAGCCATGTTTGTAATTTTTCCTTTGGGAATGGTCGGTTTTCTGAACGATTAAAATACTCAGTAGTAAATCCGCTTTTTAAAAACGAAGAAGGAGTAATGTAGACAATTTTACACCTATTTCTATGCTATCAGCGTCTGCTAAGATTATTCAAAAAGCTGTGTATGTGCGGATAATTAACCATTTTCTATCACATGACTTACTATCAGTTCGGCTTTAGAAGTCGTTTAACAACTGAAAATGCTATATTCTCTCTTCTCTGTGAGGTACTGGATGGGATAAATAAAAGATTTCGAATGCTAAGCATATTTTTTTGATTTTACTCAGGCATTCGAGTTTTTTGATCACAAAATATTGCTCCAGAAGTTGGACCATTACAGAAACGGGGGGTAGCTCACAACTGGTTCATTTCTTACTTTAGCAACAGGTAGCCAAATGTCATTATTCACAATGTTGAGAAAGGCTGTGATGTGGGCTTTGGGTGGGGTACAGTCAAGTGTGGGGCGCCTCAGGGATCAGTGTTGGGACCACTTCTGTTCCTTATTTATTAAATGATATGCCCTCTAGTACTAAGAGTAACACTAAAATATTTCTGTTTGCTGATGACACTAGCTTGATAATGAATGACGTTGTGTGCAACATTGGCTCGGTTTCAGATAGTGCAGTTCCTGACCTAAGTTAGTGGCTTGTAGAAAATAAACTAACGTTTAATCACAATAAGACTCAGTTCTTACAGTTTTTAACATACAAATTCAACAAAACCTGACGTTTTAATTCCGCAGAATGGGCATATAATTAGTGAAACTGAACAGTTCAAATTTCTAGTTGTTCAGACAGATAGTAAACTGTCGTAAAAAGCCCACGTTCAGGACCTTGTTGAAATATTTAATGCTGCCAATATTACTAATCGAACGGTACCTGAAGTGAGTGATCGCTCGACACGATAATTAGTTTACGTTGCTTATTTTCATTCGCTTATGTTATATGGCATTATACAGGGTGAGCACAAAGTCTTGCCCTGATTATAACAATTTATTACAGAATAACCATTTGACTTAATAATTTACATTTGATGCTGTTATATAAGTTACTGTTACTAGTTTTTCTTAAGACGACTTACGTTAGTAAACCTCAACGTGAGCTCCCTTGGTAGCTCTGTGAATGTCGAGGTGGTATTCCAGTTCCCGCCAGGTATTTCGTAACATGTGTTCTGTCACAGTACCCACAGCAACTTGTATCCTGGCCTTCAGTTCGTCGACGTCAACAACTGGTGTGACGAAGACTCTGTCCTTGATACAGCCCCAGAAAAAAAGTCAAGAGGCGTAATGTCTGGAGAGCGGGTTGGCCAGGGTGTTGGAACGTTCCCTCCAGTCCACCGATCCGGAAATGTTTCATCCTGGAAATCACGCACTATCAAAGCTAAGAGGAGGGCGGGCGGGTGGGGAGAGGGGGGGGGGGTGCTCCATCTTGCTGAAGAAGTATCCATGGTTGATACTCTTCTAACTGTGGGGCAATGAACTGTTGCAAAACGTCTAAGTAAATGTTTGCGGTAACGGATTTTTCCGCGAAGGAAAACGGCCCAAAAGCCTTGTTATGCACGAGGCCGCACCAAACATACATTTTTTCGCTGTCTCGCTGTAACTGTACAGTAGCATGTGGAGACTCTGAACCCCATACACGAATATTATGCCTATTTACCATTCCAATTATATGAAAGGTGGATCCATCGGTAAGGCGTATGCGATTTAAGTAATCGTTGGTGCCATCAATCCTGTCGAGAATCTCAGTTCCAAATTCAGCACGTGTCAGCAAATTATTCCTTTGCAAGGCCTGCACAATTTGCACTTTGTAAGCATGCAACCTAAGCCTTTCGTGAAGAATCTTCACCACACTTGCTTGCGGTATTTGAAATTCACGTGATGCTTTATGAGTTGGGTTAGATGGACTCCGTTGTAACGATTGCCGTACACACTCAAAGGTTGCATCACTCACACGGGGCCTGCCACTTCCAGGACGATCTTCAACGTTGCCTGTTTCATTAAACTTTGCATACCATCGCTTTATTGATTTAACGTCAGGAGGGCTGCGTCCATAAGAAGCCCGAAATTTACGCTGAACACTGATGGGCGATTTCGTTTCGTGAAACTAAAGCACACATTGCGCTTTCTCCTGCTTAGACGCCATTTCGACAGCAACAAACGTGACCTAACAGACCGCGTCGGTGTTATGGAGCACTAGCGCCATATATTGGTCACAACAGCTAGTAACACTAACCTATGTAACGGCATCAAATGTAACTTATTATGTCAAACGGCTAATCTGTTAGAAATGATTATAATCGGGGCAAAACTTTGTGCTCGCCCTGTATTTTGGGGTAACTCTTCCCATTCTAAAAGGATATTTTTGACTCAGAAACGGGCGGTTCTAGCAATAAGGGGTGAAAGTTCACGAACCTCTTGCCGACCCCTGTTCACGAGTCTGGGTATTTTGACATCGATCACTCAGTACATATATTCCTTATTGTCATTTCTTGTTAGTAATATGAACTTATACCCAGATATAATCAGCTTTGAATCAGTTAACACTAGGCGGAAATCAAACCTGCATTCGGATCTGACTTCCTTAATTCTTGTGCAGAAAAGTGTGCAATGCACAGCTGCTTCCATTTTCAGAAAGCTACCACTCGAATTAAAAAATCTTAGTAGTAATCCACACGCTTTCAAATCGAAACCGAGGAGATTCTTCTTAGGTCACTCCATCTATTTTGTCGAGGAGTTCCTAAGAAAATTAAGTTGATTCTTGTTGTATTCTTGATTGCGTTTACTTAAACCTTATTTGGACTGACTTTTTTCGGTTTCATAAACTTTTTATTTTTATATGTTATTACTTTTATGTAGTAATTTTATGTAGTGACACGTTCCATGACCTTGGAGATTTGCTCCTCAATTTAGTCCTACGGAACTTTATGTGTAAATAAATAAATAAATAAATATGGAGACGCTGCGCTGAGTTCAGCGAGAGTCGTTGTTGAGGTTACGTATGTAGATGGCACGAAAAATGGCCGGAAGATGCTGATAGAGGCTAAAATTATTAGTCGAAAGTATTACATTGCGACGTAGGATAAAAGTGCTGCAGAGATTCGGTTTATTCACGAAAAAACCTTCCTGTTTATTTATTAAATTTGTGGAAGAAAATGGTTCAAATGGCTCTGAGCACTATGGGACTTCACATCTGAGGTCATCAGTCCCCTAGAACTTAGAATTACTTAATTCTAACTAACCTAAGAACATCACACACATCCATGCACGAGGCAGGATTCGAACCTTCAACCGTAGCAGTCGCTCGGTTCCAGACTGAAGCGCCTAGAACCGCTCGGCCACCGCGACCGGCAAATTTGTGGAAAAAACAGCATCGGTTTTGTTAATCAGTAAGTTACATGGCGGTACATATTGCTACCAGAAAAGATATGAAAAGGCTTCCGTGATCAGTGATTACTAATTAATTTGTTATGGAAACGCAATACAGCAATGGCTACATGAACATGAATGTGAAATAAGATTATCTGTTGGTACAAGAGTGGTTTAGCCTAGGCGTTCTTGGGGGGCGTGTTACTTGCTAAAAAGATACTAAGATTATGTGTAATTAGTTATTTCAAGTTGACATTCCCTTCAGTTTTTAAACTGAGAATATTTTGCAGGCGTTGGAGAGACGTATTCGTATTAGGCACATGGTCAGGTTTATTTAATAACGAAGAGTATTCTCTATGTAAAGCTCCCACGATTAATTTCGATATTCGCTAAAATAGCTGAAACTACGGTAAAAGTAGCTTTACACAGTCCTAAGTGCATAGCTGACGAAGAGGCATCTAACGATCATGTTGCTACTTTTCGTGGCTTAGAGACCCTCGCACATGTACTTGGAAGGTACAGAGTGCCACAGCCGTTGATGGGTACTCTCACTTGCCAGTCCATATCTGCCATGAGCGTATGAAGAACTCGCGTCAGGGAGAATGCGCTAGTACACGGCCAGAGTCCGCAATCGAACCTCGAGCTGACGGAACGACCTGTAAGTGCACCACGATGACTGACGCCGGAACCGAAGTCACGGTAACAGGGACAATGATGAGGGCAGAGAGCGTCACAGAGATCGCAGTGTGGCAGAGAGACACCGACTCAGTTTGTCCATGAGAATACTGTGATTCACACAATCCAAAGCCTTCGATAGATCGCAGGAAACAGCGACTGGTCATATTTTGTTATTTAGTGCTACTAATAGTTGGTGAATGATTGTGTAAATGTCCATTATAATTATCCGGGCTGTTATGCCGTGGTCGGTTGATGAATTCTTTATCAATCCCCAACGTTTCGTTCCTGCCTGCGGAGGACATCTACAAGGGGGTCTGTAGCTCGATGGAAGGTCCAACACACACACTGGCTCGCTACTGGCTGTGGGTGTGTTGGACTTTCCATCGAGCTACAGACCCCCTTGAAGAAGTCCTCCGCAGGCGAGGACGAAACGTTGGGAATTGACACTGAATTCATCAACCGGCCACGTCATAACAGCGCGGATGGACATGACATTTCCGGCCGTGAAAGTCTACATGATTGTGTAAATGGCATTGAATTTCAAACTGTGATTGACAGAGGGTATTATTGTTGATCGAGTGGAAATCTACCCTAGAATATTTGACCTCTAAAACTTTGGCATATGATGCCAGTAGTGAAGTGTGTGAGTGGTAATTTACATCTGTCCTCTCATCTTTCTTATACAGGAGTTTAACAACGGCATATTTCAATATCTCTGGAAACATGCCCCGAGTTAGTGACGCATTACATATTTCAGGAAAGGTGGTTCTTACCATATGGGATCAAGTCCTTTATACTCCACTGGAAACACTATTAAATTGATATGACCTTTTATTTATGAGACAACAAATGGTTTTCTTAACATCACAGGAGAAGCGGATGAGTTACTAGTTCAAAATGTTAATTTGGTCTTGAATTATCTGTTCCTACATCATCTACGACACTATATTATGAAATGCGTATCTTTTATCTGTGACTGACCCTTAATAGCCCTCACACTTATATTAATAGTTCTATTATCGTCTTCTTTTTCTTATTTTCCTGCCTGGGTTTACTATCTTCCATATATCTATGAGTCACTTGTCGGATTTTCTGATTTCTGACATAATACACAAGGACCCTCATTTGTTAATAACACTTCTTAACAATGTTGAGTAATTCTTGTAGCGTGTAACCACTGATGGCTCTACACTTGTTGTTTCTAACAGATACATTTTCTTATTGCTATCAGAAGATACTTTGATCCCTGTGGTGGTCCATGACTTTTTACATGAATGTTTAGTGTCTTGTCTGATTATCTTATGCACAAAGCCACTTTCACATGATTATATGAATTTAAGCGTGGAATGAATCGTATTTGACGTCAGAATTGATTCATTATATCCATCGCTGGTCTGTCTTATAAACTATTGTAATTAACCGTACTCTAACTGATCTCCACTGAGGAGTCTCTACTTCATCAGGCAGTTTCTTATTTATCCAAACTAACTGTGCAATATGATCAAATAGAGCATTTGTTATTGTGTCTATACAAATATCCGAAAACGTTCTGCATCACCTCGGATCTTAGAGTTCGGGAGCTTGTGCAGAATATTGCAAAAGAGATCAACGTGAACATCGTTTCCGACCTTCTTATTACTCATGAAAACTACACATTGCATGTTGTATCACCATACAGTGAGACTTTCAGAGGTGGTGGTCCAGATTGCTGTACACACCGGTACCTCTAATACCCAGTAGTACGTCCTCTATCATTGATGCATGCCTATTTTCGTCGAGGCATACTATCCACAAGTTCATCAATGCACTGTTGGTCTAGATTGTCCCACTTCTCAACGGCGATTCGGCGTAGATGCCTCAGAGTGGTTGATGGGTCACGTTGTCCATAAACAGCCATTTTCAATCTATCCCAGGCATGTTCGGTAGGGTTAATATCTGGAGAACATGCTGGCCACTCTAGTCGAGAGATGTTCCTACCCTGAAGGAAGTCATTCACAAGATGTGCACACACAATAGGGGCGCGAATTGTCGTGCATAAAGACGAATTGCTCGCCAATATACTACTGATATGGTTGCACTATCGTTCAGAGGATGGCATTCACGTATCGTACAGCCGTTACGCCGCCTTCCATGACCACAACCAGCGTACGTCGGCCCCACATAATGCCACCCCAAAACAGCAGGGAACCTCCACCTTGCTGCACTCGCTGGACAGCGTGTTTAAGGCGTTCTACCTGACCGGTTGCCTCCAAACACGTCTCCGACGACTCTCTGGTTGAAGGCTTATGCAACATTCATTGGTGAAGAGAACGTGATGCCAATCCTGAGCGATCCACTCGGCATGTTGCTGGGCCCACCTGTACCGCACTGCATGGTGTCGTGGTTGCAAAGATGGACCTGGCCGTGGACGTCGGGAGTGAAGTTCGGCTTCTTGCAGCCTATTGCGCACAGTTTGAGTCGTAACACGACGTCCTGTGGCTGCACGAAAACCACTATTCAACATGGTGGCGTTGTTGTCAGGGTTCCTCCGAGACATAACCCATAGGTAGCGGTAATCCACTGCAATAGTAGCCTTTGGGCGGCCTGAACGAGGCATGTCATCGACAGCTCCTGTCTCTCTGTAATTCCTTCATGTCCGAACAACATCACCTTGGTTCACTGCGAGACGCCTGGACACCTCCCTTGTTGACAGCCCTTCCTGGCACATAGTAACAATGCGGACGCGATCTAATCACGCTATTGACCGTCTAGGCATAGCTAAACTACAGACAACACGAGCCGTGTACCTTCTTCCTGGTGGAATGACTACAACTCATCGGCTGTCGGTCCCCCTCCGTCTAATAGGCACTGCTCATGCATGGTTGTTTACATCTTTGGGCATGTTTAGTGACACCTCTGAACAGACAAAGGGACTGTGTCTATGATACAATATCCTCAGTTAACGTCTAGTTTCAGAAGTTCTGGGAACCGGGGTGATCCAAAACTTTTTTTGTTGTGTGTATTTATTTTTTTCTTTTAAGTTTTATCATCAAAGAAAACATTATCAGTTACAGTCATACAGTCTCTAACAACCGGAAATTTAATTGCTTAGATCAAATTATGGAATACAAATAAAATTTCCAGATCACTTGCCCTACTAGAATCCTTTACAAAATCTTCATTGAAATAAAAGCAGACTATTACCTGCTTGATGCTGTCTGGCAGAGAGCATAATAGGGAATCCAAATCCTCATAAACATTTCTAATTTCCTCAGTACGGAGTTTATATAAGTTACAATTAAAAGTGAACTATTTTCCGTATTAATTCACAAGCACATATTTCTGTGTGCTGATCACTGCAGAATCTAATTATTTCAAAGATTCTGTAGTTGTGTTCTGTCGTAATATGTACAACAGTTTCTCGTTTCTCCACATTATCGCTTCATGTGTAACATGATGGAGTGTAATGTTTCAAATTTAACTTATCTAACGCTATGGTTAAATGATTATACAAATGTTATTGTGGGATTCAAGGCAACATTTGGGGAACGTGTGGTACATAGTTTAGAGTACTGAGTTGTTACCAGTCCCACCCTATCCAAGCTGGTCTACGTTAGTTTAGTGATGTATGTCAAGGATATTTGATGATTTATATAAGTAATGCTCTCGTTGTCACCCACTTTGGGTCCTTATATTTCTTTGATAAATATTGTTTGTCACGTGATTCTTGTTTTACGAAAAGTTGTTTCTGTGTGTCTGGTGCGTGTGTCATATTTTCCTTTGTGACTGGACGACCTGATCACTGCGGTTTATGTCTCAGGTGTGTTATTTATATACTGTTGATCCTTATATGCTATGTTTTATGTAGATCACATCATCGTATTTAATGAATCATTAAGGATAGTCTTTGTATCAAATGTGTCCTGGGCCTGATGATATCTCAGCACAACGGAAAGCAGTGTCACTTTCCTGCAGAAGCCACAAAACTCCTCAGTTGAGTGTAATACTTTTTATTTTAAATTAAGTAGTCAAAGGTTTTTTATTAACACGAATTATGCGTGATGTACCTAGTGGGCATAGACGGACCACATTTTAGGACTCTCAAACTTCTCTACCAAAATAAATGAGGGTTACGCCAAGGAGCAATGTAATATTTTGACACAAGAGTTCTATTTAAACAGTACTGGGATATTTTGAAACTTTCCCGAGAACCACAGCTAATGGTCAGATATGGTTTCACTGAAATATTTGCTTCACTCAAAAAGGTGCGTTCCACTTATAGACAGAGATTTTTGTTAAGCTTTTAGTCTTCTCAGCGGTTCAGGAATACAGAAAAACACCTGAAGGAATTCTCAGCAGTTTTCGCAAGGAACACCAGCATGTAAGCAACTAGGGAATTTGCGGTTGACAGTACCAGTTGCCACAATGGAAAATGACATGAGAACGGTGCGGGAGTTTCTCTAGTAATACGGTAGCAACCACCCAAGAAACAAGGTGGAGAGTTTAGCACTTTCACGATGACTGACAGCCATGTTTACCCAATGCCAATCAATCACTAGGTGACACTGAAAAATGATCCTATCGATGAAAAAAAGATGATAAGATGGGAAATTTAGTCTCCTGACGGAAAAAGTGGAGGAGTAGGTATGGCCACGAGATCAGTTTGTTTAGATACATCAGCCTGCCGATCTTTTGGATTAGGAGTCAGAAATGAGTCAGATGATTCTGGCAGGAGTTTGACAGTTCGCACGCTGTTTCACATGAAATGTTCTGGAACTGGCTTCCAGAGGTATGTCAGCCTATCTTCTATTAGTTTTCATACTCTGAGCTAGATTTCTCCATTCATCCCGGTATCTATTGTCACGTTCTGACACCCTCATTTTCCATTCCATGTCGGCTGGTCTTACGTATGACCAATGTTTGACACATCGGTTCGTCTGATCTGCACCAACATTCAAATATGGAACTGACACAGCTCTGCGGGCTGGTTAATATCGGGAACAGACTCTTCGAGAGCGTAGGGAACCATTGAATATCTTCACCTCGTTAGGATTATAGTTCCGCTTGGCTGCTGTGCAGAGCTTTTATCTGGAGAATATGCGGAAATAGGGACAAGTTAACTTGTTCAGACCGCCACTTGCAAAGGCACGAGAATGTTAGAGCCACTGAGTGTGAAGCAACGGCCCCGAGGCAACACAGGAAAATCGGCCGGAGATCGGCGAGGTGAGGTGTGGCTAATACGCTCCCACTACATACCGGATTACTGCGTCATGCTTTACCCAGCCAAACCGGCCCTGATTTTGTTTTATATTGATGATTTATAAAATAATATAACAAACTCAAACGGTTCCCTGTTTTTAATTTTGAATTTGTTACATTTTGACCTTCAGCGTGGGGCCACGTCTATTCATTTTGAATTTTTACCACTTCTTGGTGCCCAGCGTGGGTTCATTATTCATCAGATTTAATAGATTGCAATATTGTAGAGGAGCTCTTTGCGTTCCCAAACAATTTCAGAGCCGAGAATACAGCAGTCTGAAGAACCAGTGGTGATGGTCTGCAAACATGAAGCTAGTCACTATCAAAAAGTCTTGGGCTCTTCACTCAGCTATCTCTCTAACTTGTGCTCTCTCGTGGAGTTCATGTTTAATAATAGACTTACAGTCAAAAGGAACAAATATATTCGCTCACTGATTTACACTTCGGTAACACTATTTTAACCGTTGAATAGGACGTTGTTCAGTATCTCGAAGGCTTGGTTTTAAATAGATTTTTTAAGGAAAAAGAGTGATAACCCCAAATTACTATAGGAAAGTAGTATCAGTCATTGAAAAGTAATATATACTTGTTGTATATACTATTGTACATTTTTCTTACTTACTTTAGTCTTCTATTTTGCTACTTAAATTCTGCTCCCTGTATTCTTTAAATTATGGTTTGACGCCTTCAGAGAATAAAAAGCTTTGACACAATGTGCGACCGAAATCTCTTTAATTAAATAATTAAGCACTCTTGCTTCACAATGATATTTGCTGTTTGTTGTCTGACTCATAACATTTTATTTAAATCTACTGATGTGTTAATTTCTAATGTACTGCATAAAGTAAGCTTTTGTTGCATTTGAGATATGGCTCGAATCCTTTGTTAAGGAATCTTTCTATTCTAGAAAAGGAAGGAAAAATCAAAAATTAATTACCATCTGGTCATAAGTATTTCATTAGCAATGGAGTGTTGGATAAGTTAGATAAAATGGGACAGAGAACTGGCCAATTATTTTTCAGTGGAACCACCACAGCGTTGGCTGTAAACGAGCCCAGTATCTGGAATAGTGTCAGCGCACTCCGTGGCTCATCGTTGCATATAATAGTTTTATCAGTAACTGACAATAATTATGCTTATTAACATGCAGAAAACTATTGGATCTGACAGTTTTAAAATTGGCTGTATGAGTACGCGGCATTGTCCAGATATTTCCTGTTAATCCATCTTCCTCTCTATGTACTTCTCCTCCATCCTTCCTCTCTGTCTAACGTCTCCTGCCCACTTTTTCTTCCGACCTCCTCCAACCCACCGCCCTCCCCTCTCTGTCCAGCTGTTCCTCTTCCCTCTCCCCGTCCATCTGCTCGTCCCCCATCTCTATGTCCATTTCCTGTTCCATCTCTGTCCATCCGTTCTTTCTCCCTCTGTCCATATTGTCTTCACCATCTCTCTCCACCTCCCACTCTCTCTGCCCATCCCCTCCACCCCCTTTATTCGTCAATCTCCTTCTCGCCTCTCTCTGTCAATCTCCTCGTCCAACTGTCACTATCCAGCTCTTTTTTCCACTCTATGTCAGTCTGTCTCCTCCTCTCCCTTCACTGTCGACCTTACCACCCCCACCCCAATAGCACGTTCCTGTTTCTTAGCCCCACTCTACTTCTTTCTAGATAGTACGTAATATGAATAGAAAGTTTGGTACAAGTCAATCAGGGGATTTAAGTGGAGGTTTTTACCCATGGCTTTCCCTGTATGCACGCATACCAGTTACATTTCACATACCTTTAAGATACTTCGCACACAAATCAGAATTCATATTTCACCTGTATCTCTAGTGAATTTCGCCCTGTAGCACACAGTGATGTGTTTTTCTAGGTATATTCATAGGCATATATGAATATTGGCTATAAAATCTTTTGCAAATAGAGTTAGTAGTGAAGAAGTAATAAATTAAAGACCATATCTGGTGTGACAGTTTTACTACATGAAAAGCGAAAATATAGTAACCTATGAAGTTCCTTCCTTGCACCATTTCGTGAAGAGGGGTCAGCGAAAAACAGTCTCGTAAAGGTGTGAAATTATGTGTAAGGTTTGCTTGCAATTCACTATGTACTCTCATTCTCACGTAGTAGGTGAATACAGTTCGGCTGTTTGCGGGTGATGAACTACACTTCTTTTTCATCGGCACCCCACCCATTTGAGAAGTACTTGGTTTCTACCCCACATTGGTTCTTTATCGACAGTAAGTCGTATTTCTGGCAAGCTTGAGAGAAATCGATCGATTGGTCTAAGGGGAGATATGGAATACGAGGGTTGTCCAGAAAATAAGTTCCGATCGGTCGCGAAATGGAAACCACAGTGAAAACCAGAAACCTCTTTATTTGTAACTGTTAGGTACACCTTCCACCTACTTCTCTACATAGTCGCCGCTCCAATTTCGAGTTTTGTCGCAGTGTTGTATCAACTTTCCAGTATTTTCGTCATAGAAAGCAGCCGCCGGTGCTTTCGGCCAGTTATCTGCTCTTGCCTGCTGCTTATTGTCTGTGGAAAAATTTTGTCTCCATAGCCAGCGGTTCTTACGATCAGAGAGGAGACTCAGGGGGAGCCAATTAGGGACTGTATTGTGGGTGATCAAACACTTCTCATAGGAAGCGCAGCAGGAGCGTCTTCATTGCCCCTGCAGTGCGCGCCCGAGAATTGGCATAAAGAAGGAAATTCTCTACAGTTGTGTTATGTGGGCTGCATGACACAGGCGAAATCTCTAACCAGGCCCCCATACTTGGCGGGAGACGCTATTCCCTACGCATTTTTACGTGCTCACTCTTCACTCAAACCTGAAAAGAGCGACGCGACACGATCTACGGGCATACTAGAGACACTGCCCAACACATGTATGCAAAGCTTTACCGAATTTTCCCAGTGGTTTTCATTCTGCGACCGATGGGAACTTACTTTCTGGACAACTCTCGTATAAGTCTCGCACACACGTCCAATTTTGGAGTAGGCATCTATATGTTAGTTTCTGCACACTCTGATTCCTGTTATGAACTGTTGTGGATATCTTCTAATTCTTCCTTATACATAGGAGTTAAATATTATATATGAAAAGAGAGTGCTGCTCAAATTTTCAAAACATAAGGACTAGATAATGACAGATACCATATAATGAAATCGTTGGTACACGAACTCATCATCTGAGGCCTTATACCCACTTGGTTTTTTAATTTTTTAAAATTTTTTTAGTGTTCCGTACCTCAGTCGGCAAAAACGGAATCCTTATAGGATAAATTGGTTGTCTGTCCGCCCGTCTGTCTGTCTATCCGCAGTTGAAAGCCCTGTTTCTCAGGGACGGGTAGACATATCAAGTTGAAATTTACGTAGTATATTAGGGTCTACCATCTGTAGGCGATGTCGAAAAGCGGAGCCTCCATGTCAATGCTGTCAACAGACACGGCCATTTATGTGACATTACTTTACACTCGCAAACTCAGTCATCAAATCTGCACGTTTCTTCACGGTGACCTACAACCATGAAATTTGCCAAGAAGAAAGGTTTCACAAGCTGTGATCCGAAACTGTATAATAAACTTCATTTGCTTCACGTCTATGGTCACAAACTTGTGGTCCTCAGATTACCAGCGTCGGTCAGCAATGACCATTTTCAGATCGGCAGCAAAATATGGGAGAAATCACAAATAAATCTAACAGATTGTCTACAGCTTCTTATAAAAACATGTTGTAATATACTGGAGCCATATTGGGTCGTCAAATGCTAAAAACAAAATCAGTGCCAGTATCGTCACACATGTATAAATAATGGTGTACACAAGAGTCATCTTCTGAGCAGCACAACTTTTCTAAACAAATTCCCGTACAGTGGCCTCAAAATGTTTTGTGTTGCAAGTTCGCCAGATGTCGCTATTGTAGACGTACACATATTCCTCACTGATTATGGCACGATGGAAAATAAAAAGTCGGATACAATCAGTAGTCCGTAGTTGGCTTATAAGGTATAAAAATCGTTACAGTAAGATGTGCAATGAAGTAAAAAGCGAAATATGTTAGATTGTTAAAAAGGAAAAAGTTAAGAGACAGTAGTTGACATGCGCTGAAGTGGAAATGTTTTAGATAATGACATAAATAGTAAACAGCTTTTCGTGTACGCAGAATAATATCAAAATTACAAAATAGCTATAAAAGTCGCACATAATCAGCGCCCTCTGTTCGTGCTAACGCCAAAACACCGCATAAGCGAGAAGTGGTTAGAGGACCATGACCTCCAGCGGTCCCATTGTCCCCTGCGGCACGCCATTCCCAGAGAAGGATGATAAAACATAGTACGAGTACACGATTAGGATTATCTAGTTAATGAAGTATATTATACAGACAGAGATGGGACAAGAAAGCGTTAGATTTACATGCACAACGTGAGAAAATGAAGTATGTAAGGCACTCTATACCATGTGAAACCATAAGCAAGATATATAAAACAGAGGCGTTCAGTGATTGTGTCTTAAACTTACTAGTTCAATTCTTTTTAAATTTGCGTATTCTTAAGAGTGTAAATGTTTTACTATTTTAAGGATTTATGAGAATTCCTGGACGATAAGTAATAGTTTTCCTATTCCCTAGTATGTTACGCTAGGTAATAGTTTATATAGGTCAAGTGCAGTACTGTTTAGGAACACGCAAAACGATTTCTTATGTTACTTTTACAGTGTAGCGTTTCTGTTTAGCTTAGAGGACGTAAGAAAGCTGTGCTTCTGTAGAAGAGGGCCAATGGAGTATTTGAAACCCTCTTCCCAAATATAGCTTATTCCTTGCGCATAACACCAATTGAGTCACAGATCATAACTTCCTCATCATGTAAACTAATTTATAATGTCATAAGACTTAACCTCTGATAGACTAGAAGTAGATTTGAAATTTTAGCTTACATATTGACGTTTAGTTAGATTTTTTGCGATTCTACACCACCAAATTTCATTGATCAAGTAGCAGCGGCAGTGTTTTCTTCTTGATCCAGAAAATGAACCAATACAGTGATTTCAGGTGCCAATGCACGAGTGTTCCTTACATTCAATTAATTCCTTTGAACTATAAGCATCTGTCTGAATTAGTAAATTTACACCGAAGTTGGCAGGTATATTAAGAAACATGTAGAAAATTTGCAGATGGTATTTCCTCAGAGGATATAGTATCATGTATTTTAAAAGTACTTCTGAGAGAAACAGAACTGTGTTCTGCTTAACACAGCGGATCAAATTGTATCACTGAAAGAGCACTAGCGTAAAGCAGAGAGTCTTAAATGATGCTTCTCAAATTTTCAGAAGGCCGAGATAATGAGACATTCTGAGGTAATTAGATAGTCACATTTCTTTCACTCCTTATAATGCAGTACCTTAAAAATTTAAGAATTCGACTTTGGCAGTTCAGCTTACTACTATCGTCGTCTCTCCATTAACGTTATGTAGTTAAGTTACAATGTAGGTGGCCTATCGGACATTGCCTAAAGTTGGGTAGGCATGTCATTAATAGGAATATATTTCGAAACATTAACATACACAGCCCGACAAAAATTAAAGCCTCCAGAAGACGCTGTCCTATGTCAATTTAACGTCTTACACAAACATTCGGTACGGGGGATTATAAATGATTAGAAATGCAATTCTCTGTGACAGGCTGGACACCAGACTGAGCTGTTGCTATTCTCATCTGCTGTTACCACTAGGCCAGGTAAAGTACGTAAGGAGTGTGAAGACATCAGATGGGGAGTGGTTACATGAAGATGGAGATGCAGCTTACTCGTCTGACACAGCATTACCAGCACCTGACGGAGTTTGAAAGGGGCTACGTTGGGGATCCACATTTGGCCGGCTCTTTGAATAGTGCAATATCCAGTCTCGTGTGGCATTCGGATGTGACAGTGGCTCGATGTAGGAATGCGTGGGAACCTGAGGGCAGGCTTATCCGTCGTCCAGGTTCCGGTAGACCACGTCTAACCAACGTAAGAGACGATCATCGCATAGTGCGCCAGACACCTTATAACCCGTTCACATCCGTGCCCATCTTCTGAAATCGGGTGATGGTCCCTGCAACATTGTTCGGAGATTACCAGTAGATGGACTCGTGAATTACCGTCGCATGCTTGGACTGCCATTAACACCACAACACAACCTGTTTCATTTAGAGTGGAGTCGTGACATCTGGTCAATGGCTTTCCATTGTGTTCGAGAAAAGAATCGGCGTTCTGTCCTACCTCAGCTTCAATCTGGAACCGCGCTACCACTACGGTCGCAGGTTCGAATCCTGCCTCGGGCATGGATGTGTGTGATGACGTTAGGTTTGGACAGATGACCATAGATGTTAAGTCTCATAGTGCTCAGAGCCATTTTTTGTCGTTGGGTTGGTTAAGTTTAAGTAGTTCTAAGCTCTAGAGGACTGATGACCTAAGATGTTAAGTCCCATAGTGCTCAGAACCATTTGATGATGGGCTGTGTGCTAGCTGCTTGCTGACTTCAACACCGAGGCGCTGCCAACCTGAAGTATATCACAGCCGTGGACCGCCATTACTGCCTTCCGGAACATCATGGATGAAGGGTAGACTAGTGTGCTGCCCGCACTCCTCCCACAGAGTGTTAATTGTGGATTAAGTGCGTGCCGTGATCCCCACACCATCCAGGTGTGGTGTATTCGCGCAGCCCACTGACCTACTTCGTGAACGTCTGCAGCCGTCTTGATCGATCCATGGTGGACGACCAGCACCTATTCATCACGATAATCGACATCCTGGACGACAGTGGCGGTTACTCTCACCTAAGGACACGACAGGCTATCTACGAGAGTGGTGAGATGTAAGGGCAGCACAGTGTTCTGGGCGACCGCGCCCCTGCGCGTCTCCAAGCTGCTGCCCGCACGACGAAACTCACTGACGGTATGGCTGCACTTCTTCTCAGCTCGCGCGTCAGCCACCGTACGATGTACTGAGGCAGCATTACAACTCTGTAAACCCATCCTGGCAAATAAATGTTACTACAGATACTGCTGTGTCACTAATCAAATTGCGTGCCTATGGAGTATCGTCTCAGTCCTGTGACTGGATTTGAGATTTCCTACGGTCGCAGATTCGAATACTGCCTCGGGCACGGATGTGTGTGATGTCCTTAGGTTCGTTAGGTTTAAGTAGTTCTAAGTTCTAGGGGACTGATGACCTCAGAAGTTAAGTCCCATAGTGGTCAGAGCCATTTGAACCATTTTTTTTGAGATTTCCTGTCAGAAAGGTCACAGTTCGTAATAAATGACGGAAAGTCATCAAGTAAAACGGAAGTAATATCTGCCGTTCCCCGAGTAAGTGTTACAGGCTCTCTGTTGTTCCTACATAAACGGTTTATGTGACAGTCTGAAAAGTCCTCTGAAACTGTTTGCAGACGATCCTGTCATTTGCCGTCATATAAAATCATCATGTGATCAAAACGAATTGTAAAATAATTTAGGCAAGATATCTGAATGGTGCAAAAAGTGGCAATTGACTCTAAATCATGAGAAGTGTAAAGTTATCCACATGAGCACTAAAAAGAGTCTGCTAAATTTCAGTTACGTGATAAATCACACAAATCCAATGGCTGTAAACTCAGCTAAATACTTAGGGATTTCAGTTACCAGTAACTTAAAATGGAACGATAACATAGGTGATGTGGGCAAAGTAAACCAAAGACTAAAATTTTATCGGCAGAGCACTTAAAAAAATGTAACGGGTTTACTAAAGAGACTGCTTACACTACGCTTGTCCGCCATTTTCTAGAATACTGCTGCATGCTGTGGATCCGCGTTAGATAATATCGACGGAGGACATCGATAATTTTGAAGAAAGACTGCTAGTTTTGTGTTAACGCGAAATAGGGCAGAGAGTGCCACGGATATGATACAGGAACTGGGGTGGCAGTCATGAAACAAAGACATTTTTCGCTGCGGCAGGACCTTCTCACGAAATTTCGAATATCAACTTTGTCCTCAAAGTGTGAGAATATTTTACTGGCGTCCACTTACATGGGGAAAAAGATTATCATAATAAAACAAGAGAAAATAGAGCTCGCACGGAAATACAGGGTGATTCAAAAAGAATAGCACAACTTTAAAAATGTATATTTAATGAAAGAAACATAATTTAACCTTCTGTTATACATCATTACAAAGAGTATTTAAAAAGGTTTTTTTTCACTCAAAAACAAGTTCAGAGATGTTCAATATGGCCCCCTCCAGACACACGAGCAGTATCAACCCGATACTCCAACTCGTTCCACACTCTCTGTAGCATATCAGGCGTAACAGTTTGGATAGCTGCTGTTATTTCTCGTTTCAAATCATCAATGGTGGCTGGGAGAGGTGGCCGAAACACCATATCCTTAACATACCCCCATAAGAAAAAATCGCAGGGGGTAAGATCAGGGCTTCTTGGAGGCCAGTGATGAAGTGCTCTGTCACGGGCTGCCTGGCGGCCGATCCATCGCCTCGGGTAGTTGACGTTCAGGTTTCATAACTAACCTTTTTCGTAGGACTCTCCATACAGTTGATTGTGGAATTTGCAGCTCTCTGCTAGCTCTGCGAGTCGATTTTCCTGGGCTGCGAACAAATTCTTGCTGGATGCGTGCTACATTTTCATCACTCGTTCTCGGCCGTCCAGAACTTTTCCCTTTGCACAAACACCCATTCTCTGTAAACTGTTTATACAAACGTTTAATACACCACCTATCAGGAGGTTTAACACCATACTTCGTTCGAAATGCACGCTGAACAACTGTCGTCGATTCACTTCTGCCGTACTCAATAACACAAAAAGCTTTCTGTTGAGCGGTCGCCATCTTAGCATCAACTGAAGCTGACGCCTAGTCAACAGCGCCTCAAGCGAACAAATGTACAACTAAATGAAACTTTATAGCTCCCTTAATTCGCCGACAGATAGTGCTTAGCTCTGCCTTTTGTCGTTGCACAGTTTTAAATTCCTAAAGTTGTGGTATTCTTTTTGAATCACCCTGTATTTAAGCGTTCGTTTCTACCGCGCGCTATTCAGGAGTGGAACGGTAGGAAAATAGCTTTAAGGTTGTTGGGTGAACTCTCTGCCAGGCACTTAATTGCAAATTGCAGAGTAATCATGTACATATAGATATAATGCCTCCGTACGTACTCTGGACCACTCCTCAACACTCTGTGCTAAGCTACCTGCACACGAAGTGACCCCAGCTGCCCAGGTCGCTACAGTTTTCACATAGTTTGTGCCGTGCCGTTTTCTGGTATATGCTACTTTTTTTGTACTTCCAGATCTCAAGATGGCTGGCAGCTTTTTCCGGAGCTGTCAGTGAATAAAAAGTATTTAACTGCGGTGTTCTCACGTAGGGAATTTTTTCTGAATCTGGAAACGTAAACCATTACTGATTTCTGATCTCCACTTTTACCACTTCATCCTGTTTTTAAGTGTAGTTCCATGAGTAGGAGTAAAAAGCAGTGTATTTTTTAAAGTTAACACTAATCATGTATAGATATCCCTTTAAACTGACTCGTTCCAAATCATTTCTGTACAAGACTCGTTCAGCTGATCCAGGGAACACGTAACTAAGTAACCTTACTATACGCATCTTTGTTGCTGGAAGTTACGTTTCTGTTCCTAAAACATTGTCAAGTTTGAACGTTGGCTTTTTACCAAGTAACAAGGTACCCGCGATTTCGTGGCTGCACTCAAAATCAGTGGAAATCTAGAAGCCGAGAACAACAGATACTACCTCTCTTGTTTATCTTCGTACGTGACTTAAAGTCATTGGTGTAGTGGCCACAATTGTCGTTCCTTGCATTCATAATTAATTCAGCTTTTGCAGTTTCTTCTTTTGCCTTCGGTAAGAGGATTATTAATATTTATTTACTTTCTACCGTAAGC
Organism: Schistocerca serialis cubense; assembly: GCF_023864345.2. Lineage (NCBI taxonomy): Eukaryota > Metazoa > Arthropoda > Insecta > Orthoptera > Acrididae > Schistocerca > Schistocerca serialis. Next base: position 23,399,095 of record NC_064646.1, read on the forward strand.
ATTGTATCATGTGCATATCTAAAGTTATTTCTATTTAGCCCAACTACTTTATTTCCAGCTTAATCTTCATCTAACCAAGAATTACTTATGACGCGGACTGCATATGGATTGAATAAATGAGGAAACAATGGATAGCCTCGCCATACTCCTTTCTGAATCTTAGATCTTGTAGTTGCTGCGTATAGAGTTCTCACCATGACTTTTTATCGAGAAAATACCTGGTGACCAAAAAGTCAGTATAAACTTGAAATCTTAATAAACCACGGAATAATGTACAGGGTGTTTCAAAAATTACCGGTATATTTGAAACGGCAATAAAAACTAAACGAGCAGCGATAGAATTACACCGTTTGTTGCCATATGCTTGGGACAGCAGTACATTTTCAGGGGGACAAACTTTCGAAATTACAGTAGTTACAATTTTCAACAACAGATGGCGCTGCACGTGATGTGAAAGATATAGAAGACAACGTAGTCTGTGGGTGCGCCATTCTGTACGTCGTCTTTCTGCTGTAAGCGTGTGCTGTTCACAACGTGCAAGTGTGCTGTAGACAACATGGTTTATTCCTTAGAACAGAGGATTTTTCTGGTGTTGGAATTTCACCGCCTAGAACACAGTGTTGTTGCAACAACACGAAGTTTTCAACGGAGGTTTAATGTAACCAAAGGACCGAAAAGCGATACAATAAAGGATCTGTTTGAAAAATGTCAACGGACTGGGAACGTGACGGATGAACATGCTGGAAAGGTAGGGCGACCGCGTACGGCAACCACAGAGGGCAACGCGCAGCTAGTGCAGCAGGTGATCCAACAGCGGCCTCGGGTTTCCGTTCGCCGTGTTGCAACTGCGGTCCAAATGACGCCAACGTCCACGTATCGTCTCATGCGCCAGAGTTTACACCTCTATCCATACAAAATTCAAATGCGGCAACCCCTCAGCGCCGCTACCTTTGCTGCACGAGAGACATTCGCTAACGATATAGTGCACAGGATTGATGACGGCGATATGCATGTGGGCAGCATTTGGTTTACTGACGAAGCTTACTTTTACCTGGACGGCTTCGTCAATAAACAGAACTGGCGCATATGGGGAACCGAAAAGCCCCATGTTGCAGTCCCATTGTCCCTGAATCATCAAAAAGTACTGGTCTGGGCCGCCATTTCTTCCAAAGGAATCATTGGCCCATTTTTCAGATCCGAAACGATTACTGCATCACGCTATCTGGACATTCTTCGTGAATTTGTGGCGGTACAAACTGCCTTAGACGACACTGCGAACACCTCGTGGTTTATGCAAGATGGTGCCCGGCCACATCGCACGGCCGACGTCTTTAATTTCCTGAATGAATATTTCGATGATCGTGTGATTGCTTTGGGCTATCCGAAACATACAGGAGGTGGCGTGGATTGGCCTCCCTGTTCGCCAGACATGAACCCCTGTGACTTCTTTCTGTGGGGACACTTGAAAGACCAGGTGTACCGCCAGAATCCAGAAGCAATTGAACAGCTGAAGCAGTACATCTCATCTGCATGTGAAGCCATTCCGCCAGACACGTTGTCAAAGGTTTCGGGTAATTTCATTCAGAGACTACGTCATATTATTGCTACGCATGGTGGATATGTGGAAAATATCGTACTATAGAGTTTCCCAGACCGCAGCGCCATCTGTTGTTGAAAATTGTAACTACTGTAATTTCGAAAGTTTGTCTGCCTGAAAATGTACTGTTGTCCCAAGCATATTGCAACAAACGGTGTATTTCTATCGCTGCTCGTTTAGTTTTTATTACCGTTTCAAATGTACCGGTAATTTTTGAAACACCCTGTAGATAGAGAGATAAAAATTCTTGGAATAACATGGGGTTTTATTACAACAATAAGAACAAGAATTGCTAAACGCGTGAAAGATCTCTTGTGCGCGTCGTTTGGTGATGATCGTGTACTCAGCCGCCACTTTCATCATGCTTGGCAACCCAGGTGCCCAGACCTCAGTCCGTGCGATGGTTGGCTTTGGGGTTACCTAAAGTCCCTAGTGTATCGTGATCGACCGACATCTCTAGGGATGCTGAAAGACAACATCCGATGCCAATGCCTCACCATAACTCCGAACGTGCTTTACAGTGCTGTTCACAACATTATTCCACGACTACAGCTATTGTTGAGGGATGATGGTAGAAATATTGAGCATTTCCTGTAAAGAACATCATCTTTGCTTTGTCTTACTTTATTATGCTAATTATTGCTGTTCTGATCAGATGAAGTGCCATCTGTCCGACATTTTATAAACTTTTGTATTATTGTGGTTCTAATAAAACCCCATGCCATTACAAGCATGTGTGTCAATTTGTACCTCTCTATCTACATTATTCCGTGATTTATTCAGTTTTCAAATTTATACTGGCTTTTTGATCACCCGGTACATTCCATATGAGATAAAAGTGACGATTAGGTACTTCCAGATATTTGAGTGCATCCCCTAATTTGTGGTGCTCGACACATTGAAAGGTTTTAACGTAATCAGGGAAGCAGAACAACACATATCTCTTCTGGATTTCACTTCCCTTCTCCATAACCTGCCTGATGTAGGAAACAGTTGCTACGGTGCTGTTCTGTCCGCACTCCACGTTTCTTCTCGTAAAAACGAGTACTAGAGCGTATTGCTAGCCGTAAGTTTATCTGCACAGAGTTGTTCACATAATTTCGGAAACTCATCGTTTATGAAATCCCATTTCCGGCTACCGGCCGTTATTAACAACCTACGTAATTACTTTGTATTACCATTTAAACTGATAATTATAGGCGAGTTCTGATCCGCCCCACTGCCGCACACTGGGCAGTTAATGCTCTGTCGACTGTGCGGCGTGACTCGTCTGTCGACTCTTACCGCAGCTATCGATCACTGACGTTGTAATCGCTCATTAGCTGCGTTACCCCATTGGGCGAACTGTGGCATCGGAGGCAGAGCGCTGGTTACCTCGACATACGGTGTCAGCCATTAGGAAATTTCGCGTTCGCTAATTAATTGCACTATCAATGTGAAGAATTTGCGTCTATCACCTGTCCGCGGCCGTTGCTGTGTGACGTGTTAATTTCACACCGAGGCGTCCGTTTGTTGTTCCTGCAACGGAGCACCAATTAGTTTGAGCGCTTCACAACTGTTACCGCCGTAATGACGTGTCTGACGGGGAGCAGTGAAAGTACATGAGAATTAGTTTCATCCGATGACTAAAAGGGAACATCTAGAAAAAAAACTAAACAGAACGAAGATTTATTCCTTTGCAAGAAAAAGCTCCGTCACTTTAAGGAATTTTCTTGACTTATGACCATTTCAATTCGTACAAGGACCGGCAAAAAGATCTGACGATTTTAAAACAAAAAAAAAAAAAAAAAGTGTTAAGAGTGATAAGAAATGTTTTATTCGTTGTTGCAGATTGGTGTTAATGTAAATTAAAGAAAATAACATTGGAACAACCGGTTTCTTTAGATTTAGATATGAAGATGACGTCCTGCAAATGGTGACCTTTTGTGATGAAGGATTCTTCCAGTTTCACACCGAATATGTCGAACACCTTCCCTAACTTTGCAGGAGGCCGGTTGTCGATCTCTTGAGTTAAGGCCACCTTAAGTTCGCTCGGTGCGCGGGGCTTGTTTGTGCAGATTCTTGATTTAAAAAAAAAAAAAAAAAAAAGTCACAAACGCTTAAATCAGGGGAGCGTGCTGACCATGCAATATCCACAAAACGCGAGATTACTCGGCCACGAAACTTGCATTTCAAAACGTCCATCACCTCATTGGCTGTATGGACAGTTGCCCCATCCTGCTGGAATCACATTCTACTGCGAACTAAACGTTTTCTCTCAAGTTCAGAGCTCAGGAAGTTTTTTAGTACCAACAGTTAACGTGGCGAATGTACTATAAAAGTTTGACCACCCTCTTCAAACAAGTATGGCCCAACGACACAAGTTTTTGCTACACCACATCATGCAGTGACTTATGACTATGCCGACGACGTTCATGCAGTTCTTCAGGATTTTTAGCTGACCAATAACGAAAGTTCTGTTTGTTACATAACCGTCCAGACGAAAATCCACCTCGTCGCTCATCATGAAAATATTTTCATCTATCATCAAATCAATCATTTGCTCTGAAAAAGCTTGCCACTTTGCATAGTCGTTGGGTCTTAACTGCTGAACAATAGCCATTTTTTATGCATGGAAATGCAGGTCGAACCGCAAGATTCGTCTTACCGAGCGGTCAGACATACGTAAAGCAGCAGTTTGCTTACGGGTCGGCCGCCGAGGAGTGGCTTCCACAGCTTCTCGTACTTTATCGATATTCTCTACCGTCCGGGCTGACCTTGGACGGCCTGTCACTGAAATCACTCACCCAGTGCATAATTGTGTTGCGTGTCGGAACTTTTCCTCGTGGACCTAATTTAAAACGCCTACGGAACTACTGCTGCACAGCAACAAAGGAATCGCCACTTTTAAAAAACGCCTTGACAACAAACGCACGATGTTCAACTGACCACAGATCCATGGTTACTAAAAATGTCCACGCGTAGGCTCTGAAAGGCGCCTATCCCCACCACCTACCACCACCTACGCGCTCAACCGGCCGGCGGCGAAAACCGTCAGATCGTTTTGCCGCTTCTTGTATAAGAGAACTGGCATTTTTGTGCAAAATCTGTAATAGAAGAACAAAGTGTAGAACAGAGCGGTATTTCTACTCTTAGGGTGTGTATTAGAGAGGCACAATAAAATGACTGCAGTAAAAAATAAAAAAAGTCTCAAATGACCCATGGTAGATTAAAAATTAGGTGGCAAGACAATGATAGATACAAAATTAAAGTTTAGTAAAATATTAGCTACCCCGGTAATAATATGCGGAGTGAATCCCAGACGTATACTAAGAGTTACATAAAAAAATACAGGTGAGTTAAAAATAACTGTTAGGGGAAAGTAAAATAATTTACCCTGGAGATTAACCACGCAAAACTAGTTTCATATACAATTTATTAATAAGAAATGGAATGTAACGATAGACAGAGGTTCTGACGAGTTGGACCTGGTTACCTCATTCGGGGCAGCAGTTAAGGACGAGCAAGACCTGACGACTGTTGTCAAAATAATGGGCAATGTTCGCACAGAATTAGGTGTTAAAGTTAATATGTACAAGACAAACATTCTTATGTCAGGAAACATTAAATAACAGTCATGGATTTCAAGAGACAGGGACCTCAAAAATATTACGTGCAGACAATACCCATCGAAAAATGACTCCAAGTAATTGAAGAAAGATGTATGGAGATAGCAGAGAGGAACTAAAAGGAAATGTTGACTAAGAACTTTCATTGTTCCAAAGGTAAATGTACTCGGAAATTATGTTTCGGTTACGATGTGGTACGCAAGTTCTAGACCCGAGACTGAGAAAAGTGCAACAGGGCTAAGCAGAAATCGCTAGAGGACAAATACAAGGGTTTAGAACTATGCATAACTAAAGATAATATCTCATGTAGGGAAATTCAAGAGACATTTTGAGAAAAAATAAGCAGTACTAAGAAAATAAGGTAAAGTTCAAAGGCGAAAGGAGAATATAGAGAAGCTGTACAAGAGCCATGCACTTAAAGGGAGTATTATAGAAAGGTAAGGGGACGTAGATGTGAGATATAGCACTGTTAGGGGAATTTGACTGAGCGCTGAATACCGAAGTCAAAGCAAGGCACGTAGAATAGAGAACAATCCGTCAGTCAAAACCACTGATATCTTTGGGAGAGATAGCCATGGCAAAACTATATAATCAGTGTGTAGGGTGAATGAGGCAGGTGAAGTACCCTCAGACTGCAATAAGAATGTAATAACTTCCGTTCCAAACAAAGCAGGTGCTGAGAGGTTTGAATATCACCCAACTATCAGTTTAACTAATCATAGTTCCAAAATACTAACGCGGGTTATTTATGGAAGAATGGAGAAACAGGCAGAAGCCGACCCTGGCGAAGATTTTTTTTTTTTTTTTTTTTTTCAGGGAGAAATTTAGGAGCACGCGACGCAACGCAGATTCTAGGACTTCTCTTAGAATGGATACTATTGGCATAGAGAGGTTGCAAAACAAAGAAGACAAAGTATGGAGAAAGCTTCTGATAATGTTGACTGAAATACACCATTTTAAAATATAAAGGTAGCGGGAGTAACATAAAGAGAGTGAAATGTTATTTACAAGTTGAACGGAAATGAAACGGCATTTACAAGAGCCTAGAGGTCTGAAAGGGAAGTAGTGGTTAAGAAGGGAGTGAAACAGGATTTTAGCATCTCACAGATATTACTCAATCTGTGACTGAGCTTGTAGTGAAGTAAACCATGGGAAAACTTGGAGAAGATATTAAAGTTCAGTCAGTAGAAATGAAATTCTTCAGGTTTGCAGTCAGCATTGGAATTCTGTGGAAACAGCAAAATACTTGAGGAGCAGTTGAACGACATTGACAGCGTCTTCTAAGGAGGAAATAAGAAGAACATCAACAAAATCAAAACAATCATAATAGAACGTAGTCGAATCAGATGGATTGATACTGAGGGAATAGATTAGGAAATAAGAAACTAAAAGTAGTAGATGAGTTTTGCTGTTTGGGCGTTAAAATAATAATAATGATCACAGCAGGTACGATAGAAAATGACTGGCGATGGCAAGAAAGCCGTTTCTGAAGAAGAGGAATTTATAACATCGTATATAGATTTAAGTGTTCGGAAGTCTTTTCTGAAGGTATCTGTGTGGAGAGTAGCTTTGCATGAAAGTGAAACGGGGACGAATAATAGTCAAAATAAGAAGAGAGTAGAAGCTTTTGAAATGTAGTGCTACAGAAGAATTCTGGGGTTAGATGGGTAGATCATGTACGTAATGAGGAGGTACTCCACAAAATTGGGGACAGAAGATATTTGTGGCGTGTTGTTGTTGTTGTTGTTGTGGTCTTCAGTCCTGAGACTGGTTTGATGCATCTCTCCATGATAATCTATCCTGTGCAAGCTTCTTTATCTCCCAGTACCTACCGCAACCTACATCCTTCTGAATTTGCTTAGTGTATGCATCTCTTGGTCTCCCTCTACGATTTTTACCCTCCACGCTGCCCTCCAATACTAAATTGGTGATCCCTTGATTCCTCAGAATATTTCCTACCAACCGATCCCATCTTCTAGTCAAATTGTGTCACAAACTCCTCTTCTCCTCAATCCTATTCAATACTTCCTCATTAGTTATGTGATCTACCCATCTAATCTTCAGCATTCTTCTGTAGCACCACATTTCGAAATCTTCTATTCTCCTCTGGTCCAAACTATTTATCGTCCATGTTTCACTTCCGTACATGGCTACACTCCATACAAATACTTTCAGAAAAGACTTCCTGACACTTAAATCTTTACTCGATGTTAACAAATTTCTCTTCTTCCGAGACGCTTTCCTTGCCACTGCCAGTCCACATCTTATATCCTCTCTACTTCGACCATCATCAGTTATTTTGCTCCCCAAATAGCAAACCTCCTTTCGAGGGGTCATTATGTGTGGGATATAAAATTGTATAGGGAGACATAGAGATGAATACAGTAATAAGGTACGTACGGATGTAGGTCCTATTAGTTATTTAGAGATGAAGAGGTTTGCATGGGACGGAGTTGCGTGGAGTGCTGCATCAAACCTGTCTTCGGACTGAGGGTGTGTGACATAGATAGTACCTGTATTGAAATAAATAGAAATAGAATTAAATCTGTAATAGGGTGTATATTTGTTGGTACATTGATGAGACAAATCCTTATGACCACTGCCCACTGCGAGGTTGAAAGCCTCCTGGTGGTGTTGGGGGCACTTTAAGCAGCATGGAAATCATATAAGAGGGAGAGAGACGAACTGGCAGTCATTACAACGAAGATAAGGGCCGCAAATACGGAAATCCACTGATACGAGGCGTGTTTTTTAAGTAAGTACCGTTTTGAAATTTTAAAAAACGTGCTAAGATATCTCAATAATTTTGTTTTTACATGAAAGCATGTACTTTAATCTACTTTTCTACATAATTTCCGTCAATACTGAGGCATTTGTCATAACGCTGTACCATCTTTTGAATACCCTCCTCATAGAAGTCTGCCGCCTGACTTGTTAACCACTGCATCAACAATGTTTTGACGTCGTCATCGTCTTGAGGATGCTGACCGCCCAGGTGTGTCTTCAAATACAGGAACAGATGGTAGTCACTGGGCGCAAGATAGGGGCTGTACGGAGGATGATCTAGAGTTTCCCATCGGAAAGATGTGATGAGACCTTTGGTCTGATTCGCAACATGCAGCAAAACGATGCCCTTGCTCCACTTCCATGGACTGTTGCTTTGATTCTGGTGTGACGTAGGCCACCCATGTTTCATCGCCGGTACCAATTTGGCTTAAGAAATCATCACCATCGTTGTGGTACTGCTCAAAGAAAGTCAATGCACTGTCTCAACGTTTGGTTTTGTGCACATCCGTCAAAATTTTCGTTACACAACGTGCGCACAATTTTCGGTAATTCAAGTGCTCGGTCCCAATGCCATACAAAACACTACGAGATACATTAGGAAAGTCATCCCGCAAGGAGGAAATCATAAAGCGTCTGTTTTCTCTCACGTTATTGTCCACTTCCTGCACCAAACTTTCATTAACGTCCGAAGGACGCCCACTCCGTTGTTCATCATGCACATTTGTGCTGCCATGCTTAAATGCTTTCACCCTCTTTCTCACCATTCCATCACTGATAATGTTTTCTCCGGAAACTGCACAGATCTCACGATGAATATCGATCGCTTTTAGGCCTTCAGCACTAAGAAATCTTATAACAGCCCGTACTTCACAATCGGCGGGACTCACGATTATCGGAGGCATCTTAAACACTCAGTACACAACATAAACAAGGAAGAATCAGACACTAATGGCGTCAGTGCGTAGATAAAGGTACAGGCTTTCATGTAAAAATTAAACTACTGAGATATCTTAGCACGTCTTTTTTTTTTAATTTCAAAACGGCACTTACTTATAAAACACGCCTCGTGTAAGTGGTTTTGACAGATGGCACATCGTTGTGCCACTGCGGCTGGAAGCGAGAATATCTGAAACGGTGAAGATGGTCGCTTGTTGGAGTGCTACTGTCGTGAGCACCTATGAAAAGTATTTAAAGAATGGTAAAATAATGAGTTACCACGTCTCTTCACAGAACAAAGACGTCGGAGGACCCCCACTGTGTAATCCAAGATAGGTAGCGATCTGTGGCAAGTCTGACGACACAGGAAATGCTGGTGCAGGTACAAGTGTTTCGGGGTAGGGGAGACTGGGGCACGTTGGCCATAGGGGTATGATGGCCCAGTCGAGTTAGTTCATACAATAGACGCTACATCGTGCTGGGGATCAATCAGCAGGTTGGTAGCACTGTCCTGCTACCTCTACATGAGCATATAGCCGGCGGAGAAGTTTTGGACAAGTTGTGTTGATTAACTGTTTTTGTGCGTATGTGAGTAAAACTCTGCTTGTCGGTTAAATGTGTGTTATGTAAAGTTTTCTTACTTTAGGCACAATAGGTGAGTAGTACAATTAAACGTCGTAGTTTAAGGATTATTTCTATATGGCATGCAATCTAAATTGCTTCAGTGGGTTTTGTGACGAATGGAATTTATTGTAAACATGGCGATCGGGCGGGTGGGCCCAGAGACGACGGGGCACGATGGCACCCGTGCCCCGTCGAATTTTCGAAGTTGAACATTTTTTGATACGTTTCAGAGGTCAAAAGATCGTCATACGCCAGAGATAAAAAACGTTTTAAAAGGAAATTTTGTTATAATCTGAAATAGGATAGGCCAGACCCAAACACTGAAAATAGTCTATCAACTCGAGCTGAGATAAACGTAAGACCGTTTCCAACTCCAGAAGAGGTCAGACCTTCTGAAAAATCAGAGCCCAGAAAAAGTATGGGAGCAGGGAAAAAGGAAAAGAGTTTCTGCCATAGTGACAGACACTCCAGTAAAAAAAAAGCTCTCGAGGAAGAACAAAAAGGTGCAAAAGAAAAGAAGGTGAAAGCATGGGAAAGAAAACTTAAATCGCCGGCTAAAAAAGCACTTTTTCAAAAAGAATGTAGGAGCAATGGTAGAATGAAATTAAATAAATCAACTACAGTAGGCCTAAAACGCAAGAAGAAGCCAATGGAAGATGACGATGATGAAGATGATGATAACGATGAGGAAGATGAAGATTCACTGTGCCTAAAGTGTCTCAAGCCTTTTTCAAACAGTCAACCTGGAGCGCAATGGATTCAGTGCACAAAGTGCAAGCGTTGGGCTCATCAGACATGCATGAAAAATGAAATCCGTGCACTATTTTATGAGTATTATAACTGTGCTGATCCTTTGACGTGGACAGTGATTAATGTTTAATGATTTGTATTAAGACACTATAATTCCTAATAATTTTAAGCTTTTCCGTTGTCATAATAAAATGTTAAGCATTTATCTCGATTTCACTTTGATATCCTAAAGTTATACTAGTTTAACTTATCAGAATATTAGATGGGTAAACGTCCCCCAGCCTCTGGGCCAACTTAACCCGAGGTAGGGTCAGATTGGCCCACTTGACATATGTCCAGTAATTAATTTTTTTATAACTTTTTAACTCATATTTTGAAGGTTAATAATTGTGATCCAGATTCAGTAAGACCCCTCTAAATATTTAGCAATAATATCACAAATTTAAATATGTAAAAAAATCAATATAATTTTTTTTTAATATGGCCAACGTGTCCCGGTCTCCCCTACACCGTTCAAAGGTGATTGTTGAACATGGAGCTCCACGTCACCTACGTGCTCCAGTATTGATCCAGCGACATCGTCGGCAATGATTTCAGTGGGCAGAGCATCAGTTTCAACGTGGATCAATAGAAACGTGTCGCCTGTCGAATGAATTGCGTTTCCTGTTACACCAGGTCGATGTCTGGGTCCTTAGGAGCCGCCATACATGCGAATGGCAGCACGAAACGTTCACCACGCCACAGATGCAGCCCAATGATCGCAGAATTATGCTACGGGGCACACTGAGTTGGGCTTCCATGAGATCTGTGGCGGTAGCCGAAAGCTTCATGGCAGCACTGAACCATGTAACCATTGCTGTGGACCATCGGCATCACTTCACGCTTGAAGTCTCCTCGTGCGGTGATGGCATCTTCCAACAGTATAACTGTCCGTGTTGCAATGTCCGAATCGTGCTACAGCGGTTTGAGGGGCTTTATAGTGAACTCACACTGATGTCTTGGGCAGAAAATGTGCCTGAGCTGTACCTATAGGACACATATCGGTCGCCATCTGCGTGAAAGTAAACCAGCATCCCGTAATTTGTCGGAACTGCTTGACCTGTATGTAGAAATCTGGTGGCACATACTTCTGGAATCAAATGGTTCAAATGGCTCTGAGCACTATGACACTTAGCATCTGAGGTCATCAGTCCCCTGGAACTTAGAACTACTTAAACATAACTAACCTAAGGACGTCACACACATCCATGCCCGAGGCAGGATTCGAACCTGCGACCGTAGCAGCAGCGCGGTTCCGAATCCTGAAATCCTGTCAAGGACTTCTACAATCCGTACCAAGCAAAATCTCTGTAGCATTGTGATTTAAAAGTGAATAACACATTATTAAAAGGAGGCTTCAATATTTTCGCTCATCGGAGAATATAAAAGCTGAAATTGCCAACTTAACTTCTATTAGAGATCGCCGCAGGACTGTGTGTGTGACAAGTTAAAAGGCCACGTGATGCCTTACTTTTGTATCGATCGCGGAGGGAAGTAAAAGAGCTACCGAATTGTCTAACATAAGCGATTTTTGAAACGGTTTCTTCCTCAAGGATTGAGCCCAGCAGTGAATATTCTTATATCAGTCACTTCTTTAACTGGATTATCTATATTATATGCAATATAATTGTATAATGGACCAGGTAAGATATATAACTTTCGTAAGAGCTGTGGGTGTATCAAGATGTTCTCCATATATCCGAATACGATGCAAAGAAATTTCACCATCAGAAATCTGAAAGCCATTCGGGTAAACACATCCAAAACATGCTCAAAGCATCTTGTACTAAATGTAGCACTACCAATAGCTGAAAAGCTCAACTGAGACTATACGTGACTAGTAGACACTCATGCTGGAGAGACTAAGACAATTTGGAGGACAGGTTTCTGTGCACGAAAAGCGAAGAGATACGCCGGTGATAAATGAATAATTTAGCTTACGTTAATGATTAGAACAGACACTATACATACACAGATCACAGAAGTTTTAAAATCAGCCAACAAAATAAAATGCTATATAATGATTAGTGACCAGCATTGTCCACTGCATAAGTGAAAACAGCAAAGAATTGGAGAGATATTTGTAAGAGGATTTCAAATACAAAAATCATTAGAACTTATTTTACAATAAATGACACAAAACTACTTTTTCAATTGATGAACTAATTTCCTACAATTACCTTTTTTATTCGAGAGAAAACAATTATCTGTCTTCTAAATCTAGAAATTCTTTACTCCATAAGATTTCAGATGATCTTATACATATACTACCAATTAAAAAATCTAATATTACGTCAGAAACAGAAGCTGCTAGTCCTAAGGAAAGTAGGAAATTTATTGTGGAACCAGAAGTAAGACGAAGAAATTTAGTTTTCGTGGCTGATGAAGCCAATACTGAATAAAGCGAAATTTGTGAGACCAAGGAGGGACTGTTGAGGAATATGGAGGCGCTAAAATTTAAAAAATCTGTAATTGCCTTACCCGCGAAAACCTAGGTACTGTGTTCTAGTCTCGGCTTGGCTAAATCTGCCAAGAAATGTCATAGGAAAATAGATCAACCTTTTTAAAATAGAAGAAATTTATCAATAGAATAGGGCAGGACAGAACGGTAAAACAAGTAGAAATGATATACATGGTGATTCCTTGATGATGGTACAAGCTTCAAGGGTTGATGGAGAGCAATAAATGTATGAATTGGAGGTAATGGATCCTGGTCCGGAAACGACCGATTCGAAGTTATAAGCGAGACTCTTACTCATACCTCTGACACCGGGCGCCTTCCACTGCAAGCTATTTGTGTTCCTCGTTTTGGGAGGAGCTAGTATGGACGAAAAATGTTCAGTAAACCTTGCCTCTTAGTGCATAGCTTAAGTGCTATGAGCACGTGTGCAGTAGAAGAGATGTGTTTCACTGTAGCAAAGACGAGGAAGTGCTCATAGCTCTTAATATATACACTTTACAGTGCATGTATACCGGGCTTTTTCTTCTTGTTTCAGCCAGTACTACCTCCTCCCAAAACATGGAAAGCAAAGAGCTTGCAGTACAATATTGGCACAGTCAGAGGTATCAGTGCTATTTTCGCCTATAATTATCGACACGATCGTTTATCGACCAATGTCCCTTGTCTCAACTTGATACATTTACTCTTCTTCATCTTCCCTGAAAGTTTGTAACATCAGCACGAAATATCACTGTACATAGCTCGATCGAGAAGCATATCACCTGACTGAAGAAGGAGACTTTAAACCGGCGTTCTGAAATGTAGAAGAGTAAAAATAAGTTTTATTTGTTTAATTTGATTAGTAAGTTACTTACTAAAGCCATGTTGGAGCCGTCAGGTTCTCTCTTACATCGGACCAAACATATAAAATTGTACAAAGCAGACATAAACACGTCTCATTATGTCTGAAGCAAAGTGGGAATTTTTTGAAGACATTTTTCCTAATTCAAGGTGTTTGTCGTGACATTATGCAGAGTAAATAATAACCACCGGTCTACATCACAAGTACCAGTGTTTTACAGTAATACGCTTTGCGTTTCGCAACAGTGAGTATAATCGATATTTTATGCTGTTCGCTTTACCATTCAGTGCGCTTAACAGGGTCAAGACTGTATTCACCGTACGAAACGGTGGTGCCTTTAATTACGCACACGTAAAAAAGTAGACGCTGCAACAGGTTCCGAAATGTAAAACGCAATGCGACGAAAGAAATTATTCTTTACGTCTGTACTCCACTTTCCATAATGCCTCTCTGTGCCATACTGGAATACAAAGGGATTACTTAATTAGAATCTTAGTATAAAGAACGTGTCGGAGGAAGGCAACGGCAAACCACCTCCATTAGGACCTTGCCTAGTAAGGCGGTGCGGGTCTCCCGCATCGTTCCCCTACGCTCTGTAAAGAAGCATGGGACTTCATTTCCATTTTCCATAAAGAACGTATTACAAACTTCACTGCGTCATTTTTAGACATTATGCAACACTAATAATGCCTAAGGCATTTTGAAGCTCACTATAGTCGATCAAGTTTCTAAAATGGTACCTACACATTGTCAGACACCTACAGAGGTACGTTATAGGATACATCGCCATTTTCTCTTTGCCAACGTCGTACAAACGACTACAATTTCATGACAGTCTGTAAAGGTGCATTATTTCATGTATTCTCACCCAGTAATAAAAAACATTGTTGTCACTTAGGCACAACAGTAATTCTCTTCGCAAGATACACAAGAAGTTCTACAGGACGTTAGGCGTATAAGTGCAGATATTGTGATCATTCGTACCTTAAAATGTACCCACTTCAGTGTGTCAGCTGTTTTTGCTCTTCATCTAACAGTCTTCCGCAAACGCATCGCATAATTTACCACCTGATGTTTTCTGCAAGGTCATAACTGCACCACTAATTGGTCTACGTCCGACGGTGTAGATTTAGCATTTCGCGTTCCCGCTTCCGCATTTCAGCACCCGGCCTGCAGCCCAGGGGGAAATAAGCATTATTGTCCTACTATTGTCCCATGTACTTGAAGGTACAAACGAGCCAAAAATTATTAGTCTGAAAATGAAATAAATACTGATATTATGTTGTCCAGTAAATCGTCCTCGGTTTCAAGAAACATGTAATTCACACTGACGTTCTTAAACGTCATTTACTACAGGAGGTACGCATTTTATAGCAGTGGTTTAAATTAGGAGGCAGTACAATATATGAAACTCTCCTCTATTAGATACTATATCGAACGGAGTCTTCATTCAGTTTTCATAGTGACGTTAGGAAAACATTTCATCAAAGCTGATTCTCGCGTTCCGTGAGAATGGTCCGTCAGTAATTCTTTACCTACTGCCCACACTGTGGAAGTTACCCTACCTGCCTGGAAATTACACGGAATAAGACGCGAGACACGAATTACAAGATATTCCGTGGAAACGCTTGACGTCAGCCTTTTAAGTGCTCCTGCTTAATTTATGTCTCTGAAGAGTAACTTCGGCTGTTGCCTCTTATTTTCTTTAATTACCGAGAAATGTAGACAATTTCTCAAGCGAGCATAATATCTGAGGACGTAAAATGCGTCTTAATGAGACAGGTGAGCGTTCGGTTTTCACATAGTACTACGGTGTATAGTTTCAAAGGTTGTCGTTTCGGCATCAGAGGAAACTGTTTAACTTTGAACAGACAGTAGTACTAAGGGATGAATATTCCGAGTAAGCGACTACCTCACGCGCTGCGTATTATAACCCCTTGTTCATCCTCTCAGTACCACAAATTTTCTGTAACAGCAAGAACTTACTAAGATACATTCAGCCTTTTAGCCTTTTTTGTTGTCATTACTCTTCTAATGCCACGATTTCCTCTTCAGTGAAATCTCTTCCTCTTACTTCAATACTTGTCTACATCGGCATGGTGTTAATATACCAGATTATTATAATTAAAGTGTAGCTATTCACGAAGGTCCAGTACGGTCTGTAATCGTCGTACAGCTGCGAGCATTGATAGATATGCTAATACTTTAATCGGTAACCGATTTTCTTCAGTAACAATATTAGTTCCAGTTTTCGCCACCAGGTGCGAATCGGCCTTTGTACATCTACATCTACATATATACTCAGCTAGCCACCAGGCGGTGTGTGGCGGACGGCCCAATTCGTGCCGAAGTCATATTTCCCCTGTCTGTTCCACTCGCGGATCGCGCGAGGGAAAAACTACTGTCTGAACGCCTCAGTACGAGCTCTAATTTCCCTTATATTTGAACTGTGATCATTGGGCGATTTGAAAGTTGGTGGTAATAATTTATGCTCTACGTCCTCGGCGAAGATCGGATTTCGGAATTTAGTGAGCAGCCCCTTCCGCTTAGCGCGCCGTCTATCTGCAAGTGTGTCCCACTTCCAACCATCTATGAGATTTGTAACGCTCTCGCGATGGCTAAATGTACCTGTCACGAATATTGCCGCTCTTCTTTGCACCTTCTCTGTCTCTTGAATCAGACCCAACTGGTAAGTGTTCAAATGGTTCAAATGGCCCTGAGCACTATGGGACTTAACATCTATGGTCATCAGTCCCCTAGAACTTAGAACTACTTAAACCTAACTAACCTAAGGACATCACACAACACCCAGTCATCACGAGGCAGAGAAAATCCCCTGACCCCGCCGGGAATAGAATCCGGAAACCCGGATAAGTGTCCGATACAGACGAACAAATCTCCAAGGCATGGACGAACTAACGTATTGTAAGCTATTTCCTTTGTTTAAGGACTGCACCGCTTGAGGATTTTACCAATAAACCGCAATCTAGAGTTCGCCTTGCCCGTTGCTTGTGTAATCTGAGCGTTCCATTTGAGATCATTTCCAATAGTCACACTGAAACGTCCCCTTTCAGGGTCGCCATATGAAACGTCCCCTTTGAACAATTTATACACGACTGTGCTTATACTGACACACAATACTTTGTTAGCGCAACGCAATCTGACTTTCAAAATTCCCTACAAAAGAATGGCCCTGACTAACATTAAACTATACCTTTCACAAATCACTTACCTCACAAAAATCTTCGCTGCTCAAGCTACTGCAATACAGCAAGCGCCACTACTGCCAGCTAAATAAAAGATTCAAACTACTGAAGGCACTAACTACTGATAGGGATAGTTAGCAAATGAAAGATATTAATAGAGAACAAACAATGTATTTACCTTGATATCATCATATATAAATATATCAGTTCATGAAAAATTACAAAACTCCGCCATCTCTCTCCCCACATCCACCACTGCTGGCGGCTCACCTCCAACTGCGCAACGCTACGCGCTGTTCACAGCCAGCTGCCTAACACTACAATGGCGAGTATTACAACAATGCAAAGCAGACACAGACTGCCCACAGCACAGCCAGTGATTGTCATACAGAGGTGGCGTTACCAATAAAAAACCTAAACAGCCTACTTACATAGAGAAAACATAAACAGCCTACTTACAACACCCAGATACTTGACTGATGATACCGCTTCCAAAGATTTATCATTTATTTTGTACTCGTACATTAATGGGGATTTTCGCCTTATTATACGCAGTAGGTTCCACTTACTAATGTTGAGAGATAACTGCCAGTCATTACACCATTCATTTATTTTCTGCAAATCATTGGTTTGTTCACAACTTTCGTGTGATACTACTTTCCTGTAGACTACACCATCATCGGCAAACAGTCTATTGCCGCTGTCAATACTATCAACCAGATCGTTTATGTAAAATCGTTAAAAGCAGCGGACCTATTACGCTGCCTCAGGACACACCTGAAGTTAGGCTTGTTTCCGTTGAAGTCACCTCGTTCAGGACGACATACTGCTCCTTGCCTGTTAGAAGACTTTCTATCCGACCGCATATGGCATCGGATAGACCGTAAGCGCACGCTTCTTGGAGCAAGAGACTGTGTGCGGAACTGAGTCGGACGCCATTCGAAAGTCGATAAATATGACATCAACCTGGGAGCCTGTATCTAGAACCTGTTGTATATCATGCACAAAGAGGGCAGCTGTGTCTCGCATGACTGCTGTTTCCTAAAACCGTGGTGGTTTCTGCAGATGAGCTTCTCAGAGTCTAGAAAGGTCATTATGTCTGAAAACAAAATATGTTCCATGACTCTACAATAAATTGATTTCAGTGAAATTGGCCGGTAATTATGTGCATCCGATTTTCTACACTTTTTATAGATTGCTATGACCTGGGCCTTCTTCCAGTCCTGTGGAACTTTCCGCTGTTCCAGTGATCTCTGATAGATAATGGATAAGAATGGTGCTATATTTGAAGCGTAGTCAACATAAAATCTTATGTGGATACCGTCAGGGCCAGATGCCTTCCTGGCGTCTAAGGATCTTAACTGTTTTACAATCCCAGATACACTAAACACTATGTCAGCCATCCTCGCGTTTGCTCGATAATTGAAAGGGGGAATGGTGGTGCAGTCCTCTACCGTAAAAGAGTTTATGAAAGCTCGGTTTAGAATGTCGGCCTTCTGTTTATCATCATCAGTTACATTAGCCGTACTGTCAGCAAGAGAAGGTATTCAATTATTAATAGCGTTCATAGACTTTACGTACGACCAAAATTTTTTGGGGTTATTTTTAGAATCTGCAGATAAAATATTGCTTTCAAATTCGTTAAGAGAATCTCTCATTGAGCTTTTGACATCTGCTTTCATTTCGCATAATTTCTGTTTGTCAGCGGGGCAGTGACTACGTTCAAAACGACTATGCAAAAGTCTCAGCTTTCTCAGCAACTTCCTAATATGTTTGTTGTACAAGGGTGGATCCTTTCCCTCCCCTATAGTTTTGTTAGGCACGTACTTCTCTATCACATGGTGGACAATACTTTTAAATTGCGACCAAATTTGCTCAATACCTTTGTGTCCCACGGTGAATGCTTGGAGCCGATAATGAAGATATTCTTTAATGACACTTTTATTTGCTTTCCCAAACAAGAAAACTCTACGCTGTTTCTTTGGTTTTTCTGCAACTTCCACTGACATTGAAGCCATAACGACATTATGGTCGCTAATACCTTCTTCTAGATTAACTTCCCCAAAAAGTTCAGGTCTGTTCGTCACCAAGTTATCTAATACATTCCCATCTCGAGTTTGTTTTCTAACAAATTGCTCAAGGTTGTATGTTGAGAGCGCTCATACAATAACTTCACACGAGTCTTTGCTTCTGCCCCCTGTGATAAACGTGTAATTTCCCTAGTCAATGGATGCCAGATACAGGTCTCCACCTATAACTAATGGATAGTTTGGATAATTATCTCCTGTGTACTCAAGACTTTCCCTGAAACGTTCTGTGACTTTATTGCGGATGCTGGTGGTCTATAAAAACCTCCTAATATAATGGTCAAGCCTTGTCTGATTCACAGCTTTATCCAGACTATTTCACAGTCCGATGCGTTTAAACAGCTTTAAACTGCAATGAACACACCACCTCCCAAAGCATCAGTCCTATCCTTCCTAAACATTG
Organism: Schistocerca serialis cubense; assembly: GCF_023864345.2. Lineage (NCBI taxonomy): Eukaryota > Metazoa > Arthropoda > Insecta > Orthoptera > Acrididae > Schistocerca > Schistocerca serialis. The sequence continues at coordinate 23,418,434 of NC_064646.1, forward strand.
TCCAATCAGAGTTCAAAATTTCACTCTATGTCCGGTTTCAACCAGCTTTCTGTACCTAATACATTATTGGCATTGCTACTGTTTATTTCGGAGAGTAACTCGGGGATCTTGCTACAAACACTTCGACAATTTACTAACATGAGATTAAGCATGTTTAAACCCTTTGGAATGACCTGTTTAGGCGAACTAACAATTTCTACAGTTAGCACAGCCACATTAGTATCACGAACTGGTAATTTTTTCAGGCCAAAGGTTTGTTTCCCGGGCAGAGGAACCTAGCCTAAAAAACCCCCATGTGCTCGCCACAAGTACTGTGCTAACCATGTACCTGCTTCCTGTGTGTAGTGCACCCCTGATCCATCGAGGGGCGTCCTACAACCTTCCACCCCACAGCGCAGGTCGAGGAATCTACAACAGGGTCGACGTAGCCTCTGGTTTAGACTTTCCACTCGACTCCAAACCAGAGGACCCCGGTCCACCCAGGGTACGTTGCTGCAGATCGTCAGCTTGGCTTCCACTCCTCGAGAGATGGAGGCCGCCTTCGCCAATTCAGCCAGCCGTCGAAAGGACACAAGGGTTTCCACGGACCCCCGACGACAGGCATCGGTGGTGCCGATATGTGCAAAATCTGCAGCTGGCTGCACCCTTCATGCTCGATAACCGCCGGAAGAGCCTCTTCCACATCCCGGACAAGACCCCCCCGGAAAGCACACCGAGTGAACGTTGGACCTATTCCCCGCCCTAACCGCTATGTTCCTGAGGGGCTCCATGACCCGCGTAACATTGGAGCTCCCAATAACTAACAAACCCCTACCCCCACGTGCCTGTCCGGACCTTGCTGAAGGAGCGGCCAGTATCCTGGCAGAAGGTGCATTCTGATCCTGCTCAGCCTCCCACTCCCCCTCCCCCCCCCCCTCAACATCAGATAGCACACTGAATCTATTAGCAAAGTGCATGGGATTAGCAAAGTGCATGGGAGTGTACGTCCCCCATGCAGCCTTCGCCTTGAGGCTCGAGACCTCGACACACTCCGCCACACACACTGAGGTGAGAGTGGTCCGACCAACTCAGTCGCACCTGAGGTCGGCTCAGTGAAAGAGAGCTGTGACATCCCCTTCTGCACGTCTAGTACAGCAGAGTTACTCAACACAGCCTTCCGAAAAAGAAGACGAAGTAAGTATTCCAGGATTCGAATCGAGAACAGCTGCCAACATGAGTAACGTAAAAGTAAATATCCTCGGAGTAGTGAAGGAACTTAACTCACTTAATAAAAGCAAAGCTTCTGGTCCAGACTGTATACCATTTAGGTTCCTATCGGAGTATGCTGATGCATTAGCTCCATACTTAACGATCATATACAACCGTTCGCTTGACAGAAGCTCCATACCCAAAGACTGGAATGTTGCACTGGTCACACCAATATTCAAGAGAGGTAAATTACAGGCCCATATCGTTAACGTCGATATGCAACAGGATGTTAGAAAATATAGTGTGTTCTAACATTATGAATTACCTCAAAGAAAACGCTCTATTGACACACAGTCAACATGGGTTTAGAAAATATCGTCCCCGTGAAACACAACTAGCTGTTTATTCACATGAAGTGTTGAGTGCTATTGACAAGGGATTTCAGATCGATTCCGTATTTCTGGATTTCCGGTAGGCTTTTGACACTGTACCACACAAGTTGCTCGTAGTGAAATTGCGTGCTTATGGAATAATGTTTCAGTTATGTGACTGGATTTGTGATTTCCTGTCAGAGAGGTCACAATTCGTGGTAACTGACGGAAAATCATCGAGTAAAGCAAAAGTGATTTCTGGCGTTCCCCAAGGTAGTTTTATAGGCCCTTTGCTGTTCCTTACCTATATAAACGATTTCGGAGACAATCCGAGCAGCCGTCTTCGGTTGTTTGTAGACGACGCTGTCGTTTATCGACTAATAAAGTCATCAGAAAATCAAAACAAACTGCAAAACGATTTAGAAGAAATATCGGAATGGTGCGTAAAGTGGCAGTTGACCCTAAATAACAAAAAGTGTGAGGTCATCCACATGAGTGCTAAAAGGAACTCGTTAAACTTCGGTTACACGATAAATCAGTCTAATCTAAAAGCCTTAATTTCAACTAAATACCTAGGTATTACAATTACGAACAACTTAAACTGGAAGGAACACATAGCAAATGTGGGGACGGCTAACCAAAGACTGCGTTTTATTGGTAGGACATTTAGAAAATATAACAAACCTGCTAAGGAGACTGCCTACACTACGCTTGTCCGTCCTCTTTTAGAATAGTGCTGCGTGGTTGGGATCCTTACCAGGTAGGACTGACGGAGTACATCGAAAAAGTTCAAAGAAAGGCAGCACGTTTTGTATTATCGCGAAATATGGGAGAGAGTGTCACAGAAATGATACAGGATTTTGGGCTGGAAATCATTAAAAGAAAGGCGTTTTTCGTCGCGACGGAAACTTCTCACGAAATTCCAATCATCTACATTCTCCTCCGAATGCAAAAATATTTTGTTGACAACGACGTACATAGGTAGGAACGATCACAACAATAAAATAAGGGTCCGCAGCCCGTGGTCATGCGGTAGCGTTTTCGCTTCCCACGCCCGGGTTCCCGGATTCGGTTCCGGGCGGGGTCAGGGATTTTCTGTGCCCCGTGATGACTGGGTGTTGTGTGATGTCCTTAGGTTTAAGTAGTTCTAGGGGACTGATGACCATAGATGTTAAGTCCCATAGTGCTCAGAGCCATTTGAACCATTTTTTTATATAAAATAAGGGAAATCAGAGCTCGTACGCAAAGATACAGGTGTTCATTCTTTCCACGCGCTACACGAGATTGGAATAAGAGAGAATTGTGAAGATGGTTCGATGAATTCTCTGCCAGATACATAAATGTGATTTGCATAGTATCCATGTAGATGTAGATGTAGAGGCGGCCCCAGGCACCCCATCCCCACTGCACCTCAAGGTGGCACTCTGGATATTGTTGACTGTGGCCAACAAAGCTTCCAGCTGCGTTTGGACTGTGGCCAACTCCGCCAGCATCAGCACACAATAGACACAGTCCCTATCCATCTAGCCTATAACTGATTTACTATGAAAAAAACTCAAGCAAACCTACTGCCACACAAGGTTAACAGCTACACTATAGTTGGCAGAAAGGACACTCAATACATCTACATCTACATCTATACTCCGCGAGCCACCTTACGGTGTGTGGCGGAGGGTACTTATTGTACCACTATCTGATCCCCCCTTCCCTGTTCCATTCACGAATTGTGCGTGGGAAGAACGACTGCTTGTAAGTCTCCGTATTTGCTCTAATTTCTCGGATCTTTTCGTTGTGATCATTACGCGAGATATATGTGGGCGGTAGTAATATGTTGCCCATCTCTTCCCGGAATGTGCTCTCTCGTAATTTCGATAATAAACCTCTCCGTATTGCGTAACGCCTTTCTTGAAGTGTCCGCCACTGGAGCTTGTTCAGCATCTCCGTAACGCTCTCGCGCTGACTAAATGTCCCCATGACGAATCGCGCTGCTTTTCGCTGGATCATGTCTATCTCTTCTATTAATCCAACCTGGTAAGGGTCCCATACTGATGAGCGATACTCAAGAATCGGACGAACAAGCGTTTTGTAAGCTACTTCTTTCGTCGATGAGTCACATTTTCTTAGAATTCTTCCTATGAATCTCAACCTGGCGCCTGCTTTTCCCACTATTTGTTTTATGTGATCATTCCACTTCAGATCGCTCCGGATAGTAACTCCTAAGTATTTTACGGTCGTTACCGCTTCCAATGATTTACCACCTATGGCATAATCGTACTGGAATGGATTTCTGCCCCTATGTATGCGCATTATATTACATTTATCTACGTTTAGGGAAAGCTGCCATCTGTCGCACCATGCATTAATCCTCTGCAGGTCCTCCTGGAGTACGTACGAGTCTTCTGATGTTGCTACTTTCTTGTAGACAACCGTGTCATCTGCAAATAGCCTCACGGAGCTACCGATGTTGTCAACTAAGTCATTTATGTATATTGTAAACAATAAAGGTCCTATCACGCTTCCCTGCGGTACTCCCGAAATTACCTCTACATCTACAGATTTTGAACCGTTAAGAATGACATGTTGTGTTCTTTCTTCTAGGAAATCCTGAATCCAATCACAAACCTGGTCCGATATTCCGTAAGCTGTATTTTTTTCACTAAACGTAAGTGCGGAACCGTATCAAATGCCTTCCTGAAGTCCAGGAATACGGCATCAATCTGCTCGCCAGTGTCTACGGCACTGTGAATTTCTTGGGCAAATAGGGCGAGCTGAGTTTCACATGATCTCTGTTTGCGGAATCCATGTTGGTTATGATGAAGGAGATTTGTATTATCTAAGAACGTCATAATACGAGAACACAAAACATGTTCCATTATTCTACAACAGATTGACGTAAGCGAAATAGGTCTATAATTATTCGCATCTGATTTATGACCCTTCTTGAAAATGGGAACGACCTGCGCTTTCTTCCAGTCGCTAGGTACTTTACGTTCTTCCAGCGATCTACGATAAATTGCTGATAGAAAGGGGGCAAGTTCTTTAGCATAATCACTGTAGAATCTTAAGGGTATCTCGTCTGGTCCGGATGCTTTTCCGCTACTAAGTGATAGCAGTTGTTTTTCAATTCCGATATCGTTTATTTCAATATTTTCCATTTTGGTGTCCGTGCGACGGCTGAAGTCAGGGACCGTGTTACGATTTTCCGCAGTGAAACAGTTTCGGAACACTGAATTCAGTATTTCTGCCTTTCTTCGGTCGTCCTCTGTTTCGGTGCCATCGTGGTCAACGAGTGACTGAATAGGGGATTGAGATCCGCTTACCGATTTTACATATGACCAAAACTTTTTAGGGTTCTTGTTTAGATTGTTTGCCAATGTTTTATGTTCGAATTCGTTGAATGCTTCTCTCATTGCTCTCTTTACGCTCTTTTTCGCTTCGTTCAGCTTTTCCTTATCAGCTATGATTCGACTACTCTTAAACCTATGATGAAGCTTTCTTTGTTTCCGTAGTACCTTTCGTACATAATTGTTATACCACGGTGGATCTTTCCCCTCGCTTTGGACCTTAGTCGGTACGAACTTATCTAAGGCGTACTGGACAATGTTTCTGAATTTTTTCCATTTTTGTTCCACATCCTCTTCCTCAGAAACGAACGTTTGATGGTGGTCACTCAGATATTCTGCGATTTGTGCCCTATCACACGATAAAAATGTATGGTACAAGCTAGATCTGGTGCTTAGTTTCCTGCTAGGGGCTATCTAGTGAATACTAAAGAATAAGACAGAGACCTACAGTAAACTGCTTGGGGCTGTGTAGTGAATGTTATTAACGAAATAAACAGTGACCTACGGTAAGCTACACCTGCAGATTATCCCTCGTATTTATAATGTAAACAAGCGTTTATGTACACGCGAAAGTGACATAATAAAACTATAAAAACTACTACCTTAAATGTACCGAGTGTATCTGACACTATGGTTGCAGGTTCGAATCCTGCCTCGGGCATGGATGTGTGTGATGTCCTTAGGTTATGTAGGTTTAAGTAGTTCTAAGTTCTAGCTGTTAAGTCCCATAGTGCTCAGAGCCATTTGAACCATTTGTAAATGGTATCAATAAACGTAAATACTGAGTTTTGTACACTGACAGACGCAGGTACAAAACAAAGTCTTTAGCCAACACTAAGAATTCAGAATGTAAAGCAGAAATACGACCACTACTTATAGGAACCAATTCGCTTACAGTACACGATCACTAAGCCCACAACAAGATAAGGAATCTAAGCAGACGGCGAGGTGAGTTTTAGCTTTCTGATAACTAAACCGTATGTAAAAGAAGGGCTCAGAAGTTGTGTAACACTGATTTACTCAGATATTGTAGTTAATATTAATTTACCACGTATTCTACGTTTGCTTAACTATTAAAGGTCGCAGGTTGCGCTAGTCAAACGTATACAAGTGAGGTGCTCAGATTGTACAAACTGAGTAAGTAGCAGTTAATAGTAAAATTAACCTTATGCCCTACTCATGTGTTTGACCCTTTCTGCCCACGTCCACACGAGTACGGAAACATTTCTATAGGTCTTTCTTGTATTCATAACGGCAGAGTAGCAGCTGGTGACCAAAATTGGAACAAACATTTTCCAGAGTAAATCGGTTGCACATTAATGCATTAGAGTATATACACTACGTGATCAAAAGTATCCGGACACCAGGCTGAAAATTTGTTACAAGATCGTGGCGCCCTTCATCGGTAATGCTAGAATTCAATATGGTGTTGGCCAACCATTAGCCTTGATGACGGCTTCTACTCTCGAAGCCATACGTTCAATCAGGTGCCGGAAGGTTCAGTCCGGAACCGCGTTGCTGCTACGGTCGCAGGTTCGAATACTGTCGCTAGCATGGATGTGAGTGACGTCGTCAGGTTAGTTATGTTTAAGAAGTTCTAAGTCTAGGGACTGATGACCTCAGATGTTAAGTCCCATAGTGCTTAGAGATATTTGAACAAGTAGTTGCTTAAAACATCAATGTAGGCCTGTCCTGTGATAGTGCCACGCAAAATCACAAGGGGTGCAAGTCCCCTCCACGAAAAACACGACCACGCCATAACACCAAAAAAATGGTTCAAATGGCTCTGAGCACTATGGGACTCAGCTGCTGTGGTCATAAGTCCCCTAGAACTTAGAACTACTTAAACCTAACTAACCTAAGGACATCACACACATCCATGCCCGAGACAGGATTCGAACCTGCGACCGTAGTGGTCGTGCGGTTCCAGACTGTAGCGCCTTTAACCGCTCGGCCACTCCGGCCGGGGCCGGCCGCGGTGGTCTCGCGGTTCTAGGCGTGCAGTCCGGAACCGTGCGACTGCTACGGTCGCAGGTTCGAATCCTGCCTCGGGCATGGATGTGTGTGATGTCCTTAGGTTAGTTAGGTTTAAGTAGTTCTAAGTTCTAGGGGACTGATGACCACAGCAGTTGAGTCCCATAGTGCTCAGAGCCATTTGAACCATTTGAACTCCGGCCGGCCCATAACACCAGCGGCTCCGAAATTTACTGTTGGCACTACACACTGTGGCAAATGACGCTCATCCGGCATTCGCCATACCTGCACCCTGCCATCGAATCGCCATATTGTGTAGCGTGATTCTCCACCTCACACAACGTTATTCCACTGTTCAGTCGTCCAATGTTTACGCTCCTTACACCAAGCGAGAAGTCGTTTGGCATTTACCGACGTGATGTGTGGCTTATGAGCAGCCGCTCGACAAGAAATCAAAGTTGTCTCACCTTCTGCCTAGCTATCATAGTACTTGCGGTGGATCCTGATGCAGTCTGAAATTCCGGTATGATGGTCTGGATAGATGTCAGCCTATTACACTGGCGGCGGTCTCTGCCAGTCAACAAACGAGGTCGGCCTGTACGCATTTGTGCTGTACTTGTCCCTTCACATTTCCACTTCACTGTCACATCGGAAACAATGGACCTAGGGATGTTTAGGAGTATGGAAATCTCGCGTACGGAGGTACGACACAAGTGAACCAAATCACCTGAAGACATTCGAGGTCAGTGAGTTCCTTGGAGCGCCCCGTTCTGTTCTCTTACGGTGTCTAATGACTACTGAGGTCGCTGATATGGAGTACCTGGCAGTAGGTGACAGCAAAATGCACCTAATATGAAAAATGTATGTGTTGGGATGGTGTCCGGATACTTTTGATTACACAGTGTACCAAGTTTCGCTGCCAAAGGATAACTACATTCCACACTGGACCACTATGAATAGCTGCAATTTAATTATAACCACACAGTATCTGTCTTCCGGTAGAGTTATTGGCCTGTATGGTTCCTACCGGTACCATGGAAGAAAATCTGTGATATCATAAAATACTTTACATGGTTTTGACCTTTCTTATAACTATTTGAGTTTCTCACTCAGTTCCTTCCAGATGCTGCGATATATCCCCTCATTTTTCATCTTATCAGTTCACTAAGTTTTCAATACTCTTCTCAGTAGAACACCTGAAATATTTCGATTCTGTTGTTTTCCTTGTTTCCTACACTACATGGTTCACATGTGTGTAACGCCGAGCTCCGGTCGTCTACTGTGTAATATCATCTTCGATTTACACCTGTGTGTGACACTAGTAGATTGACAAGAAATGGTCTCTCTAATTGTGCAAGTCTGCTTCATAAGTACCTTTGTTCAGTTTTCCATGGTCACTTTGTTTTGAAGATATCAGAATTTCTCTCCTTTGTTTGCTGCGTAGCCTCCTGTTTTAATATTTGACGCTCAGTGTCTTTAGTTACCTACATTGTAGATTCTGTATTCATTACTCTGTTCATTACAGTGAGCAGTTTATGTCGTTTGGGTTTCTTGAAATTTTCCACGCAGATAGAAAATCCGGGACAGTATTATTTCTTCTGCTGATATTTTGCCTGATAGCCTTGTGCCATCTTCAGTATATGTCGATAACATTAAAACTATTTGGCACAAAATAGTGGAGTATGCGTGCATGCGTCTGCGACTAGATTGGCGTGAACAAGAGTGCTGGTCATACATAAAACTAGATACGTCTAAGAATAAAACGTAGGGAGCGGCCAATCAGCAGATTCACTGAGCTTACTAAACGTGTTCTTAATAATTAGAATGGAGGTTATGCGTTGGAATGTCAGGCAGGGAAGTCTCAGAACAGTTATTACCATTAGAGCGCTCAAGTGAAATGAGTGGTTTCGGTGATTTTTTCAACTGTTAACCTTTTCTCGACTGAGAAGGTTACCTGCCGATTGTATTTCCACAGCTTCCTTGATCATGGAATTCTAATAGGATAAGGCTGTTTCCAGTAGCATGACTTCTCTCTATTCCATGGAATGGCCACTGCGGATTTGCTGGGCTGTAGAAGGTGGGTGGGTCGCTGTTGTGTGATGCATCGTTCTTGCATAGTGGATACCTTTTGTCCTATCTACCTTACACGAAACTGACATGGTTTTTCATTAATAGCTGCCTTCACAAAAGCAGATCATTTCTCACAGATGAAAGAAGATCTGCTGTCTTGTCCGGTGGGTAAAAGGTCTCATTCAATTTATGCTACTTCGTTATACCGGTAATTCTCGAACACATATTCCCCATATTTGCTAGAACGGCCGTAGGCTTTACCTCTCTTCCTTGTTGCTCTCGCTTCCATTGCTCTCACTGTTTCGTTTGCAGAGATATCTTAATTTGATGGTATGTGTATTCATTTTAATATTTTGTATTCAGTTTGATAAGTCACAGCTGCAAAATACTAACCCGAATTCTTTACAGACGAATGGAAAAACTGGTAGAAGCGGACCTCGGGGAGGATCAGTTTGGATTCCGTAGAAATGTTGGAACACGTGAGGCAATACTAACCTTACGACTTATCTTAGAAGAAAGATTAAGAAAAGGCAAACCTACGTTTGTAGCATTTGTAGACTTAGAGAAAGCTTTTGACAACGTTAACTGGAATACTCTCTTTCAAATTCTGAAGGTGGTAGGGGTAAAATACAGGGAGCGAAAGGCTATTTACAATTTGTACAGAAACCAGATGGCAGTTATAAGAGTCGAGGGGCATGAAAGGGAAGCAGTAGTTGGGAAAGGAGTGAGACAGGGTTGTAGCCTCTCCCCGATGTTATTCAATCTGTATATTGAGCAAGCAGTAAAGGAAACAAAAGAAAAATTCGGAGTAGGTATTCAAATTCATGGAGAAGAAGTAAAAACTTTGAGGTTCGCCGATGACATTGTAATTCTGTCAGAGACAGCAAAGGACTTGGAAGAGCAGTTGAACGGAATGGACAGTGTCTTGAAAGGAGGATATAAGATGAACATCAACAAAAACAAAACGAGGATAATGGAATGTAGTCAAATTAAATCGGGTGATGCTGAGGGGATTAGATTAGGAAATGAGACACTTAAAGTAGTAAAGGAGTTTTGCTATTTAGGGAGTAAAATAACTGGTGATGGTCGAAGAGGATATAAAATTTAGACTGGCAATGGCAAGTAAATCGTTTCTGAAGAAGAGAAATTTGTTAACATCGAGTATAGATTTAAGTGTCAGGAAGTCGTTTCTGAAAGTATTTGTATGGAGTGTAGCCATGTATGGAAGTGAAACATGGACGATAACCAGTTTGGACAAGAAGAGGATAGAAGCTTTCGAAATGTGGTGCTACAGAAGAATGCTTAAGATAAGGTGGGTAGATCACGTAACTAATGAGGAGGTATTGAACAGGATTGGGGAGAAGAGAAGTTTGTGGCACAACTTGACTAGAAGAAGGGATCGGTTGGTAGGACATGTTTTGAGGCATCAAGGGATCACAAATTTAGCATTGGAGGGCAGCGTGGAGGGTAAAAATCGTAGAGGGAGACCAAGAGATGAATACTCTAAATAGATTCAGAAGGATGTAGGTTGCAGTAGGTACTCGGAGATGAAGAAGCTTGCACAGGATAGAGTAGCATGGAGAGCTGCATCAAACCAGTCTCAAGACTGAAGACCACAACAACAACAACGTGTATTCATTTTTACCAAATAACTCTTTCAAGTGTCTCAGTCCATCCGACAGGCTGTTAGCGTCGGACAGTAAATGGACCCTATGTACTAAAATTATAAGTACTTTTGGGGTATGCGAACGTTGGTGGCAGCTACATGCCTTTAAGTATGATGTGGTATGGCCAGACTTAGGGCAAACACATTAATAACCCACCCTCCTTAGGTGAACTAAAACAGTCGAAAACGTTAGACAGCAGTTTATTATTTTCTGTTCCTAGGTAAAACGGTATTTCTATGAATGGAGTTGATATGATCAAGAAACTTCCATCAATTTTTCTTCGTCGTAGGGCTAAACTACATTGGTGTCCAAAATTAAAGCAACAAACGGAAGTATTGAAAGTTTGCGTTTATTTTACCACAAAATCGTGTAAATTTGAGATACTAAAGAAACTGTATTAAAAATACAGAACATAATCAGTTGCAACATGCATAACAGTAGCCAAAATTTTCTTCGTTTTTTCCAACTTAATGGATTTGCACACACATTCAGACAATTGGTTAACGTTCTCAGTATGAAGTGTGACCACCTCTGTGGCCATACAGACCTTACAATGACTAAGAGTGCTGTGAATGGTGTTATCAATTTCATGGTGAGGTAATAACGTCCCGACTGGTCCCGGCGGAGGTTCCAGTCCTCCCTCGGGCGTGGGCGTGTGTGTGTTTGCCCTTAAGATAATTTACGTTAAGTAGTGTGTAAGCTTAGGGACTGATGACGTTAGCGGTTAAGTCCCATAAGATTTCACAAGCATAATAACGTCCATTCTTCCAGGAGAGCTGCTCACAAGTCTTGCAGAGTGGTTGGTGGATGCTGACGTGATACAACCTCTCTTACTAGTGCATCCCAGATGTGCTCTATGGGATTCAAATCGGGAGAGCGATAAGGTAAAGCCATGTGTGCAGTATTTTCCGTTTCCGAGATAACATCAACCACCTCTGCTCTATGGGGTAAAGCATTATCGTCCAACAGTATGAAGTCTGCGCCCACAACACCTCGCAACAGCTGCATATGATTCCCCAAGATCTCTTCACGATGTCTGACAGCAGTTAAACCTTGTCATTTCACTTGCGCAGTTTCATGAAGTGGTGTTTCAGTGGCCAATATAATGTCTACCCACACCATCAGGGTTCCTCATCGACATCGGCATCTTTCGACAAATCTGGATCCCACAATCATGTTCCACGATCCCTCCAGATGCGAATCGGTAGTGAATCGCACTCCAGACCACACTGCACCTCATATGTGAAAAGAACAGTTGTCCACTTTTCGACTATTCAAAAGGCATGAACCCTGGAGATACTAAAAGGTATCAGATAGATTATATAATGGTAAGACAGAGACTTAGGAACCAGGTTTTAAATTGTAAGACATTTCCAGGGGCAGATGTGGACTCTGACCACAATCTATTGGTTATGACCTGTAGATTAAAACTGAAGAAACTGCAAAAAGGTGGGAATTTAAGGAGATGGGACCTGGATAAACTAAAAGAACCAGAGGTTGAACAGAGTGTCAGGGAGAGCATAAGGGAACACCTGACAGGAATGGGGGAAAGAAATACAGTAGAAGAAGAATGGGTAGCTTTGAGGGATGAAGTAGCGAAGGCAGCAGAGGACTAAGTAGGTAAAAAGACGAGGGCTAGTAGAAATCCTTGGGTAACAGAAGAAATATTGAATTTAATTGATGAAAGGAGAAAATATAAAAATGCAGTAAATGAAGCAGGCAAAAAGGAATACAAACGTCTCAAAAATGAGATCGACAGGAAGTGCAAAATGGCTAAGCAGGGATGGCTAGAGGACAAATGTAAGGATGTAGAGGCCTATCTCACTAGGGGTAAGATAGATACTGCCTACAGGAAAATTAGAGAGACCTTTGGAGATAAGAGAACGATTTGTATGAATATCAAGAGCTCAGATGGAAACCCAGTTCTAAGCAAAGAAGGGAAAGCACAAAGGTGGAAGGAGTATATAGAGGGTCTATACAAGGGCGATGTACTTCAGGACAATGTTATGGAAATGGAAGAGGATGTAGATGAAGATGAAATGGGAGATATGATACTGCGTGAAGAGTTTGACAGAGCACTGAAAGACCTGAGTCGAAACAAGGCCCCCGGAGTAGACAACATTCCACTGGAACTACTGACGGTCTTGGGAGAGCCAGTCCTGAAAAAACTCTACCATCTGGTGAGCAAGATGTATGAAACAGGCGAAATACCCTCAGACTTCAAGAAGAATATAATAATTCCAATCCCAAAGAAAGCAGGTGTTGACAGATGTGAAAATTACCGAACTATCAGTTTAATAAGTCACAGCTGCCAAATACTAACACGAATTGTTTACAGACGAATGGAAAAACTAGTAGAAGCCGACCTCGGGGAAGATCAGTTTGGATTCCGTAGAAACACTGGAACACGTGAGGCAATACTGACCTTACGACTTATCTTAGAAGAAAGATTAAGGAAAGGCAAACCTACGTTTCTAGCATTTGTAGACTTAAAGAAAGCTTTTGACAATGTTGACTGGAATACTCTCTTTCAAATTCTAAAGGTGGCAGGGGTAAAATGCAGGGAGCGAAAGGCTATTTACAATTTGTACAGAAACCAGATGGCAGTTATAAGAGTCGAGGGATTTGAAAGGGAAGCAGTGGTTGGGAAGGGAGTTAGACAGGGTTGTAGCCTCTCCCCAATGTTGTTCAATCTGTATATTGAGCAAGCAGTAAAGGAAACAAAAGAAAACTTTGGAGTAGTTATTAAAATTCATGGAGAAGAAATAAAAACTATGAGGTTCGCAATATTTCGACAGACGTACACGCTACCATCTTCACGTGGTTCCTGACGAATGCTGTACCGTTCCTCTCGGCGACCTATATATACTAGCCGTTACCCCCTCCACCGTTCCTCTCCTGGTGCCTTCGGTGCGGCCGGCGCGACGGCTACTGGAGGTGGTGGGGGAAGTGGCGCCTGGGTCTGAACTGGGGTCTGCAGTCTCCCTGATGCCGCCGTCGGGGGCGGTCCTCGATCTCTGGGACCGCATCTTTCTCTCCAGGCTGAGTGCAGGGTTCCAAGCCTGACTAAGTTGAAGGCCGCTGTCTTTATTATTAATTAGATCGTCCTATAGTCGGATTTCGATGACCTCTTTAGTAACGCAGTCCCAGAAGCAGGAGGATTGACAGAGTATTTTAGTTTTTTCATAGTCCGTAGTATGGCCAGTCTTTATACAATTGTCAGCCACTGCTGATTTAGTGGCCTGGCGTAATTCGGTATGGCGCTTGTGTTCGCGGCCCCTCTCTTCTACATTGCGGACTGTCTCCCCAATGTGTGATTTACCGCACTGACAGGAAATTTGATAAACGCCTGGTGTCTTATTTACTTTTGATTGTAGCCAGATCAGCGATCAGGAGAGCCTTCCAGCAGAACTGCAGCACCTCGAGAAAACATTTCGGAAAAATGGCTACAACCAGAAGCAAATAAGACACGCATTCAGACAGACCTCGCCAAGAGAACAAGAAAAAGAAACAGAAGAACACAAGTCATTGGCGTGCATTCCGTTTGTCGGAAACACCTCAAGAAAAATCGGTAGAATCCTGGGGAAACACCGAGTAAAACGTATATTCCGACCCCTTGCAAAAACCTTGACTCTACTGGCTTCAGTGAAAGATGACCTAGACCTTCGAACACCAGACGTTTATCAAATTTCCTGTCAGTGCGGTAAATCATACACTGGGGAGACAGTCCGCAATGTAGAAGAGAGGTGCCGCGAACACAAGCGCCATACCGAATTACGTCAGGCCACTAAATCAGCAGTGACTGGCAATTGTATAAAGGCTGGCCATACTACAGACTATGAAAAAACTAAAATACTCTGTCAATCCTCCTGCTTCTGGGACTGCGTTACAAAAGAGGTCATCGAAATCCGACTACAGGACGATCTAATTAATAAAGACAGCGGCCTTTAACTTAGTCAGGCTTGGAACCCTGCACTCAGCCTGGACAGAAAGATGCGGTCCCAGAGATCGAGGACCACCCCCGACGGCGGCATCAGGGAGACTGCAGACCCCAGTTCAGACCCAGGCGCCGCTTCCCTCACCACCTCCAGTAGCCGCCGCGCCGGCCGCACCGAAGACATCAGGAGAGGAACGGTGGAGGGGGTAACGGCTAGTATATATAGGGAGCCGAAAGGAACAGCACAGCATTCGTCAGGAACCACGTGAAGATGGCAGCGTGTACGTCCGCCGAAATATTGTGGAGAGATTACGACGCTACACGGTCGGATACCCGAGAACTGTTCAAATTGGAAATACGCGGTGAAAACTTCAGATCGCAATAATAGAAATCACTCGTCGGTATGAAGCTGGGCTGTAATATCGATTTCTGGTTGATTGCGGTATAACATTGGCCTTTTGGCCTTTGTACACAATGGACGTCACTCAGTTACTTTTCAATATATCGCGCCTTACTTACTACAGCATGTCTGTAATATGGTATTTGATATCAATAGGCCTCCTCGGCGTAGCTGCTTGTCACCCTTTCAACTATATCATTGTTTCAGAATCCTAAGAATCCTACATGTACTATGGTCCAGACGAAGTGAACATACTAGCTCCTATGGAAGAGTCATATGTACTCAATTCACACGTTCCTCGGTTTGAAAGCGGGAGGTTACGCTCAGTCTTTTTTTTTTTTTTTTTTCCCTACTGACTGGACTACACTTCCTACTACATATGTTCCTGATAATGTTATTTCATACCTTTGTGTAGGGGCCTACTGCACTGCCTACAATATGGAAATATAGTTCAGTGTTTGATGGAAGTTTGTTTACGTCCAGCACTTGCAGCATGTGAGGAGCGTTTTTTCCTAAACTCGAAATATGCAAAACATTTCAAATTTAAGTTAGGCACGATAATGGCACAATGTTTGTCTTTTGCATCAACTGCTGAAGCAAGCTTTAGCAAAAGTTGAGTGCTGCTGTGTGCATGAACAGTTCAAATCACAAACATTTAGCAAAACCCGATATATGCATCTTTACAGTCACAGCAAAAGTCGACAAATGAAATATAAATACTCTCCAGTGTCTCCACTCTGTCTCTGCAGCAAGCAGTTAACAATAATGGAGTGTAATGATTCCTTTCAGCATTGTTACTCATCGTTGTAGCAATGTTTACTGGCCGGAGTAGTGTTGTAACAAGACTTCATTGTCATCGGAACACCTTACTTTTAGATAAATATCCACTTGACTCTCAAATGTACGTCTAGAAACAAGTATCGCAAGTGGAAGCAGAAAGGACGATGATTCTGATAACCGCATACAGATTAAAGAATG
Organism: Schistocerca serialis cubense; assembly: GCF_023864345.2. NCBI lineage: Eukaryota > Metazoa > Arthropoda > Insecta > Orthoptera > Acrididae > Schistocerca > Schistocerca serialis. Next base: position 23,434,363 of record NC_064646.1, read on the forward strand.
TTGCGATGGGAGGAAATCCCGATACAATGAGAGCTTACATAGACCTGAAACACAAAGCAAAACCTGTAAGAAGGAACCTATCATTAAATGCAATCATCGACCTGAAGTTTCGCCTTCTAGAGCTAAGGAAATGCAAAACAAAAAAATGGCTCTGAGCACTATGCGACTCAACTTCTGAGGTCATCAGTCGCCTAGAACTTAGAACTAATTAAACCTAACTAACCTAAGGACATCACACACATCCATGCCCGAGGCAGACTGAAGCACCTTTAACCGCACGGCCACACCGGCCGGCAAATGCAAAACAACATAGCTAATGATCTCTACTACAAAGACATTTTCCACTTCATCATCACGTGATATCATCAAAGAAAATGGATCAAGATAAGTTTCTGGTAAAATTTCTTAATGTTTCTTCACTTCGGCGCAGAGTTATGAACAACAAGATTCAAAAAGCAAGAAAACAGTGATGGTGTAGTATACTAATAGAAGAACAAATGATAAAGTAGTGCCTGTTTGTGCTGCCTCTATCCAAGGAGTATCCGGCATGTCAAAGGATAGTTTATCCTATCTAGCAAGCAGGTCCCATGATGGAGGAAGGTTGCCAAAGCAAAGGCGAAGAGTCGACAGAACAGGAAGTGTCGTAAGGATGTAACTATTGCTATTAAAATGATATAAAAGAATATTAATGCAGAGAGAGAGTAACAATGGAAGGGGGAAGTCTACGAGAGGTTATTTGCTTTCACATCTCATAGTCAGTCAAATGTTCAAGAGATTCTGTGAAGAAAGAAAAAAATGAGGACTCAAACAATTCGTCTTATCAAAATACAAGCATAGGTCTTACAATGATTTCAATCTATCATTCAGGTCATCTCATACCGATATGTGCTCCACGTGTAACTTTGGTTTAACCCTGGAATGGTACCCTTCGTCGATGCTACGAACATGCAAGGATGTTTACTGTGCTGAGCCACAGCACCGCTGCCTAGCGTCGTTCGCGCTCAGCTATGCTTCGAGTGATCAGTACTCTATGTGACCTTGGCATGAGCAGTCGGCGGCACGCAGCCCATGGTGAGCTTCCTTCAACAGTTTAGATGTCGGTTCGTCGGTACGACGAATGAGTAGCAGTAAGAGAAGAAACCATATTCGTCACAGCGACTAATGGGTAGCATTACAGAATAAAATTCCTTCGTTGATATGACGAAGGGGTAGCAGTAACAGCGCACGTTTACTAGAAGTAGTGTAGTTCCATTAGTAAATTCGTCACTTATTTTGGTAGTAATAACAACACTCTTCATTTTGTCTGTAGAACATGGCTTCGAGTAGAAGATGCTTGGATGATGATGACGAAATTAGAGCACTTTTAGAAGAAGATTTGGGAGACGTGCTGTCGTCGGAGGAAGAGGACTCTGAAGATGAGTTCTTGAACATGTCAGAAGAGGCCGACCCTAACTGTGAGCCTTCCTCGAGTTCAGAGTCAGATGGAGATGAGATCAATCGTCGACCCATCGACGACGTGGAACAGGAAATTGCAAACCACATCATTCAAGCCTCAACCTCAATTTATGAATCCATGCAGAAAAACAAACGAACGAGCGGTCCTAGGCGCTTCAGTCCGGAAACACGCGGCTGCCAAGTTCAGCAGGTTCGAATCGTGCCTCCGACATGGATGTGTGTGATGTCCTTAGGTTAGTTAGGTTTAAGTAGTTCTAAGTCTAGGTGACTGATGACGTAAGATGTTAAGTCTCATAGTGCTTAGAGCCATTTGAACCATTTTTGTTAGGAACGTAGATTAAGGAACCATAAATATAACAGTTATAAATTGTCGTAGTTGTGTTGGGAAAGTACAAGAGCTCCAGGTGCTAAAGAAAGAATTGATGCTCAAGTGGTTATAGACACTGAAAGGTGGCTAAAGCTGGAGATAAGTTCAGCCAAAATTTTTGCGAAGGACCTAACAGTGTTCTGTTGTTAGAAGTAGTTTATCTTGTAGCGAAACAGAAATAAATATTTCCTGTGAGGTAGCATGAGATGATGTCATTCTTCGCAACCGGAGTAAAATAATAATTGGATCCTTTTACGTACTTCCTAACTCAGATGATACAATTGCCGAAATGTTCAAAGAAAATTGAGTCTAATTTCAAATACGTACCAGACTCATACAACTATAATGGGTGGTGACTTCATTTTAACGTCGATACGCTGGTGAAAATACATTTTTTAAATCCAGACGTACGCATGAAACGTCGTCCGAAATTGTGCTAAACGTATTCTCTGAAACTAATTTCGAGCACTTAGTTCATTGGCCCACTCGAAGAGTAAACAATTTTGAAAACAAACTTGACCTCTTGGCAACAAAAAATCCTGAACTGGTAACGAGCATGGATACATGTATTAGTCAATACAGGGATGTCGTAGTGACACCAAATACCGTAATTCAATAATACCCCTATTAGAAAGGAAAAATACACCTATTCAAAGAAGGAGATAAGAATTCGCTTGACGCCTTCCTTAGAGACATTCTCCACTCCTTCCAAATTAATAAGGGTAGTGCAGACAGGACGTGAGTTAAATTCAAAGAAATAGTATCGACAGCTATTGGGAAATGTATACCAAATAAAATGACAAAACGAGTCAGAGCACTCTTGCAGAAGCAACGAAAAAAGCCAAAATCAGACTAACGCAAAATTCCCAAGATTGGCGAGCGTTACAGGAGATTGAAATTTAGCGCAGACTTCAGTGCTAGATGCTTACAATAGTTTCCACAGTGAAACTTTGTCTCGAAACCTGGCCGAAGATCTAAAGAGGTTCTGGTCACATGTGAAGGTTATCCACATGAGTGCTAAAAGAAATCCTTTAAACCTCGGTTACACGATAGCTCAATCAAATCTAAAGGCCGTAAATTCAACTAAATTTTTAAAAACTGCAATCACGAGCAACTTTAATTACAAAGAATACATACAAAATTTTTTGGGGAATGTGACACAGAGACTGCGATTCTTGTCAGAACACGTAGAAGATGCAACAGATCTCCTAAAGAGACAGCATACGCTACGCTTGTCCGTCCTCTTGTGGAGTGCGGATGCGAGGAGTGGGATCCTTACCGCGCAGGATTATCGGAGTACGCCGAGCGGTTCTAGGCGCTACAGTCTGGAAACTCGCGACAGCTACGGTCGCAGGTTCGAATCCTGCCTCGGGCATGGATGTGTATGATGTCCTTAGGTCAGTTAGGTTTAAGTAGTTCTGAGTTCTAGGTGACTGATGACCTCAGAAGTTAAGTCCCGTAGTGCTCAGAGCCATTTGAACCATTTTTTATCGGAGTACACTGAGAAAGTTCAGAGAAGAACAGCACCTTTTGTGTTATCGAGAAGTAGTTGAGAGGGTGTCGCGGACATGATACAGCATTTGTGGTGGATGGCACTAAAGCAAAGGCGCTTCTTGTTACGGCAGGATTTTCTCAATAAACTTCCGTCACCAACTTTCTCCTCCGAATGCGAAAAGTATTTTGCTGACGCTGACAAGCGTCGGGAGGAGCGATCATCATAATAAAATAAAGGAAATCAGAGCTCGCACGTTTTTTCGGTGCTGTTCAAGAGTGGAATAATAGAGAATTATTCTGAAGGTGGTTCGATGAATCCTCTTCCAGGCCCTTCGGTGTGATTTGCAGAGTGGTGGTGGTGGTGGTTAGGGTTTAACGTCCCGTCGACAACGAGGTCATTAGAGACGGAGCGCAAGCTCGGGTTAGGGAAGGATTTGGAAGGAAATCGGCCGTGCCCTTTCAAAGGAACCATCCTGGCATTTTCCTGAAACGATTTAGGGAAATCACGGAAAACCTAAATCAGGATGGCTGGAGACGGGATTGAACCGTCGTCCTCCCGAATGCGAGTCCAGTGGATTTGCAGAGTATCTGTGAAGATGTAGATATCGATGTTGCTCTGTTGTTCACAAAACCACAAGCACAAATTCTGCTCTCCCCCCCCCCCCAAAAAAAAACAACTGATGTGCAACTGCTAAAAACACGAATCATCGAATGTTTTATGGAAGGAGCATGGACGAAACGTACCCGAATTATAACAGATTGCGTGGAGTAAACCTCAGATCCGGTACTTGAAACTCACGTTTCAAAATCTGCGGCAGCATTAGGGTATATACACTGCAGGACATCACACCAACCAACCTGCAGGCAGCTCACTCATATGCAGCGTAAGAGGCTGAGTCGTGACTGGCACCTGGCACGTAACCACACACCCAGCCACAAAGCCGCGGATCAATCTGCTGCGCCGACAAGTGAAAGCCACTCTGGCAGAGCGTCACAAACAACATCGTCTGCACAAACACGACACGATTCAACCCGATACTTAGCCTTGGGAGGTGATTCACCTCTTCGCTAAGCAACGCCACCTGTTTCCTCTTTCAGATACGTCACAAGGCACCGCATATACATCACATTTCTAAACCAATGCACTGACTGAGGTTTTCGAAGGTCGTTTTAAACCTCTCGAGCGATGCTGAATGGTGGACCGATTTAGCCAAGGGAAACTTACGCGTACTTTGTTATGAGTATTAGAAACCAAGAAATACCAAGAACAATTTTGAGTTCTACTACGCCGTACTGGGAGAGCTGTATGACTCACCCTGTGCGCTGAACACACTGATTCATGAAATAAAATGAGAGAGGTCTCAATATAAAATAGAAATCTATATGACTGGAATACCCTCTATCAAATTCTAAAGGTGGCAGGGGTAAAATACAGGGAGCGAAAGGCTATTTACAATTTGTACAGAAACCAGATGGCAGTTATAAGAGTCGAGGTGCATGAAAGGGAAGCAGTGGTTGAGAAGGGAGTGAGACAGGGTTGTAGCCTCTCCCCTATGTTATTCAATCTGTTTATTGACCAAGCAGTAAAGGAAACAAAAGAAAAATTCGGAGTAGGTATAAAAATCCACGGAGAAGAAATAAAAACTTTGAGGTTCGCCGATGACATTGTAATTCTGTCAGATACAGCAAAAGACCTAGAAGAGCAGTTGAACGGAATGGACAGTATCTTGAAAGGAGGGTATAAGATGAACATCAACAAAAGCAAAAAGAGGATAATGGAATGTAGCCGAATTAAGTTGGGTGATGCTGAGGGAATCAGACTAGGAAATGAGACACTTAAAGTAGTAAAGGAGTTTTGCTAATAGGGGAGCAAAATAACTGATGATGGTCGAAGTAGAGAAGATATAAAATGTAGACTGGCAATAGCAAGGAAAGCGTTTCTGAAGAAGAAAAAATTGTTAACATCGAGTATAGATTCAAGTGGCAGGAAGTCGTTTCTGAAAGTATTTGTATGGATTGTAGCCATGTATGGAAGTGAAACATGGTCGATAAATAGTTTGACCAAGAAGAGAATAGAAGCTTTCGAAATGTGGTGCTACAGAAGCATGTTGAAGATTAGATTGGTACATCACATAACTAATGAGGAGGTATTGAATAGAATTGGGGAGAAGAGGAGTTTGTGGCAAAACTTGACAAGAAGCAGATACCGGTTGGTAGGACGTGTTCCTAGGCATCAAAGGATCACAAATTTAGCTTTGGAGGGCAACGTGGAGGGTAAAAATCGTAGAGAGAGACGAAGAGATGAATACACTAAGCAGATTCAGAAGGATGTAGGTTGCGGTAGGTACTGGGAGATGAAGAAGCTTGCACAGGATAGAGTAGCATGGAGAGCTGCAGCAAACTAGTCTCGGAACTGAAGACCACAACAACATATCTCCTGTAGAAAAAGATGTAATTTCCATGTTCCATTTAATCAGGCGACAGTTAAGCGGTACACGCACATTCACTGAATGAAACCGAAAATGACATGTAACTCACAAACCGAAATGAAACTGTCCAGGAAATTCAACAAAATTTTGAAAGAATATACTCCGTCTATGATACAGACGGTGCTTCTGTATGATAAATCGTTCTTGTTTTTAACAGGAGGTTTGTACGGAAAATAGCGCGTTTTATCTGATTTTAACGCAGGAGAGCCTATTAGAGATAATCAAATATGTGCTTTACTTTTTGTCAACGTCTGTGAGGCTTTCGATCGTGTTAGTTACCACTACCTAGGGTAGGTACTGAAACACTTAGGACGCCAAAGGGCTGGAAAAGTAATCTAGAATATAACAATTGGAATCACTGCAAGGACCACCATCAACGAACAGGAAACAAAGGTCACTGAAATAGAAAAAGGTGGATCTTAAGGCAGTCCGGCGTCGGTGTCGCTTTTTGTGCTGCTGCTGCAGGCACTTTTCAGGAGACTGAATGACAAACCAATCAGATCAAATATTTCCGCAGGGAACCTAACTGTGACAGCCTATATAGATGATGTCGTTGTCGTCATACGTCAGGAGAAGGATACAGAAACACTCAAAGCTGAAAGTGACAACTACAGTGCAACCCCTAGAGCAAAAATGAAAGAGGGATAACGCAAACTACTAAATGTCACAAATTTCGTAGCTGTAGATGTACAGTGTACGTAGATTGTGGAGAATCGAATAACATCAGAAACCATAATGGATAGGTGCCAATCAGAAGTCTTTTTTTTTTTTTTTTTTTTACTTTACATTTGGTAAGGGCCTTATCGACTATACGGCGCCGGCCGGAGTGGCCGTGCGGTTAAAGGCGCTTCAGTCTGGAACCGCGTGACCGCTACGGTCGCAGGTTCGAATCCTGCCTCGGGCATGGATGTGTGTGATGTCCTTAGGTTAATTAGGTTTAATTAGTTCTAAGTTCTAGGTGACTGATGACCTCAGAAGTTAGGTCGCATAGTGCTCAGAGTCATTTGACTATACGGCTGCTCTACTAGCCTCTTCCATTTTATTCTGGTGGCAGTACTGTTCGTGCCTTTGGTGTCGATGTTCGTCCCTGCAGTATCCTCCTGTCTGTTATCTCGCCACTTCATTTTGATATTCTTCTTCCTCTCGTTCTGTTTGATGTTCTGCAGAATTCTGTTTTAGGTAACACATTCGCTGTCTCTCTTGGTATATGACCTGCCAAGTTCAACTTCCTTTTCTTTAACACTGCGACGATATTATGATGTTTGTACAGATCTCTTAATTCATCCTCATTTCTATCCTCCATTTTCATCATAAACACGACCAAATTTTTTCTGAGCACTTTACATTGGAATATTAAGCGGTTTTCTATGTCTTCCATTCTAAACATTGATGTGTAACGTTACTGGTCTAATAGTCGACTGTACAAGGGGATTTTGAAGTTATTACTAAGAGCTCTTTTCTAAGATTTCCCTAAAACTTAAATATATTTTGTCTGCTGTTGTTAGACGGGCATCTAATACTATATCCGTTACTAAAATGACTCCCTAAGCAATTGATGCTGTCAACTGTGTTGAAAGTGAATCCATCTGCAGCCAAAAGTACATCACATTAGAGTTTCTTACTTATGACCACTAGCAGTTTTATAATGTTTCTTTTATAATATCTCTTTATACTACTTTTACTGTCACATATTGTGTACTTTTTCATTTTAATAAACTGAATAATCCGTTCATAGTGCATAGTACCGTTACTAAGACATAAAAATTGCACGACATTGGGACGACCTCCACTACGATTCATAATGTTTCATATGAATGATGCCTCTTAAACCATTTATAAAGACATGTAGCGTAATACGATAAAAATGTCGTTCTTTTATCATGTGTATCGTCATACCTTTTACTTCGTCTTCAGTTTATTAATGGTAAAATCAGTTGTTATTACCCATTACCATCACAACGACGGAAAAATTCTTTGTCATTAGTTCGAATTCAGTTGTGGCCCACAGTGTTGCACCTTCGCGATGTTTCTTATAGTTCGTTCGTTCTGCAGATATTTATTAAAAATAAAAATATGTTGAGGAGATGGCTGACGCCAACAAACCACTGTAAAGTATCATTACGATAAAGAACTACGCAAAATTTTAACCCTTGGTTTAAATAACATCAGCAGATTCCCATCATGCTATTTATTATCATCAAAGTGCTGTTTGTTTGGCTATAAGACGAGCTGTATTGATGTCAGCCACTTAATTTTCAACGCATTTACATCTTCTTCCTTAAAATGTTATTGGAACCTGTTGATTTCGTGTAATTTATGTAGCCAGCTGCTAATGTCATCCAGTAGTCTTCGCCCTAAGCAACGAGTCAGAGCCGGCCGAAGTGGCCGTGCGGTTAAAGGCGCTGCGGTCTGGAACCGCCAGACCGCTACGGTCGCAGGTTCGAATTCTGCCTCGGGCATGGATGTTCGTGATGTCCTTAGGTTAGCTAGGTTTAACTAGTTCTAAGTTCTAGGGGACTAAAGACCTCAGCAGTTGAGTCCCATAGTGCTCAGAGCCATTTGAACCATTCGAACGAGCCAGAATCTAATAGCTAGAGCCGCCATTCCGCTACAGTGTCGGCCACACATGTGTATACTATTTTTATGCCTAATGTTGCGTTTCGTGAACGTTGTAATGGGCATGAGCTGTCATACTGTTCACATGTAGCGCATTACAGTATACATGATGGTCTCTGTTACGAGATGATGTGCAGACTCATTTTGTCAGTTACTCATTTTTGTCTGCATAACGACATTATCTTTTTATGGTTAGTCTTTATACATTTAGTCGTTTTAGTGGATACTTGCTTGTGAAAATATTGATCAATGTCTCTTCTCTGCTTTAATACATACTTTCAGTTTTATGATTATCTTTCATTAGACTGGCGGCGAACTACGGAAACCTGTTTTTAACTATGTCATATAAGGATGTTGTCGTCTTAAGAATGATGAGTGAAGCGGTAATGGAAACTGTTGTGGACTGACAAGACAGCCAGTCCACAGTGACGGGTAACCGAAAGGCACGCGTTTAAACTCACGCAGGCTGGCGTGAGGTCTGAAACAGAATACGTAATGAATGCTATAAAGAAAAGTACGTGGCTTCTGGAATATTTAACTTTAATCCACATTTGTAGAACATCGCTCTTGATGATACATGTTATAACCACAATATATATAGCAAAGGATTATGGCGCCTTGCTACGTCGTAGCAATTGTAGCTGAAGGCTATGCTAACTATCGTCTCGGCAAATGAGAGCGTAGTTGTCAGTGAACTGTAGCTATGAACGTCGGCTGTACAACTGGGGCGAGTGCTAGTAAGTCTCTCTAGACCTGCCGTGTGGCGGCGCTCGGTCTGCAATCACTGATAGTGGCGACACGCGGGTCCGACGTATGCTAGCGGACCGCGGCCGATTTAAAAGCTACCACCTAGCAAGTGTGGTGTCTGGCGGTGACACCACAGAAACAACGCTAACATCAATTTTTTATGGTATATACTCCGTAATTAATTTGGGTATGTTCTCTTGAACGGTGCTACATTGTTATATGCAGTTCAGCAAGCTGTTGTAAGCTGCTAACATGGCAAAACATCGGCTTTATATGTTGGATCTGTAGATAACACATTTTGAGCAAAAACTAGCAATCCATCCAAAGGAAGAAGATTTTAAAAAAATGGTTCAAGTGGCTCTGAGCACTATGGGACTTAACAGCTATCGTCATCAGTCCCCTAGAACTTAGAACTACTTAAACCTAACTAACCTAAGGACAGCACACAACACCCAGTCATCACGAGGCAGAGATAATCCCTAGCCCCGCCGGGAATCGAACCCGGGAACCCGGGCGCGGGAAGCGAGAACACTACCGCACGACCACGAGCTACGGACAAGAAAATTTCATATGAGCTCTCGATGTCATGGGTTTTCCGATTGTCTCAGTACAGTCTAAACCTTAAAAATTTCAGTTTCCCCTACAGATGTTCTTATACGACTTAAAGTTTTGTTTACACATGTTTCAACTAATATGATCAACTGTAAGGCTGCTTCAGAGTCCCTCTTTGCGGATATTTCATATTCCCTAACTATATTTAGAAGTGTGTGTCAGTGTATGCTATCATAGGCATTTTTGAAATCCAGAAATAATGTGTGAACATCCACATTGTTTTCCCATGCCTTTTCTGTTATTTGTCTTAGAGTGAATAAATAATGTAATGTGGATGTGTTTTGGCAGAGAGTGAGTTGGTAATTCCCAGATAGTTCTTCGCTTATTGAGATAAACTCGTTTAATATGCAAATCGATAGGAATTTACAAAATGACATCCAGTAAAGAAACTCCTCTGTATTTATCGCACACAAGGGGATCACTCTTCTTAAATATGTGACATATAGCAGCTGTTTTCCGGTTTTTAGGTACAGATTTTGTCTTCAACAGAAATCAAAGATTGGATACACAGAACGAAGAAAATACAAGGTACTATAAAATCCATGATAGAAAACAACTGCCGGCCTACAATTTTCCTCCAGTAAATCAGGATTTTACACACTTACGTATATCGGTCACGTGTAATTTTCTGTAAGCTATAGGGAAATACGCTTAACAAACAATGTGTACGAGAACAACGAAAGACGAGGAATGAAGTGCTTGGATTAAAAGGGGTGTCAGATAGGGATGCAGTTTTTCGCCCCTACTGTTCAACCTATACATCGCAGAAGCAATAACAGAAATAAAAGGAAATTTCGAGATTGGGATTAAAATTCAGAGTGAAAGCATATCACTGATAGGATTCTCTGATGATACTGCTATCCTTAGTGAAAGTTTAGTGTAGTAAAAGGACGTATTGAGCTGAATGTACAGTGTAGTGTGCGTAGAATAAGCATTCAGAGCCAACTTCAGAAAGACAAATGCAGTGAGCAGTAGCGAAAATGATATTACCGATAAACTTATAATCAAAACTGGGAACCACGAAGGAGATGACGTTAAGAACCTCCGCTACCATGGAGGCAAAATAGCTTTCGTCGGACGAAGCAAAGACGTAAAAAGCAGGTTAGCAGATTAGCATAGGCGTAGAAGGCATTCCTGGTCAGGAGAAGTCTGCTAATCTCATATGTCGGCTTTTGTCTGAGGAAGACATTTCTGAGAATCAATATTTGGAGCACGTAATTGGTAATTAATTAAGGAATATGAGAAATTCCGAATACGAGATAATCGAAGAGTTTGATGTAACGTAACACTTAAAATCGGAAAGAACGTAATTGTATTTTATCTGAAGTTTTGAAAGATCAAAACAGACGTGTGAGATTTTCAGTAACTCTTTACTCTCTGACGTTACGGAAATGGAGATGGGAGAATAAATCATTTGTTACCAGTCATTAAATGTATGTTTACTCATTGTACACTGAGAACGAAGTCTTATGCGACGGCATTGTTGTACAGAATATTCTCGGATTTTTTTTGCCTCCCCTTGGACCATCATCGTTTTATTGTTATGTTTACGACACGTTAATGGTCTGGATACTCGACGCAGAAGCTCTGGAGCACTTCCTTGTACATAGGAACAGTATGCACCCAAACATCAACTTCACTCTCGAAACAGAGAAGAAGGAGAGCTGCTATTTTTAGATGTTTTAGTACAACGAAAGTCAGATGGACGTCTCGGTCACTTGGTGAACAGCAAGCCGATGCACACTGATTTATATCGTAGCGCCAGTGGCGGATTTAAAAATTTTGCTCCCCTAGTTACACCATATTATATGCGCTCCCTCTACAAAAAATCCATGTTTTAAATAATAACTGTAAAACGATCACATCACAACTGTCGTTTTGGGTTGGAGCGCTGTGAGCTGTTTCCGTACTCTACTATTCGTTCTAGTCGCGCTCAATCAAAAAATAATATGGTTCCTGAACTGTACTTGGTGCACGGCAGTGAGTAAAACAAACTTAAAACTGCATTGTGTTAACAGATTCATGTGTCGAAAGACAACAGAAACGAAGACAAGGAAAATAACTTTTCTTTTATGTCCTAAAAATTCAGCAGAGCGTGTAGGAGACAACGGATTTTTGTTATACATTCACTTTTAATATGTTCTTTTACTCGAAACTGTTGAAAATGAAAATAAAAAAAAAGTTGTGTTACGATCTAAAAACTGAAGTGAACGTGTCATAAATTAGAAATTAATACGCACTTTTACAGACATGCGTTCAAAGTTAATATGAAACTGTTGTTTTACGATATAATAACTTGAATGTGTAGCACATAAGGAAAACACGTTCGGTATTACTACGCGAATCTACAGGAAAGCGTAAGAAATGAAAATGAAATAGAGATTTCGGTGCATGAACTAATAACTAAATACAGACGAACAAATACAGAACTGGATTTACCATTACATACTCTTACAGACTACTGTGGAAAAAATAAATTTGTTTTATAATCTAATAGTTAACTTATAAAGCATTAGGATCTGTGTAGCTAGATGCTGCATAAAAAGTGTACACAATACCTTTAATGCAAGTGAGGGCTTAACGGTTTTGTACTGCTGCTACTGCTCTCATCATAGCTCTCTCTAACGGTATTAGCAGAGCTTTTACGTATTTGTTGACACATCTGAACTAGGTTATTTATTAACACTTTTTCATCTGAGCTTATTCTCCGATAACATATATTTCCGCGATAACTATACATATCAGCAGACGCCAACAATACGCATCAATGGGTCATTCGGGTATTTTTTAGTATTGTCGGGCAGCTTCGGTCACGTCTGCACCTTAACGAGGTTTAGTTCTGCCATCGGCAATTGTAAAATAAGCAGTTAATAGGTAGTTTGTAAATCCAATGAATATGCTTAAGTTATAATAAAAATCACATTACGTTCTTAAATTTTTAAAACCAATACGAATAAACAAACAGACTCCCCACTCGGCAAAGTTAGCGTCTGTCTTTGACAGCAGAAAACTCGTTGATCATATCTTCACATAACATTTTAAAGAACATGGATCTTATTATAGGAAACAGTGGTGTATAATTATTATACATAAACTAGAAGCAGTCTTTATCGCATAAATTTTTTAATGTGGTGACCGGTTTCGATCTTATCATAAGACCATCTGCAGACCATAATTGTCTGCCGGAGGCAGTGGTGCATGGCAACCCTTTTGCTTGTGGCTGGTGGTGCGATCAAGACTGCTTCCAGTTTATTTATATCTTCATAGTTCAGACGGTTACCATTTAGGAGGTCGGCTTCGATGTGAAGAATGGACAATGTGTTCAGTCTCTTCTCTGACAGCTTAGAACGTAAGTACAATGTCAGCATTTTAAAACCAATGAGCGTTCTGCTGAACAATTTTTAAGTGCCATACATAGAAATGTAGCGAGAGCAATGTCAACATTCTAAAACACGGACTGTAACCGCTCTTTTCGTAAAAATTTTCTCATTTCGACTGGTATATCAGTATGATAAAATGATGATGGCGTCCTCTTGGGTAAAATATTCCGGAGGTAAAATAGTCCCCCATTCGGATCTCCGGGCGAGGACTACTCAAGAGGATGTCGTTATCAGGAGAAAGAAAACTGGCGTTCTACGGATCGGAGCGTGGAATGTCAGATCCCTTAATCGGGCAGGTAGGTTAGAAAATTTAAAAAGGGAAATGGATAGGTTGAAGTTAGATATAGTGGGAATTAGTGAAGTTCGGTGGCAGGAGGAACAAGACTTCTGGTCAGGTGACTACAGGGTTATAAACACAAAATCAAATAGGGGTAATGCAGGAGTAGGTTTAATAATGAATAGGAAAATAGGAATGCGGGTAAGCTACTACAAACAGCATAGTGAACGCATTATTGTGGCCAAGATAGATACGAAGCCCACACCTACTACAGTAGTACAAGTTTATATGCCAACTAGCTCTGCAGATGACGAAGAAATTGAAGAAATGTATGATGAAATAAAAGAAATTATTCAGATTGTGAAGGGAGACGAAAATTTAATAGTCATGGGTGACTGGAATTCGAGTGTAGGAAAAGGGAGAGAAGGAAACGTAGTAGGTGAATATGGATTGGGGGACAGAAATGAAAGAGGAAGCCGCCTTGTTGAATTTTGCACAGAGCACAACATAATCATAACTAACACTTGGTTTAAGAATCATGAAAGAAGGTTGTATACTTGGAAGAACCCTGGAGATACTAAAAGGTATCAGATAGATTATATAATGGTAAGACAGAGATTTAGGAACCAGGTTTTAAATTGTAAGACATTTCCAGGGGCAGATGTGGACTCTGACCACAATCTATTGATTAGGACTTGTAGATTAAAACTGAAGAAACTGCAAAAAGGTGGGAATTTAAGGAGATGGGACCTGGATAAACTAAAAGAACCAGAGGTTGTACAGAGATTCAGGGAGAGCATAAGGGGGCAATTGACAGGAATGGGGGAAAGAAATACAGTAGAAGAAGAATGGGTAGCTTTGAGGGATGAAGTAGTGAAGGCAGCAGAGGATATAGTAGGTAAAAAGACGAGGGCTAGTAGAAATCCTTGGGTAACAGAAGAAATATTGAATTTAATTGATGAAAGGAGAAAATATAAAAATGCAGTAAGTGAAACAGGCAAAAAGGAATACAAACGTCTCAAAAATGAGATCGACAGGAAGTGCAAAATGGCTAAGCAGGGATGGCTAGAGGACAAATGTAAGGATGTAGAGGCTTATCTCACTAGGGGTAAGATAGATACCGCCTACAGGAAAATTAAAGAGACCTTTGGAGAGAAGAGAACCACTTGTATGAATATCAAGAGTTCAGATGGAAACCCAGTTCAAAGCAAAGAAGGGAAAGCAGAAAGGTGGAAGGAGTATATAGAGGGTCTATACAAGGGTGATGTACTTGAGGACAATATTATGGAAATGGAAGAGGATGTAGATGAAGATGAAATGGGAGATATGATACTGCGTGATGAGTTTGACAGAGCACTGAAAGACCTGAGTCGAAACAAGGCCCCCGGAGTAGACAATATTCCATTGGAACTACTGACGGCCGTGGGAGAGCCAGTCCTGACAAAACTCTACCATCTGGTGAGCAAGATGTATGAAACAGGCGAAATACCCTCAGACTTCAAGAAGAATATAATAATTCCAAGCCCAAAGAAAGCAGGTGTTGACAGATGTGAAAATTACCGAACTATCAGCTTAATAAGTCACAGCTGCAAAATACTAACACGAATTCTTTACAGACGAATGGAAAAACTAGTAGAAGCCAACCTCGGGGAAGGTCAGTTTGGATTCCGTAGAAACACTGGAACACGTGAGGCAATACTGACCTTACGACTTATCTTAGAAGAAAGATTAAGGAAAGGCAAATCTACGTTTCTAGCATTTGTAGACTTAGAGAAAGCTTTTGACAATGTTGACTGGAATACTCTCTTTCAAATTCTAAAGGTGGCAGGGGTAAAATACAGGGAGCGAAAGGCTATTTACAATTTGTACAGAAACCAGATGGCAGTTATAAGAGTCGAGGGACATGAACGGGAAGCAGTGGTTGGGAAGGGAGTAAGACAGGGTTGTAGCCTCTCCCCGATGTTGTTCAATCTGTATATTGAGCAAGCAGTAAAGGAAACAAAAGAAAAATTCGGAGTAGGTATTAAAATTCATGGAGAAGAAATAAAAAGTTTGAGGTTCGCCGATTACATTGTAATTCTGTCAGAGACAGCAAAGGACTTGGAAGAGCAGTTGAATGGAATGGACAGTGTCTTGAAAGGAGGATATAAGATGAACATCAACAAAAGCAAAAAAAGGATAATGGACTGTAGTCTAATTAAGTCGGGTGATGCTGAGGGAATTAGATTAGGAAATGAGGCACTTAAAGTAGTAAAGGAGTTTTGCTATTTGGGGAGCAAAATAACTGATGATGGTCGAAGTAGAGAGGATATAAAATGTAGGCTGGCAATGGCAAGGAAAGCGTTTCTGAAGAAGAGAAATTTGTTAACATCCAGTATTGATTTAAGTGTCAGGAAGTCATTTCTGAAAGTATTCGTATGGAGTGTAGCCATGTATGGAAGTGAAACATGGACCATAAATAGTTTGGACAAGAAGAGAATAGAAGCTTTCGAAATGTGGTGCTACAGAAGAATGCTGAAGATTAGATGGGTAGATCACATAACTAATGAGGAAGTATTGAATAGGATTGGGGAGAAGAGAAGTTTGTGGCACAACTTGACCAGAAGAAGGGATCGGTTGGTAGGACATGTTCTGAGGCATCAAGGGATCACCAATTTAGTATTGGAGGGCAGCGTGGAGGGTAAAAATCGTAGAGGGAGACCAAGAGATGAATACACTAAGCAGATTCAGAAGGATGTAGGTTGCAGTAGGTACCGGGAGATGAAAAAGCTTGCACAGGATAGAGTAGCATGGAGAGCTGCATCAAACCAGTCTCAGGACTGAAGACCACAACAACAATAATCAGTAATCTCAAAAGATTTCAAAAGTTCCGCGAAATGTACTCAACAACTAGGGAAGGAAGGCTCTAAATCTTTGTTATTTGACGATTCGATTTTTGCTGCACTTATAGAAAAATCGTCAAGTGAACTGTTCTTAAGGAAGTCCAACAGTGAATGAGTCCAACAGTGTTCTGTAGCTTTCCTTCCTGCTCATCAATTCAGAATACACGGTGCCGAGTACTGGGAGAAATGTTTCGACACTAAATTGTTCCTTCCAGTCTGAAAAACCTCTTCAGAATCTGCTTCTTCGTCATCATGAGGTTTGCGTTTTCGTGATCTTTTATAGGTGCATTCATAACCTATATCAGTCACATTCTCCCTGGATTTATGTTCATAAGAGTAGAACATGCCGCGAATAGATGCAATAATTCCTACAAGTGATTCATATAATTCATGCAGTATTTTAGTATCAATATTTACACCCTGCAATTTCAGATTTACACTATTAAATCTCGGGCCTATGTCCTACCAAACTGTCATCATGAATACTGTTTCTAGTCTGCTGAGTTGATTCAGCAAAGCTCAAGCCTCATTTCGCACCAGTGGTTTTTCTAACGTATTATTGGCAATATGTGTGAGAGCATTTGTAACGCCCTTCCAGTTTTCATATAGACTTACACACGCATCCTCTCTTGATGACCAACGTGTTTTTGATAAATTTTTTACCGTTTTGTTTCCCGGTTTCATGAAAGAAAGACGTTTATCCCAGCGCTGTGTAGAAGCAGAGAAAAAATTATTAAGTTTGTGCACTAAACTGAATAATGAACATGCTTCCCGACAACAGCTTGCAGCACTTGTGCCGACTAAATTCAATGAATGTGCTGCACAAGGCTCATGATGCGCTTTCGGATGTCGTTGTTTAATGCGTGCCTGCGAACCAGTGTAGGTTCCTCACATATTGCTAGCGTTGTCATATGACTGGCATCTACAGTGAGTAGTATCAATGGAATTTGTAGACAGGACTTCTAGTACGGCCTGAGCTAGGTTTTCGGACTTATGTCCCGGGTTTGGTAAAACAGGTTCACCATTCTCGGTCACCTATCTTCATATGAAAGATAATTCATCAATATGTGAAATATCCACAGAAGAATCTGCTATTATATAGAAATATTTGGCCTGTTTTATTTCACTTATGATAATTCTTTTTATTCGTTCAGAAAGAAGCTCTAGTATTTCATCACAGATTGTTGAAGAAAGATAACTTGTATGTCCCTGCCCTGGATTTACAAATCGTTCAATGTGCTCTGCGAGAAGTGGATCAGACTCGGATATAAGTTCGACAGACATAATAAATTGGCCATTATGTAATGTTTGAAATCATTCAATGTGTCCACGTAGGACAAGTCCACGACTTGTTAACTTCTTTACTGCTGCAAACATCCTTTTCAACACACTGCACCAGTACATTTTTTTCTGGCTCAAGATATGACTCCAAATGGTTATCTATTTTTCCAAGTGACTTTCTTTCTAGTTACGAGAGATAACTCAGAATTTTTGTGTTCAAATAAATTCTGATGATGAGATAAAATATTAGAAGTATTTTTCCAATCTGCAATACCATTAGTAGCAATCGTGGCCTGACCCCTGAATAATTTATATGGTGCAGAAAAAACAGCACCGTTGCTACAGGAGTGATTATACTAGAAAATCACGCAAAGTTGATTCACCATTTAAATTTTACGCTAAAATACATTTTTGTTCAAATATCTGGTTTTATCGCCTACTGATCTTCTTGAATTAGAAAAAACCACCGTTACAATTTTGATTAATGCCAAGTTGTTAGATAATATCGAGTGTTGATTCATTGACATAACATTCTGCGGGATCATCGCTAACGAGGTCATTTCTTTTTGTAATGTCTGACTCGACACTTAGTTTTTAGTGAAACTCGAAATCAAGAACAATTTACTTTTCTTCATTCTTAACTTTTGTTTCGTCTGTACTTACTTCTTTTACAACACCTGCAATGCCAGAAATATCATCCGTACTACTTGAAGTCGATGTCGAACAAGCAACATTTTTTGCGAAAAATTTATCTACTCAGCCAAGCGTTTTTAGAACATCGGCTGCTCGTTCCCCCTTTTCCTTCATTAATTTCCGAAATACAGCCCCACTTAATTTTGAACGTTTCCTTTTTTAAATGTTATTCATGTTAAGGCACTTACAAAATTGTCAACCGACAGTCGAAACACAAGAAAAAAAATTGTAGAAGGAGAGAAAGAAAGACTGTATCCAGTTCCAGTTGTACTACATCGCATATGAGCACAAAGCTTATTACTTCAAAAACGGAACACGGGCACAAAGATTTTTCCTTTAAACATGGAGCGGTTAACTGGCCAACTCGGATTACTCGACGTAACTGTGCTATGAAAGAACGACAATGCAGAACAATTTAATTTCACTGTCGCCTGTTCCTCTGTTGTCAGTGAACAGCAGAAGCACACCTGCCGGCTGGAATTCGTCTCGTAAAGAAAACAGGGCAGTCCCTTCTCTGGCTTCTGCTTCCCGCGTCGCCGGCATTGGAGCTGGCACGCACATATGTTATGAATTTTGTTGAAACTGTGTATCTAATTTAAAAAGCAAATAATTTTTGCAATTTCTTGCAGTGAGGTGTGCTGGTTCGACTCTTATCCCACTTATTCTTATAACATTTTAACCGTTTCTGTGGGCAGAGAAGACAGACTACAAAGTTTAATTAGTCTTGCTGGCAGTAGATGTGGTGTGTTGTCACTTGTTTGAACAGTGCTGTTATCTCTTCATGAACATGCACCTCTTGTTACAACACAAATTGAAAATAACCTTTACTCGAAGAAAAAAAAGCTTAGTTAAGAAGTTTAATATAAAATTTGCAATGCGACGTACTACTCGATTGCACAGAATGGGAACTTTGGTAACGTACATGCTGCAGCACAACAAATGAGATCAACGAAAGTTGGTATCTATTTCTTTTTTCGCCAAAATATAAATAGGTAAATAACTAAATAATTATTTGAAGCTGTTGTGAAGTGTATTTCACACATTATTAGATATTCCGCTTATGTTCTTTTCGTATAAACAAGTGTTTAAAAATGTAAAACATTCGCAGTATCAACCTGTTTTGTTAAATGGGAGTCATTATATCAAAGCTCAGATATTGAAGACCACAGAGTTTTCACATTAGTTACAGTAATTGAGGGTTGACTTGATACTTCCCCATAATTTCAACAAGAAATTTTAGTAGAGGTGTGTTTTGCATACAGAGGCCCACACGTGTTACAGTATTTAAGAAACTGCTGTTTAGTTTATCACAGCTTCCCATGGGTTCTGGTATTTTCACAGGGAAAATATGGTAGGGGTAATTAGAAACCGAATCATTCTCGGAATAATAACGTTTCGCACATTGTTGGTTGCCGTCCTGACTGCTTACTTCAAAATACTCGTATTTTGAACAGTCATGAAGATGGTACCAGACAGAAACCAGTGTTAAATTCCCATTCAGTCACCAAGTAAACTATATATATTTCCAGATTTGTACTGTCGAATTTCGTTCTTAAGGCTTATTTAAACCAGCAAGTTGTTTAACAATATTAAAAATCTTTGTCCTTTGTAAGTTCATTTATTTTAAAATGTAAAAGGTTAAAATGAGTACAGAGCAAAAAATGCCGACCCCCTTAAGGTGCCACCCCTAGGCCCATGCCTAGTGGGGCTGTATGTAAATCCGCTAATGCTCAGCGTCCAGAGTTTCCATCATCTGACCCAGAAGACATTACTTTTAAATACATCGATGCACACAGCAGAAGCTATTTCCGACGATGACCGCTTGGATTCCTAATCATATGAAGCAGTGTTCCGAACGAATGACTACGGTTCACTTGATATGAAGTCAGCATACTCCAAGAAAGTGAAACGTGGAAATGTAAACGGCCACGTGGTGGTCTACCGATTGTTTTCCTTTCTTTCTGCTGTGCTACAACCAGCAAAACAGGCAGAGTCCTGCGAAGAAGAGATGTAGGGCCTGTTATCCGACCTCCTAAGAAGACAAAGGAAGTCGCGGCCTGATGATCCCTGAGATTTGCAATATCTCTTGTGAATGTGGTAGCAGTTACATCGCTCATTCCGTCCACACCGTTTCGACCACTATGAAGAACATCAAAGGCATATTAAATATCGAGAACAGGAGAAGTCTGCAGTTGTTGATCAAAGCCTCACAAACACAAAATACTATTTAGCGAAATAAAGATTTGTCCCAGGCTGCTACATCGTGGGACTCTCTAATTAAAAAGGTTGTAGATATAAGAATGGGTGACAGGAACTTCTACTGTTACAGGGGATATAACCCTAGCAGTTCCTGGAAGCGAGCCTTAGATGAAGAGAAGAGGCAGAGATATTCGTCGCAGTGTTTACGCAACTAAGGGAGTGGTGACACTACCAGCACAGACGTTGACGCCAATTGCGACAGCATTACGCAATTTTCGACCAATCGGAAACCACCTATGGCTATATAATGTCATCACAACAACAGTATTTACAGTCAGTAGCTCCTGACGAGAATATGTAGTTGGTCTTCGAAAGCTTGAGGTTTTAACCTGAATTGATGCCCCAGGAGGTCCGAGAATATACTATAAAGTTATAAACTGACTGTAATTGTTTCATGCTAAAGCAATATCAAAGAAAAAACCATTCATAAAGGAGGACAATGCAGCGATCCACTATGTATTAGCTCCGCATTGCCTGAATGACGTTGCAACACCACGTAGAGAGCAAGCTGAGAAATGTTATGAATTGCAAGCAATCATGCAAAGGGTGCGAACATGGGCATCTGCCCATCCATAAACTCACAAGTGAAATCTTGTTTATACTTGCTGAGCGTTTTTGACGTCCGTATATGGTGCAGCTATATCATTTGTACGGAAATGTCGTCTCTCAAAAGTAAAAAACATGTGATGCAAGATTACCCAGTCTGTATCTATGTGCAAATGGATGCAGCAACGTCAAGCGTAATGAGTATATCCGCAAACGGTGCATTGAACCAGTCAAAAGACTAATAATTAAGAAAACAGAAAAAAATTGGAAACCGTCTTTGTAATACCATGTTACGAGGGCTACTCGGAAAGTGAGGAATGATCGGTTGCGAAATGAAAAACACTGTGAAAATCCAGACGTTTTGGGCAGTATCTAGTATGCCGGTCGATCGCATCAAGAAGCTCTTTTTAGTTGTGGGCGCACTGTGAGCGAGTAGAGGTGCCTAGAACAACGTTGTCTCCCGCCAAGTAGGAGGACCCGCTGAGAGGCTTCGCCTTAATGAATGCAGCCCACCTGACACAACTGCCACGCACTGCCATCTTCATGGCAATTCTCACAAGGGAACCTCCCCATCGCACCCCCCTCAGATTTAGTTATAAGTTGGCACAGTGGATAGGCCTTGAAAAACTGAACACACATCAATCGAGAAAACAGGAAGAAGTTCTATGTAACTATGAAAAAAATAAACAAAATATACAAACTGTGTAGCCCATGTGCAAGATAGGCAACATCAAGGCCAATATACGCTCAGGAGTGCCGTGGTCCCGTGGTTAGCATGAGCAGCTGTGGGACGAGAGGACCTTGGTTCAAGTCTTCCCTCGAGTGTAAATTTTACTGTCTTTATTTTCGCAGAGTTATGATCTATCGTTCATTCATTGACGTCTCTGTTCACTGTAATAAGTTTAGTGTCTGTGTTTTGCGACCGCACCGCGAAACCGTGCGATTAGTAGACGAAAGGACGTGCCTCTCCAATGGGAACCGAAAACATTTCATCGAAAGGTCATAGGTCAACCGATTCCTCCACAGGAAAACATGTCTGATATATTCTATATGACACTGGTGACGGCATGTGCGTCACATGACAGGAATATGTTGTACACTTGGCGAATGGGTAAACAGATTCTTCTACCTTGCCCGATTTAGGTTCTCTCGTGGATGTGATAACTACTCCCAAAAAATTGATGAAAACATAAGAGTTTCTCACTTAAACTGTAACAAATGAATGCAACAGTTTCACAGTCGCACAGTTTTCACTGTGCTCTTTCAAAACATGTTTTTAACGTTTTCGAATTTTTCCGTATGTAGACCGTCAAATCCTGCATATGTCCAAGCAAATCTGAACATGTCCTGGAATTTTGGAGAGCGAAGCTGATTATGTGTGAGTGCTTCAACTTTGATAATTGTCTGAAAATAAAAAAGTAAAAACTTGAACCAAGGACCTCTCGCGTTCCGCAGTTGCTCACGCTAACCACGGGACCACGGTGCTCCTCAGTTCATACTAGCCTTCATGTTGCTTATCTTGCACCTGGACTACTCAGTTTGTATATTTTGCTTATTCATCAATAGTTCCACACAACTTCTTCCTGTTTTCTAGATTGATCTGTGTTCAGTTTTTCAAGGCCTATCCACTGTGCCAACATATAACTAAATCTGAGGGGGGTGCGATGGGGAGGTTCCCTTGTCAGCCGCACTCTGCAGGGGCAGTGAAGACGCTCCTGCGGCCTTTTCTATGGGAAGTGTTCGATCACCCACAACGCAGCCCTAATTGGCTCGTCCTGAGTATCATCTCTGCTCACATGAAACGCTGGATACGAAGACAACACTTGGGAGCAGGCTACGCGCTATAGACCAGCGTAGAGAATTATCAGAAAGCACAGGCGGCTGCCTTCTAGGACGATGGTGTTTGAAATTTGGTATAACGCTCAGATAAATGTCTTAAGTCGGAGCGGCGACTGTGTAGAGAACTACCTGGAAGATATGGATAAATGTGCAAAGAAAACAGTTTTGAGTTTCACTGTGGTTTATATTTCGCTATCGATCGTTCCTTACTTTCCGAACAACCCTCGTATATTCCATCGTATATTCCACTAGATCCATATAATGACTCCGAGGCAGTTGCACGCATACACCCATCTTTCGTAACTCGTGTAACATAGTTTTGCTGTGGTTTGTCATGCTCTGGGCAGCATTTTTAATTGTCGACCTCCCCTTTTGTTACGCATGCGTAGGATAAGTTCATCCTCTGATATTTGTTCCGTTCCTTTCTTCACTATCAATATCCAGTCCCCAACAACAACTAAATTTTCATCTTCCTTACAGTAGTGGAATATTTCTTGTACCCCGTGATTCATTTTTCAAATTTCATCAACATCAGTGGAGCTAGAGGGCTTTTACTAATATTGAGTCATTACAGACAATCCTTTCACTACGTTGTTAACGGTGGTTCACTGGCATTCCCTCATTCTTGTTCTTTGGCAGACTTACTCCTGCATCACCCGCCATTCGATTGTTTCTTGATAAGACATATGAAGTTCTCTAACGTACATATTCGACAAATGAATCTAACGTTCCATCCACAGTGCGCCAGATTTATTGTTTCTTAATATTCACGTATAAATGCGACAGGTCGTGCACAATCTGAATAACTTCTGTTGGTTTTGCTCAAGTCTGATTGCGACACCGAGAGGTACACTTGACTTGTAACGTCTTGCCACTACAGCAGTGGTTCTCTTATTTGATGAAGGTAACCGATAGTTGTGGATTACATTGCGCGCCTCGAGTATCTGTTTCATGAGGATATATATTAAAATGGTCGCTATGTGTCCAGAAGGCGATGTCTGACTTTGGTAAGCTGTGCTTAACTTACTCTGGCGACATCGACGTCGGTAGCAGTACTCGCCTAGAGATCGGAATGGTGAACCGCTTTACCTCAAGAGTCTTCACTGAAGAGGGTGCCATCAGGGTAGATAAGGACTACACCTTTCACATCTACATCTACATCTACGTTTATACTCCGCAAGCCACCCAACGGTGTGTGGCGGAGGGCACTTTACGTGCCACTGTCATTACGTCCCTTTCCTGTTCCGGTCGCGTATGGTTCGCGTGAAGAACGACTGTCTGAAAGGCTCCGTGCGCGCTCTAATCTCTCTAATTTTACATTCGTGATCTCCTCGGGAGGTATAAGTAGGGGGAAGCAATATGTTCGATACCTCATCCAGAAACGCACCCTCTCGAAACCTGGCGAGCAAGCTACACCTCGATGCAGAGCGCCTCTCTTACAGAGTCTGTCACTTGAGTTTGTTAAACATCTCCGTAACGCTATCACGGTTACCAAATAACCCTGTGACGAAACGCGCCGCTCTTCTTTGGATCTTCTCTATCTCCTCCGTCAACCCGACCTGGTACGGATTCCACACTGATGAGCAATACTCAAGTATCGGTCGAACGAGTGTTTTGTAAGCCACCTCCTTTGTTGATGGACTACATTTTCTAAGGACTCTCCCAATGAATCTCAACCTGGTACCCGCTTTACCAACAATTAATTTTATATGATCATTCCACTTCAAATCGTTCCGCACGCATACTCCCAGATATTTTACAGAAGTAACTGCTACCAGTGTTTGTTCCGCTATCATATAATCATACAATAAAAGATCCTTCTTTCTATGTATTCGCAATACATTACATTTGTCTATGTTAAGGGTCAGTTGCCACTCCCTGCACCAAGTGCCTATCCGCTGCAGATCTTCCTGCATTTCGGTACAATTTTCTAATGCTGCAACTTCTCTGTGTACTACAGCAGCATCGGCCAAAAGCCGCATGGAACTTCCGACACTATCTACTAGGTCATTTATATACACTCCTGGAAATTGAAATAAGAACACCGTGAATTCATTGTCCCAGGAAGGGGAAACTTTATTGACACATTCCTGGGGTCAGATACATCACATGATCACACTGACAGAACCACAGGCACATAGACACAGGCAACAGTGCATGCACAATGTCGGCACTAGTACAGTGTATATCCACCTTTCGCAGCAATGCAGGCTGCTATTCTCCCATGGAGACGATCGTAGAGATGCTGGATGTAGTCCTGTGGAACGGCTTGCCATGCCATTTCCACCTGGCGCCTCAGTTGGACCAGCGTTCGTGCTGGACGTGCAGACCGCGTGAGACGACGCTTCATCCAGTCCCAAACATGCTCAATGGGGGACAGATCCGGAGATCTTGCTGGCCAGGGTAGTTGACTTACACCTTCTAGAGCACGTTGGGTGGCACGGGATACATGCGGACGTGCATTGTCCTGTTGGAACAGCAAGTTCCCTTGCCGGTCTAGGAATGGTAGAACGATGGGTTCGATGACGGTTTGGATGTACCGTGCACTATTCAGTGTCCCCTCGACGATCACCAGTGGTGTACGGCCAGTGTAGGAGATCGCTCCCCACACCATGATGCCGGGTGTTGGCCCTGTGTGCCTCGGTCGTATGCAGTCCTGATTGTGGCGCTCACCTGCACGGCGCCAAACACGCATAGGACCATCATTGGCACCAAGGCAGAAGCGACTCTCATCGCTGAAGACGACACGTCTCCATTCGTCCCTCCATTCACGCCTGTCGCGACACCCACTGGAGGCGGGCTGCACGATGTTGGGGCGTGAGCGGAAGACGGCCTAACGGTGTGCGGGACCGTAGCCCAGCTTCATGGAGACGGTTGCGAATGGTCCTCGCCGATACCCCAGGAGCAACAGTGTCCCTAATTTGCTGGGAAGTGGCGGTGCGGTCCCCTACGGCACTGCGTAGGATCCTACGGTCTTGGCGTGCATCCGTGCGTCGCTGCGGTCCGGTCCCATGTCGACGGGCACGTGCACCTTCCGCCGACCACTGGCGACAACATCGATGTACTGTGGAGACCTGACGCCCCACGTGTTGAGCAATTCGGCGGTACGTCCACCCGGCCTCCCGCATGCCCACTATACGCCCTCGCTCAAAGTCCGTCAACTGCACATACGGTTCACGTCCACGCTGTCGCGGCATGCTACCAGTGTTAAAGACTGCGATGGAGCTCCATATGCCACGGCAAACTGGCTGACACTGACGGCGGCGGTGCACAAATGCTGCGCAGCTAGCGCCATTCGACGGCCAACACCGCGGCTCCTGGTGTGTCCGCTGTGCCGTGCGTGTGATCATTGCTTGTACAGCCCTCTCGCAGTGTCCGGAGCAAGTATGGTGGGTCTGACACACCGGTGTCAATGTGTTCTTTTTCCCATTTCCAGGAGTGTATATTGTGAAAAGCAATGGTCCTATAACACTCCCCTGTGGCACGCCAGAGGTTACTTTAACGTCTGTAGACGTCTCTCCATTGATAACAACATGCTGTGTTCTGTTTGCTAAAAACTCTTCAATCCAGCCACACAGCTGGTCTGATATTCCGTAGGCTCTTACTTTGTTTATCAGGCGACAGTGCGGAACTGTATCGAACGCCTTCCGGAAGTCAAGAAAAATAGCATCTACCTGGGAGCCTGTATCTAATATTTTCTGGGTCTCATGAACAAATAAAGCGAGTTGGGTCTCACACGATCGCTGTTTCCGGAATCCATGTTGATTCCTACATAGTAGATTCTGGGTTTCCGAAAACGACATGATACTCGAGCAAAAAACATGTTCTAAAATTCTACAACAGATCGACGTCAGAGATATAGGTCTATAGTTTTGCGCATCTGCTCGACGACCCTTCTTGAAGACTGGGACTACCTGTGCTCTTTTCCAATCATTTGGAACCTTCCGTTCCTTTAGAGACTTGCGGTACACGGCTGTTAGAAGGGGGGCAAGTTCTTTCGCGTACTCTGTGTAGAATCGAATTGGTATCTTTACAGCCATTCTTAGTTCCAACGCAGCAACACCGTTATGCCTTTTGCTATCGTGATTGTTGTCCATGCAGCTGTCGAGAAGGCTGCTACATGTCTTCAGCGATCTGATATTAGTCTGGCTTCTCCATAGATACGTTACTGCAGCTATTGTACAGCATTCAGTACCACTGAGACATAATAAACAACCCAACTACTGCAAGTTTATGATTCACGCGGTGAAAGGGAAGGGCAGATGGAAGGGGAATGAGATATGTTAGGTCCAAGAAATAGGTCGAAATGTGGAGTATAAATCATCTCACAAAATTAGTCTGGAAGAGTTACGAAATGCCATGCAACGTGTGTAAAATGTTTTGTACAGCCGGCCTGAGTGGCCGTGCGGTTCTAGGCGCTACAGTCTGGAACCGAGCGACCGCTACGGTCGCAGGTTCGAATCCTGCTTCGGGCATGGATGTGTGTGATGTCCTTAGGTTAGTTAGGTTTATTAAGTTCTAAGTTCTAGGCGACTGATGACCTCAGAAGTTCAGTCGCATAGTGCTCAGAGCCATTCGTTTTGTACAGTCTCTCTTGTTGATAGCGTAAACAGTAGGAAAAAAATACGCATGTAAATACAGGGTGTTTCAAAAGTGATGGTCAATATTCAGGCATAGGACAGGAATGATCATTCGAAACAAAAAAGTCAAGTAAACTTCGGGTATAAAATGTATACGTTAAGGACTACGAGATACTCTTAGTCTTCTATATGGTGAACCAAATCTCATCTACTGCAAGCTCTTTGCTTTCCATTTTTGGGAAGTGGTAGTATGGACCAAAACAAGAAAAAAAATCCAGTAAACATGAGCTCTAAAATGCATACCTTAAAAGTTATGAGCACTTGTTCATTAGAAGAGTTGTGTTCCAAACTACCGAAGTTGAACAGGAGCTCAGAGCTCTTAAGCTATACATTTTGGAGAACATGTTTAATGGTCATTTTTTTCTTGTTTTGGTCCATACTTTCCCTTCCGAAAATATGGAAATCAAAGAGCTTGCAATAGAAGAGATTTGCTTCACAGTATCGAAGATCAGGAACTGCTCACAGCTCTTAAGATATGCATTTCAGAGTCCATGTTTACCTGACTTTTTTGTTTAGAATTATCATTCCTGTCATAAGCCTGAATATTGACCATCACTTCTGAAACTCCGTGTATATCTCTTAATCAGCGGCATCAAACACAACGGTGGTACCAAGCAAAAGTTTGTCTCCTTACTTACTCTATACAGTTTCGCATATCAAAAAGGTTATCGAATAATCCGGTTTGCAGAAAGTTTTGTATTGTGGGCATTCACCGCTGCAGAACTATACTGTCATGAATAAGACCGCTTCATCTCAACGTGTTTTGTGGCGTTAGAACCACATCTTCATGGATACGTAATTGTTTCGTATTTAATTCCAAACTATAACCAATAGATGACCCAACATTTTTTGTCCAATTGCGATAAAAATGTGTAACCCGACCACTGGCTTATACAGCTTGTGAAACAGTTGGAAATTGAGTCCAGTGAGCGAAATAGTTAACCTACGAAAAATCTAAGTACAGGACCTATATTTATTCACATCAATGAGACAAGCTCATCGATATTGCACAATAGACTTGCGTGTTGGAAATGGGCAACGTTACATCATATAGGCTAAATACAGCTTATACCAATTAATAAACATTTAGTTAATATTAGATATGTATACTCACAGACGTGTTACACAACTATAAACAATAGTTAGATCGAATAAAAGCGTCTCAGCGAGACAGTAAACATATCAGACGCTGCAAAGCAATTCAAAGATAAGCGATTTGGAAACTCCGCCAGAACACAGTATTTCTGACATTACAGGGTAGGGCCAATCAAAGTGACTCGGTATAAACAAATTCAGCAGACGAGAGGAAACATAGTACTATCCTGACCATAGCAGATGCTGAAAGGGCCGTCATTAATCTCATGGCACTTTGGGACCCTGGTCAGCTAGTAGCTCAAGGCGGATCGAAGCTGGATTGCTTGAAATGCTGCAACCTCATCCGAAATGTTTTGCTGCAGTTCTTGAAGACTATGATGGTTGTTGCGATACACCATAGACTTGAGGGCTCCCATCACAAAGTAGTCGCCCACTGTCAGATCAGGTAACCTGAGTGGTCAGTCAGGGCTGTCATCTGCTAGAAACTCTGTCAGGCGTGAAGACTGTGCAAGTGCGCTCCAAGGTTGGGCCGCATGTACGGCACTTTTTGGTGAACTGCAGCCACATTTTCTATTGTGCGGGCGCGTTTTGGAATTTTTTTGACTTGTTCAAAACAGATCCTGCCTAACGCCATTTCCGCACTGGTATTTTTTTCCAGCACTTTGACACCATTAAAGGTGCAACGAAACAACTGACCACACCGTTTTAACGACTTTTTTGACACGTAACTTTCCACCCATTGCTCCACTGTGAGTACCATTGTCCCCCCTGCAGTGCTCCAATCACACTGACACAGCCCACACTACGCTCCGAACCTGTGTGGATCACGTGGCAGACGTACACGTGGTGTTTGCGTCATCAGGTGAGGCTATATCGGCCAATCGCATACGCTCGGCCGGGCCACTTTTATTTGCCCCTCTCTATATGAGTCATATCGCAAATACAAATTGCCGGCCGGAGTGGACGAGTGGTTCTAGGCGCTACATTCTGGAACCGCGCGACCGTTACGGTCGCAGGTTCGAATCTTGCCTCGGTCATGGATGTGTGTGATGTCCTTAGGTCGGTTAGGTTTAAGGGGCTCCGGAAAGGCTCAAAATCATGAAAAGTTCAATTTTTACTTTTTTGCGTTTTCTGAATCTGCAGACTATTAGCTTTTAATCGATATATAATTTATTCAATTCCGAAGACTACAACTATTTTTAAATTTTTTTTTAAATGTGTTCTACATGGGCGTGACCCACTGTGGCGCTGTTAAACTGCTGTCAAATGGTGTTATTATTAACGTCCGTGTTCATCAGGTACATTTTAGTGATTTGAGATAAAGTATGTGTTGTGGCTAACCTGTGATGGTTCAATATATATCGCTGGTGCTGATTGTCGGTTGTTTCATGTTTATTTACTCTGTCGTTATCTCGAAAATATTCGTAATTAATTCTGTTTCTTGAGTCTCTGTTCTGTTGAAGTATAATAATGAGTAAAAGTAAAGTTATTAGAAATCCTCTGAAGGTTTTTAAGAAATGTGTTCTACATGGGCGTGACCCACTGTGGCGCTGTTAAACTGCTGTCAAATGGTGTTATTATTAACGTCCGTGTTCATCAGGTACATTTTAGTGATTTGAGATAAAGTATGTGTTGTGGCTAACCTGTGATGGTTCAATATATATCGCTGGTGCTGATTGTCGGTTGTTTCATGTTTATTTACTCTGTCGTTATCTCGAAAATATTCGTAATTAATTCTGTTTCTTGAGTCTCTGTTCTGTTGAAGTATAATAATGAGTAAAAGTAAAGTTATTAGAAATCCTCTGAAGGCTTTTAAGAAAAGGAGAAATGTTGGAAAGCCAAAGGTATGCGTTATTACTGTAAACAATAATGACGATAACCAAGTGAGTGAACCTAACCTCTCAAGTACACCTGCCCATAGCAGTCAAAGTGGGAAAGAAAATACTTCACAGAACAAGCTTGGTTCAATGAGTGAAAACTATGAATGTTTTATGGGCGAATCGGATGTGAATGAAATATTTGATATGTCGGTTCTCAAAGGAATTTTTTCAAACTATGTAAGATGTATTCATTGTAGTGAAGTTGGTCTGGAACTCTCCATAATAAAGCACGTAGGACTTGCTAGTGAAATACAACTGAAATGTGATAAGTGTTTATACATGACCACCTTTTGGAACAGTGCTGCAGTAACTGCAACTGAAGAAAATGGTAGCAAAATCTACGAACACAACAACGAGCGATGCTTGCTTTAGACAAGGAACGCCTTCGGGCTGCAGACAGGGCTGTAAAGAGTCTAGAAATACAAGCAAGAGTAAACAGGAGGAGGAACAAGAGGAAGCTGGAGGAGGAGTTTGCAGAGGATGAAGATAATCCATCCTATGGACCTGGAATGCACTGAAAAGTTAATCCAATCTTTGTCGCTCGATTCCCAAAACTTTTATTTTCTCATACTCATCACATATTTTCTAAGGATCTTCCAAAGATATTTGTTTCAAACTTTCAGTAAATGTTACACAGTACCTTCTGCATAATTTAACACAGTCTTTTTCCAAAAAACTGTATATTTTTGAATATATAAATAAAAAATTGCAAAAAAAATGTTGTGAATTTTCATTACAATTGAAAAAAAATCATCTTTAATAACTGAACTAAAATTTTGTAAAATCCCTGTGTTAAGTTGTAGCCCACATTCCAATAAATAATCCGTAAAAAGTTCAACTTCCTACCCCATATACTTTGTGAGGAAAGATGTAATTTATAAGCGTTATTTTAACATTACAAGTATAGAGCGTTCCGGAGCCCCTTAAGTAGTTCTAGGTTCTAGGGGACTGATGACCTCAGATGTTAAGCCCCATTGTGCTCAGTGCCATTTGAACCATTTCAACAAATACAAATTATCCATCTTCCTACGTAAAATATTGTAGATATAAGATTGATTTGCGGATAACATTAATATTTAGTTGAAACTGCGTATATTAAAATCAACTGTAATTCAAAAGGAGGTGTGGAATACGTAAAATTTGATACCGCTATTGAAAAGCACATCGTACGTCCCGATAGAATATCATGTTGTATTAATTAGTAGAATAATAATCAGATGATTCCTCTTTGCATGGTGTAATTTTGATAGATTTACCATTTTTGTGACTGAAAGAAAATCAACAGACGCACACGCGACTGTAACATCTGGAAATGACCGACTTGGGAAGACTGGAAAGCTCTTACAGTCTATGTAATGTATTTAAGCAGACTGAAGCGACGAATGGAAATGTGTATCGACGTCGAGATTCGAATCAGGGTAGCCTGTTCACCACACAGATGTGCTGAACACTACGCCACATTGGCGCAGTGAATTGGCACAACGGCACAGATTTCCCCAGTACATCTCCCTCATCAATCCAAATACCCTTTCACGCCTCAACTCACTTAGCATTCCACCTAAACTCGCAAACTTAGCAAATGTTGTGGAGTAGGCACCTAATATCGCATGGGGCATCGTCAGGCCCTGTGGCCTGCAGTGAGACGCCGTTGAATGAGTTTACAAGTCCTTGGTACTCCTCTGGAAGCAGCTGACACCAAATCATTTGCAATACGCCACCAATATTGGACTGTTCGCGTGTGCAGGAACCATGGCATGGAGTCCGTCTTCCATGACATCTCACGTACCCTCGATGAGGAGCAAATTTGGGTTCAGAGGTGGCTATCTCAGCCTTTGGACCTCCCCTGCATCTTCCTGGAACCATTTCCGCGCGACATGGGAGTGATATTGCTGCGTGTTAAGACTGCTTGAGACACCATAGAATCATTAGGCCGTTGTAACAGCTTATCATGCTGAGGAACATTCAAAATCCTTTCCAGAACAGCTAGGGGGCTGTTTCCATACCAGGAAACTGCAACCAACACCCCATAACAGAGACAACACCCCCCTTGAACCACACTTTCTTGGCAGGTTGGACCCATTGATTCATGTGGTCTGCGCCACCCACGGTGCCTCACATCAGACTGGTGGAACTGAAATCGTGAATTGCCTGACCATATCACGTTACCTCATTGCGCCCAACCTTTATGACTGGCGACAAATGCAATGTGCCCGATGACGTTGGGTGAACAGTGCCACCCATCTGCGGCACCAGCTCCCGTACCCCGTGGAACCAATGTTGCTACGGAATGTCCACTGCAAGACAAGTCTAGCACGTCTTGTGCTCAATTGAGCGGTCATTCGTTGTGTTGTTGCCCTTCTGTCACGTTTGGCGATCTTTCTCAGATGGCGCTGGACACGGTCATCGAGGGTGGCTGGACGGCCAGCAGATCGTCAGCTGTGAGCTGTGAGACCCTCATTCAGCCACTCACGATACACGCTGGACATGGTTGAAAGTGTAAAGCCGAATTTAGCGCCACTGCCGAAATCGAAATTCCCATCCGTCGGACACCGACCACCATACCCCCTTTGAACGGCATCAGCTCACAATGACGTTGCATGTTACACTAATCACTTGCACAACCACATATCAGAAGGTCTCCTGTACAACAACAGGTGGCACAGGGGGCGTGTGGTGTCCATATAGCATACCTGGTCCATTTGTGCTACACTGTCCCACGACGTTTGCTAAGTCAGTATATACATAATAGATGTTTCAGCCTTGAGAGTAACTCAGGAACCATATACTTGCATTTGATTATTCATGATGTAATGATTGTCTAAATTTAAATACTCGATCATTTTATGAATTTTTCATTGAAGTTTGGTCAACTGAGTTCTAACTTGTAGAAAGGAGGTGGTGAGTCTGTTTCAAGTGACTCGTCGTGGGCCGTGGATCTAAATGTTATCACGTTTGGAGGAGAACCCTCTGTGTCGGTGGTAGTAGAAGTTTCGGTGTGGGAGAGACAGCAGATCTTTGCTTTTGAGCGGATCGGTACGTTGTTCACCATAGAAATTTTCGTGGGTCTGGTAGTCGCACAGAGTCAAAGGATCTTGCGTGACAGTATATCGCAGTTAAAAAATCGGGCAAATACCAAGTTATGTCAAAAATTAGAAAAAAATCGGCACTGAAAAATTTTCAAATCATTCAACAAGTTTAAACTGATGACGTATTGAGTCGATTGTTGTTTTCTGTTACCACCGATGTTTTTGAAAAAGGGGAGACAGTTCAGAGGATGATGTGAGTAAAGGACTTGTTAAGTAATAGATTCCAGTATGTTGCCCTCGACGGCGAGCGTTCATTAAACAAAGGCGCATCCTCAGAAGAGATCCAAGTATGTGTGATAGGACCACTCTTGTTCTCTGCATACTAAAATTGTTTGTCTGACTTATGTGGTAAGCATGAGTCTGTAGCAGGTTTCAGATGTTGCTATAGTGTACGGGAAAGTCTCTTCGTTGAGTGACTCTGAGGATACAAGATGACGTAGACCCAATTTCTATTGATGTGATGCATGGCACGTTGCTCAAAGTGTAGAAAAACGTAAGTTAAAGCAGATAAACAGGAAAAAAAGTCCTGTAACTTTCGAATACAGAATTAGTAGTGTACTGCTTGCCGCAGTCATTTCGATTAAATCCCTATGTGCAACGTTGCATAGCTGTATGAAATGGGACGAACACATAATGACCGTAGTAGGGAAGGTGAATGGCCGACTTCGTTTTATTGAGAGCATTTTAAAAAAGCATACTTCATCTGGAAAGGAGACCACGTATAGAACACCAGTACGATCTATTCTTGAGTTGTCCTGCCAGAGTGTTTGGGTTGCCAACCAGGTCAGGTTAAAGGATGACATCGAAACAATTCAGAGGTGGGCTGCTAGATTTGTCACCGGTAGTTTCGGTCAACATGCCAACATTACGGGGAACTAAATTGGGAATTCCTGGAAGGAAGACGCCGTTCTTTCTTGGAACAGTGTTGAGAAAATTCAGAACATGGCCATACAGGCAGTCGTTTTTCGCTTGCTCTGTTTGCGAGTGGAACGCGAAAGGAACTGACAAGTAGTGGTACAAGGCATTTTCCGCCTCGCTCCATACGGTAGTTGGCGAAGTCTGTACGTAGATGGGGATGAAGATGTGCATACTGGTCGCCCATAAACGGTTCGAACGGAATGCAAGATTGGAAAGAGGTCAGTGTTGGTGCTTGCCAAGCACTCGAAAAATTTCGAAAGAACAGAAGGGGTTAGTCATGGTACGTGACACAAATTTCTCGCTAATGACCAGAACATGTCGCACGTTACCCAGCGTGGTCCACGTCTTGTTAAACGGCATCGTGAGAGACAGGTAGGTTCCTATGGGGTCCTATTCCCCAAGCGTCAGTCTCTAAACTCATTGAGCCTACTACTGTAGAACAGAGGGGTGACAAAAATCATGGGATACTTTCTGTTATCGTGTCTGACCTCCTTTTGTCCAGTATAGGGCAGCAACTCGACGTGGCATGTGTTCAATAAATCACTGGATGTCTCCTGGAGAAATACTGAGGCGTGCTACCTCTATATCCGTCCATAACTGCGAAGCTGTGGCAGGTGCAGGATTTTGTGCACGAGCTGACCTATCGATTACGTCCCATAATTGTTCGATCGGATTCATGCCGGGCTATCCGGGTTGCCAAATCATTCGCTCGAGTTGTCCAGAATATTCTTCAAACCAGTCGTGAACAACTGTGGCCTGGTGACACAGCACATTGTCGTCCATAAATTT
Source organism: Schistocerca serialis cubense (assembly GCF_023864345.2). Taxonomy (NCBI): domain Eukaryota; kingdom Metazoa; phylum Arthropoda; class Insecta; order Orthoptera; family Acrididae; genus Schistocerca; species Schistocerca serialis. Next base: position 23,469,708 of record NC_064646.1, read on the forward strand.
TCCATCGTTGTTTGGGAACGTGAAGTCCATGAAAGACAGCAAATGGTCTCCAAGTAGACGAAAATCCCATTTTCAGTCAATTATCGGTTCACTTGTACCAGAGTACACAGTGTATTCAAGCACAGCTCACACTCTTATGGAGGCACTACCAGATTGACAAGTGCGTTGTTAACAACTTGGGTGCACGGTTTCATGGAGTATGCGCCGCACTCAAATCCTACCACCAGCTATTACCAAACTAAGCAGGGATTTATCTCACCAGGCCACAGTTTTCCAGTAGCGTAGAGACCAAACGAAATGGACAAGAGCCCAGGACAGGTACTGCAGGTGAAGTCGTGCTCTTATCACTCTTGTTGGCCGTCTGCTGCCATAGCCCATTAAGGCCAGATTTCACCGCAGTGACGTGACATTCGTTTTACACCCCACATTAATTTCTGTTGTTATTTAAAGCAATGTTGCTTGTCTGTTAGCACTGACAATTCAACTCAAACATCGCTGTTCTAAGCATTAAGTGAAGGTTATGGGGCACTGCTTTGTTCGTGGTGAGAAGTAATGCTTAAAATTTGATTTTCTTGGCACATTCTTGAAACTGTAGATCTTGGAATAGTAATTCTGTAACGATTTCCGAAATGGAATATCCCATTCATCTAGTTCCAACTACCATTCTGCTCTCAGAGTCTGTTACTTCCTGTGGTGGCACCATAATCATTTGGAGGACTGTAAAACTGTTACCCTAGAATAATCGCAGTGAAAATTGTTAAGTGAGAACTTTATCATATTATTCTCTATATGGATCTCACCAGAAAAATGGCAATGAACATTCATTTATTGCGCCAGATACTGGTCTTCAAAGGAAGTCAGAAAACAAGGAAAAGTCGCCGCCAACTACGGCACGCGGGGTCTTACTGCGCGAGACCGGACCATAGCCGCCAGCAATCGTTGTGGGCGGACAATGCTTCCCGCCGATTCCACATGCCAGAATGTTACGCCACCCAGGCTGCGATACTATACACCGGTCACGGATCTGTTCGGCCGAAGCATTTCCTGTCGCTCTGTCGCGATGCCTCTGCACATTCGCACGCAATCCAAACATTCACCTGCCATTATAAATTACGCAGAGCACTCTACTGCAAGTCACCATATGTTATGATATCAATAGTATTTTCCGTACCGAATATCCATGTTTTCAGCCTCAGAATGATAACTTTATTCTGGTTATTAATAAAACCGGGGTGCATGATGATTGCCGGGTTCACCTAATCTCAGTACGTATTGCAGAATAAGTTTGTGTAATAGGAACTTGACACATTCCGAACAAAATTCAGGATTTGCAACTTAGTGTCATAATGATATTGATTTGGCCAGAACTACTTGAAACCGTATAAATCACATTATATTTTTAAGGGATTCAGTGCTGGAACGCTTGCGCCTAAAAATAGTGGGCTATTGCTTACAAACAGATCCCGCGAATACTAATTTACAGACTACTCAAAAGAAACGAAATATATGTAAATGCGTGCGAACTTACACTATGACATTAGTGACGAGCTATTGCTATTCAGTTAAGAATCTCATGAGTGATCCCAGCAACATATCATGTGACCCTTTAGAAGATGGCTCGAAGTGGAGACCTGATACAACGGCAGAAGCGAGATATCGCGTCTGCAAGTGCCCATGTCCTCACTGTGACAGACGTGGCCCTATATGTTGGTATATCATCGCAGACTTCCAACCTGTCCTCTCGCAGCTATGTAAAAGCGGTATAAGGTGATAAAAAGATCCTAACCGACAGAATTGGGAACGAATGTCACGCTTTGTCAAGGTCCTCTGGTTTCAGTCATGAAAGAACTTGCTGATTTCAGTGAAAGACGGTCTACCTGAAACAGCTTCGGAGCCGGCATTGCGGTGGGAACTGCATGATAAGGGCTTTGTGTTTTGGGTACCTCACAGTAGGGCATTTTTCCGGGAGGCACCTAGAATGTCACCAAACACAGAAACAACAAAGTAGCTGTGTGAAGGTATATCGTGCGGTTCCACAGTCACGGTTTTACATCTTGTAATCTACAGTGTGTGGATTAGAGATGGGCAAACTGAAACACGTAACTGTTTCGAAACAAATGAAACAGTACAATGTAATGTTTCGATACGCTGTTTCCGAACAGTGAAACAGTTTGTGTTTAGTAATCTAATAAACCTACACGTGCGGTTCCACAGTCACGGTTTTACATCTTGTAATCTACAGTGTGTGGATTAGAGATGGGCAAACTGAAACACGTAACTGTTTCGAAACAAATGAAACAGTACAATGTAATGTTTCGATACGCTGTTTCCGAACAGTGAAACAGTTTGTGTTTAGTAATCTAATAAACCTACACATTTTATCATCTTGAATGTCTACTGTATAAGTATGTCCATATAAACACAAATTAGGAGCGAGAGCCCTAATCATATTGCAGAAAGTATGAAACTATCACTTAGGCGTATAGGCTTTTCGTATTTCCTGCAGCAAATGCACTGCTTTCGTGTCGTGTGACTTTCATACTTTTCAATTGGCTGAGGACAGCCATACCTGAAGACAGAAGAACCACCTCGAACGGAACTGGAGGTGGGAGCAAACTGCATAAAATACTGGCGTGCTACTGGGATTCCCACATTCTGTTAGTACGGGTAATATGCCCATCCCGCTAATTTCCATGCACACAAAGGGAATCATTGTGGATAATAGGCACATTGACTATAGACTCACAGATAATTCGAATAAATAACGAACTATAACGGAAAAAAATTTTGTCTTTCAAGGTGTTTCGAACCGTTACTATAAATTCACCATGCTCCGCAGCCCTTCCCGTCCACCATTACACTATAAGTGATATGTCAAACAGATTGCTTGGAATTATACCTACGTCAGATTTATGTATGTGTCTAATAACTGTCACTCTACGCCTTCTTCATTCAAAATGTTGTAGGCTTACCTGTGTTTCTTAATATGATTACTGTACATGAACAGAGAAGCGTATGTTATAAAAAAAGAGTAATTTAACTGAATGATTTTCACATATTTATTATTTTGAATGTGAATAGTATGCGTTGTTTTATTGTTTGGTTAGTGTTTATAAAGCAGATGTTACGCCATTTCGGAATAGGACAGTCAGCTAGAAACGAAGCTTTATTTTCGGGTATCTTAAGCTTCATGCTATCGCCTGTCAAAAAGATTTCGACACTCTTGAAAGTGTTTCATGAAGTGGTATGTTGTGTTTCAGTACCTGTGCCGGCCCGAATCTCGTCCGACACAGAGCGGAATGAAACATCACTGTTTCGATACAATTAGTCCGTTCCAAGCACAGGTGGACTGAAACAGCCTTATTTTGAAAGAACGATACAGTTTCTGTGTCTGGCTCGAGATCGAATCTGGTCCGATTATCCGAGACAGGGGCGGAATGAAACACCACTGTTTCGAAACAGTGACCCACAGCCGTTCCGAAACACTGAAACAGTTCCATGTACCGATACACTGTATCGAAACATAGAAACAGTGGCCAGGTCTAGTGTGGATGGTATAATTCAGAACCACGGAAGTTCCATGGCGTTTCGGAAGTGTTTCCCGTACCAAGACCTGGGCCCACTTATTCGGGTTACCAGCACAATAACGCCCCACGACTAGCCTTTAAAACACCCGATCGTATCGTCATAGAAAATGCCTGGGACTAATTGGAAAAAACTGTAGAAATGTAGCAATCGACATCCCCACAGTTTGGTATTTCTACCTCATCCAATCATCAATGAGTGGCTCCATCTCCAACACGCCGTACCTGTAAAGACCTGTGGGCCCTGTTCATTGTCGAATGGGGGATGTTATCAAGGCTAGGAGTGGTGTAAGCGTGATACCTCCTGGAAGGTGACTAATAACTTGTCCGGTGCGAGAAGAAACGTCGGAAAGAGATCCTTGATCGGTGTACTTCCATAGTTAGGGAATGTGTCTGCTCTAGATGTATAGTGGTAAGTGAAATGAAAGGCACAGCGATAGAGTGTGTATGAAAACGAAAAGAAATTGACTAGTGCGATGGCGCGGCATCGATAGCTTGTCTTACTGTGTCTTTGTTTAACTTCCGAGAACCCGTTTACCTCCTCCATCCACAGACGGTAGCTGGCGCAACGCCCACCTAAGCGGATCAGTCGCGCTTGCGGAGACAGACGTGTGCTTGAGTAACGGACTAGAGATGGTACATTTCCATATAATTCCCTGTGGTGGCCGAGTGGGGGACTTCTACTTGGCGCCTTCTACTCCTGGTGAGCTGCCTGCAGCCGAGGAGTGGCTGATAACTTTGCGAAGCGCCTTAGAGAGAAGTCAGCCTAGGTGCATGAAGTTTGGCACACGACGTCGAGACCTATGAATCTGTCACTCTAGGGTAATCGCAGCGAAAATTATTTAGTGAGAACTTCCTGCTAATACTGTCTCTATGTATCTCACCTGAGAAATGGCACTGAAAATTCATTTATTGCTGCATGCCATTGCTAAAATTTCATGTGTGTATTTATCACTATCGTTTATTGTGAGTGATTATATTTACCCTACCTTCCTCTGGATGGAACGATAGGGGGGCAATACTGCCCACTGTTCTAATATGTCAGCTGGGGACCTTACTTACTTTCTTAAGTTTGTAAGTAGGCTGTTTAGGTTTTTATATTTGTAACGCCTCGTAGCGCTCTGTATGAAAATCACTGGCTGTGCTGTGTGCAGGCTGTGGCTGGTTTGCATTCTTGTCTGCCATTGTAGTGTTGGGCAGCTGGATGTTAATAGCGCGTAGCGTTGCGCAGTTGGAGGTGAGCCGCCAGCAGTGGTGGATGTGGGGAGAGAGATTGCGGAATTTTGAGAGCGGACGATCTGGACTTGTCTCATTAAGAAAGAGTAAATTTGTAATACTGGATGTCATGAACTGATATATATAATATGACTTTTGAACAATATTAAGGTAAATACGTTGTTTGTTCTCTATCAAAATCTTTCTTTTGCTAACTGTGCCTATCAGTAGTTAGTGCCTTCCGTAGTTTGAATCTTTTATTTAGCTGGCAGTCGTGGCGCTCGTTGTATTGCAGTAGTTCGAGTAACGAAGATTTTTGTGAGGTAAGTGATTTGTGAAACGTATAGGTTAATTTAGTCAGGGCCATTCTCTTGTAGGGATTACTGAAAGTCAGATTGCGTTGCGCTAAAAAAAACTATTGTGTTTCAGTTTAAGCACAGTCACGTACAATTTTTCTAAGGGGACGTTTCAAGTTGTATGATAATCACGGAAGTGCCAAACCAGAAGAAAGTTTCTGCGCCGTTGAACCACAATTACATATTATGAATAATTTTTGTATCCTGTAAATATTTCAGTTTCTTGTTTAAAGCGATGTTTTAACGACCTCACTTTTTCTTTCTAAATGTGTTCCTTTCTATTAGTTACATTTGTACATTTTGTATCCAGACTGTTACTACTATTCCCAGGTCCCAGAGGGCTTATGTCAACGCTAGTAAACAGAAGTGCATCTTATTGTGTTGAAGTAAATGTTGTTCATTAATTCTGTGTGTCAGAGGCTACATTCTTATTAATCTCATAAAAACAGTTAAACCATTAATTTGAATAAATTTTATATTATGATTAAATGTTGAGACATATTCGTCAACAAATCGGGTGGCAATTTGGTAGAAGACTAATCGCAATAAATTTTGTGCTTAAAACGTGGTCCAAATTATTCCTTGCACTTTACCACTTACCTACCTCCTATCTATCACAATTACAGGTAGTGAGAGAAAGAGACACGGAAAAAGAGAGATTATATTGTAATTGAAGGTGTAAGTGGGAGGAAAGAGAGTAAACGAAAGGAAGGAAAAGGAACTGATGAAATTAGCTGCGTATGCGGGATCAGCGGCGAGAAGTGAAAATGTGTGCCGGATTGGGACTCGAACGTGGGATCTCCTACTTATTAGGCAGTTGCGTTAATCACTGCGCCACCTGAACTGAGCGTTAAATAAAAATGCGCAGACTATCTCTGCACACTTCTCAGCCAATCCACATTCTCACCTAGTGTCACCTCTTATTCGCAGTCGCTTTCCATGTCCTCCTTGTTCATAATTTTAGTTTCCCACTGGAGGTCGAACGTAAATATGCATCGGCAGTCATGGTTGTGGATTCATAGCCCATCGAAGCGAATCAGTTATATGAAAAAGAGATTGGCACAATGCTAAAAAGAGAGAAAACCAAAGGCAGAGAGGATGAATGGTGGCAGATAAACTTGTAGAGAGAGAGAGAGAGAGAGAGAGAGAGAGAGTTTAAGAGTAAGCTATCTGGAGGTGCGGCGTTATGGGACGCGTACTTTAGCAGCAGTACTCACAGGCTCTTCGTTGACGATCCACAGCAGAGTGGCGGCCGGGCGGGACCACGTGCTGGAACACGTGGCGTTCAGCGTGTCGCCCGTGCGGTATCGTGGCTTCACACCAGAGATACTTGGCACGTCGTCCGGCACCTCTGTGGGAGAAACGCACACAGTAACTCTCTCATCTGTTTCGGCTGATTGCAACTTGAATATGTCTCTAGTTGCAAGTCACAGGCATGTATATAAACGTCTTAACAACGGATTTAAATATACGGACTATGTCGGGCACGAAATACGAGGTGCATTCAAGTTCTAAGGCCTCCGATGTTTTTTCTCCGGACTGGAAAGAGATAGAAACATGCGCATTGTTTTAAAATGAGGCCGCGTTCATTGTCAATACGTCCCATAGATGGCAGCACCGTACGGCAGATGGAATTTTACCGCCAACAGCGAGAATGAGAACTGTTTTAAATACTTAAAATGGCGACGTTTTCCTTACTTGAACAGCGCGCAGTCATTCGTTTTCTGAATTTGCGTGGTGTGAAACCAATTGAAATTCATCGACAGTTGAAGGAGACATGTGGTGATGTAGTTATGGATGTGTGGAAAGTGCGTTCGTGGGGGCGACAGTTTAATGAAGGCAGAACATCGTGTGACAACAAACCGAAACAACCTCGGGCTCGCACAAGCCGGTCTGACGATATGATCGAGAAAGTGGAGAGAATTGTTTTGGGGGATCGCCGAACGACTGTTGAACAGATCGTCTCCAGAGTTGGCACTTCTGTGGGTTCTGTGCACACAATCCTGCATGACGACCTGAAAATGCAAAAAGTGTCATGCAGGTGGGTGCCACGAATGCTGACGGACGACCACATGGCTGCCCGTGTGGCATGTTGCTGAGCAATGTTGACGCACAACGACAGCATGAATGGGACTTTCTTTTCGTCGGTTGTGACAATGGATGAGATGTGGATGCCATTTTTCAATCCAGAAACAAAGCGCCAGTCAGCTCAATGGTAGCACACAGATTTACCGCCACCAAAAAAATTTCGGGTAACCACCAGTGCTGAAAAAATGATGGTGTCCATGCTCTGGGACAGCGAGGGCGTAATCCTTACCCATTGCGTTCCAAAGGGCACTACGGTAACAGGTGCATCCTACTAAAATGTTTTGAAGAACAAATTCCTTCCTGCACTCCAACAAAAACGTCCGGGAAGGGCTGCGCGTGTGCTGTTTCACCAAGACAACGCACCCGCACATCGAGCTAACGCAACGCAACAGTTTCTTCGTGATAAAAACTTTGAAGTGATTCCTCATGCTCCCTACTCACCTGACCTGGCTCCTAGTGACTGTTGGCTTTTTCCAACAATGAACGACACTCTCCGTGGCCGCACATTCACCAGCCGTGTTGCTGTTGCCTCAGCGATTTTCCATTGGTCAAAACAGACTCCTAAAGAAGCCTTCGCCGCTGCCATGGAATCACGGCGTCAGCGTTGTGAAAAATGTGTACGTCTGCAGGGCGATTACGTCGAGAAGTAAAGCCAGTTACATCGATTTCGGGTGAGTAGTTCATTAGAAAAAAAATCGGAGGCCTTAGAACTTGAATGCACCTCGTAAATACTCTTGACACAGAAGATCTACGTGTCAGGTTTCTGGAGAAATATATTTACATGATGAAGGACGTAGCCAAATGGTGTCCAGAGGGTCCGGCCTCCCCGATCACCTAAATGGAACTACTGAAACTACACACGACATAGTTGCCGTGTAGTGTAATTGAAACATATTTTCATTTTCAGACATACGACGAAAAATGGATACGCACTTTCGATATTCAGTGAGAGCAATGAAAAATTTAAACTATCTACACATCAATACCACTACCGGCTGTCGACTATCCCTATTGTAGGCAAGACCAGTAGCTCTCCGCGCTTGACATCTGTTGTTTTCTTAATCAAAAACATGGCTCTGGCTCTGAGCATTATGGGACTCAACTTCTGAGGTCATTAGTCCCCTAGAACTTAGAACTAGTTAAAACTAACTAAACTAAGGACATCCATGCCCGAGGCAGGATTCGAACCGGCGACCGTAGCGGTCTCGCAGTTCCAGACTGCAGCGCCTAGAACCGCACGGCCACTTGGGCCGGCAATCAAAAACATGGTTCAAAGGGCTCTGAGCACTATGGGACTTAGCTGCTAAGGTCATCAGTCCCCTAGAACTTAGAACTACTTAAACCTAACTAACCTAAAAACATCACACACAATCATGCCTGAGGCAGGATTCGAACCTGCGACCGTAGCGGGCGCGCGGTTCCAGACTGTAGCGCCTAGAACCGCTCGGCCAGTCCGGCCGGCTTTTGTCAATCAGTTCAGTTCTTAGTTGCAGTTGAATTTAGTGTAAGTGCTAACGCTTATTGTTTTTGTGCTGTTTGCTGTTTTGATACCTTCTAATTATTGAAAGATTTGTAATAAGAAAGAAGAGGACACCCGGTTGTTATTCGTTCGATAGCGTCATAGTAAGTTAGATATATTTATTTACTACTACAATAGTCTAATTTCCTACTTATAGTAGTTTAATGTTAGCATTGGAGTCATTATTTAGACGAGCCGGCCGCTGTGGCCCAGCGGTTCTAGGCGCTTCAATCTGGAACCACGCGACCGCTATAGTCGCCGGTTCGAATCCTGCCTCGGGCATGGATGTGTGTGATGTCCTTAGGTTAGTTAGGTTTAAGTAGCTAAAGTTCTAGGGGACAGATGACCTCAGATGTTAAGTCCCATAGTGCTCAGAGCCATTTGAACCATTTTGAGCCATTATTTAGACACGTCCGAAAGAACAGATACCATCTTCATATAGTTAAGACTAATCGCCCATTGACCTTCTTCTTCTGTGCTGGATCCACACGGATTGTGTGAACTGTTACGGGACTGGGTAAGGTTGTCTGCCGCGAGTAATGATTGTAACGGGCAGGGGCACTGCGAATGTAGTGCGTGGATAGTAACTTGAGGTTGTGGGTCTCCCGGGGAGCGTGTCCTCGGTAACTCAGATGGACAGAGCGTCTGCCATGTAAGCACGAAATCCCGGGCTCGAGTCCCGGTCGGAGCACACATTTTCAACTGTGACCGTTGATGTATATCAGGGCCTGGCGACAGCTTAGGGTATTGATTTAATTATCATTTAACTATTAAGAGCTAGTAGAACTTTGAGGTTCTAGTATTTCAAAAGGCAACACGGAGGTAAATATCGTAATGTATAACATTAAATTAAAATCTGTGCATAAAAATTCACTTGGGTTTGATCAACACAAATATCGCCCGAACGGTGATGGTTGCATTTCTTTTAAAAAAAACTGTTCAGTATTGTATCATTAGTAGCCCAAATGGCAAAATTTGACCCAGTCTCGTCACCCAGGTGGTACTCAGTTAGAAGAACCAGTCACAACACGGAACAATTGGGAGGGATTAGTGGAGAGCGGAAGGAGTATTTGATGACACCACGTTCTGTAGTTCGTTCGTTTCTAAAGGATTTTTTCAGCGATCTGCTTGAATACATCAGAGCAGACTGCTTCCTACATCCCTCCCTTCCCCTTTCGTCCAAAATCTATTTACTCTTTCGTAACACTCTATAAACTGATGCCAAAGGTTGCACGCACAATTAAATGTTAAAATATGAGGGCACTGATGCACTATCAGATGACTAAACATGCACAATGAAAGGAAAAACATACGATCTCAGAATGTAATCTGTGTTCCCATGCACTTTACTTCATTTAAAAAAATGTACAATAACCAATTTTTCCCATTTCTACACAGTGTGTATAGCTCTGCGTGTTGAACCGCTGAACTAAATTTCCTTGGATTCTGGAGTGGAGGTGATTTGAAGTAATCCGCCAGGAACCTCGAAAACGATTTTCTGTCGTTCCCATTTTCGTTCCCATGCACTTTACTTTATTTAAAAACAATGTACAATAACCATTTTTTCCCATTTCTACACCGTGTGTGTAGCTCTGCGTGTTGAACCGCTGAACTAAATTTCCTTGGATTCTGGAGTGGAGGTGATTTGAAGTAATTCGCCAGGAACCTCGAAAACGATTTTCTGTCGCTCCCATTTTCGTTCCCATGCACTTTACTTTATTTAAAAACAATGTACAATAACCATTTTTCCCATTTCTACACCGTGTGTGTAGCTCTGCGTGTTGAACCGCTGAACTAAACTTCCTTGGATTCTGGAGTGGAGGTGATTTGAAGTAATCCTCCAGGAACCTCGAAAACGGTTTTCTGTCGTTCCCATTTTCGTTCCCATGTACTTTACTTTATTTAAAAACAATGTACAATAACCATTTTTTCCCATTTCTACACCGTGTGTGTAGCTCTGCGTGTTGAACCGCTGAACTAAATTTCCTTGGATTCTGGAGTGGAGGTGATTTGAAGTAATCCGCCAGGAACCTCGAAAACGATTTTCTGTCGTTCCCATTTTCAGTTTAGGCGAATGCCGGGTTTGGTCCGCCGCAGCTAATTCTTTCCGAATATCTCTCTTTCCTGACAGATTCTAATTAGCTTGAAGTGTAGTCACACCGCTTAAATGAAAAAACCTGCATTGAAGACGAGCCGAACATTTCTTCGGAGACTCTCGGCACTAAGACCGGTATAATAAATAAATAATAATAAAAATTCTCCTCATTTAGGATCATGCATTTGTCTACCGTGACATACTTTAATGCAGAAAATGATAGGTATTAAATGAAGAAATTTTGGAAAGGGTAAGGTTGAATAATTCCAGATCCTTTACTATTTCGCCATCAAAACTTGTTCTAGCTTCTCTGTCGAATAGAGATTTTTACTCCAAATGCCCTGTCGGCAATAATAACGGGGTCTCAAAAAATATGTGCGCGTCCATTCTTGTTCACCTTTCTCAACTCAAATTCAGACTAACAAAAGCGTGTAAAGTGATCTTGCACGGTGAAGGCAGACTGGAGCATGACTACTTCACAGTGATTTTCCAAAACCACTCCTAAGTACCGTGGTTATACCTCCACTTGGTGATAACTCAGAGATGATTGCCGAATAAAATGGTTTATTATTCTTTCCAGAAATCGTCAGAATAAATGGGAAACGTGGATCTTTTTAAGATCCTTTCTCATAAATCGGATTCCCCCTTCTATCCCCCATTTGACAAAATCCTGTCTACGTCCTTGACACGACGTAGGACTATATATATATATATATATATATATATATATATATATATATATATATATATATATATATATACGAGGTGCGGCTAGAAAAAAACCGGACTGATGCTGGAAAAAACATTTATTTACAATTATTTACGATTTCATGTTATCTCCTTCAATGTACTCTCCTCCTCGGTCTCTACACCGCCCCATACGAATTTTCCACTGTTCATAGCAATGCTGCAGATCATTTTCGGTAAGTCCATACATTACTTCCGTCGCTTTTTCTTTTACTGCTTCAACAGTCTCAAATATAGTTCCTTTCAAAGCTGACTTGACTTTAGGGAAAAGAAAAAAAGTCACAGGGGGCCAAATCAGGTGAGTAGGGTGGATGATCTAAGATGGGAATGTTGTGTTTTGCCAAAAACGTCTTCACTGACAACACACTGTGAGCTGGGGCATTGTCTTGGTGAAGGATCCATGACTTTTTTCTCCACAAATCGTTCCGTTTTCTCCGTACTCGCTCACGTAGGGTAGCCAGGACGCTAATGTAGTAATGCTGATTCACTGTTAGTCCCTCTGGTACCCAATCAATGTGCACAATCCCTTTGATGTCAAAAAAAACAATCATCATTGCCTTGAATTTCGATTTTGACATTAGTGCTTTTTTGTTGTTGTAGAGAACCAGGAGTTTTCCAATGCATCGATTGGCGTTTAGTTTCGGGATCGTAAGTAAAAAACCACGATTCATCGCAAGTAATAACATTTTGTAAGAAGGTGGGATCACTTTCAATGTTTTCCAGGATGTCAGAACAAATCATTCTTCGGCGTTCCTTCTGTTCAATTGTGAGACACTTTGGAACCATTTTTGAACACACTTTGTTTATGTTGAAACTTTCATTTGCCTAACACTTTCCTTGTCAACTCCTGTTAACTCAGACACTGCTCTGATTGTTAAATGGCGATCTTGTCGAACAAGTTTACCGATTTTTTCAATGTTTGCATCAGTTTTTGCTGACAATGGTCTGCCAGTGCGAGTGTCATCACTGGTGTCTTCGCGGCCACCTTTAAATCGTTTAAAACACTCAAACACTTGTGTTCGCGATAAACAATCATCGCCGTACACTTGTAACATTACAAACGTTTCACTTGCAGATTTTCCTAGTTTGAAACAAAATTTGATGTTAACACGCTGTTCTTTCTGTACACTCAACATTTTCCGACGCACAGACAAAACGTCAACTACTTAAAACAGACGCCACGGGCAGACTGAGTGCAGGAGGCAGATGAAACTCGAGCAGTAGGCGGAGCGAGAGTCACGTGACAGGCCACGCGACTTTCAGCCTTATTGCATTCGTTTTATTGTTTCACCAGTACTAGTCCGGTTTTATATATATATATATATATATATATATATATATATATATATATATATATATATATATATAATTAGTGTTCATATTAATGAACAATTTACTTTTTAGTGCAACTACACTTGAAAACTAGGTTTTTCCAAAGGTTTTCAGTTTTGAATGAAAATTTCGCGGTCTAACAGATGCCCCCTAGGAGAAATGATTTTCTTTGTCTACGGCGTCATACATCTTACCTTACTTTCAGTTTTTCTAGTTTACGGATACACGTGTGTTTATTGCACCCACACCTTGTTAACAAAGACTATTGAACACATTGCCTTTTCCCTCCCCCCTCCCCCCCCAACCCACCCCCCACAAAAAAAGCGATGTAAGGGTTGAAAGGTGGCTACACTGAGTCACAGCGCTAGAGATTGCGCCAAAGATTATTATTCCGCCGCCTCCACAGGTGCAGTAGTAGTTCAGAGGATGTCGAGGGCATCTGTTGTTCTGTTGGGCGAGAGAGTAGATGCTGTTCGGTTGGTGTAATGTATAGATGGAAGAAGTTGCAATTGTCAGATTGTATCTGAGGAGATGGGCTTTTGATTTATGATGCTGGTGTAATGGAAAAAACTTTCGTCAATATATAATGAGGTAAAAAGATATTACAGTTTTCTTGAATGACAATGCCTCTTGCTCACAGGTACAGTCAACAAGGCATCTGGTTCGTGTTCATTTATTAGACTTGTAATTCTGGTTTCTACGTGCAATTATAGTATTTCTGGTTTTTTCAATTAGTTCATTGTAAGTGGTGTTTAAAATATGTTGTTGTGTAAGTAGGCTGTTTAGGTTTTTTTATTGGTAACGCCACCTCTGTATGAAAAATCACTGGCTGTGCTGTATGCAGTCTGTGGGTAGTTTGCATTGTTGTCTGCCATTGTAGTGTTGGGCAGCGGCAGCTGGATGTGAACAGCGCGTAGCGTTGCGCAGTTGGAGGTGAGCCGCCAGCAGTGGTGGATGTGGGGAGAGAGATGGCAGAGTTTTGAAATTTGTCATGAACTGCTATATTTATATATGATGATATCAAGGTAAATACATTGTTTGTTCTCTATTAATATCATTTGCTACTAAAATGCCTAATGAGATGATTAGAAACATTTTACATCTATTGTCTTTGTAGTTAAGAGATTGCTCATTTTGTTTAATAACTGGTTTCCAGCTGTGTTACAGCATTAGTTTTATAAAATAAACTTAGATGCATTTGCTAATGTGAACACTTTCTGTCAACAGATCTATTAAATGATAATTTTGTAATCCACATTCTTTATAAAAAGAGCACTTGGAAAGGAAAGAACAATAAGAAGGGACTAGTAACAGTAACTGGACACATAATTTTCTTTTCAAGTACATGGTAATATTTTTTTTACAATAAGTTGTTGTGGTGCACCACTTTAATTACATGGATATTAAGATGTGATTATACATTTCCCTTATCTACATTGTTATCTTTAGTGTACTATTTTTTCTGCTTGAGCTATGTCATGTTTAGGTATAAGTTAGTGCTGTTTGCCAGGCATAGTGTTACTGAATTTAATTTGTGTTACTTTGCTAAGCCAGATTTATTTTTTTGTTTGCTGCGCATTGCCTCATATTAGTTGTAATGTTGAATTGCTTGGTAATTTAGATTTACTGTAGCTTGCTTTGCGATTTTCCATTTTTTTTATTGCTGTTTATATTAATTGTTTTATGTGCTGCTGCATTGCCTCGTCCCTTAGTTTAGCATCTGAGCTCAGTAGATTTAAGTTAGCTTAAGAGGGGTTAGCCTCTAAGAGAATGAGTTGCGATGAATTGGAAGAAATGCATTGAGAAGTTATACGAAAAAAAGTACAGAAAACAGGTTTAGGTAGGATTTTCTTGGAAATAAATGTTGAGGTAAGAAATGTGTGAACATATAAATACAGAAAGCATGCTTAGATAGAATTTTTTTGGTGGAAACAAAGGATGAAATAAGAGGAAAGATATAAGAAGTTTTGGGTTGGACTGCAGTACCAAATGTTACACTGAATACGAACCCTGTCCTTTCCTATTGGTGTTATCCCACTATGTGTTTGTGTACCATTGTGTATTTGTTTTCTTCCTGTCTCTGTGTAGTTTCATAGAATTTTTTCTTCTTTTAATATTAAGCTACATTCACTATGATGAGGAATACTGTTATCCTCGAATATAATTGGCATTAATAATATGTTATTTACTTTGTGAAGATGTTAGACATTATTAATTCTGTTCTGTTTAATGCTCATGTGTGAAGCTGACGTTTCAAAAGTTATTGTGAGCTTTTATGTATGTACTCATGTCATAATTCCACTGATGTATATGTTAGTTCGATTCTTTTGTAAAGCCGGTACTACAAATGTTATCTGTATTGTTATGTTTTTAATGATGTATTTTGTACCTTTGTTATTGTATTCTTATGTTATAAAATTGTAATTGTCACCAGTTCATGATATTATTAACTTGTTAGTTACATTTCACTGCACACGTTTCTGTTGGTCATAGTATATGGACAATATGTGAGAAGTAGGGACTGATAGTGTTCGCACGTGTGTTAATAATTCAGCAAGAGACTGGATAACAGCATTGCTGGTTCTAAGGACAGGTCAAACAAATTTTTTGTGAGTGGACAAGTGGTGGTTTATGGACTTGCTATATTCTCCGCAAGACTCTTCGATGGTGATTGTGCACCTGCACAGTCACAACAGATGGCTGCTGGCCATCTCTTCAAGGACTACAGTGGGTCTACATCTTTGATGATCCATCAATACCATTATTTCTACAAGGACTGCAGTGGGTCTGCACCTTTGATGACCCACCAATACCGTAATCTCTACCAGGACTACAGTGGGTCTGAACGTCTGGTGGCCCACCAATACCATACTCTCTACCAGGACTACAGTGGGTCTACTCTGTGATGACCTACCTACCAATACTCTTCAAAATTTCGACTGACTCTGCTGTGGGTTTGCTCTGTTGTGGCCCATTACCTGTATGCATGTCAAGAGTCAGCACTGTCTTTCCGTTGGAAGGACAACACTACTTCTTCAAGACTGCATGAAAATCCACTACTTCTGTGTGCATTTTCTTTTACTACTCAGACTTTGAGAAAAACTCTGCATTTTTACTGTGATGAACAATCTGGACTGTCTTTATGGACTGTGAGAAATTTTTAGCTTTTGACCAACATTGTATCAATAAGTGTGTGCATTTGATTTCTTTGTTATTGTAATTATGAAAATTTTTTTTCAAATCTGTATTGGCCACTGCCCAATCCAATTTGTAAAATTTTTTGTGGGGAGCATGGGGGCTATGAAAGTAGGCTGTTTAGGTTTTTTTATTGGTAACGCCACCTCTGTATGAAAAATCACTGGCTGTGCTGTATGCAGTCTGTGGGTAGTTTGCATTGTTGTCTGCCATTGTAGTGTTGGGCAGCGGCAGCTGGATGTGAACGGCGCGTAGCGTTGCGCAGTTGGAGGTGAGCCGCCAGCAGTGGTGGATGTGGGGAGAGAGATGGCGGAGTTTTGAAATTTCTCATGAACTGCTATATATATTATGACTATTAAGGTAAATACATTGTTTGTTCTCTATTAATAACTTTCATTTGCTAACTATCCCTATCAGTAGTTAGTGCCTTCAGTACTTTGAATCTTTTATTTAGCTGGCAGTAGTGGCGCTCGCTGTATTGCAGTAGCTTGAGCAGCGAAGATTTTTGTGAGGTAAGTGATTTGTGAAAGGTATAGTTTAATGTTAGTCAGGGCCATTCTTTTGTAGGGAATTTTGAAAGTCAGATTGCGTTGCGCTAACAAAATATTGAGTGTCAGTTTAAGCACAGTCATGTAGAATTGTTCAAAGGGGACGTTTCAAGATTAGCTTTAGTTTTTAGTATTAAAAGAGCGCAGATATGTTCACATGCTAATATTTTTGCCGAGCAGGGCGGAATGTGGATTGAAACAGTTGATTACTCACTTTTCTGCCAGAGGAACAATTTCGCCTTTTCTGTGCTACGACAGGAGCATTTTTTCGATAGTTTTTACCCTACCGCTAGTTAAACAATTATCCTTTTACGAAAGTGTCACCGTTGTGAAATGGCTATTTGTTTTGTAAGTGCATTCATGTTATTATTTACACTCTTACTGCGTACGTATGTGAAAAATAAATTGCGGAACACAGTAAGGAACAAAAACAAAAAGAAAAAATTTTCAAAGTGTTCTTTCGTAGCTCGGTTTCACTTTATTACGGACTAGACTAAATGCATGGCAATACAAGAAGTGTCCACACTTTTTAATGACAATGTGACCGCATACGACAGATCAATCCGTAATAAACTATTTTTGATGAAACATAACAATTGTCAGTTCACCTACGCGCTTCGCGATTATGTGAATTGGGTCACAAGTAAACGCCATCTGCATTTAGTCGGAAACTGTCTCCGACGAGTAAAATATGTTAGCATGAATTGTTAAGATCTAAGAGTGCGTCGGCTGTCAGATTCAGTGATTGCAATAAGCATGCCATGTGAATGGCTGACGGATGAAAACCCTGGGAGCAAGGAAATTTCCGCCACGGAAATGGCATTCGTTGGAAAGAAAGTTTTGTTATCTCGGATCTTTCTAATGCACTAGTCAGATTTTAAGTGCGTGTAGTATGCCAAGGCTACCTGCAAACATATGCAGTGTTTTGCATACGCTACACCATAAAAAAGAAACACAAGAGTGACATTTTCACTTGGACGTGAATGTTATCAGACGTTTTGAGCGATGGCCGCGTCAGCTATTCGCATATCCCGTAATGCCTTACCTACACCTTACGCTGTTTTCGCTGCTTTCCACCTGTTGGGTACTAACTGCTGTTGTATGTGGAAGTTCGGGATTTTATTCAGCTTATGTTAGTGACAGTCATACAGAGAGTACGTAGATTCTCTCTCAGACACATCGTTGTTGGTTCTGTGCACATCTAGTGCTTTGCGCGTACTTCGTTGTATGTTAGAAGTAATTTGTTGCATTACCCAAATATGCTGAAAGAATTGAAAGTGGAATTATTTTAAGGTCCCCGACAATAGAATTGTGTGAGAAGAAATTTAAATTCATCGTGAAACTGGTTTCTGGAGGAAAGAATGGAAAGAGGGACCGACGTTTGCGGTGTGATGTCCAGTCAAGTCGAGGTTACTGGACACAGTTGGCGAAGAATAATGGCAAAAAATTACACCAGCTTGTCAGAAAAGTTATGCTGAAATACGACTGAAGGGATGCGTGAAACAAATGGGATTTTCAAACTGGATACCCGAGAGTTACTTGTCGCATTTTAAAAGGACACACTCCTGAAAGGGCCGCATTTTTACCAGTATCTTCACCCTCACAGTGCAACTGATCTATAAATGAGAGACAGCTCAAAATTCTTACATACGATTAGGATCATTAGTCAAAGCATTTCCCAAAAAAATCATTGAGATATTTATTATATTTTGGTACTGACAACAATATTTATAATAGTATAAAAAACGGGACGCTATTTCACTGCGGTACCATTTTCTTTGGAACCACTGCCTGCACAGCTTGGAAAAAGAGTCAAAGTACAGACAACATTCACAAAAGTGTTTTATGCCTCCGGTTTCCTTCCCTAATGCTGATCTGTGAAAGAGACACGTAATTAATTTTACTACTATAGAAGTATATAAAAATGTAGCTCAAATATCACCGAAATCATCTTCATGTTATAAATTTTTCAGGAAATAGTAGGCAAGGGAGGTAGAGGATGTCATTCAAAGTATCTGTACCAATTTCTGTGAGTTTCATTTCAGTCATTTAGGAGAAAAGTGTACCTGAATGATGAAAATTCAAGTTTTCGGTAAATCGCAAAAGAAGATTTACGGATATATTAACTTACCACTATGCTCGTTTAGAACATTGCAGCTGCATACTTCATTTGTCCTCCTGTTTCGTTATCGTACATAATCTTTCTCTTCGTTCTTTTCTTTATCCTTGACTGCTTGATAGCAGCTTCTGCAGCTGTCTCTGCTTCGGTTACCCGCCGCTTATCAATAGCAGTTAGAGCTGAAGTCTTATTCCTTCCCATGTGGATGTTCAATTCATAACATTGATCCTTGAAACTACACCATCATTGAATGTTATTATTGCATCCATTACACCGATCTTCAGCACTGTCAGCTCAACAAATACAGTTTTGGGTATTCTCTCCCATATGCAGCTGTTGAAGCTTTCATTTGCATTCTGAGAGAGACAATGCACACATTTCCTAAGTAGATAGTTTTCCTCCAGCTGGATGAAAACTATGAAAGCAAGTACTCCAAACCGGCATTTCACGACAGCTAATCAGTAAAAAATGCACCACATGCTCTAATGAAAGCATGAGAGCCGTCTGACGATGAATTGTAATGATTCGAAACCGGTAACGGTACCTTTTGAATAAAGGAACTTAAAATAAATTTGTGGCGAGATGTACCATTTTTGGATATTTAGTCTCCTCATCTGGTCTGCCACAGCTTTCCAGATGTGTGGTAACAGCGAAAGATAAGGCTTTGCCAACAGGGCCATTCTTTTGTAGGGAATTTTGAAAGTCAGATTGCGTTGCGCTAACAAAATATTGAGTGTCAGTTTAAGCACAGTCATGTAGAATTGTTCAAAGGGGACGTTTCAAGATTAGCTTTAGTTTTTAGTATTAAAAGAGCGCAGATATGTTCACATGCTAATATTTTTGCCGAGCAGGGCGGAATGTGGATTGAAACAGTTGATTACTCACTTTTCTGCCAGAGGAACAATTTCGCCTTTTCTGTGCTACGACAGGAGCATTTTTTCGATAGTTTTTACCCTACCGCTAGTTAAACAATTATCCTTTTACGAAAGTGTCACCGTTGTGAAATGGCTATTTGTTTTGTAAGTGCATTCATGTTATTATTTACACTCTTACTGCGTACGTATGTGAAAAATAAATTGCGGAACACAGTAAGGAACAAAAACAAAAAGAAAAAATTTTCAAAGTGTTCTTTCGTAGCTCGGTTTCACTTTATTACGGACTAGACTAAATGCATGGCAATACAAGAAGTGTCCACACTTTTTAATGACAATGTGACCGCATACGACAGATCAATCCGTAATAAACTATTTTTGATGAAACATAACAATTGTCAGTTCACCTACGCGCTTCGCGATTATGTGAATTGGGTCACAAGTAAACGCCATCTGCATTTAGTCGGAAACTGTCTCCGACGAGTAAAATATGTTAGCATGAATTGTTAAGATCTAAGAGTGCGTCGGCTGTCAGATTCAGTGATTGCAATAAGCATGCCATGTGAATGGCTGACGGATGAAAACCCTGGGAGCAAGGAAATTTCCGCCACGGAAATGGCATTCGTTGGAAAGAAAGTTTTGTTATCTCGGATCTTTCTAATGCACTAGTCAGATTTTAAGTGCGTGTAGTATGCCAAGGCTACCTGCAAACATATGCAGTGTTTTGCATACGCTACACCATAAAAAAGAAACACAAGAGTGACATTTTCACTTGGACGTGAATGTTATCAGACGTTTTGAGCGATGGCCGCGTCAGCTATTCGCATATCCCGTAATGCCTTACCTACACCTTACGCTGTTTTCGCTGCTTTCCACCTGTTGGGTACTAACTGCTGTTGTATGTGGAAGTTCGGGATTTTATTCAGCTTATGTTAGTGACAGTCATACAGAGAGTACGTAGATTCTCTCTCAGACACATCGTTGTTGGTTCTGTGCACATCTAGTGCTTTGCGCGTACTTCGTTGTATGTTAGAAGTAATTTGTTGCATTACCCAAATATGCTGAAAGAATTGAAAGTGGAATTATTTTAAGGTCCCCGACAATAGAATTGTGTGAGAAGAAATTTAAATTCATCGTGAAACTGGTTTCTGGAGGAAAGAATGGAAAGAGGGACCGACGTTTGCGGTGTGATGTCCAGTCAAGTCGAGGTTACTGGACACAGTTGGCGAAGAATAATGGCAAAAAATTACACCAGCTTGTCAGAAAAGTTATGCTGAAATACGACTGAAGGGATGCGTGAAACAAATGGGATTTTCAAACTGGATACCCGAGAGTTACTTGTCGCATTTTAAAAGGACACACTCCTGAAAGGGCCGCATTTTTACCAGTATCTTCACCCTCACAGTGCAACTGATCTATAAATGAGAGACAGCTCAAAATTCTTACATACGATTAGGATCATTAGTCAAAGCATTTCCCAAAAAAATCATTGAGATATTTATTATATTTTGGTACTGACAACAATATTTATAATAGTATAAAAAACGGGACGCTATTTCACTGCGGTACCATTTTCTTTGGAACCACTGCCTGCACAGCTTGGAAAAAGAGTCAAAGTACAGACAACATTCACAAAAGTGTTTTATGCCTCCGGTTTCCTTCCCTAATGCTGATCTGTGAAAGAGACACGTAATTAATTTTACTACTATAGAAGTATATAAAAATGTAGCTCAAATATCACCGAAATCATCTTCATGTTATAAATTTTTCAGGAAATAGTAGGCAAGGGAGGTAGAGGATGTCATTCAAAGTATCTGTACCAATTTCTGTGAGTTTCATTTCAGTCATTTAGGAGAAAAGTGTACCTGAATGATGAAAATTCAAGTTTTCGGTAAATCGCAAAAGAAGATTTACGGATATATTAACTTACCACTATGCTCGTTTAGAACATTGCAGCTGCAAACTTCATTTGTCCTCCTGTTTCGTTATCGTACATAATCTTTCTCTTCGTTCTTTTCTTTATCCTTGACTGCTTGATAGCAGCTTCTGCAGCTGTCTCTGCTTCGGTTACCCGCCGCTTATCAATAGCAGTTAGAGCTGAAGTCTTATTCCTTCCCGTGTGGATGTTCAATTCATAACATTGATCCTTGAAACTACACCATCATTGAATGTTATTATTGCATCCATTACACCGATCTTCAGCACTGTCAGCTCAACAAATACAGTTTTGGGTATTCTCTCCCATATGCAGCTGTTGAAGCTTTCATTTGCATTCTGAGAGAGACAATGCACACATTTCCTAAGTAGATAGTTTTCCTCCAGCTGGATGAAAACTATGAAAGCAAGTACTCCAAACCGGCATTTCACGACAGCTAATCAGTAAAAAATGCACCACATGCTCTAATGAAAGCATGAGAGCCGTCTGACGATGAATTGTAATGATTCGAAACCGGTAACGGTACCTTTTGAATAAAGGAACTTAAAATAAATTTGTGGCGAGATGTACCATTTTTGGATATTTAGTCTCCTCATCTGGTCTGCCACAGCTTTCCAGATGTGTGGTAACAGCGAAAGATAAGGCTTTGCCAACAGGGCCATTCTTTTGTAGGGAATTTTGAAAGTCAGATTGCGTTGCGCTAACAAAGTATTGTGTGTCATTTTAAGCACACTCATGTATAATTGTTCAAAGGGGGAGGTTTCAATTGTATTTAGAAAAAACCGAGCCAGATACATGGACGTTGAGTCACACTACCACACACAGAACAGTTACACTTGTGCTTTGTTGTTTCATAGCTTTTATAGTTGCATGGGACTTAATTAATCAATTGTGTTAATGGAAATTCCTTGTCATTCTTTATTTTTATTTTATGCAGTCAGATTGCGTGCTAATAATAGTCAGGGCCAACCCGTTACGAGAGCTCGCAACAGGTCAGACAGCTACTAAAATTATTGCATTCTTTTTAATTAAGCCCCCATGCAGGGTCCGCGGAAGTCTTGTCGCTAGTAGAATGTGGCCTTCACGTTGTATTTATGCTTTAATTTTGTTTTCACTGCTTAGGTACCTTCTTACCCATAGGAGTCCACAACTGTACGAACAGAGATGTTTTGTTTAATTTTCCTTTTTCTAAGAAAACTTAAAAAATCTGAGGTTGGCCGTTCAGGGACGTGAAGGGAGAGGCATCGTGACCGGGCTTCGGGTTTCGACCCCTGCCTACCCTGTCCCCACCGGTCCGAGGCCGACCGTTCTAGTTTTACTAACGAAAAAAAGTAGTTCAGGCGACCACTTGCGTAAAGCGGGAAATCCGGGTTATGAGTCGCAGTCTGGAATAAATTTTCATGTTTCACTAATAAATTGGGCATCCGAAGTCTAATCATATAGACAGTTGTGAATATATCTCTTCTGAAATACGAAGTTTGAATATCCAAGTAAAAATGTAAACTGCTACTGGAATGTGTCTGCTCAACCATCAAAATTCTTGTCGTACCTGAGTGAGCATATAGTGCAGGATTTCACGGTCAGATTTTACATCGTAGGTGAATTTTATTTCGTGCGTGTTTGACGCATGTTACTGTGTCGTTCAGTTTTGTAATGCTGGAGGCATCACCACAGGCAATAAAAACGCAGGTGACAGTTTCAAACTTACACAAGCTCTGCAAGCTGAACTGTTTACACTCTAAGTATCCGTGCAAAAGTCGGGTCGCGGCATCATCATGCCGCTGCCTAAAATAGTGCAATCGCACCGACGTGTATGATTAAGCTTATAGTGAGGAACACCTACTAGTTGTCAATTCGATCGTGCCTGTTCTCTCTTAAAGTTTTTTTAGAACTTTTGAAGGATTTTTTATTGTTATGTTTGTGTTCAAATTGTTTCTGTACCTCTGAGGATTGATATTAGACAAGAAATTTACAATCGTAATTTTTCGTCTTTATTCACTATAAACTGCGTAGTAGAGGATGCCTCTTAGTGGACGATGTAGTGAGGTGTGCTCCCGTTCCATTTGCGGATCGAGCGTGTGAAAAGTAAATGCTTCCATGCTTTTGTGCGAATCTAATTTCGTCAGCACGACTTCAGCGGGACAGTTACGTTGGAGGCTTAAGGGCGGTGGACTCTGCTCGGAAATACAGGTGTCTGAGATTTCAAATCACGTTCTTGAGAGATATGAGGTGTCTTGCTTCGTGTTCTGCCAGCTATGATTTGACAACATTTCTATTACTCTATCTCGCCCTTCAAACAAGCCTGTGAATGTTTACAAAACTTTCATCCTATTGACAGTATTCCCAAACTGGGTATGCATGCTTGACTCTTTATAGAACGTATTTTTAAAAATATTTTTATTCAGGATAATAAAGACACTCAGTTCTTGCAACAGCTTTAGTATTTGTTAGATGCGACTCTAGGGCAGTGAATACGTCGGAGTAACTTACCATCAGCTTTACTAAGTAACTCAACATCAACTGTAATAAGTCCTGTACAGCAGATTTAATTTGTTTTTATATTTGAAACAGAATACACTACTGGCTATTAAAATTGCTACACCAAGAAGAAATGCAGATGATAATCGGGTATTCATTGGACAAAAATACTATACTAGAATTCACATGTGATTACATTTTCACGCACTTTGGGTGCATAGATCCTGAGAAATCAGTACCCAGAACAACCACATCTGGCCGTAATAACGGCCTTGAAACGCCAGGGCATTGAGTCAAGCAGAACTTGGATGGGGTGTACAGGTACAGCTGCCCATGCAGCTTCAACACGATACCACAGTTCATCAAGATTAGTGACTGGCGTATTGTGACGAGCCAGTTGCTCGGCCACCTATGACCAGACATTTTCAATTGGTGAGAGATCTGGAGAATGTGCTGGTCAGGGCAACAGTCGAACTCTTTCTGTATCCAGAAAGGCCCGTACAGGACTTGAAACATGTGGTCGTGCATTATCCTACTGAAATGTAGGGTTTCGCAGGGATCAAATGAAGGGTAGAGCCACGGGTCGCAACACATCTGAAATGTAACGTCCACAGTTCAAAGTGCCGCCCATGCGAACAACAGGTGACCGAGACGTGTAACCAATGGCACCCCATACCATCACGCCGGGTGATACGCCAGTATGGCGATCACGAATACATGCTTCCAATGTGCGTTCACCGCGATGTCGCCAAACACGGATGCGACCATCATCATGCTGTGAACAGAACCTGGATGAATCCGAAAAAATTAAGTTTTGCCATTCGTGCACCCAGGTTCGTCGTTGAGTACACCAACGCAGGCGCTCATGTCTGTGATGCAGCGTCAACGGTAACCGAAGCCATGGTCTCTGAGCTGATAGTCCATGCTGCTCCAAACGTCGTCGAACTGTTCGTGCAGATGGTTGTTGTCTTGCAAACGTCCCCATCTGTTGACTCAGGGATCAAGACGCGGCTGCACGATCCGTTATAGCCATGGGGATATGGTGCCTGTCATCTCGACTGCTAGTGATTCGAGGCCGTTGGGATGCAGCACGGCGTTGCGTATTACCCTCCTGAACACACTGATTCCATATTCTGCTAACAATCATTGGCTCTCGACCAACGCAAGCAGCAATGTCACGATACGATAAACCGCAATCGCGGTAGGCTACAATCCGACCTTTATCAAAGTCGAAAACTTGATGCTACGCATTTCTCCTCCTTACACGAGGCATCACTACAACGTTTCACCAGGCAACGCCGGTCAACTGCTGTTTGTGTATGAGAAACCGGTTGGAAACTTTCCTCGTGTCAACACGTTGTAGGTGTCGCCACAGGTGCCAACCTTGTGTGAATGCTTTGAAAAGCTAATCATTTGCATATCACAGCATCTTCTTCCTGTCGGTTAAATTTAACATCTGTAGCACCTCACCGTCATGGTGTAACAATTTTAATGGCCAGTAGTGAATATAAGTCATGAGAAAATATCACTGAAAACTCAAGTGATTCATTTTTAAGATCTTCCTTCGCAGGCGGTGCTGCTACGTAAGCGTCAATAATATTCATAATTCCTTAAATCCAGGTATTTAGTTTCGAAGACATGAAATTTCACCAAGTAGTTTGTCACATGATCCTCTGGTGCCAGCTCTTTCTAATAGGAGCCGAGGGAGAGATGTTGGAGTGCTAAGGCATTTGACTCGCATTCGGGAGAACCGCGGTTCAAATCTTCATCCGACCATCCAAAGCCAAATTTTGCGTAATTTCTTCTCAAATTGATCGAGACAGATGGTGCCATGTTTTCTCTGAATGGCTACGGCCGATGACCTTAACCATCGTCCTCGTACCCGCTTTTGCTCCCCATCTAAAATGACTTCGTCGTTGATCGGACGTTTAACACTAATTATCCACCTGTATTTCTGACAGCGCCGTTCCTGAGACGTCATAGGAATTCCAGCGTCTATGCTCTCACACTGAAATGGCGTAGGTCCTATGTTCATTCTTTCAAATGGTTTATAATGAAACTGAAAAGGTAAAGATCTATTGAAACTCCTAGTTCGTTACATTTCTAACTCAAAAATGTTTGTTTACTAGATTAAAAATTTAAAGAATCTTCCTTTAAGTTAGTAAACGACTTCTTATCTGCCACCTCAACTCTTTGGATTTGGACTCTTTAATTTTTAAATCCTATCACCGTAACATTCTGTGTCACAAATTTGATTAGATGTTCGCTGTTTCTAAGTACAAAGCCGTTTCTTCATACTTTCTTAGCCCTCTATAGGGTCTTTAAGAACTAAATTTAATTCCAAGATTTTAAACACGGCTGAAACAGCAACTGTTGAAATTCTTCACGGTAAATGATAACAGCCAAACTGTTTGGCTGTTATCATTTACCGTGACTAAATTTAATGTCCTTTTTTCTGTTTGTCTGTTGTTTGCAAATGTGATTGGAGTGTGTTTCTTATTCTGTAAGCTATGCGTAATCCATGTTTCTTTAGTATATTTGCTGTCTATGTTGCTTTGTGTTTGTATGTAAGACTGCACCATCTTTTTCTGTTACTCATGTGTTATTGTTTTGTTTCCGGGTGTGCTGCATTGTCTCTGGGGATCTTTGGTGTTTCTGTTCTCTGCTTGTTTTGGTCTTTCTTTAGTTGTGTCTTAATTGTTTGGTTGAGTTTTTGCACTATATGGGTGTTGTAATCATTGTTTGTGGCTAGGAGTTGTACTCTTTGTAATTCTTTTTCATATTTTTCTTTGCTGATTGGGATGTAATTTAGTTTTTTTTTTTTTTTTAAATTTGTCGTAAGTTCTATGTGACCAAACTGGTGACGTGATCGGTCCTTTGATTTAGCGGGTGGATGAAGCATATACAATTATGCCTGTGGCTGTTGGCTTTCTGAAGATGTCAAACGTGTGTTTATTGCTGTCCCTCTTTATTATTATATCCAACAAATTATTTACTTTTGTGTTTTTTTTAAAAGTTGAATTGAAAAAACTGCCTTCAGTTGCTTGCATAAGCGGCACACACCTCCAAGAGGTAAATTTAACGTCTTACTACAGTTTTTGTATATTACTGCACACGCCACTCATGGCGCATTTTCCGTCATAGACTTGAACGATACGTTTGTTCTCATATTGTCTCTTTAGTTCCATTGATTCGGTTATGTCATGTTCTTATCCCAATATACAGGGTGTTTCAAAAATGACCGGTATATTTGAAACGGTAATAAAAACTAAACGAGCAGCGATAGAAATACACCGTTTGTTGCAATATGCTTGGGACAACAGTACATTTTCAGGCGGACAAACTTTCGAAATTACAGTAGTTACAATTTTCAACAACAGATGGCGCTGCAAGTGATGTGAAAGATATAGAAGACAACGCAGTCTGTGGGTGCGCCATTCTGTACGTCGTCTTTCTGCTGTAAGCGTGTGCTGTTCACAACGTGCAAGTGTGCTGTAGACAACATGGTTTATTCCTTAGAACAGAGGATTTTTCTGGCTTTGGAATTCCACCGCCTAGAATACAGTGTTGTTGCAAACAAGACGAAGTTTTCAACGGAGGTTTAATGTAACCAAAGGACCGAAAAGCGATACAATAAAGGACCTGTTTGAAAAATTTCAACGGACTGGGAACGTGACGGATGAACGTGCTCGAAAGGTAGGGCGACCGCGTACGGCAACCACAGAGGGCAACGCGCAGCTAGTGCAGCAGGTGATCCAACAGTGGCCTCGGGTTTCCATTCGCCAACGTCCACGTATCGTCTCATGCGCCAGAGTTTACACCTCTATCCATATAAAATTCAAATGCAGCAACCCCTCAGCGCCGCTACCATTGCTGCACGAGAGACATTCGCTAACGATATAGTGCACAGGATTGATGACGGCGATATGCATGTGGGCAGCATTTGGTTTACTGACGAAGCTTATTTTTACCTGGACGGCTTCGTCAATAAACAGAACTGGCGCATATGGAGAACCGAAAAGCCCCATGTTGCAGTCCCATCGTCCCTGCATCCTCAAAAAGTACTGGTCTGGGCCGCCATTTCTTCCAAAGGAATCATTGGCCCATTTTTCAGATCCGAAACGATTACTGCATCACGCTATCTGGACATTCTTCGTGAATTTGTGGCGGTACAAACTGCCTTAGACGACACTGCGAACACCTCGTGGTTTATGCAAGATGGTGCCCGGCCACATCGCACGGCCGACGTCTTCAATTTCCTGAATGAATATTTCGATGATCGTGTGATTGCTTTGGGCTATTCGAAACATACAGGAGGCGGCGTGGATTGGCCTCCCTATTCGCCAGACATGAACCCCTGTGACTTCTTTCTGTGGGGACACTTGAAAGACCAGGTGTACCGCCAGAATCCAGAAACAATTGAACAGCTGAAGCAGTACATCTCATCTGCATGTGAAGCCATTCCGCCAGACACGTTGTCAAAGGTTTCGGGTAATTTCATTCAGAGACTACGCCATATTATTGCTACGCATGGTGGATATTTGGAAAATATCGTACTATAGAGTTTCCCAGACCGCAGCGCCATCTGTTGTTGAAAATTGTAACTACTGTCATTTCGAAAGTTTGTCTGCCTAAAAATGTACTGTTGTCCCAAGCATATTGCAACAAACGGTGTATTTCTATCGCCGCTCGTTTAGTTTTTATTGCCGTTTCAAATATACCGGTCATTTTTTAAACACCCTGTAGATTGACCTGGGCACGTTATCCCCGGGGCAATACTCTGGTCGTTCCGGTCTGGTTACACTCCCAACAGTATCGCCGTGTAGTATCTTTCATGATACAGTGGCAACTATCCGCATATCCTCCTACAATTAGTGTAAGCAACATCTCGCGACTTGATGCACTTCTTAACAATACAGGAGTCTCTGCCGGCCAACACCGTTGCTTAGCAACAGTCTGAGATGAGGCGACGGGCGGGCTACACGAACGCGTCCATCGCAGTCAGCAAAATCTTAAGAAAACCGTGAAATGCCGTAAGAACGAGCAGCAACGATAGCAGTTAGAAGGTAAGTCATCCGAATTCCGTCAGTGATTGGCAGACATAACACAGCCGTCAAAATCGGTTGCATGCTTGTACGCACGAATAACATAAATTCTCACAGGCACGTAAATTTAATGAAGATGGACGTATATCTGCAACAATGCAGTTATGTTCGATTTCATTTGCTCTTACAAACCAGTCATCCAAATTGTTTATCAAGGTTTCCTTGACGTACGTTTTGCTGGGAATGCATGACTTTTGCAAAACTTGTAATTGCATGAGTATCGGAATAATATAAATTATACATTCTCCTATGAAATTTCCGTTCAATATAATTCATGTATTCGCTAGCACAGATATGGTTCGACAAGGTAACTTTCTGACTGTTGTATTTGAAACATACGTTTTCTATCGTAAGATGTACTACATTTTATAAGAACTTGTAACGATAATAGACGATTTTCCCATATTAAGCTACAAATGCTTCAGAAAATTAATTTGGGGGTCAAGCGCACGGCCTAGTGCCACTCGTCGACTTTGAACTGTGACGTCCTATGTGACGTCAAGAGTTTATGATGCGCAGGATGCATGCGGCCAATGATGAAATGTTATCTGTGGTTGCCTTAGTAACTTGTGTAAACTATGCTCCCTATTCGGAATATGTCGTGATTTACGAGGGTATTGCTAGGCATGAACCTGTGAGCACATCTTGAGTTGTTGCCAGAGAAACGCGTAGCGATGTATTTATAATCACGGTTCTCTCAAATATTTGGCTGTTTTTTTTTCTGTATGTGGCACGATTTACGAGGGTAATTTTAGGCAGGAACACAACAGCACAGCTTAACGTGTAACGAGTGAATCGATATGTGATTTCATTAGCACTACTGTTTCTCACAAATATTTGGCTATTTTTTGTATGTTCACGGGCTTCGAGGTGAGGTTAGCCACGAACCGAAGAGCACAGGTCAGTTTGTTGCACATGAAAGGAATAGTGATCACACTTATGGTCTTAGTTCCTACTAATAATTCTCTGTATTTTTTTATCTTTTTTTCGAATGTGACTTCTTGCAGGCGCGACATATTTGAAATAAACTCTTTTTGTAAGTGACATGTTATTAACAAGTTACATTTGGGATGCTGCTTATTATGGTATTGTGTAGGGAAGTCCTCGTTTATCTGCTTTGCCTTTTAATTAATAGGTGTCAGAAATAGAATGAAATGTGATTTGAAATTATTGTTCTGCTTAAATATAAGTAAATAAGTGGTTCTAGCTTCCATCTTTACGCCTACGCTGTTGGTACCCAGAGTCCCAGTTTAGTACGACTCCATTTTCTAGTCTTTCCTTCTCTCTAGTACTGAATCGGTAGAATTCGAGCTGATATGTGTTGGTTGTTGTTGCTGACAACTACACTGTGAGCAATTAGGTCTGACGCTATATTCGTCATTGTGTCTCATTTCATTGATAACTACTTTGCAACAGCCAATACCATGTGTACATGACCTCTTACGCCATTGGGCATCCCCCAATCTGATGTAACACATATTAATCGTTCACTGTAAGTAGACACTCGGAGCTATATCAGACGGGGATACGTGTTTTGCTGGAAATAAGAATTCCGTGTAACACATCCGATTGATTTCCAAAACCAACACTGATGATTTTAATATAGGTAAAGCTTCCCATGACTGATTCTTCTTACTAATTTTCCTTTGCTTTTTCCTCATTGCTTTCTTTCGGATGTCAGTGACGCCTTAACCCAGGTGGCCCGGAGCTATGTTCTGGTTGCCCACAGCCTAGTTACATCACTATAGAGATTCAGTTGTCAATCCATGAAACAACGGAGGAAGACTGTTTAGAGTTTAAAAGAGTCCCGTGGACGACGGGCCATTAGGTACAGTGAACAAGGTCAGACTGGAGGAAGAACTGGACGACGTCCTTTTCAAAGAAAACATCTCGGCGTGTGTCTGAAGACATACCGAAAGCGAAAACTTAAATCTGGACGGCCCCACTGGTATATGAACTACCGTCCTCCCGAATCCAGTGTCTTTACCACTCCGCCGTCTCACTCAGTCTTGATGAAAAGTTTTGCAGCTAAATATATTTGTTTTCGAAATAGTCGTTCCATAGCAAAATTTTATTTTTATTGAAGTTATTTGTCTTTCGTTCTTTGTTAGTACACTTAAGCCCAAAAGTAACTTCCTCATGATTTGTCACTACCTTGAAGCATATCTGGATGAAACTATTCATATTTGGATGAAACTATACATATCTGGATTAAACTACACACAGAAAGAACCACCACAGTATACCACAGAAGGTAGCTCAAAGAGATACGCAATGAGACGAACATAAATGATACTTTAACTCAACGACAATGATTATAATGAAGTCACTGCGACTCATGATGGTCTCCTGGACATTACGAAAGGAGGGTCGTGGTTATTAACACGCTGTGTGGCTACCACGGACAGCAGTGGATGCTCTGCCACGTACTCTTATGCTGGCCACAAGCATGATTAGTGGTTCTCGGGATAGGGGTGTTCCATTCCTCCGTCACGGCCATTGACGACTCCTTGGTGCATGAGAAAGTGCTGAAGTGCATCTCTCCAAACCATTGCGTACTTCGTGGATGGGATTTAACTCGGGGGAGGAGGCAGGACAGTCCATTCACCGAACATCCTCTCGATTCAAATGATCCTCCACCTGTGCAGTTCAAAGAGGTCGCAAATTCTGGTCCATAAAAATGAAGTCAGGACGGAATGCAGCCACAAAAAGACGCACATATGGAAGAAGTAGAGCGCCACAATAACCTTGGTCGGTGAGTGCACAGTGTTCAAAGATTTAGAGGTCAGTACGCCCATGCAACATTATGCTTCTCAACACGATATTACGAGGGCTATCCACAAAGTACATTACGTTTTGTATTTAAAAATAAACAAAGTATTGGAAATTTTTTTTATTATATACAGATGAAAGCCACACTTCAATACTACTTTTCTACATAGTTGCCATTTAAATTAAGGCACTTATCGTAGCGATGGACGAGCTTGGAAATTCCTTCGTCGTAAAATTCGGCCGCCTGCGCCTTCAACCACGTGGTTACCTCTTCTTGAAGCTGTGCGTCGTCATCAAAACGCTGCATAGTCAACCACTTCTTCAATGCTGGGAGTAAGTGGAAGTCGCTCGGTGCCAGGTCGGGACTGTACGGCGGATGAGGAAACAACTCCCACTTAAAAGATTCGAGAACTTCACGAGTGGCATTTGCCGTGTGGGCCCGGGCGTTGTCGTGAATCGGCAAGATCTTTGAGCCCAACTTTCCCCTGCGCTTGTTTTGTATTGCTCTTCTGAGGTTGTGCAGAGTTTGGCTATACATTTGAGAGTTTATTGTAGTGCCTCTTTCCAGGAAATCCACAAAAATCACACCTTTTCTGTCCCAAAAGACAGTCGCCATCACCTTCCTTGCCGACATTGTCTGCATGCATTTCTTGGGTTTGTGGGGGGAATTTGTGTGCCCCCACTGCATTGACTGCAATTTAGTCTCGCAGTTCACATGCTTAACCCATGTTTCGTCACCAGTAACGATGCGATCGAGTAATGAGTCGCCATCTTTCTCGTAAGCGTCCAAAAACGTTAACACTGCAGCCATTCGCTGATTTTTGTGAATCTGTGTGAAGATTTTTGGTATCCATCTTGCACAAAACGTGTGGTAACCAAGCTTTTCGGTAATGATTTCCTGCAACAAACTTCGTGAAATTTGTGGAAAACTCATAGAGAGTTCCGTTATTGTGAAATTACAGTTTTCACGGACCGCGGCATCGACTTTTTCGACAGGTTCGGCAGTCACTATGCTGGGTCTTCAACTTCGCTCTTCGTCGTGAACGTTAGTTCGGCCATTTTTAAATTTATGACCCATTGACGCACTCCACCTTCAGTGATTATGTTGTCCCCATACACTTCACGAAGCTGCCGATAGATTTCTATCGGTGTACAGTTTTTTTGCAGTCAGAAACCTTATTACAGCACGCACTTCACACTTCGCGGCATTTTCAATTAACGCTGACATTTCAAACTGTCACAGTAACTCAACGGAGTACAGCTCGAACCTCTCAGTAGCACGGCTGGATGCCCACTGAACGACGGAATGCCATGACACCAAGATGGGCGCGTTAGCCCCACCCCTAACGAACACAAACGAAAACGTAATGTACTTTGTGGATAGCCCTCGTAGCTGGATCGTCAAAATGATGACTTCCGACAACTTTCTTGTAGGCAATACGTGCTTCCACCTTTTGTGTTATGAGGTACATCCAAAGTCGCTACTCAGACTGAATCTGAATGGCTCTGAGCACTATGGGACTTAACATCTGAGGTCGTCAGTCCCCTAGACGTAGAAATACTTAAACCTAACTAACCTAATGACAACACACACATCCTTGCCCGAGGCAGGATTCGAATCTGCGACCATAGCAGCAGCGCGGTTCCAGACTGAAGCGCCTAGAACCGCTCGTCCACACCGGCCGGCGACTGAATCTGCTCCCATCCGAGAAGGACATCGCAGACCATGCCTCCTATGTGCGAGTGTCAAGTAAACACACCGTACTGGTTGCGCAAAGCGACCACCACCGTGCAGATGCTGTGCAGGTGTGAAACGTGAGATCACGCTCGTTGAAGTCCTGCTGGGTGTCATTCCATTTGCACCCACTGTTTGACGTGGATTCCTTCTTGCGTGTTGCAGAATGTAACCGTCACCTTGTAACCTCCCCCTTACTAATCGACCTATGCTGCTTGCGATATAAAATATGACCGTGGATCTCGTGTACGCCTAATGGAATTTTTTCTAATTGGATAAGGCTATCTTTCCCGAAGAAGTGATACCGATAAGTAGGGGGAAAGTGTACAACCGAACTTTCTGACGAAAAAGTCTACTAAAAATAAAAAAAACTAATTAAACCGAACAAGGCTACAATTTGGAAAAATTAAATTTATTTTGTCCATTCACTCACGAACAACACTGGACAGAAAAGGGATACCACTGATCATGAATCCAAAAGTTACACTAATGAACAAAAAGGAAATAGTTACGGTTTCAGCCCATTAGGGCGATTTACATCCAAAATCTTGTACAAGTTTATGCGAAAGAAAAACGAAAAACATTTATTATTAAACTCTGACGTGGGTACTGAAGGTTGTCACGTTTTTTGACACTAATTTTAAGTGAGTATGTAATGATAAAGAAAACTGAGAAGTCACTTTTACTTTAAGTTTGTCATTAAATTCTTAAAAACGCAATCGAGTAACGATTTGAAACTACGATATACAGCGGAGGAGTGGTACTCAAGCGTCAACTTTAGGTTACAATATCTCCGGATGAAATTAACATTTTACAATGCAACAAACGGCACTGATTACGTATTTGTTTATATGTTCAGATGTGGTAACAAAACTAACGTGGTTCCATTTTTAAAAAAACGTAGGTTTGTGTTAAAAAACATACTTCCGTGCATTTTTGTATGGTTTGCATTAAACAATTACACTAGCCCCTCTCCTCAGGTTCGATCTGTGGAATCGGTTCGTCAGTATTTGATGTGGTTTACGAAATAAATCCAGCGGTAACGTTAGGTGACTCACCCTGTATATATACACTCCTGGAATTGGAAAAAAGAACACATTGACACCGGTGTGTCAGACCCACCATACTTGCTCCGGACACTGCGAGAGGGCTGTACAAGCAATGATCACACGCACGGCACAGCGGACACACCAGGAACCGCGGTGTTGGCCGTCGAATGGCGCTAGCTGCGCAGCATTTGTGCACCGCCGCCGTCAGTGTCAGCCAGTTTGCCGTGGCATACGGAGCTCCATCGCAGTCTTTAACACTGATAGCATGCCGCGACAGCGTGGACGTGAACCGTATGTGCAGTTGACGGACTTTGAGCGAGGGCGTATAGTGGGCATGCGGGAGGCCGGGTCGACGTACCGCCGAATTGCTCAACACGTGGGGCGTGAGGTCTCCACAGTACATCGATGTTGTCGCCAGTGGTCGGCGGAAGGTGCACGTGCCCGTCGACCTGGGACTGGACCGCAGCGACGCACGGATGCACGCCAAGACCGTAGGATCCGACACAGTGCCGTAGGGGACCGCACCGCCACTTCCCAGCAAATTAGGGACACTGTTGCTCCTGGGGTATCGGCGAGGACCATTCGCAACTGTCTCCATGAAGCTGGGCTACGGTCCCGCACACCGTTAGGCCGTCTTCCGCTCACGCCCCAACATCGTGCAGCCCGCCTCCAGTGGTGTCGCGACAGGCGTGAATGGAGGGACGAATGGAGACGTGTCGTCTTCAGCGATGAGAGTCGCTTCTGCCTTGGTGCCAATGATGGTCGTATGCGTGTTTGGCGCCGTGCAGGTGAGCGCCACAATCAGGACTGCATACGACCGAGGCACACAGGGCCAACACCCGGCATCATGGTGTGGGGAGCGATCTCCTACACTGGCCGTACACCACTGGTGATCGTCGAGGGGACACTGAATAGTGCACGGTACATCCAAACCGTCATCGAACCCATCGTTCTACCATTCCTAGACCGGCAAGGGAACTTGCTGTTCCAACAGGACAATGCACGTCCGCATGTATCCCGTGCCACCCAACGTGCTCTAGAAGGTGTAAGTCAACTACCCTGGCCAGCAAGATCTCCGGATCTGTCCCCCATTGAGCATGTTTGGGACTGGATGAAGCGTCGTCTCACGCGGTCTGCACGTCCAGCACGAACGCTGGTCCAACTGAGGCGCCAGGTGGAAATGGCATGGCAAGCCGTTCCACAGGACTACATCCAGCTTCTCTACGATCGTCTCCATGGGAGAATAGCAGCCTGCATTGCTGCGAAAGGTGGATATACACTGTACTAGTGCCGACATTGTGCATGCTCTGTTGCCTGTGTCTATGTGCCTGTGGTTCTGTCAGTGTGATCATGTGATGTATCTGACCCCAGGAATGTGTCAATAAAGTTTCCCCTTCCTGGGACAATGAATTCACGGTGTTCTTATTTCAATTTCCAGGAGTGTATATCCGTAGCAGGCGCCATGCATCCTGCATTTTCGGTGTTACAACCTGTTGCTGTAGTTGATCGTGATCGACCACCTCCTCTGCTCATAGCAGT
Source organism: Schistocerca serialis cubense (assembly GCF_023864345.2). Lineage (NCBI taxonomy): Eukaryota > Metazoa > Arthropoda > Insecta > Orthoptera > Acrididae > Schistocerca > Schistocerca serialis. Next base: position 23,505,992 of record NC_064646.1, read on the forward strand.
AGTGCTTGTCGTTCGAAACGCTCCTGCGCACATGAATCAATGCTTTGAGCAAATTTCCGAGTCATGTTGTAATAAAGAATGCCGCCACAGCCCACCGGGACTTCTCGCTGAGTGACACACATTGTCTTTTTCCGTTCCTTCAATTACCTCGTGAAGCGGGGCCATCCCCATTTGGAGTTTCAGTGAACCTCACGTCACGCTGTGACATCCTGTTCTTTGTGCACAACTGGGAGAACTGTGGCAAAACACGCCCTCATTTTCATTCATATCCACCCATCAGTTGCTACGTTATGGTCCTTTATCTGTCTCGCCCTTAAGTTTGGCGCAGTGGTATAGTCTCGGAGTCGAAGCCACACTCTCAAGCTATCATTCCCACCATCAGCCCAACCGACAGGCAAGAACTGGCCATCACTACTGGCCGCAGTTCCATTTTGGAACGTAAAAAGTATTAATTAAATAAGTAAATAAAAAAGTTAAAAATGCTACAAAATCATAAGAGTACAGTATGAAAAAAAAAACAAAGTGAAGTAAAGTGAATAAAGAGAAGAGAAATCCATTACAATTTGACTGAGAAATCGTCAGTTGTTTATCGGAGTTAGTAGCAATCATCAGGTGTCAAAAAGTACCTGTCCAGTGATTCGCAGTGCGACGACCACTAAAATCTAACCGAGTTTAATGTAAATGTCAGACTTGGACTTATCTGAAGAGTCCCGAAAAAGAGCATCATTTCACTAAGGAATTCACAAAGAGCTTCTGGTTTAATCATTTCTTATCTACTGGCACGTAAAGCTTGTCAGTTTGGATTTACGGGAGGGATAGGGAAGGTCCAACGCGCAGCTGCGCGTTTCGTCACGGGATCCCGACATCAAGACAGTCAGAGGAAATCCACCTAATTGGAGTGTAAGACACAATAAGAAAATCGTTGAATTTCACGAATATACTTACCTACAAAATTACAAACGTTCTCATTCCGAAATGAATCAAGAAAGATGTAATTTCGATCGAGAGATATAACGCATAATAAGGGACATACCTAACAAAGTACAGCAGGTTGCGGAGTACATATGTAAAACGACGAAGAGAAGTAAATCTGGTAGTAGAGTAATCGTGTTACTGTAAGGAAATACGTCCATACAAACATTTCAGTTTATACATAAATTTTTACGACGGTACATTACAATTAAAACAAACTTAATCGAGAAATTTCTTGATCAACACAAAGCTACATTATCTAGCGTGCATTCTTTTGGCATAAAAGAATTACACCTCAGAAAATCTGCTGTTGTCAGAGGTCAGTGTGACAAAGCAAAATACGTACCTGCTATGAAGCTCGAACTGGCTAGGATTGTCTTTAATCTTGTTACAAATGCTTCAAGTTATACTACGGACCGTGTGATACGGATTACAGTGGAAGAGATATTAGCATTTAATGTCCGTTCTTTGCAGTAATCTAATTCACAAATACCACGTAAAGCCTAACAGAAATCCACTGAAATACTAATGGGACTGTAATACATTAAGATAATAATATCAACCTAAATCGGCTGGGCTCAACTGATGCCCACTGTAACTCTGGCTGGTTCAACAAATGTGTGGTACTGCGCACACCTTATTTCCAGGAACAGTGTTCCTACATTGCAAAAAGTACTGTGGAAACTTAATTTATGAAGTAATAAAGCTGAAAGCTCTCTTTAGGATAATGAAATAATAAAACTAACGGGTGGCTTCTCAGAGCCAAGGTGTGGTTAACAGTTGTGTATATATACACTTTCTACGAATATTAACATTGTGCTAGCCAAGTTTTTTTAAAAAAAACTTGACTAGAGTTATATTAAATATCTGTTGAATCAGTAAAGCCTGTGGAAATGCTAAATACTTATGCTTTATGGGAAAGGAGTCAGACACAGCGTACAAATGTAACGTACAAGATATTCACTAAATCATTCTCGATCACATAAAAAAACATTATATATTAATGAAGAAACTGATTTTGAAAGTAGATATATAGGGTGATTATAATTAAAGTTAAACTTTCTACACGCTGTAGAAATAACACCACTTGTCAGAATGACGTCCAATTGCAACGGAATATTATCGGAGAGGCGGGAAAACGTAAGGCAGATGATAGAAACTATTATGAAAACTGATCAAAAGATGGCGTTGTATGTCTCAGAATGCGTAAATGAAAACACCTGTCATGCGCTCGACCCATTGAAGTTGGTATGAACATGCTGGGTATACGGCTTTTCCTCCTTTCGCGTCTGCGACGCTCGCCATGACTGTCAGAACGCAGGATCGCGCTCTGCTTGTAAAGCTGTGTTAGAAGAACGATGACCGTGCACACGTCGCTCTGCAGAAGTTCCGGACACTGAAGTGGTTGAAAAAAGGCGTTGGTCAGACTTTCATGGGTTTGGAGGAAGTGATTCGGAAATTCTAAAAGACGGGTTCTTCTGGTGTGCAACCTGGTAGAGGGAGGAAACAAACTGATTCGACGTCAGTGGAAGCAGTGGCCACAGCAATGCAGGAGGAGACGACTGGTGGTGTGCAAACATGTAGTGCACAGAGAATTGCCCGAACATTAGACATACCCGAACATTGGGCATACCCGTGAGTACAAAGTGTGAATTTCTACGAAACATAGTTCTTTGCTATGCATTCAAAATTACCTATGTACACGAGTTGCTTCATGTGGACCTGCCAGCCAGAGAGACCTTTGCTTTATAATTTGTTGATAGCATGGAAATGGACAATGATTCACCGTGGAAGATTTTGTGGACAGACGAAGCCCACTTCCATCTGACAGTGTATGTCAATACACAGAATTGTCGAATAAGGGCAAAAGAAAATCGACACCCAAATCAACCAGTAGCACTTCATCCTGAAAATGTCACTTTGTGGTTCGGGTTTACCGCATCACTTATCATAGCGAGATATTTTTTCGACGACACAGATGCTTCCGGTCCTGTTACCTGTACCGTCACTGGTAAGCGCTATGAGTGTCTTTTGCGCAACCACGTCATTCCAGCTCTCCAACAGTGTGGATGTGTGGGTGGGATGATTTTTATGCAAGATGGCACACCTCCGGACATTGAAAAGCTAGTTAAGCAGATGCTGAAGTGCCACTTCGGAAATGCTAGAATTATCAGCCGCCATTTACCTACAGCCTGGCCGCCCCGATCACCTGACCTTAATCCATGCGACTTCTGGCTTTAGGGCTATCTGAAAGGATTCGAAAAAACTTCGATCGGTTGTGGAACATGCTGTTTCTCGATTTCAGCTTGTTGCAGAAAACGGTGCATAGCATACTGAACATGTTTTGTGCCAGTCGCACCAAAATTAATAATCCGATTTCAGTTTGACTGATGCTTTTTATGCACTTTTTGGCCTCAGGACAGTTAAAAACCGATGTGAGTGATGATTTTCATGCGGTTTTGGCCTCAGGCCAATTAAAAACCGAATTTTGTCATCCGATGTGATCTGACCTTGCCGTGGTCGATGGGCTTACGTAACTAACAGTATCACAACTTTCACCCATGTGCACTGTATAGTACAGTTTGTTTAACGTCAAACTGTAACTTCTGTATTTATATGTGTGTGGCTGTACTTAAATTGATGAATGACTGAGAATATTAAACTTATAGGTTATTTGATTGTGAAACAGTTGAGTAAAACTGAATGTACTTAGCCTACTTTCTCTTTACTTTTTCCTATCATGTCAATACTGATCCACAATGTCCAGTGCAACTTCTGAATGCTCAAAAAATTACAACCTGACTTCAAATAATTAATTCAAAAGTATTGCCTTGACTAAAAATAAATCTTAACAATAACCTATACATTTCATTCAGCACTTATCACATAAAAATCTTTATTATGCGAACTACTGCAATACAGCCAGCGTCAGTACTGCCAACTAAATAAAAGATTCTAACTACTAAAGCTACAAATTACTAATAGACATGTGGTTACCAAAGGAGAGATTTTGTTGCAAACCAAATAATGTATTTTTTTAATTTAGTAATGTGACATCCAGTTCAAACACGAATATAAATAGTCATTGACATCCAGTACAAAGATATAGACTCATGAATAATATTCAATCTCCAAGTCAGATACTTCCAGATCGTTAGCCTACGCTAACACTTCAGACCTCTACGCTCCATCAATGCTAATTTCTCACGTTTAACATCCATCACTGCTGGCTGTTCAAAATTTTACTAATTATTTTCGGTAGTGGCCAGGATCGATATGTTGACATTTTTTATATTAACAATATCAAATAGATCAAATGCACACAATTATTAATGCACTCTTGGTCAAAAGCAAATATTGTCGTCACAGTCTCTAAAGACAGTCCTAATCATATATCAGAGTAGTAGTCTATGATAGTTTTATGCACAAAGTCTGAGCAATAAAAAACAATGCACACGCAAGTAGAGGATTTCCATGCAGTGTTGAAGAAGTGGTGTTCTCCCAATGGAAACACAGTGCTGGCTCTTGACATGAAGACTGTTAATGGGCCACAACAGAGCAAACCCACAGCACAGACAGTCGAAGTCTTGAGGAATATTGGTAGAATTAGTAGGTCACCACACAGCAGACCCACAGTATTTCTTGTAGAAAGGGTGCAGACCCACTGTAGTCCTTGTAGAGATGGCCAGAAGCCATCCATTTCGACCGTGAGGGTGCAAAATCGCAATTGAAGAGTGTAGAAACTACACAACAATGAAATAATGCCTAATTTTTAGCGCTTAGTGCTTAGCCCTTAGGGTGTGCTTTTGATCGATGACCTGAAACATGTTATTAATCAAGATATTTTAATAAAGATGTATTTACTCGTCAAACCATTAAAGTAATTGTGACTGACGCCGATAATTGAGACTTTTGTTATAAATTCCTTCGTTGCAGTGGCTTTGGTCGCCGCTCAGTTTTGAGAAGTCAGATTTTCGTCATCTACCACAGGAAGAAAATCTAAATAAAAAATAGATTCGAAATGAAAGAGCGATTTAACAATTATTATATAATTGCGTAAAAATTTAGAGATTCTGTAGTTTAAATGCCTCTATCAGTTAATCAGTGTTAAGAATTTCTTACCTTTTTATAGTGTTTATTTTTGTATGTCCCCTTCAGTTTTTACAGTATGGATATCTAATGTATGCTTTGGCCTCGGCAAACGCTGTTGCAGATCCGGATCACGAAACAGACCTTTAAAACAGATTACGAATTTTGTTCCTAAACTTTGCATCCAACAGCTAAATTGGTTATTCAACTGTAAATGGGAGAAACTATTGCCGGCCGGAGTGGCCGAGCGGTTCTAGGCGCTACAGTCTGGAACCGCGCGACCACTATGGTCGCAGGTTCGAATCCTGCCTCGGCGATGGATGTGTGTGCTGTCCTTAGGTTAGTTAGGTTGAAGTAGTTCTAAGTTCTAGGGGACTGATGGCCTCAGATGTTAAGTCCCATAGCGCTCAGAGCCATTTTTTGGAGAAACTTCCTGAGATAGAATAAGTCCTTGGATTTACCTGAAACAGTAATTCCGAATGCTGCACTTAAGAGGTAAATTCTTAGCATAGGAAACGTGTTGCGTATTAATGACTGTTAGCACAATATGGAATCGGTGGGTTCAGGAGGGTAATACGGAACGCCGTGCTGGATCCCAGCGGCCTCGTATCACTAGCAGTCGAGATGACAGGCATCTTATCCGCACGGCTGTAACGGATCGTGCAGCCACGTCTCGATCCCTGACTCAACAGATGGGGACGTTTGCAAGACAACAACCATCTGCACGAACAGTTCGACGACGTTTGCAGCAGCGTGGACTATCAGCTCGGAGACCATGGCTGCGGTTACCCTTGACGCTGAATCACAGACAGGAGCGCCTGCGTTGGTGTACTCAATGACGAACCTGGGTGCACGAATGGCAAAACTTAATTTTTTCGGATTCATCCAGGTTCTGTTCACAGCATGATGATGGTCGCATCCGTGTTTGGCGACATCGCGGTGAACGCACATTGGAAGCATGTATTCGTGATCGCCATACTGGCGTATCACCCGGCGTGATGGTATGGGTTGCCATTGGTTACACGTCTCGGTCACCTGTTTTTCGCATGGACGGCACTTTGAACAGTGGACGTTACATTTCAGATGTGTTACTACCCGTGGCTCTACCCTTCATTTGATCCCTGCGAAACCCTACATTTCAGTAGGATAATGCACGACCACATGTTTCAAGTCCTGTACGGGCCTTTCTGGATACAGAACAGAAAATGTTCGACTGCTGTCCCGGCCAGCACATTCTCCAGATCTCTCATCAATTGAAAACGTCTGGTCAATGGTGGCCGAGTAACTGGCTCGTAACAATACGCGAGTCACTACTCTTGATGAACTGTGGGATCGTGTTGAAGCTGCGCGGGCAGCTGTACCTGTACGCGCCATCCAAGCTCTTTTTGATTCTATGCCCAGTCGTATGTAGGCCGTTATTACGGGCAGAGTTGGTTGTTCTGGGTACTGATTTCTCAGGATCTATGCACCCAAATTGCGTGAAAATGTAATCACATATCAGTTGTAGTATAATATATTTGTCCAATGAATAGCCGTTTATCATCTGCATTTCCTCTTGGGGTAGCAATTTTAATGGCCAGGAGTGTAGAAAGGTGTAATGAGGTAGTGAGTAAAGAAGCAGACACGGGGAAAACTCCAGTGCGAGTGGTTCTGCTCTAGGCGCGGTAAGTAGACAGTGGGTGGGAGGATCGAGCACACGCCCTGCAGTCCTTCGGCATAAGAAAGACCCCTCTAATTACCTCTATGCTCTGTGATCCTGTTACGTATAATACGAAATACTAGGCAGCTCTTTCAACTTTTCGCGGCCAGCAAAATGATATAAAACGCCAGCAAGACAAGAGGTCGAAATTTATCATGTTGACTACATTGAAAACTTAACTAAAATCTGAAGGAAACATTATTATCAATTTCAGGAAGCGTTCTTAAAATTTCCTATCCTTTCTCAGTATCTTTCATCGGGAAGAACCAAACGTTTTTGTTCATATGTAATTTTGACTGAAATTATTTTAAACGCTTACGCTGTTTCTAAAACAGCATCTTAAATTGCATCTACATAACACTGCATTTCGTTGATAGACCCCGCTGTGAGCATTTCTCTATTACACCGAAAAATGTATTTGTTTTCGGCGTCGTTCAACTTGAGAACAACATAATAAATCATTATAAATGTTCAAATGTGTGTCAAATCGTGATGGACCAAACTGCTGAGGTCATCGGTCCCTAGACTTACACCCTACTTAAACTAACTTATGCTAACAACAACACAGACTCCCATGGCCTAGGGAGGACTCGAATCTACGGCGGAAGGGGAAATAATTATAATTATAGTATATGAAGATAGTAACTGCTTTCGAAAGAACAGATACCACTGATGAACGTGCAGCTTCTCTAGAGTAAATGATAATTTATTGAAACTCTCAGCTGCCGACAGGTGTTGTTGATATACCTCGATGAGGACAGCTGAAAATGTGTGCCCCGACCGGGACTCGAACGCGGCATCTCTTGCTTACATGGCACATGCTCTATCCATGAGCCACTGAGGACCACAGGTCAATGGCGCGACTGCAGGGACTTATCCGTTGCACGCTTCCCGTCACACCCACATTCCCAACTGTCTTGTGTCGTTGGAGACGATCGTAAAGCTGTCCACTGCATCTACAAGTAGATTCCATTATATGAAAGGAACCACAGCTACAAATCATTTGACAGGATACAGAAAATGGGCAATTCACATTTACAATACGCAACTGCGAACCTAAATGTGCTCATGTGGTACAGCATAAGGGAGATCAAAAATATTCCGTGTGAGTGCGTTGATGCAGCGAATATAAAACGTACCATGACTCCGATGCGGATATAGAAGCACCGATATGTAGCTAAGAGAGTAGTGTCAAATTCGTGTCTTTCCGACGTGCGTACTGTAAACGCGGAAGCGTGAACTACGGTGACGTTAATACTAAATGAGTTCAAACAGCATCAACGTGTTGTTTTTCTTGGCTCCCGTAGGACAAACACTGGGAGACATACATCGGAGCGTGACGATCGTATGTGGGCTAGCATATCTTTCGAAAGCCATCGTTGTGGAATTGTGGGAGACAAAGAGTGATACTACTTCATGATAATGCACGTCCCCTATTGCAAATATCATAACGCGGAAATTACGCCAATTTACGTGGGAGACACTCGAGCTAGCACCTTATACTGTTGATCTTTCCCCAGGCATTTATCATGCCATCAGTCCATAGAAAAATGCCTCTGTAAGGCCAACGATTTCTTTCGGATGAAGATGTATAGGATACAGTTACGGATTTCGCCACGCAGCAGGATATGGTGTTTTATTAAACATGTATCTGCAGGTTGTCGACGGCTTGATCGCGTTAATGCTCCCGGTGATTTTTCCTGTTTGGCATACCTTTTCTGGACTGTACGGCTGTACTTCGAAAGGAAACTGTTTGATAGCCGCTTAAATGTGTCGGTTATGTTCGTCTCGCCCCAACTGTGACAGTTTATTGAGAAGTTTCGCTGTTTCCGTATACAATGACGGACAATAGATCTCAAGACCAAGAAGTAATTAATGCAGCGTACTTAAACTTCCGGAACAAATTTGTCTAAGTAACGTGTTTAAGAGATCAACGTTACCAGTTCACAGGTTAATGTCAGCGCGAGAAAGGAATTAGCGAATGTGAAATGTTGGTACACTGGTATATCAGTAACCGGTGTAACTGCCAGAACATTGAATGGAAGCATGCAAATATGCATACATTGTGTCGTACAGGTGTCGGATCTCAGTTAGTAGGATGGAGTTCCATGCCTGTTGCTCTTGGTAGGTCAATAAAGGGGCGGTTGCTATTTGTGGATGACGCTGGAGCTCTCATTCGATGATGTCTCACACTTGCTCTATTGGACATAAATCAGGTGATCGAGCAGGACAAAGTAACAGGTCGAAACAGTATATATCATGCTGGAATACAACAGTAGTCTGTGGGCGAGTCTTATTCTGTTGGAAAACACCTCCTGGAATGATGTTCACGGATGACAGCATAGCAGGAAGGATCACCAGCCTAACGTATTCATTAGCAGTCAGGATGCGCGAAATAACCACGTGAGCGGTCCTGCTGTCATCCGGAACCCCATCCCAGGCCGTAACTCCAGGTGTCCGTCCTGTGTGTAGGTTGTAGAACGGTTGGTTGCAGGTGTTCATCTGGCCTCCTCCTAACCAACAGACGACCACCACTGGCACCGAGGCAGAACACGCTTCCATTGGAAAACACAACAGATCTCCACTCCGTCCTATAATGAGCTCTCGCTTGACAGCACTGACGTCGCGAAAGGTGGTGGTGGTTGGGTCAGTGGAATGCGCGCTACAGGGCTTCTGGCTTGGAACTGTCCTTTAAGTAACTGATATGTACGTCTAGATCTGCATCCACATGGTTACTCTGCAATTCATAATTAAGTGCCTGGCAGAGGATTCATCGAACCATTTCCATACTACTTCTTTACCATTCGACTCTCGAATGGCGCGTGGGAAAATGGAACGCATAAATCTTTCCGTTCGAGCTCTGATTTCTCTTATTTTATTATGATGATCATTTCTCCCTACGTAAATGGCTGTCAACAAAATATTTTCGCATTCGGAAGAGATAGTTGGTGATTGAAATTTCGTAAATAGATCTCGCCACAAAGAAAACAGCCTTTGTGTCAATGATTGCCACCTCAACTCACGTGTCATATCAGTGACACTTGTAAGTAGGCTGTTTATGTTTTCTCTATGTAAGTAGGCTGTTTATGTTTTCTCTATGTAAGTAGGCTGTTTAGGTTTTTTTATTGGTAACGCCACCTCTGTATGAAAATCACTGGCTGTGCTGTGTGCAGTCTGTGGCTAGTTTGCATTGTTGTCTGCCATTGTAGTGTTGGGCAGCGGCAGCTGGCTGTGAACAGCGCGTAGCGTTGCGCAGTTGGAGGTGAGCCGCCAGCAGTGGTGGATGTGGGGAGAGAGATGGCGGAGGTTTGCAATTTGTCATGAACTGATATATATATTATGACTTGTGATGATATTAAGGTAAATACATTGTTTGCTCTCTATTAATATCTTTCATTTGCTAACTATCCCTATCAGTAGTTAGTGCCTTCCATAGTTTGAATCTTTTATTTAGCTGGCAGTAGTGGCGCTCGCTGTATTGCAGTAGCTTGAGCAGCGAAGATTTTTGTGAGGTAAGTGATTTGTGAAAGGTATAGTTTAATGTTAGTCAGGGCCATTCTTTTGTAGAGAATTCTGAAAGTCAGATTGCGTTGCGCTAAAAATATTGTGTGTCAGGTTAAGCACAGTCCTGTATAAATTGTTCAAAGGGGACGTTTCATATGGCGACCCTGCCAGGATACCTCACTGGAATCTTCTGATTTTTTCTTGTAGTTTGTGTATTTAGTGTAGCTTTTGTTTATTGCTAGCGCGTAATTGTAGAGAGAGTCTCCTTTGTAGTTGTAGTTTTCATTGTTGTAGAGTAAAACAGTTGTGGCATGCATGTAGATTTGCACCAAGTATTTCGCAGCTGCAATTAACTAGACATTATTTCCATTGCTACGTTATTTTATTTTGCTCTTCAAATTGTGTTTTTCTGTGTTGTCGTGTGAAATACTGTGACAATAATGGCGTGTGAAAAACGTAATACTAGGCTCCAAAGTAAACTGAGAAATGACAGTGAAGACGAAGGCAGTGTGTTAGCGCCGCAGAGTAATGAATTAACTGATGTTCAAAGTAGTAATTTGGTAATCGTGCATAGGGAAATGGAGCGGGCGGCAAACAATGGCACGGACAGTGAAACAATTAGTGAAGAGGGAAGCATTATCGATCGATCGGTGGGCAACAGCTCGCCTCAGGAATCCGAAATGACAGGACACCATTTCGCAAATACTGTAGATTCAGGTTTTGGGTCATCACCGTTTTCTCAAATAAGTCAAGACACATTTTCTGCTTGTCAAAATGTGAATGTTGTCGGTGCAAATGCACTGCCGAAAAGCGTAGAGAAACAGATTCCAGACACTAATACATTATTATTGCAATTAATGCAACAAATGGAACAACACCAGAGACAAACACAGCAACAGTTAGACACAGTGGAACAAAATCTCAAAAAGTTAGACACAGTGGAACAAAATCTCAAAAAGTTAGACACAATGGAACAAAATCTTCAAAAGTTAGACACCACACTTGAACAAACACGTGAAGATTTAACTAGTGAGTTACATAACATTGAATCGAAATGTCAAAAAGTCTGTAATGACGTAAAAACACAAATTTGTGAGCATTTTCAACCTATTTTTTCGCGTCATGAAAATGCATTACAGAATCACGAAGCAGCCATAAAAGAACTGCAAACTATTGTTCATGAAAATCACAACACCTTGCAAGCTAAAATTGACGCAGTTGCATCTACCGATTCGGTTACGCAACTTGCAAAAAGTCAAGAAAACTTAAAAGACACAGTAGATACGATTTCAACACAAATGGACACTCTGAAACTTGGTTCAGAAAAACACACTGAGGAAATAAGTACACTATCGGATAAAGTAGCCGAACTTTCAGATCAGTTCACTAACTTATCTACAAAGGTAGATGATGATCTGAATGACACAACACCTGTAGCCTTCACTGACACAGAAGAGTATGAACAAATTAGAAAATTCAAACAAAATCAAAATCAAATCAATACACAGTACAAAAGAGAAATCCGGGAAGTGCAAGATCAGTTGGCACAAGTAGTACAAGAATTACGTATTTCAGAGGACACTCGCGCCCCAATACGGGAAGAGGGACATACAAATACGGAACAGACACAAAATAACAACACAGGGCACTTCGGAAATTGTGAAAGAAGTTGGCAAGGTACGCCGAATTTTGAGATGGAACCGCCGAAACGACGTAACTATGACCGAGATGCTACTCGCCGACACGATGATTTTGACTATAAGCTGTTCATTACTACACGTAAATTCAAAACATTTAAGAATTCTGGCAACGACATTCATCCACAAGCATGGCTCCATCAATTCTCTCATTGTTTTCCTCCCAACTGGTCATTGGAGCACAGATTAGAATTTATGTGTGGCTACTTAGAGAATGAACCAGGTGTAAGAATGCGATCGGTCATTCACGATTGTCACAGTGAAGGAGAATTTTATCATGCCTTCCTCTCAGCATATTGGTCTCAAGCCACACAAGACCGCGTAAAACATAGCATCATAATGATGAAACATTTCGAACAATCTGAATTCTCCAGTCTTGTGAAATATTTTGAAGACATGTTGCACAAGAATCAGTACCTGTCAAACCCATACAGCCCCTCAGAACTCATCCGCATTTGCTTAATCAAATTGCCTGAACATTTACGACACATTATTTTGGCAGGACGTTGCAAAGACGACATTGAAGCTTTTCAGGGACTTTTACAAGAATTAGAAATTGACACTGACAATCGCGGAACGCGAAACCAGGAACACAACAATTACAGGTCACATCCGTCGCAATTCCGCGATGAAAGAAACGATAACTGGACGCGACAAGGCTATTCTCACCACACAAATCGTGACCAAAATAGACACCATCCGTATGACAACCGTTGGCAGGGTAGTAATAATTACAGAGAAAGATCGCATTTCCGTAGTAATGAATATGACAGAGATAACCATAGAAACAGACAATATGGTAATCAGAACTATTATTATCAAGGGAGACAGAATAATTTCAGACGCAACAGTTCAGCGCGCAGTTACGATTCAGGGAGAAATTCTCCACCACATGACCGACACGAAAGAAACTATGTAGACTACCGACAAAACGACAGACGTCAATTGCATCAGAACTGGCGGGATTCTAACAGAGCTGGGCCCTCTCGGCAAGGCGAATTTGTAGAAGTTAGGTCTCCGAACCCGAATAACGGCGCGCGCCAACAAAGAGACAGACAATGACTCGCACAGCAGGCAGCCACGTGCGCCGGCTGGCTCCGAGAAAAATAACATTATACTGGTACTGCTAATGAGATTTTAATGCAACATTTTGGTTTACTTGAAAATACATTCGGAATTAAAGTACTTTCTGTGAGATACCAGATGACACAGTGGTTAGTTTATGTGACAGCTACACGATTTTTATCACGACGCTACTAATGAATGACAATTTACAATGTTGCTTTTGCGGTGTATCTGTTTTATATCTGCACAGTTTTCTGAATTCTTCTGGAAATCAAAACATGTTTTATTAGTAACTTTTGTGGTATAGCTACAAGGAGACAGCCTTTTCCATAGCACAACAATACGTTACAGCACAGTACTTTCATCATCACAACAATAAGCGTAATAACTAAGATATCTCTACGCAAAGCATTTCACTTTTGTTTATCATGAGGTAAGTACATTGGCTTCTGCAGAACTTAGCTTTTGGAGGAAAATAACTACGACACTTTCACAGAGATTATGCACATTTAGCGCTACAGGACACGCATTTCAGTGATTAATTTTGTACTTAAAACATTTATTTTTAAAGATTTTTGAATTACAAAGAAAGTTTTCAGTGATACACTTCATTTCATTGCTGTAATCTGTAACACCTGAGGGTATAATTACATTTATCCTCAGGGGGGTACACGCTTACTTTGTGTACCATGTGTGTGGCAACCACAAGGAACCCTAGCTAATATGGTATTTGCTTATACAACTTTACACATCGGTACCATATTTCTCTAACACACAAATTACACAGCTATCTGATCATTTAACTGAGAGATAAACATTTTTTTACTACGTCAGTGACAGATGTTTACGTAACTACACCGTTGGATAACTTCATGTTTACGCAATTTCACAGTTGGATACATTCACACTTATGAAATTGTATTTTGTCTGTACTTTGTGAACTGTTCATATTTTCTTGGAACCATTGTGATACTATGAGAGCTTTGAATGATATATTTGGTATGAGATCATGATTTTTAAAGTACGTTTGAGGCAGATGACACTTTTGACATGAGCAGAGAATTTTTTTAGGCTTAGAAATTATTGGAGGAAGCTACGACGATTTTGAGATTTGACTGAGGTGTTATGATGTTATTTTTACGACGACGATGTGTATTATGCTGCTGAGGTATGTTTATGATTAATAGGCTGAGGCTACTATATGAGTTATTTGATTATGCTTCATATTTATAATGACGAAATATTGACGAGTGTCGATGGATACGTATATGTGTAATAAGGTAAGGAGTAATGAATAGTGATTAGGGACTCTGACTTATGGAAAAGGATGTTGGAAACCAAGAATCGTACTTTAAGAGTTATGACATGTGTGAATCATGTGTGAATGTATCACAATGTCACTGAACATTTTTTGGACACTGTTATATTCATAGGATTTTGTTTCTACAGATTTGCAACGCTAATTCTTGACCTGTGAAGTATTTTTATGTGAGACTGTCACTTTAGCGAAAATTGCTGTCGTAAATATTTCCGTACGAAAGTTAAGTGACCACCTGCACGTAATGCGTCGCGGGCACCCAGCTGTGTCAGACGCCTGGAGAAAAAGTCATTAGCGCGTGCCTTTCAGAGCACAGGAAGAAAAAAAAAAAAAAAGAAAGGGAAGGCCATTATCCTGGCCATTGTCATTCCTTTAGAGAAAGCATCGCAAAAAACGACACGGTCGAACTTGAAAACATATGATTACACTACCTCTTAATTTACGATATTTACTGAAATGCCTAATAAAATGACAAGAAATATTTTTACATCTGCACACCTGATTACGACAAGCGTCTTTCTACGAGAGTTGAGAGAATTTCTACTAACTTATGAAATGTCACATGACTACTGAATGATATTTTTATGCTTTGCTTTTCATAGTTGCTTATTTCACTTGATATCTGGTTTCAGCTGTGTTGCAGCATTGCTTTTATAAAATGAAATGCATTTGCTAATGTGAACACTTTCTGTCAACAGATCTATTAAATAATTATTTTATGATCCACATTCTTTAAAAAAGGAGCACTTGGAAAGGAAAGAACAATAAGAAGGAACTAGTAACTGCATTCATAATTTTCTTTTCAAGTAATTGGTAACTTTTTGGTAGAATAACTTCTTGTGGTGCACCACTTTAATTACATAGACATTAAGATGTGAATATACATTTCCCTTATCTGCATTGTTGTCTTTAGTGTAATGTTTTCTTCTGCTTGAGCTATGTCATGTTTTGATATAAGTTATTACAACTGCTGCTGCTTGCTTTGCCTTTTGTATTTTTTATCATTGCTGTTTGTATTAATTGTTTTGTGCTGCTGCATTGCCTCGTCCCTTAGTCTAGCATCTGAGCTCAGTAGATTTAAGTTAGCTTAAGAGGGGGTAGACTATATGAGAAACTGACTATGGAGAATAGGTAAAGAATGCATTGCGAAGTTATATAAAAAGGATTTGGGCCCAAATGAGTATTGTACAATCAGAAATAATTATTTTGAAAGAGATATGAACAGAATACAGAAAGCATGCTTGGATAGGATTTTTTTGGTGGAAACAAAGGATGAAATAAGAGGAAAGATATATGAAGTTTTGGGTTGGACTGCAGTACCACATGTTACACTGACAACGAACCCTGTCCTTTCCTATTGGTGTTATCCCACTATGTGTGTGTGTACCCTTGTGTATTTGTTTTCTTCCTGTCTCTGTGTAGTTTCATAGAATTTTTTTCTCTTTTAATATTAAGCTACATTCACTAGGAGGAGGAATACTGTTATCCTCAAATATAAGTTGCATTAATAATATGTTATTTTCTTTGTAAAGTTGTTTACAATTCTGTTCTGTTTCAATGTTCATGTGTGAAATTAATGTTTCGAAAACTATTCTCATTATTTTATGTATGTACTTATGTCACTATTTTTGTAACACTGATGTATATGTTTATTTCTATTCTTTTGTAAAGCCTGTACTACAAATGTTATCTGTACTATTATGTTCTTTAATGATGTATTTGTACCTTTGTAATTGTATTTTCATGTTGTAAATTTATAAAATTGTAATTGTCACCAGTTCATCTTATTATTAACTTGTAAGTTACATTTCACTGCACACGTTTCTGTTGGTCATAGTATATGGACAATATGTGAGAAGTAGGGACTGTTAGTGTTTGCACGTGTGTTAATAATTCTGCAAGGGACTGGATAACAGCATTGCTGGTTCTAAGGACAATTCCAAAAACTTTGTGAGTGCACAAGTGGTGGTTTATGGACTTGCTATATTCTCTACAAGACTCTTCGATGGTGATTGTGCACCTGCACAGTCACAACAGATGGCTGCTGGCCATCTCTTCAAGGACTACAGTGGGTCTACACCTTTGCTGACTCACCAGTACCATTATTTTTACAAGGCCTGCAGTGGGTCTGCACCTCTGGTGGCCCACCAATACCATTATCTCTACAAGGACTACAGTGGGTCTACATCTTTGATGACCCACCATGCCATTATTTCTACAAGGACTGCAGTGGGTCTGCACCTCTGGTGGCCCACCAATACCGTAATCTCTACCAGGACTACAGTGGGTCTGCTCTGTGATGACTTACCTACCAACACTCTTCAAAACTTCGAATGACTCTGCTGTGGGTTTGCTCCATTGTGGCCCATTACCTGTATGCATATCAAGAGTCAGCACTGTCTTTCCATTGGAAGGACAACACTACTTCTTCAAGACTGCATGGAAATCCACTACTTCCGTGTGCATTTTCTTTTACTGCTCAGACTTTGAGAAAAAACACTGCTATTCTACTGTTATGTACGATTAGGACTGTCTTTATGGACTGTGAGAAAATTTTAGCTTTTGACCAACATTGTATCAATAAGTGTGTGCATTTGACATGTTTGTTATTGTAATTATGAAAAATTTTATCAAATCATTATTGGCCACTGCCCAAAAAATATTTTGTAAAATTTTTTGTGGGGAGCATGGGGGCTATGTAAGTAGGCTGTTTATGTTTTCTCTATGTAAGTAGGCTGTTTATGTTTTCTCTATGTAAGTAGGCTGTTTAGGTTTTTTTATTGGTAACGCCACCTCTGTATGAAAATCACTGGCTGTGCTGTGTGCAGTCTGTGGCTAGTTTGCATTGTTGTCTGCCATTGTAGTGTTGGGCAGCGGCAGCTGGCTGTGAACAGCGCGTAGCGTTGCGCAGTTGGAGGTGAGCCGCCAGCAGTGGTGGATGTGGGGAGAGAGATGGCGGAGGTTTGCAATTTGTCATGAACTGATATATATATTATGACTTGTGATGATATTAAGGTAAATACATTGTTTGCTCTCTATTAATATCTTTCATTTGCTAACTATCCCTATCAGTAGTTAGTGCCTTCCATAGTTTGAATCTTTTATTTAGCTGGCAGTAGTGGCGCTCGCTGTATTGCAGTAGCTTGAGCAGCGAAGATTTTTGTGAGGTAAGTGATTTGTGAAAGGTATAGTTTAATGTTAGTCAGGGCCATTCTTTTGTAGAGAATTCTGAAAGTCAGATTGCGTTGCGCTAAAAATATTGTGTGTCAGGTTAAGCACAGTCCTGTATAAATTGTTCAAAGGGGACGTTTCACACTCTCACCCCTGTAGCACGCTAACACGAAACGGGTTGCCCTTCTGTGCACTTTTTCGATGTCCTCCGTCAATCCTACCCGTTAAGAATCCCACACCGCGCATCAATACTGCAGCAGAGGACGGACAAGTGTAATGCAAGATGTCTCTTTAGTGGGTTTGTCGCATCTTCTAAGTATTCTGCCAACAAAGCGCAGTCTTTGTTTCGCCTTTCCCACAATATCATCTATGTGGTCTTTCCAGTTTAAGTTGCTCGTAATTGTAATTCCTAGGTATTTAGTCGCATTGACGGCCATTAGATTTCTGCTATTCATCGTATACCCAATATTTACCGGATTTCGTTTAGTACCCATGTGGATGAACTCGCACTTTTCTTTGTTTAGTACCAATTGGTACTTTTCGCACTATACAGAAATTCTCTCTAGATCATTTTGTAATTGGAACTGACAGTCTTATGATCTTCCTTGATGGTAAATTACAGCATCATCTGCAAACAAGCTAAGGGGACTGCTCAGATTATCACCTAGATCATTTATGTAAATCAGAAACAGCAGAGGGCCTATGACACTACCTTCCGGAACGCCAGATATCACATCTGTGCTACTCAATGATTTACCGTCTGTCACTATGAACTGTGACCTCTCTGAGAGGAAATCACGAATCCAGTCACACAACTGAGACGATACTCCATATGCACGCAATTTGATTAATAGTCGCTTGTGAAGAACGGTGTCGAAAGCCTTCTGAAAATCTAGGAATATGGAATGGATCTGAGATCTCTTGTAGACAGCACTCATTACTTCATGGGAATAAAGAGCTAGCTGTGTTGCACAAGAACGAGATTTTCTGACTCCGTGTTGGTTATGTATCAATAAGTCATACGCTTCAAGGTGATTCATAATGTTCGAGTACAGTATGTGCTCCAAAGTCCTGCTGCAACAGTATCCTGCTGTAACAGTTCGTTGTATCGCTGTGTTGCAATTGCTGCTCGAATCGCGGCTTCACACGCAGTACCGAGCGAGGTGGCGCAGTGGCTAGCACACTGGACTCGCATTCGGGAGGACGACGGTTCAATCCCGCGTCCGGCCATCCTGATTTAGGTTTTCCGTGATTTACCTAAATCACTCCAGGCGAATGCCGGGATGGTTCCTTTGAAAGGGCACGGCCGAATTCCTTCTCCGTCCTTCCCTAACCCGATGAGACCGATGACCTCGCTGTTTGGCCTCTTCCCCCAAACCAACCAACCAACCAATCACAAGCAGTACGATATGCCACAACCAGGCGCCAAACACAACGGTATACCCACTCATTAGTGACACATGGCTATACGGTGCCCCGTCTTCTTGCGAACGTAGCTTCCCATAACCATCGCTGCCAAGTCCTTCTGGAGTATCGTAGAAGGAACATACAGCATTATTGACAAACGTCAACTCACAGCGGACACTCTCAAAGGCAAGTAACGCTTATGAGCCGACTGGACTGGCCGTGCGGTTCTAGGCGCCACAGTCTGGAGCCGAGCGACCGCTACGGTCGCAGGTTCGAATCAAGCCTCGGGCAAGGATGTGTGTTTAACCAGTTCTAAGTTCTAGGCTACTGATGACCTCAGTAGTTAAGTCGCATAGTGCTCAGAGCCATTTGAACCATTTGAACGTTTATGACCGTTACAGCGCACTTACACTCCTGGAAATGGAAAAAAGAACACATTGACACCGGTGTGTCAGACCCACCATACTTGCTCCGGACACTGCGAGAGGGCTGTACAAGCAATGATCACACGCACGGCACAGCGGACACACCAGGAACTGCGGTGTTGGCCGTCGAATGGCGCTAGCTGCGCAGCATTTGTGCACCGCCGCCGTCAGTGTCAGCCAGTTTGCCGTGGCATACGGAGCTCCATCGCAGTCTTTAACACTGGTAGCATGCCGCGACAGCGTGGACGTGAACCGTATGTGCAGTTGACGGACTTTGAGCGAGGGCGTATAGTGGGCATGTGGGAGGCCGGGTGGACGTACCGCCGAATTGCTCAACACGTGGCGCGTGAGGTCTCCACAGTACATCGATGTTGTCGCCAGTGGTCGGCGGAAGGTGCACGTGCCCGTCGACCTGGGACCGGACCGCAGCGACGCACGGATGCACGCCAAGACCGTAGGATCCTACGCAGTGCCGTAGGGGACCGCACCGCCACTTCCCAGCAAATTAGGGACACTGTTGCTCCTGGGGTATCGGCGAGGACCATTCGCAACCGTCTCCATGAAGCTGGGCTACGGTCCCGCACACCGTTAGGCCGTCTTCCGCTCACGCCCCAACATCGTGCAGCCCGCCTCCAGTGGTGTCGCGACAGGCGTGAATGGAGGGACGAATGGAGACGTGTCGTCTTCAGCGATGAGAGTCGCTTCTGCCTTGGTGCCAATGATGGTCGTATGTGTGTTTGGCGCCGTGCAGGTGAGCGCCACAATCAGGACTGCATACGACCGAGGCACACAGGGCCAACACCCGGCATCATGGTGTGGGGAGCGATCTCCTACACTGGCCGTACACCACTGGTGATCGTCGAGGGGACACTGAATAGTGCACTGTACATCCAAACCGTCATCGAACCCATCGTTCTACCATTCCTAGACCGGCAAGGGAACTTGCTGTTCCAACAGGACAATGCACGTCCGCATGTATCCCGTGCCACCCAACGTGCTCTAGAAGGTGTAAGTCAACTACCCTGGCCAGCAAGATCTCCGGATCTGTCCCCCATTGAGCATGTTTGGGAGTGGATGAAGCGTCGTCTCACGCGGTCTGCACGTCCAGCACGAACGCTGG
Organism: Schistocerca serialis cubense; assembly: GCF_023864345.2. NCBI lineage: Eukaryota > Metazoa > Arthropoda > Insecta > Orthoptera > Acrididae > Schistocerca > Schistocerca serialis. Next base: position 23,526,459 of record NC_064646.1, read on the forward strand.
TCCAACTGAGGCGCCAGGTGGAAATGGCATGGCAAGCCGTTCCACAGGACTACATCCAGCATCTCTACGATCGTCTCCATGGGAGAATAGCAGCCTGCATTGCTGCGAAAGGTGGATATACACTGTACTAGTGCCGACATTGTGCATGCTCTGTTGCCTGTGTCTATGTGCCTGTGGTTCTGTCAGTGTGATCATGTGATGTATCTGACCCCAGGAATGTGTCAATAAAGTTTCGCCTTCCTGGGACAATGAATTCACGGTGTTCTTATTTCAATTTCCAGGAGTGTATAAAGCAAACCTGATTTGCATCCCGACGGCGGTGCTACTAGCGGCAGTGTGATAAGACTGGCTCGAAAACTGAGGCGTCGTCTTCCTGTAGATGCAGAAACACGCCTCGTAACTTTTTCTTATTTCACACAACTCCCTCTTGGTGTTGGGATTTTTTTTTCCATTGGCGTAGTTTAGTCGAGGACTGCCGCCATTCGTGACAAGGAGATTGCGCGTTATACTGTGACCAAGAGAACTACACTGACTCAAGCTGGAGCTCACCTCAGAGTTGCACTGGTCCCAGACAAGTCTCTTGGGCAGCTGTCAGGCGTGCAATACTTCACAAGGTAGGGGACAGGGGATATCTCGGGCGTAAGTAATCTGACCCTCCAAGAGGCGACATCGTTAATCATAAACAGTTAAGGACACCCTAAAAACTTGGGGAAATGGATTCACAACCATAGTGAAGGCAACTTCTAAGAAAGAAAACGCCAAAAGAAAAACTGATTTACTGGAATCAAGGTGGCAGACCCACACATAGCCTTCCCTGGGTATTGGTCGCTGTCCTGTAACGGGGGAATTACAATATTACTAAAAACAAGAAAACTGGATACATGAACAGTAAACGATATTGGCATACAAGAGAAACAAACAACTCAGAACGGACAGTGTATTCAAATTGGCTACATGGAATGACCACAGTTATTTATTAGGAATAAGAAACAAGACAAGATAATAATTGAAATTCCTAACATATTGACATAGCCATCATAGCAGAAACGAGAAACTGATAAATAGGTTCTACAACAGCAAACAGTTGCGATAGGATCCACAGTGGAGTCCCTCAAAAGATAAGACCCTATGTTGGAAATGCTGTTGTGTGGAATATACGCTATATCCTTTTGAACCTACTTACTGTTTTCATCTCTCGGTCTCCCTCTACAGTTTTTCCCCACACATCCCTCCAGCGCTAAAGTCGTGGCTCGCTGATGGCTCAGAACTTATCTTATAATCAACCTGTCCCTTTTTTTACATAAGTCGTGCCACAAGTTTCTTTTCCCCCCATTTCCTTTCACTACCTCCACATCAGTTACAAAATTTTACCACACGGCATCCTCTTTCATTCATTTCCCTCTGAAGAAGAGTTTATATATTGGTAACAAGTTTACGTGCACCAGAAAACGGACGTATAACGGTTCTAAAGAATTCTACGACAATTTCCAAAGAACTGTATGTAATAGAAGTAAAAATGATTATCTGATAAATATCGATCGGAATAACTTATGGAATTACTTCATATTTTTATTTGGTTTATAATTAAATGTATTGCAGTACATTGAAGTTTACCTCGCGTAAAATTAGTTTATATACTGCGATTGGATAAGAGAGGAATTTGCCGTGAGAATCGTCTAGAAAAACATGCTGTAATTTGTCATTCAAATCAAGGGCAAACCAGAACATAGAGTTTTCCGCGTAGAGGGGGGACATTGCCTAAGAGAGTCACTTCCAAACCATTGTACCGAACGCATCATGTTAGATTACTCTCCGAAAATAGTAAGTAAAATAAAGAATTACAGGCATAAATTCGGATCGATTATCGCTAACAGAAAGTTACTAGAGTGGGAAGCACTTTAGTGAACGTTTGGTAACACCAAGTGTTTCCTTGTGAGAGAAATTATTCTGGTCGAACTCTGGTAGAATTTAGAAATTCCGCGTGGCGTGTTTCGCATTCGTGACAGAATAGTATGGCGAGCACTTCTGTAAAGGAAGACCACTGAATCGTCTGAATCTTTAACCTGTGTAAGCTTGTGGGTCAGTAACTGTTTATATCTGAAGAATATTCGGCTCGATCTTCAGTCAATCATAGTGTCAAACATAGGCCTTAACTTGTGGAAGAAATTTCTGAGAATGTACGTTTTAAGCACAGCAATGTATGGTAGTGAAACATGGACTGTGGGAAAACCGGAACAGAAGAGAATCGAAGAATGTGAAAAGTGGTGCTACAGACGAACGTTGAAAATTAGGTGGACTGATAAGGTAAGGAGTGAGGAGGTTGTATAGGAGATAAAAGGAATATGTCGAAATCACTGACAAGGAGAAGGGACAGGATGGTGGGACATGTGTTAAGTCATCAGGGAATTACTTCGATGGGACTAGAGGGTGCTGGAGAGGGCAAAAATTGTAGAGGAAGACAGAGATTGGAATACATACAGCAAATGATTGAGGATGTAGGTTGCAAGTGTTGCTCTGAGATGAAGAGGTTGACACAGGAGTGGAATTTGTGGCGGGCCTCATCAAACCGGTCAGAAGACGGATGACTCAACAAAAAAATAACATGCAAATTATAGTGGCTTACCAAATTCTATAATTTCTAATTATGTGTCAGGTAATGAACAGGACCTGAGGCTCACCAATGTCAGATTTGCGCCGTTTTGTGTTCAGAGGATAAAAAGTGGGACAGTGTTTCGCGTTTTTGAAAACTCTACACTCATTCGTGTTCGCGAGGTAAAAAAGGAATCTTAATCTCAGGTTGATGTTAAAATTACACTTATTGCTATTCCAGAAACGAAAAGTGAGTCACCATCAGACGCTTGTGGACAGAAATGTAGTGATGACGCAATACTGGCTGGTATGATGAAACAAATAGGAGAAATGAGTTCTGAGATTAATACTAAAATGAATGCAAAGAGTTCTGAGGTAAAACATTCATAAGCTCTGATATGAATTGCAAATTAAATGAGTATTGAGATAAAAATTCTGTCCATTATGAAGTGGATGCGTTAGTCTGTGAACTTAATCAAAATAGAGCAGCATTGTAACAGAATTTGAAGCTAGAGTAGATGATAAAATTTCTATATTATGGGGTTCGTGGGAAAATGACATGTTTTGTTTCGATTGTAATGTAAATAAACAATTAGTAAAGTCAAATAAGACCGTAGCACTGCTGCTGTAACAGTAAAAAGTGAATTAACTGATCAGATTATATGCAAGTTGCTGAAGGTTGCAAACAGTTAGGGGAACAGGCAAGTGCAAAATTAAATAAAGTCAAAGCGAATGTAAGTGATGTGGAAAAACAACTTGATGATAATAATAATATTTTGGAAAATCAAGTTAAAGAAAGGAAAGATTTGTATGAGAGATTCGGTGGCAAGTGGCTGCAAAAGTTATTCACCTAGAAACTAACTTAACTCAGAATGAGATTTTCACTCAGCAGCGGAGTGTGCGCTGATATGAAACTTCCTGGCAGATTAAAACTGTGTGCCCGACCGAGACTCGAACTCGGGACCTTTGCCTTTCGCGGAGAAGTGCTCTACCAACTGAGCTACCGAAGCACGACTCACGGCCGGTACTCACAGCTCTACTTCTGCCAGTACCTCGTCTCCTACCTTCCAAACTTCACAGAAGCTCTCCTGCAAGGTTCGCAGTTGGTAGAGCACTTGCCCGCGAAAGGCAAGGGTCCCGAGTTCGAGTCTCGGTCGGGCACACAGTTTTAATCTAACTTAACTCAGTTCATGCAGTTGTAAGTGAACAACTCCGTGATCATGATGGTAGAATGAAGAGAGCAGAGCAGAAGGTTACCAACAGTAGTGGTCCTCTAATACATAATGGCGTAGTAGAATCATCTGAAATTGTATACGTTACACACCGACAAGACAATTTTTATGATTTGATCCTAGTAACAACGTACATCCTAAAGAATTTTGAAGCGACTTTGAGGCCGTTTTACTTAAATCTTGGAATGATAAACAGAAAATTGGCTTTACTGTATATAATATTAAATGGGTGATGCTCGTGTTTGGGGTAATTTAGCCATAGATAAATATGATAGTGTGATAGGTTTTAATCATTTTTCTTAGAGGCTAGAGAAAGCAAATGAAAGCGCTAAATAACTTTTGATCAGAGGGAAAGTACAATTTAAAGAAAGATAATATTAAGAGGTTTGTGCAAAAATAGTTCACAAATTTGTCATATTAGAGCACTAAAATGGGTACAGAACAGATTATTATTGGGGCAGAGAATAAATTGGCTTAATGCTGGAGAAATAAGATCATTTCAGTATCCAGTGATGATACTCATAAATTTATTCATTGTCTTGAAAGAGAAGGAGAATCTAGTAGAGATTTTGGGCTCCTATTAGGCATAATGAGAACGTGTGAACATATTAGGGGTGAAATGAACTAGTAATACAAGAGAAAGGCACCGAGGACGATGTTGGGCTGCTGTAAGCAGATACAATGATGGAGAGTGGAATATCGAATTCGGGCAGCAGCAGTCAGCTGACTAGGTGGAATGGCAAAGGCAGCCAGTCGAACGTAATGCCAATGCAGTGACCGCGTGGTAGAGGGGGGAAAACTAATAGCAGTCTGTAATGGTGCTAGCGTTTGCAGACTGCAGCGGTATAGGTTAAATCCGCTAGCAAAACCTTTTTAAGGCAACAACCAGGTGAAAGGCGTAATACTGGTACAGCAGAAGCACGTATTTGCAGAAGAGGAACGGGATGCTGCCCGAATACCTATTTTTCAAGGAAACCTATTAGACTTTTGTGAAACTGAGCATCATAACAGTGATTCTAGGAACCATGGTGATGTTGAACAGTAGTTACATAATGATGATGCAGAAGACGTTATTAGTGTAGATTTGCACTGCGTGCAGTTGAGGATTCTATACAAAACTATGAGATAAGCACTTATTTAGGAGAAACAATGTTAGAAGTGCCGGAGAAAAGAGAAAGGTGGGCAGAAGAAGTGTAGCCTGGATTAGAAGGAGTAGTGTCTAATTGTAGGGAAGAAACAGAAGAAGAGGAAGTACGGGGTTTTATTGAGAATGTCGACAACACTATACAAACAGTTGCAGAATCTGATTATATTAAAGAGAGAGCGAGAGTTTCGATAAACGTTTTAACTTGTCGCTAGTGGGCAGATTAACTGAAGTTGTCACAGAGAAAGAGGAAGAAGACAACACCAATATGTGCGTAATTTCCACATATGGTGTAGGATTTAATAAGCGTGACAGTGCAGCATTTACTAGACGAACCTGTTTCGGAATCTAGAGCAGGACATTCTATAACAGAATTTAACGTTTTTGACCGAAAATGTCCTTGTTTACTACATAGTGGTTAGAATTAATGTGCAGTGTCGCAGGGTTTTCTACATCTACATCTACATGGACCACCTTCAGAATTCCGTATTATTCCAATCTCGTATAGCACGCGGAAAGAACGAACACATCTTTCGGTTCAAGCTCTGATTCCCTTAAATTTATCATGGTGATAATTTCTCCCTATGTAGGTCGGCGTCAACAAAATATTTTCACATTCGGAGGAGAAAGTTGGTGACTTCAATTTCGTGAGAAAATTCCTCCGCAACGAAAACCGCCTTTGTCTTAATTACGTCCATTCCAAATCCTGTATCATTTCAGTGACACTGTCTCCTCTATGTCACGATAACACAAAACATGCTGCCCATCTTTAAACTTTTTCGATGTTTCGATGTACTCCGTCAATCATATCTGGTAAAGATCCCACACCGCACAGCAGTATTCTGCAAGAGGACGGACAAGTGTAGTGTAGGCAGTCTCCTTAGTAGATCTGTTACATTTTCTAAACGTCCAGCCAATAAAATTCAGTCTTAAGTTAGCCTAACATAACATTTACTATATGTTAATTACAATTTAAGTTGTTTATGACTGTAATTCCTAGATATTTAGTTGAATTTATGTCGTGTAGATTTGACTTATTTATCGTGTAACCGAAGTTTAACGGATTCCTTTTAGCAATCATGTGGATGACCTCACAGTTTTCGCTATTTAGGGTCAACTGCCAATTTTCGCACCGTAAAGATATGTTTTCTAGATCTTTTTGCAATTTGTATTGATCTTATGATGACTTTACTAGTAGACAAACGATAACGTCTTTTGCGAACAACCTAAGACGGCTGCTCAGAGAGTCTCCCAAATCGTTTGTATAGATAAGGAACAGCGAAGGGCCTATAACACTACCTTGGGGAAACACAGAAACCACTTCTGTTTTATTCGATGACTTTCCGTCAATTACTACGAACTGTGACGTCTCTGACAGGAAACCACGAATCCAATCACATAACTGAGACGATATTCCATAAGCACGCTATTTCACTACAAGCAGTTTGTGTTGTACAGTGTCAAACGCCTTCCGCAAATCCAGAAATATGAAATCAATTTGAAATCCCTTGTCAATAGCACTCAACAATTCATGCGAGTAGAAAGTTAGTTGTGTTTCACAAGAACGATGTTTTCTAAATCCGTGTTGAATGTTTGTCAATAGACCGTTTTCTTCTCGATAATTCATAACGTTTGAAAACAGTATAAACTCCAAAATTCTGCTGCGTATTGACGTTAATGATGTGAGCCTGTACATTATTGGATTATTCCTACTACCTTTCTTGAATATTGATGTGAACTGCGCAACTTTTTAGTCTTTGGGTACAGATCTTTCGCCGAGCGAGCGGTTGTATATGGAGGTATATGGAGGTATTGGGTCAGCGTACTTTGAAAAGATCCTAATTGGTATACAGTCAGGACCAGAACGCTTGCTTTTATTGAGTGAACTAAGTTGCTTCACTATTTAGAGGAAATCTACTTCTACGTTACTCATGGCGGCTGCTGTTCTTGATTTAAATTCTAGAATATTTTCCTTGTCTTCTTTTATGAAGGCATTTCGGAAGGCTGTGTTTGGTAACTCTGCTTTGGTGCCACTGTCTTCGACAGTATCTCCATTGCTATTGCTCAGAGAAGGCACTGACTGTGTCTTGCCGCTGGGATACTTCACATATGACCAGAATCTCTCGATTTTCTGCCAGGTTTCCAGACAAAGTTTCGTTGTGGAATCTATTATAAGCATCTCGTATTGAAGTCATCGCCAAATTTCGAGCTTCTGTAACAGGTTGCCAATCTAGGATATTTTGCGTCTGTTTAAATTTGCCATTTTTTCTCTTGTTTCCGCAGTAGTGTTCTGACCCGTGTTATGTACCAAGGAGGATCAGCTTCGTAGTCTCTCTGGGAATAATGATGTTACTATGCATTAAGTGGAAGAAACGTCATTGTAGCCACTGGAAGAAACAAGAAAGTGTTTAAATACAAAGTCATGCTAGCTCTCAGGAGTCATGATGTACAACTGTACCAAAATTTTCTTAAAACATATGGCTTAAACGTGGAAGTGTTCGTAGGAGCAGACTTGTTACAAAAGTACAATGGAAAAATCTATTTTGGACGTAATGAGGAGGTCAATGTGGTAAAGGGAAAAGCACTAAAAATTCCCTTTGTCGGTAGGAAGCAATACGAATCGGACGAGCAGTGTGACATGACTATATGTTGCCGTCGAAAGAAGGATATCGTTGGGTATAATGAATATGGAGGAAGAAAGGAAGTAGATCCTTCTCAGGTAGAAAACATCAGAAAGAGTATAGACGAAAATGTACAGGAATTATGGAATGTGAAAGAATGAGTTAAAACAGGTCATACGTAAAGATCAGGAAGTATTTTCTGACCAGCCCGGACTGGTTAGAGGTTATGAGTGCTATATAACTGTAAAAGAGGCTGCAAATTTTTCCTAAAGCCGTTTGCTGTTGCGGAAGTGCATAAAGAAGCAGTGAGGGACACGATTCAGAACATGCTGCAATGGGACATTACTGAAAGAGAAATTCGTGTTTATAGAAATATTTTATTTTTGGTTGCCCCGAGGGACGGTTCAGTTAGGCTGTTCTTGGATGTTAGAGCTTTGAACAAAATAATACAGCAAGAAAGTGATAAGCCTGAAATTATAGAAGAGTTATTACGTAAATTTAAAGGTGCCGGGCAATTTTTCTTATCTGTAGACGTAACTTGTGTTTACTGCAACCAAACTGTAGCGAAAGAATCTAGAAAATATGCAGCCTACCTGTTAGAGGGATGATGCTATCAGTACAAGGTTGTGCCCTATCGGTTGAACATCACCTTTTGTGCATTTGCCAGATTGATGTTGCAAGTATTAGGAGACGAATTGTTATGGAGAATTACAGTCTGTGTGGACGTTGTGCTGATTTCAACTCCCACTTGGGAAGAACATTGTCTGTTGTTGGATAAGGCAGCAGAGCCAATCGAGAGGGGTAGAATGAAGTTGAAATTAGAAAAAATCCGAGGTTATAAAGAAAGAAATGAAGTTTCTGGGACATATTGGTAGTGGAGAATCGATTATGCCTGACCCTGACAAGATTAAAACCTTTAGATATTATGAAGCACCTCCTCGAAATGAAGCAAAAGGTAACTACGGTCTTTTCAGATTTTATAGATAATTGATGCCTTGGCAATTACTCAGTGCACCTTCTCTAAGGGAACTATTAAAGAACAATATTCCATATAAGTGAGCAGACGAATATCAGAGCGCCTTCAAAGAAATTAAAGGGGTGCTTCTGAGCAGTCAGATATTAAATCATCCCGATTTTCCTATGCCTTTCTGTCTATGATCAGATGTTGTGAGTTTGGCCTGGCAGCGGACCTGTTCCTAATTGAAACAGAAGGAAAGAACCAAGTTCACAAAACGATCCCATTTGCTAGTCGATCGTTGTAACAGATGGAAACGAAGTATGGTATGTCAGAGTTGGATACTTTAGCAATCATGTTTGGGCTGCAGAACTTGAACATTACTTACTGGTCCATAAAGTAATAATTACAGCGACCATCGTTTACTAGCATTGCTGCCGACATGCAAACTGAGACATCCCCGGCTGAGAAGGTTGCTGACGTGGTTACAGCAGTTCGATATAGAAATCATGTACATGAAGAGCTCGGAGAAAGTTGTAGCCTACGCATTGTCTTGAAATGTGGAAAAATTAAGAGGCAGCAGGTAGATCTCTTAGGATACAGGGAATAGAGTGATATTTTATTGACAGTGATCCATGTGGATGAACAAGGAAGCCTTAAACGAATTTGTAAGAACCTCAGAAGAGAACAAAATCACGACGATAAATTCGGATTGGTCAGGTAGAGCATCCACAGTTTCCCAAGATATCTGAGTATTATAAAATACACTAAGGTATAATGTTCAGGCGAAGAAAGAAGGCCGAGGAAAAGTGGCACTTTTTTCTTCCGAACAACATCTGGACTTGCTAATCGATTACGTGTACGGAAAATAGGGAAATTATGGTGGCAGAAAGCGCATAAAAGGTTAGGTGAGGCCCTAATCTTCGAAAATATATGGCGCAGAGTGCAGAAAAGATCAGAATCCTTTGACTGATGTCAGAAAGTGAGAGAAAATAATCGAATTCTGCAGGGACAAATGTATTCAATAGAACTTGAAAACAGGCTCATCTCGTAGCTGAGGATCTGTTTGGCCGATTACCCGCTTCAACGAGGGGGTGAGGGGAGTGAATATGTATTTGTGCTAGTAGATGGATGTACAAAATACGTGAATTTTTACCGTACTGAAAAGGCAAATTATAAAGTGATTGTGAGTAAGGTAAAAAAGGACTATTTTAAAACCATTGAGGTACCGAAAGCGATACTATCGGATAAAACACCAGAGAATGTATCTAAGAGCTTTGAGGAATGCTTAAAGAAAAGAAATGTAGAACCAGTTTTCCCCACGGAAGTATGTATAATGAAAGAACTAAATCGCCTTTGCCGGATATATTGTCATAAGAAGCTCTCAACTAGGGTCAAATACCTAGAATATTTCGAAGATTAATCACTTAGAACATGAAGCAGCTGGTTTTGCACAAGCAGTGTTAATGGACAGAATTAGGCCCAATAACTTATTTCTTGAATTAGCGAAGTTCCCTGCGCTTATTGAGGTGGCAATAGAACTGAAGAAGAAGAAGAAGGAGATGTTAGAGACAGATATTAGAAAAAAGACCTTGGAAAGGAAAAGGCTACTTTATGTGAGAGCACCTGCCATTAGTTTTCACATAGGGGATTTTGTGTCTGTGAAAACGAAGGAAAAGTCACAAAAGCTTCCGTTAAAAACGAAGAAGTCTACAGGTGAATATCTGAGATTTTTTTATGATAGTGTCCAAGCCTCTTGCAAATGTCTATAGGTTGAATTATGACAAGTCACACAAACCTTTGGAATTGCATTATCTCATTGACTGGAAGAAATGCATACGGAAGGGTGAAGGAGAGAGTAATAAATAATCAGCCTCAGGGAATGCGCAATCTTTGCGGCTTTAGGGTTTGATGTACATCGGGCATCCGGAGTTGCTGCTAATATTATTTCCTTTTTTCGTTTCGTATTGTCAACCAACCTCGTCTTAATCCAGAAGTTTCTGCTATCGTCTTTCATTCTCTCTGTCTAGCGTAAAATAGTCTATGTAAAGTTAGAAACAGAGAGTAAATTGCAAATAGACAAGCAGAGACAAACAAAATTATTTTGACGTAAAGAACTACTAAAGATTAGCATGGATTACTGGGGAGTGAGTGAACTATATATACACAAAGAAGAATTTATCAACACTGAATGCTGTATATTGGAGATGTAATATAAGATGGTAATGTATTACCGTACACAAAATCGGTTTACTTCCGACGCAAACGAAAATGCGAGAACTGTGTCTATTAGATACTAAATTAACACGCAGAAACTCAAGAAACTAAACCATCAAATCCCATAGATGAAATTTTACAATATGCTCCAGGTTAGGAGTTCGTAAAAGTCATAAAATCGGTTACTTCCCTGTTGTGTCACTGTGTAGCCAACAGCTGTTGGCAATGCTACTCAAAATGCAGCTCCATGCGCCAGAGCCATTCGCCATACATGATGGTCTTCCTCTTGGCAGTGGCAAGTGGCTGGCTGGAAACCTGTCTTCCTGCTACCGTACATTCTCGTGACCACTGATACCAGTTATTATGTACAGTGGTTACATTTCTACCAAGTCTTTCTCCAGTATCACAGAAGGAACATTCAGCTCCTCGTACTCCTATTACACGAACTTGTTCCAACTCAGTAAGATGTTGATAATGTCGTCTTTGTCGTCTTAAAGGAACTCTAAACTAACAACAGTCGGCCGGAGTGGCCGAGCGGTTCTAGGCGCTACAGTCTGGAACCGCGCTACCGCTACGGTCGCAGGTTCGAATCCTGCCTCGGCTTGGATGTGTGTGATGTCCGTAGGTCAGTTACGTTTAAGTGGTTCTAAGTTCTAGAGGACTGATGAGCTCAGAAGTTAAGTCCTATAGGGCTCAGAACCATTTGAACTAACAACAACTCACAATGTGCAATCTCAAAGATAACCAACGCTCACAGTCGCTACAGCGCGTACTTTTTCACACAAAGTATTGAGTGCTATTGACAATGGATTTCAAACTGGTTCCGTGTTTCTAGATTTCCAGAGGGCTTTTGACACTACGTCAGATGGTTCAGATGGCTCTGAGCACCATGGGACTTAACATCTGAGGAAATCAATCCCCCAGAAGTTAGAACTACTTAAACCAAACTAACCTAAGGACATCGCACACATCCACGCACGAGGCATGATTCGAACCTCCGAACGTAGCGGTCTCGCGGTTCAAGACTGAAGCGCCTAGAACCGCTCGGCCACACTGGCCGGTACACTGTACATCACAAGCACCTTGAACTCAAATTGCGTGCTTACGGGATACCGCCTCAGTTGTGACTGGATTCCTCATTTCCTGTCAGAGAGATCGCAGTCCGTAGTAAGCGACGGAAAGTCATCGAGTAAAACTGAACTGATTTCTGGCATTCCCAAAGGTAGTCTTTTAAGCCCTTTATTGTTCCTTATCTACATAAGCGATTTGGGAGACAATCTGAGGAGCCATCTTAGGTTGTTTGCAGATGATGCTGTCGTTTACATACTAGTAAAGTCATCACAAGATCAAAACAAATTGTAAGACGGTTTATAAAACAGAAGTGTATGGTGGGAAAATTGGCAATTTACTCTAAGTAACGACAAGTGTGAGGTCATCCACATGAGCGCTAAAAGGAATCCGTTTAACTTCGGGTACATGGTATTCCAGTAAAATCTAAAGGCCATAAATCCAACTAAATACCTACGAACTACAATTACAAACAACTTAAATTAGATAGAACATATAGAAAATATTGTGGGGAAGGCGAACCGAAGACTGTGTTTTATTGGCAGAACACTTAGAAGATGTATCAGACCTACTAAGGAGACAGCCCACACTACGCTTGTCCGTCCTCTTTTGCAGTACTGCTGCGCAGTGTGGGATCCTTACCAGGTAGGATTAACGGAGTACATTGGCAAATAGGGTTACTGGAGTACATCGGGAAAATTCAAAGAAGAGCAGTAAGTTTTGTACTATCAAAAAATAGCGAATAAGGTGAATATCATCAAAACAGAGGCGTTTTTCGTTGCGGCGGAATCTTCTTACGATATTCCAGTCATCAACGTTTTCCTCCGAATGCGAAAATTGTTTGCTGACGTCGATCTGCATACGGAGTAACGATGAGCATAATACACGGAGGGAAATCTGAGCTCGCCCAGAAAAATATAACTGCACCTTTTTTCCGCACGCTGTTCGAGATTGGAAAAAACGGAGAATTATAGTGAAAGTGGTTCGATGAAATCTCTGCCAGGCTCTTAAGTGTGGTTTGTAGAGTATGTACGTAAATGTAGCTGTGGATGTAGAATTTAAGTAAATCTGATTTGCATCCTGATAGTGACGCTACGTGCGCCACTCTTACGCAACTGGCGCGAAATCCGAATAGACATCATCCGTCACACGTAAAAACACACTTATCAACTTTCGTTTTTGTGGCAAAACTCCTTCTTGCTCTGATTTTTTTTTTTTTCTGAGAGTATACGGTGATTAGAAACAGCCTCGACAGGTCGCAACGTTGTGACAGGGTAGGTTGCGCTGAGAAATAACTGTTAAAAAAAATTCGATACGTTGGCCCGCTTCCGAGTTAATTCGCATTGATGTTAGGCAATCACGCAGTTGCGTGCATAAATTTAAGTAACATTGACACACGTGGGAGTATTACGACCAAGTGGCCTCTACGAACCACCTCCTCCCCCTCCCCAAGTTCGGCGACACCCTCTGTGCCACCTCCTCAGAGCAATTTGAACGTGTGTCTGTACAGAGACAATGCACGCGAGGCTGTTAGGCGTCTGCCGGCAAACGACCCCTCGACACCCTACAAGCAGGCGGCAGGAATGTAGTGCCACTGAAGTGAAGGATGTCGCGAGGTTGTTAGTCTGCAGCCGCCTAGGAATTGGAGAGGGGTTCTCTCTGTGTAGGTACATTTTTAAACTGCTCAAGAAAGGTGCGTGGGTGACACCAAGGGTGTTGCTAAACTGACAAGGGGAGGCCGCCAATTGTGAAATTCAGATTCGATTCATACTGCGCATAATAAAAGCTCATGGCCAGAGGTGTAATGTGGCAAAGCACCAAGATGCACTTTTCAGCCGTTGTCGAGAAAATCGACAGTTAAAAGAAACCGTTGCGGTGAAATACTCTCTATGATTAATAATTTTCTGCAGCGTCGTGGCGCAGCGGTAAGCGCTCGGGTTCGTAATCCGGAGGACACCGGATCGAATCTCTCGCGCCATGCAATTTTTTTTTATTATTAGTTTTTGTAATTCAAATATATATATATATGTATATATATAATCTATTAATGAATTGCTTATGCATGTTGGTGAAGGCGGATCGCTCTCCAATTGTACCGCCTCCATTTTTCCGTTTTTTTTAACAGGGTGTACCAAAAGCTCTCCCGTCCGCACTGATTTTCGACGATGTTATAAGTTGCGCTAGGGACCGCATCTACCTTCTTTCGAAGTTAGCAGGCAACTACGCTGTTATGCGGTGGCTCGTTTCGGCCCATTCAACATCTGTCCTTCAAATGTAACGAGCGAGTAACGGAGTTTATATTTCATACCTGCCACAGCAAATTTGTGTTCGTGGGGTCTCTATTCTAATTCGAACGTTTGACTTACGCTATACGTATTCGTTTCGGAATATCGTTTCTACGTCTTCCGTTAACTATACGTGGTTAACATTATGAAGACAATTAATAACATTCGTGAAATACAACTTTGTTTGCGGAAAACATAACGATGTTCGAAGTCGCCAGTTTTTCCACGACAACCGACTTTCAACAACTTATTATATGCATAATTGTTGCAACTGATTGCCGGGAATTAATTAATTATATATATATATATATATATATATATATATATATATATATATATATATATATTTGAATTAAAAAAACAAATACTAAAAAAAAAGTTGCATGGCGCGAGATTCGATCAGGCGACCTTCGGATTACTCACCCAAGCGCTTACCGCTGCGCCACGACGCTGTAGAAAATCATTAATCATAGAGAGTATTTCACCGCAACGGTTTCTTTTAACTGTCGATTTTCTCGACAACGGCTGAGAAGTGCATCTTGGTGCTTTGCCACATTACACCTCTGGCCATGAGCTTTTATTATGCGCAGTATGAATCGAATCTGAATTTCACAATTGGCGGCCTCCCCTTGTGAGGGAGGGGCAGGATGGGTCTTAAGGACACCCTCTGACATTTGATTCACATATATGTCGGTGTTGCAGACACCTGTGATCATGACACAGAGGTGCGCGGAGCTGGAAGGGGTCAGAAAAAGCATAGACACCCTTTGCTGCTACGGATTACGTCCAGATTTGGTCGAATGTTTGAAACGACCGCGGATGTCAGAAGTGTCAAAGGTTGTCGAGGAGATCGCATTCCTGCTCATAGCACTGCGAACCATCGTTTCCAATAACGAAATGTATGGGAACCAACGCATAAAGAGAAGGGGTGGTTCACTGATGTCTTTTATGGTATACTCTGTGGATTTCAACGCTGGGCGGCGCGGTTCTGACCTCCGTTACACATTCGCTAATGGACGGTGTGAAATGTGAGTAAGGGGGAGGGTAACGGCAACTTCCCGTGTGACACGATCATCGTGGGGTTGAACAGAATTATGGTAAAATTTGGTGCAAAGGTGACGTCATTAACCCACCTTAGACGTCAAATTAACTTCTGAGGTGCTGTCTTTTCTTCGTATGTGTCGACGCCTTGCCGTCTAAAGAGTCGCCAAATGCGAGGCTGACGTCGCAGGGCGCCACGCTTGTGCACGATTACGCAGACATGTTGTAGGCTCATCTGAGCGAAATTTCAAACTTTTCCTTCATAATAGGGGCCAATTAGGGGGTGGCAAAGAAAGTTTTTTTTTAATGTGTTGCTCAGCGTATTTAACAATTTCTGTGCGACTATACGAGTACGCTGAACGTTGGGAAAGGAAGTCTACATAGAACCACTGCCGAGGTTTTACAAGGATACGGCTATAACAACACAATACACAGAACGTTCGGAAAGGAAATCGAAATTCGACCAATGCCGAAATTCTACAATATTACGGCAATCCCACTACTGTTCTAAGCGTGTATAAACTAGACCATTGCGAAGAGGCATAAAAAGATGGCAGAAGGATGTGAAATGAATTTACTTAGATATGTAGATTCATATACACTCCTGGAAATGGTGAACAGAACACAATGACACCGGTGTGTCAGACCCACCATACTTGCTCCGTACACTGCGAGAGGGCTGTACAAGCAATGATCACACGCACGGCACAGCGGACACACCAGGAACCACGGTGTTGGCCGTCGAATGGCGCTAGCTGCGCAGCATTTGTGCACCGCCGCCGTCAGTGTCAGCCAGTTTGCCGTGGCATACGGAGCTCCATCGCAGTCTTTAACACTGGTAGCATGCCGCGACAGCGTGGACGTGAACCGTATGTGCAGTTGACGGACTTTGAGCGAGGGCGTATAGTGGGCATGCGGGAGGCCGGGTGGACGTACCGCCGAATTGCTCAACACGTGGGGCGTGAGGTCTCCACAGTACATCGATGTTGTCGCCAGTGGTCGGCGGAAGGTGCACGTGCCCGTCGACCTGGGACCGGACCGCAGCGACGCACGGATGCACGCCAAGACCGTAGGATCCTACGCAGTGCCGTAGGGGACCGCACCGCCACTTCCCAGCAAATTAGGGACACTGTTGCTCCTGGGGTATCGGCGAGGACCATTCGCAACCGTCTCCATGAAGCTGGGCTACGGTCCCGCACACCGTTAGGCCGTCTTCCACTCACGCCCCAACATCGTGCAGCCCGCCTCCAGTGGTGTCGCGACAGGCGTGAATGGAGGGACGAATGGAGACGTGTCGTCTTCAGCGATGAGAGTCGCTTCTGCCTTGGTGCCAATGATGGTCGTATGCGTGTTTGGCGCCGTGCAGGTGAGCGCCACAATCAGGACTGCATACGACCGAGGCACACAGGGCCAACACCCGGCATCATGGTGTGGGGAGCGATCTCCTACACTGGCCGTACACTACTGGTGATCGTCGAGGGGACACTGAATAGTGCACGGTACATCCAAACCGTCATCGAACCCATCGTTCTACCATTCCTAGACCGGCAAGGGAACTTGCTGTTCCAACAGGACAATGCACTGCCGCATGTATCCCGTGCCACCCAACGTGCTCTAGAAGGTGTAAGTCAACTATCCTGGCCAGCAAGATCTCCGGATCTGTCCCCCATTGAGCATGTTTGGGACTGGATGAAGCGTCGTCTCACGCGGTCTGCACGTCCAGCACGAACGCTGGTCCCACTGAGGCGCCAGGTGGAAATGGCATGGCAAGCCGTTCCACAGGACTACATCCAGCATCTCTACGATCGTCTCCATGGGAGAATAGCAGCCTGCATTGCTGCGAAAGGTGGATATACACTGTACTAGTGCCGACATTGTGCATGCTCTGTTGCCTGTGTCTATGTGCCTGTGGTTCTGTCAGTGTGATCATGTGATGTATCTGACCCCAGGAATGTGTCAATAAAGTTTCCCCTTCCTGGGACAATGAATCCACGGTGTTCTTATTTCAATTTCCAGGAGTGTATTTTAATGGATAAAAAGACAACTAATGACATTCGAGCTGACCTGAATATGTAAAACATAACTGACACAGTAAAACAATAATCAGATGAAATGGAAAGAACACACAAACCGAATATCAGATGCCAAGAATCACTAAAAATATAATATAATCTTAGAGGCAAAATATCTTCGGAAAGACCAATGAAAAAGGAGACAGAATGGATCAAAAAGCCAAACCCTGATGTAGATGATGAAGATGATGATAACTTCGCATAACGAATGATGTTAATGTGTTTTTTCGACATTAGTGTAACACTTTTAGTCATTCCATCTCCTAACCAATTTATAATTTGTTACTTGTTTTCTATTGTGACGGTGTCACTGTTACACGTCGATAGACAAAATCAGCTCATCAATGATAATGTGTTACCTTCTTACAGCACATAGTGCCACGATTAGTAAGGGTCTCATGGAAGGTCTTTTTCTAAGGAAAGTTATTAGGTAAAGAATGTAAGAAGTAGTAACGCAAATAAATTTCACGGGTAGTAGGCTTACGTGTATTGAACGATGCCCATAGCGCCCTTCACAAATAAAGTAAGAAATTCTTTGTCATCAATTGCATACTAAGTAAAAGATTATATAATTTTAAATTTTTATGGAGTTCCGACTTTTTTCTGGAACCAAAGCTGCTAAACTGAAAAACATTACGTATAGTACGAGGGTTGTTTTTTAAGTAAGGGCCGTTTTTATTTTTTAAAAAAGATACAAATACTTTTGTAAAAAAACTTTTATTTTCTGATTCTACACACTTTTAGCTAATTTTCCACATAGTTGCCTTGTTTATTTAAGCACTTGTCATGCCGTACAACTAAGTTTTTAATTCCGTCTTCAAAGAATTCGACCGCCTGCTCCGACAGCCAAGAGTTCACGGCCGCTTTCACTTCATCGTCGTCATTGAAGCGCTGCCCACCAAGATGGTGTTTCAGGTACCGGAAAAGGTGAAAATCGCTAGGAGCAAGGTCGGGGCTGTATGGTGCATGGTCGAAAACTTCCCAGCCAAAAGAATCAATCAAATCCTGAGTCTTTTGAGAGGTGTGAGGACTAGCGTTATCGTGCAGGAGCAAAACTCCTTTTGTCAGCATGCCGCGCCTTTTGTTTTGAATTGCTCTGCGGAGCTTCTTTAGAGTTGCAAAATAGGCATCTGAGTTGATTGTCGTTCCTCGTGGCATAAAGTCCACTAGCAAAACACCGCGCCGGTCTCAGAACACAGTTGCCATAATCTTGCGCTTTGACAGCGTCTGTTTGGCTTTGACCTTGACGGATGAGGTTGTGTGTCGCCATTCCATCGATTGTCACTTGCTTTCGGGAGTGGTATGGGATACCCATGTTTCATCTCCAGTGACAATTTGACTCAACATGTCATCCTCTTCTTCCTCGTAACGAATCAAAAAGTCCGATAAAGTGGCAAATCTCTTCCCTTTGTGGTCCTCTGTGAGGAGTCTGGGTACCCACCGAGAACACAGTTTCTTAAAGTTTAGGTTTTCAGACACAATTTTGTACAAAATCGATCTTGAAACTTGTGGAAATTCCAAAGAAAGAGTGGAAATTGTGAATCTTCTGCCCTCACGAATCTTTGTTTCGACTGCAGCCACCATATCATCAGTGATCACAGAGGGCCGGCCTGAGAGTTCTTCGTCATGGACGTTTTGACGGCCATTTTTAAACTCTCTAACCCATTGACGCACTTTACCTTCACTGATTGCATTCAAGCCATAAACTTCTGTTAACTGACGATGAGTTTCTGCAGCTGATAGGCTTCTCGCGGTCAAAAAACGTATCACTGACCGTATCTCACACGCGGCGGGCGATTCAATAATCGTTAACATTATAAAGTAGTACAGCAATGCGTACACGTAAGCTACAGAGCTGCAACTTGCATCAGTGTGAGCGGGAAGGATGCCGGCAAGTGGCGCGGTGGCTTGTTGCGGCGTCCGCGCGAAATACGGGTCTATACGCGCGAACGGCCCTTACTTAAAAAACAACCCTCGTACTTTACGGACAACAGGACGCACTTTTTCCTCCGAAAACTTGCCTCCAAAATTCAGGTGCTTTTTATATCCGAAATTAATATAAAAATGACCAGTGTTTGATTTAAAATTCCCGCCAGCCTTAAAAATGGCCGCGTATTCGATGCCACGGGAAATCTCTCTCTACCTGGTTCCATTGGATTCAACTGGCATCATCAGTGCACCGATGCGACGAACATGAACCACAGGGATTCACAAACTTGCTAACATTGACTGTCTGTCGCCCCGCAATCACGGACCTAGTACACTGTCTAGCCAATGATGCGTCATTGCAGTCTACAGTGCCAATGAACTCGAATTGAAAGTGATTTGTGTCATTGGTTTGTAGCTAGTTTCGTAAGAGAAAAAATAAAAGGTATTCACATGATGCGTGCTATAAATTGAAAGCAATGGCATATACAGAAGAACATGGAAACATAGCAGCTGAGTGGCATTTCGGCCCTCCACGAACACAAAAACACCTTTTACGATTGGCGGGCTAGTAAAGAAGAATTGAAGAAAATGAGGAAGACTGAATGTGCCAATAGAGGACTGAATGCTAAATAGCCAAAACCAGAAGACGACATATTGAAATGCATTCAAGGAGACCGTTAAAACGGTATTGGAATTAATACAAAAATGACTCAAACACACGCTCGTAAGCTAGCATTACAGTGCAACTTAGGACGCTTTAAGGATGAAGTTGGTTGTTGCTACAGGTTTATGAAACGCCATGGACTTAGAATGCGAACTAAAACCAAAATATCTCAGAAAACGCCACAATAGTATGAAGAGAAAATATTATGTTACCATCACTTTATTGTTCAAGATCGAATTGTAACCAGTGTGGAACGAACCGAAATAGCTCATATGGTGGAAACTCCTCTGACATGTGATATGCCGAGCAACAGAACTGTTGCCATGAAAGAGGCTAAAACTGTAACTGTGAAACAAGTGGATATGAAAAATGCACAACACTGTAGATCTTTCGTACTATGACGTCGATACTAAACTTAATTCAATGATCATTTTCAAGCGCAGAATAATGCCAAAACTTCCCGAAATACCGTCAGGTGTTGTTTACGTACATGGCCTGGGTTGGATGAAGGAGACTGGTGTCAAATTATGGATTAACAGACTCAGGGAGAGAAGGAAAGGTGTTTTATTGAGTAAGAGGTCTCTTCTTGTGCTATATCAGTTAAGTAATTATTTGAAAAATTCTATGAAAGAGAAACTGAGACAGGAACATACAGAGCTTACTATTATTCCGGGAAGATTTACTTCACGATTGCAAGTTCTTGAAGTATATATATATATATATATATATATATATATATATATATATATATATATATATATATATGTGACAGGAATGGAACAAATGGATGATGAAAGAAACCCAACATGAATTCACGCCGAAGGAAACTTAAAACGACCTACAATCAAACAAGTACGTCATTGGATAAAACAGTCGTGTTATATAGAGTGAGAGAGGACGTTATTATTAAATGTTTCTAGAAGTGCGGCACATTTGACGCTCTCAATGGAAGTGAAGGCTATCTTTGATATGAAGAGGAAGAAGAAGAAGAAACTTCAGATAGTGATTTTCATGGATTTTGATGTCCAGTTCGCTTATATAAACCAAGGATTTTTTAGTCTGATTTTGCAGTCTAATAATAAAAATGTAATTTTTTTAAAATTTCTTAAAGATTGAGGTGCGTTTTATAGTTCGTAGCGTCTTCTAGTCCGTTTCGTCTTATAGCCCGCAAAATAAGGTAGTAAGATGGCCTTCACAAGGTTATAGCCAAGGGTATCTCATACGAAGAAACTATTGTTTCCACAAAATTTAGGGACAGTCCTATTGTATTTTATCCATGAAAGGTAAGAAAACAACAAAAAATATATTCTTGTTGCTGATAAGAAAATATAAGGCATAGTTCGATCTAAAAGTAAAGAAAATTCGCTTAAGACCTTGTGCAGATATTCCATGACAGCTGCCCTTCTGTTCTGTGGTCAGAATGTCCTGTCAACTGTGCACTTGGAAGCGTAATTTGGCTTGTGCAAGCAGAAATGGCTCGTAGTAATCAAATAGTGATGTCAATAATGCTTCTTCATGTGAAATAATGAGGTTACCGGTACAGTCGTTAGTGACAGCGATTGACTGGTGCTGTTTCTCACTGATCGTGCACTGAAATAAGCAGTGGAGTGCATCATAAAGTATAATCGCCTAAACAGCTGTGTATGGCAAGCTCAGTGTTCGTGTCACCATCGTTCACATGTGGTTGCAGAGAGATTAGAATGGAAATGGAATTGTGACATTGATGATTTACAAAATCAATAGTAACGCTTTTAAGGAAAAAATTACTTTGTGGGACATAAATCAAATTTCGCACAGTAACATGAAAGTGCAACTCACCGAGTGAGGTATTGGCCATTGCCTTACGAAACATGAATATTTAGACAGATCAGCTGATCCTGAAAATTAGTGATCATCTCTTTACATGTGATGATCACCGTGTTCTGTTTGTTGGCGTGATATCCAGCAAAAAAATTTAATGCGAAATGCTGGTACATTCATTGTGGTAAAATATTATGTCTCCTTAGGATTAAGCAAAAAGTATTTCAGAGGGAAACTTCATGTTCTTCTCGTTCAGTCTAATTATACCACGCAAAGGAGATGTTGCTCTTGCTGCATGCTGAACAAAGGGGAAGTCAATGTGTCGTTATAGATGAGGTCGACAGAGATGGAACGGCAACTTAATATACTGAAATGAACGTAAAATTAGAAATTTCTATACAGTTCAGTAGCAATTCTGTGAAAACATTTTTCGACGCTGCAAAGCTCGCAGCAATTGTTATGGTGACTCAAGACAGATTATACAGTACTGTAGATGCTTTATGATCGTGCCCTGAATTGTGGAGTATTTCGTTGTCCCGCCACTTGAAACACATTTTCGAATTACGTTGTGGTCGTGCACTATGCATGGGGTCACTAGTACAGTGCGGTCCGGAAGCTCGTTGACAGTTACTAAGGAAAACGGGTCCTGTGGAAGCATAGTGCCACGTACGTGAGTGCAGCATGGAAGCAGCGGTGGAATGCAACGTCTCCACGGTGCATGACCAACTGTAAAACGGACGTTATCGGGCACAAAGTATCTGCATTTGAGAGTGTAGAAGAAGATGGCAGAGCAAGGACGTGGAAGGGTTGGTGGAGAGCTTCGCTTACGACAATACGACACAACGTGTGTGCACTGGTAGTTGTCAGAGTTTGACTGACCAGCATACAGTGCGGTAGTCTGCGCCATGATCGGCGAAGTTGGCCTGGTATTGTTTGTTGGTGTGAAGAAGCACAATAAATCCGCAATGAAATTATTTTACCATAAGTGCATTTTAGTGTATTTCCATGGGGTGGCCGTGATGCTGTGCAAGTGTTTTAAATCTTAGTGAGATCATTGTAAGATTGTTTAGTGTTGGTGATGGACCTTGTACCTTTTGCTTGTTTATGAATTTTCTTTGTAGATTCTATATCCGTGTATATCCTTGTAGATTGTGTTGTTCTTTCCAATGTCTGCCGGGTATACGCTGGAGAGTCATTGCTAGTCATTGCTGTTATTTTACGTTAGTGCCCTCTCGAAACACGATCTGCAGGCAGAAGAAATTTTGTTCTGTCTGCACAACGTATGCCACTGTTTTGGGATATACTTTTGCTGCTTATGATTGTTGTGCATCTTAAGGATCAGATTAATTTGTTACCGTGAGGCGAATAACTATTTTATTATTTATTTATTTTTCTTCTTATGTGATATGCCATTTATTATCTGATGATAATGATTGCAAGAGGCTGAGCGAAGGGGTTTGCTGTGTTCATATGTGCTCTTGTGTCGTAAATCATTGTTCAGTATAAGAAAGAACTATTAAAAGCCCCCCATTGCACAACCCCCTGCCAGACGCCACTTCCACCTTAATCCTGCACCACCTCATTATGTTACCTCCACTCCTCCTATATGCCTGATACTAGGTACATCTGGGAAGCTTGTGACAAATATGTGTATCACCCTTGTAAATCTTCAGTGCGTCGTCGGTATAGGAGTATGGTAGTAACATCATCAATCACTTAGCACTGCTCAGATAACCCGCTTTTCAGTCAGTGTCTGTATGTCGAGAGTTACTACATTATTCAGTATTATATGGGATTATAACTCTTTAGTGCTACCATGCCTATGGTGCTCGCTGTACAGTTTTGACTGAACATACGGCATCTGCATTAAGAAGGACACCATGTGCGACAGACGTGTAAGTGACCTCTTAGCAAAAACATCACACCTATCAGTTCTTCCTACATAGAGATATCACACTATTTTTCATGCACGATACTCTCCAACGCCTCGCACATTACAATCCGTATTTACACTTATCATGAACTCTCATCAAATCATACTTATGATGACAAGAATGTGCATTTCATCACCATCATCTTGTCAAAATCATCTTCAACTATTTTAAACTCTTGTACCATTTCGCGTAAATTTTAAATACTGTGCAATACACAGTAAAAGAGCGCTGAAGATCGGCTTTTAGGGCACAGCCAAGCTGCCTCAGAAGCAGATAAGTGAATAATTAATAAATAAATAAATAAAACGGGAGACATGTCTGATAATATTTTCCATCGCAAATTTTTGATTGTCGTACAGTCAACAAAAATCTAACAAATGATCGCATGTAGCGAAGTATGTTTTTCTGTTCAGTCATTGCTTTTATCTCTAACTAAAAATTGCTGTACTGAGAAAGTATTACTGTTTTAATAGCCGGCCGCGGTGGCCGTGCGGTTCTAGGCGCTCCAGTCCGGAGCCGCGCTGTTGCTACGGTCGCAGGTTCGAATCCTGCCTCGGGCACGGGTGTATGTGATGTCCTTAGGTTAGTTAGGTATAAGTAGTTCTAAGTTCTAGGGGACTGATGACCACAGCAGTTGAGTCCCATAATGCTCAGAGCCATTTGAACCATTTGAACTGTTTTAGTAAATATGGTCTGGGGTCTCAGGCTATACGACGGAATAGAAAATAAATGGAAAATTGTCAGATGCAGCTGATGTGGAGTCATTCAAAAATGTAGTTAGATGTATTAACCGCAGAAACTAGTTAGCATTGAACCTTATCAATATTAGGTCTTAGTCACTCAGGGAGATCAAAAAATGCTTAAATCGAAAACGGCTGATTATGTGTTGTACAAAACATTCTCGGTTCTCTTGCCGCTTAAAACATGAGACAAAGTTTGAGCTTCCGAACTCATACTTCATCGGATTCAACGGGAACAACTCACTCTCGACACTGCTCTTGCGGTGACCATTCGTAGCCCATAGATAGTCCCATGCCAAGTCGACGAGCACCATCATTACGTCCCACTATGAAGCACTATTGGCCCTTCGTAGGGAAATAATCAATGCCGAGTAATTTTCTATGTCGAGGCTCGCTTCCATGCTCCAGTAACATTACAGCCGCCGTGCCAATCTAAGCTGGTCTCGTATATTCTAGAAGAGTGGGACTAGATTTTACGTTCGTGAAATATTATTCTGTGTTTATTTATGAGACACTTTCACAAACTACTAGTCCCTCAAGTTCTCGGTTGTTAATGTGCTAGTTGTGGACTTGCCAAAATCATGTTGGCTTCTAATCACGTAGCCTGATTTCTGTTAATTCACAGAGCACAGTGTCTTTGAAGGAGAAAGAGGTTAATCACAGAAATACAGACTGCTTTAGTATACACGTATAAGGGAAAAGGGAAACGATGCAACAAACTACTTGTTGATATTTTCTGTTACGTTGAAAAAGGCTTCGGTTTCATGGCTCACAAAATTCTGCTCAGCAAACTAAAGGGTTATGGCATTAATGACATCCCTCTTGCATGGATAGATTCAGACCTCCATATCAGACAGTAGAGAGTATCATTAACGTACCGCAGCTCAGGCACAAAAATATCTCAAAACGAGAGAATATAACATGTGGAGACAAATAACCAAGTGAGAGCATGACATAAGGACATCTCCTAAAACTCGATCATTGTTTCAGGCAAAATGCCACAAATTACATGTTACCTGGTTTCTGAAGTATTCTCATCATCTTTGTCGGATCAAAAGTGTTGTAACTTCTTAATGCCCTCATCCGTTTATGACATGGGAAGCGAAGCTCGCAACAAATAGAAAAACGGATTTATACCTTTGCCAGGGGTGTTAATTTCAATCTCCATAAAACCGAAAACGGAAAAAGCAGAATTGTCTATCCCAGATAGGATATTATTGTTTAACTAGAAATTCAGATGATCGACGACATGGATGATAGATTATCTGGTACTCAGCTTCCTTTTTTTTTTTTTTTTTTTTAATCACGCACCGACGTTTCTTTACTGCCGGAACTGATGTGGTTGTCATGCATGGCGACAAAAGTACATGAAGTATATGTTACGCACGGAAGGTAACTGCATAAAAATCAATATAATTACATTATGTTTACATTTTGCATGTGCAGTAGAGCAGTCGGTTGCACTCACACTGAGCTGCGCTCATGTCGTGCCTGTAATGAGTCGTCGTCATGCAGCCAACTCGTTATCGCAGAATCAGCATTAGTTGTTCCGAACAGCAAGTTCATCAGCACGAAGTAGTTACGTGAATCCTCCTAATGCACAATAGCTTTTTCAGAACATTACACTTTTTCCACATTTTGTATATTATTTAATCGATTCGTGCAAGTCAGTCCTCGTTTCCTAAATGTTCTATTGATCACAGAGGTAAAGGGGCCAAGTGTTTTGGGCAGCCCTTTGCCTAACGATTATTGGTATAGTTACCAGTACAGTATATCTCTCCTAAAGTGTAAGATCAAAATTTAAACACTGCGCACCTCTTCCAGCCCGGGAAATTTTAGCTTTACGTGCACTTTAGTGTGGAACTTAAGCGTCTTATAAAAACACCATTTGTTCATGAGCGGTTCCTGAAAGAAATCACAAAAACCAGGATTTTTGGGTATGAAAAATACGAATTGTTGGGATGACCACTTCTAAAATTTCTGGTTATATCAGATTGTCGAACTTTTGAGCGTATGTCCTTAAGATTATATTCTCGTGGAACTTCGAAACTTTTTTCAATATCATTATCTATTAGCGAGATCCAGAGGTTCAAAGTCACCTTACTTAAGAAGAAAACGGCAAAAACGTGTTTTTCAGCCTTTTTTGGAACATGTACCGCTTTTATCTACATAGTTAAACACAAGAAATGGCTCCAGTTTTAAATGTTCACTCTTTTGATAATCATCTTGAAACCACGTTTTCCCGCTTTCGAAAATCTTTATCCGTTGTCAAGATAAATCCGATATACGACGATTTTTTGATACCGAAAGTAACAATTGTGGGAATGGCCACTTCTATAATTGGTACTCATTGCGAAATTTTTACCATGTGGTCTTAAGACTATGTTGTCCGGGATGCTTGAAACTTTTTTCGATAGCAGTATCCTCTACCGACATAAAGAGGTTCAAAGTTAACTTAAAATATACACGTCGTATGCGGTCTGACGCCTAAATGTGGTTTTAGTTGACGTCGTAGAAACGTAGTAAAGGACAATGATGGAAGGGAAAAGTGGCAGTGAATGAGAAAATGAGAAGTGTGAAGGCGACACCAGTGGGAGCCAAAGGGAGAGGAGATAGTGGTGGCTGGTGAGAGACAGTGACACTTAAAGAGAAAGAGAGATGGATACGGATTGCAGCAGCGGGGGCAAAATAGAGAGGAGACAGTGGAAATATAAAAATACAGATGAGTGGAAACCTTACATAGGCTTGTAGGGTTTGGATCCTACCAGGTCGGCGAACTTTAACACGCAGATATAAGGGAGGGTGCTTTCTAGACCGAAATTTTAAACACATGGGTATAGAGAAAAAAATAGATGTATCACTCCAGAACGTTTGAGCTGCAGAGGTATTGTGGAGACAGTGGCATTGGGGAAAAAATACAAAAGGAAACCGTGTAAGAGAGGATGAGACAGTGGCAGGGAGATATTATATTGAAAACCGGTAGAAGATAAAGGGGACAGTGGGAGAGAGGCATATTATACAGTTGCAGTGAGAGGAAGATGCTAGGTATGAAAGCTTAATTACAAAGACAGACGCTATGGAAGTGTTTTGAATGTTGTGTATTAAAACAGCGCCAACGGCATTGGTGCCAGTGTTAACACCGGTTCTCGTCGGATCACCGAAGTTAAGCGCTGTCGGGCTGGGCTAGCACTTGGATGGGCGACCATACAGTCTGCCGAGCCCTTTTGGCAAGCGGGGTGCATTCAGCCCTTGTGAGGCAAACTCAGGAGCTACTTGAGTGAGAAGTAGGGGAACCGGTCTCGTAAACTGACATACGGCCAGGGGAGCAGCGTGCTGCGCACATGCACCTCCATATATGTATCCAGTGACGCCTGTGGGCTGAGGATGACACGGCGGCCGGTCGGTACCATTGGGACTTCCATGGCCGTTTAGGACGGAGATTGTAAGTAGGCTGTTTATGTTTTCTCTATGTAAGTAGGCTGTTTATGTTTTCTTATTGGCAACGTTACGTAGCGCTCAATATGAAAATCACTGGCTGTGCTGTGTGCAGTCTGTGGCTGCTTTGCATTGTTGTAATACTCGCCATTGTAGTGTTAGGCAGCTGGCTGTGAACAGCGCGTAGCGTTGCGCAGTTGGAGGTGAGCCGCCAGCAGTGGTGGATGTGGGGAGAGAGATGGCGGAGATTTGTAATTTGTCATGAACTGCTATATTTATATATGATGATATCAAGGTAAATACATTGTTTGTTCTCTATTAATATCTTTCATTTGCTAACTATCCCTATCAGTAGTTAGTGCCTTCCATAGTTTGAATCTTTTATTTAGCTGGCAGTAGTGGCGCTCGCTGTATTGCAGTAGCTTGAGCAGCGAAGATTTTTGTGAGGTAAGTGATTTGTGAAAGGTATAGTTTAATGTTAGTCAGGGCCATTCTTTTGTAGGGAATTTTGAAAGTCAGATTGCGTTGCGCTAACAAAATATTGTGTGTCAGTTTAAGCACAGTCATGTATAAATTGTTCAAAGGGGACGTTTCATATGTCGACCCTTAGCCGAGGATACCTCACTGGAATCTTCTGATTTTTCTTGTAGTTTGTGTAATTAGTGTAGATTTTGTTTATTGCTAGCGCGTAATTGTAGAGAGAATCTCCTTTGTAGTTGTAGCCTTTCATTGTTGTACAGTAAAACAGTTGTGGCATGCATGTAGATTTGCACCAAGTATTTCGCAGCTGCAATTAACTAGATATTATTTTCAGTGCTATGTTAATGTGTTCTCTTATTTTTGATCTTCAAATTGTGTTTTTCTGTGTTGTCGTGTGAAATACTGTGACAATAATAGCGTGTGAAAAACGTAATACTAGGCTCCAAAGTAAACTGAGAAATGACAGTGAAAATGAAAGCAGTATGTTAGCGCCACCGCGTAATGAATTAACTGATGTTCAAAGTAGTAATTTGGTAATTGTGCATAGGGAAATGGAGCGGGCTGCAAATAATGGTGTACACAGTGAAACAGGTAGTGAACAGGGAAGCATTATCGATCGATCGGTCGGCAACAGATCGCCTCAGGAATCAGAAATAACAGGACACAATTTCGCAAATACTGTAGATTCAGGTTTTGGGTCATCACCGTTTTCTCAAATAAGTCAAGACACATTTTCTGCTTGTCAAAATGTGAATGTTGCCGGTGCAAATTCACTGCCGAAAAGCACTGAGGAACATGTTTCAGACACCAATGCATTGTTATTACAATTAATACAACAAATGGGACAAACACAGCAAAAGCTTCAAAAGTTAGACACACTGGAATAAAATCAGAGACAAACACAGCAACAGCTTCAAAAGTTAGACTCATTGGAACAAACTCTTGAACAAACGCGTGAAGATTTAACTACTGAGTTACATAACATTGAATCGAAATGTCAAAAAGTCTGTAATGACGTAAAAACTCAAATTTGTGAGCATTTCCAACCTATTTTTTCGCGTCATGAAAATGCATTACAGAATCACGAAGCAGCCATAAAAGAACTGCAAACTATTGTTCATGAAAATCACAACACCTTGCAAGCTAAAATTGACGCAGTTGCATCTACCGATTCGGTTACGCAACTTGCAAAAAGTCAAGAAAACTTAAAAGACACAGTAGATACGATTTCAACACAAATGGACACTCTGAAACTTGGTTTAGAAAAACACACTGAGGAAATGTGTTCACTATCGGAGAAAGTAGCCGAACTTTCGGATCAGGTCACTAACTTATCTACAAAGGTAGATGATGATCTGAATGACACAAGACCCGTAGCCTTCACTGACACAGAAGAGTATGAACAAATAAGAAAATTCAAACAAAATCAGAATCAAATTAATACACAACACCAAAGAGAAATCCGGGAAGTACAAGATCAGCTGACACAGGTAATACAAGAATTACGTATTTCAGAGGACACTCGCGCTCCAACACGGGAAGAGGGACTTAGAAACACGGAAAAGCTGCAAAATAATAACTCAGGGCATTTCGGAAGTAATGAAAGAAATTGGGAATGTGCACCGAATTTTGAGATGGAACGGCCGACACGACCTAACAATGACCGATATGCGACTCGCCGACATGATGATTTTGACTATAAGCTGTTCATCACTACACATAAATTCAAAACATTTAAGAATTCTGGCAACGACATTCATCCACAAGCATGGCTCCATCAATTCTCGCATTGTTTTCCTCCCAACTGGTCGTTAGAACACAGATTAGAATTTATGTGTGGCTACTTGGAGAATGAACCAGCTGTAAGAATGCGATCGGTAATTCACGATTGTCACAGTGAAGGAGATTTTTATCATGCCTTCCTCTCAGCATATTGGTCTCAAGCTACACAAGACCGGGTAAAATATAGCATCATAATGATGAAACATTTTGAACAATCTGAATTTTCCAGTCTTGTGAAATATTTTGAAGACATGTTGCACAAGAATTAGTACCTGTCAAACCCATACAGCCCCTCAGAACTCATCCGCATTTGCTTAATCAAATTACCTGAACATTTACGACACATTATTTTGGCAGGGCGTTGCAAAGACGACATTGAAGCATTTCAGGGACTGTTACAAGAATTAGAAATTGACACAGACAGTCGCGGGATGCGAAAACAGGAAAACAATCACTACAGGTCACATCCGTCACAATTCCGTGACGACAGAAACGATAATTGGACGCGACAAGGCTATTCTCACCACACAAATCGTGACCAAAACAGACACCACCCATATGACAACCACTGGCAGAGTAATAATAGCTACAGAGAAAGATCGCATTTCCGTAGTAATGAATATGATAGAGATAACCATAGAAACAGACAATATGGTAATCAGAACAATTTTTATCAAGGGAGACAGAATAATTTCAGACGCAACAGTTCAGCGCGCAGTTACGATTCAGGGAGAAATTCTCCACCACGTGACCGACACGAAAGAAACTGTGTAAACTACCGACAAAACGACAGACCTGAATTCTATTAGAACTGGCGAGCTTTAAACAGAGCTGGGCCCTCTCGGCAAGGCGAATTTGTGGAAGTTAGGCCTCCTAATCCCAGTAACGACGCGCGGCAACAAAGAGACAGACAATGACTCGCACCGCAGGCATACACGTGCGCCGGCTGGCTCCCAGAAAAATAACATTATATCTGGTACTGCTAATGAGATTTTAATGCAACATTTTGGTTTACTTGCAAATACATTATGGATTCAAGGTGCTTTCTGAGAGATACCAGATGACACAGTGGTTAGTTTATGTGACAGCTACACGATTTTTATCACGACGCTACTAATGAGTGACATTTTACAATGTTGCTTTTGCGGTGTATCTGTTTTATATCTGCACAGTTTTCTGAATTCTTCTGGAAAGAAAAACATGTTTTAGTAGTAACTTTTATGGTATAGCTACAAGGAGACAGCCTTTTCTGTAGCACAACAATACGTTACAGCACAGTACTTTCTTCATCACAGCAATAAGCGTAATAAGTATGATATCTATACGCAAAGCATTTCACTTTTGTTTATCATGAGGTAAGTACATTGGCTTCTGCAGGACTTAGCTTTCGGAGGACGATAACTACGACACTTCCACACAGATTATGTTGCAACAAGACGCACATTTAGCGCTACAGTACACGTATTTGAGTGATTAATTTTGTACTTGAAACATTTATTTTTAAAGATTTTTTAATTACAAAGAAAGTTTTCCGTGATACATTTCATTCCATTGCTGTAATTTGTAACACCTGAGGGTATAATTACATTTATCCTCAGGGGGGTACACGCCTACTTTGTGTACCATGTGTTTGGCAAGCACAAGGAACCCTAGCTAATATGGTATTTGCTTATACAACTTTACACATCGGTACCATATTTCTCTAACACACAAATTACACAGCTATCTGATCATTTAACTGAGAGAGACAAGCATTTTTTTTACTACGTCAGTGACAGATGTTTACGTAATTACACAGCTGGATAACTTCACACTTATGAAACTGTATTTTGTCTGTGCATTGTAAACTGTTCATATTTTTTCGGAATCATTGTGATACTATGAGAGCTTTGAATGATGTATTTGGTATGAGATCATGATTTTTAAAGTACGTTTGAGGCAGCTGACACTTTTGAAATGAGCAGAGAATTTTTTTAGGCTTAGAAATTATTGGAGGAAGCTACGACGATTTTGAGATTTGACTGAAGTGTTATGATGTTATTTGTACGACGACGATGTGTATTATGCTGCTGAGGTATGTTTATGATTAATAGGCTGAGGCTATATGAGTTATTTGATTATGCTTCATATTTATAATGACGAAATATTGACGAGTGTCGATGGATACGTATATGTGTAATAAGGTAAGGAGTAATGAATAGTGATTAGGGACTCTGACTTATGGAAAAGGATGTTGGAAACCAAGAATCATACTTTAGAACTATGAAATGTGTGTACATGTGTGAATCATGTGTGAATGTATCACAATGCCACTGAAAATTTTTTTGGACACTTATATTTATAGGATTTTGTTTCTACACTTTTGTAACGCAAATTTTCGACCTGTGAAATTTTTATATGAGACTGTCACTGTAGCGAAAACTGCTGTCGTCGTAAATATTTCCATAAGAAAGTTAAGTGACCACCTGCAGGTAATGCGTCGTGGGCACGCAGCTGTGTCAGACGCCGGGAGAACAAGTCATTAGTGAGTGCCTCATCAGAAGCACAGGTAGAAAAAAAAGAAAGGGAAGGCCATTGTCTGCGTTACTGACATTTCCTTGTTGAAAACATACGATTACACTGGATACCTAATGAAATGACGAGAAATATTTTTATGTCTATACACCTGATTATGACTACTGTCTCTCTAGTTGAGAAATTTTTCTACTAACTTATGAAATGCCACATGGCTATTGAACAATGTTCTTACGCTTTGCTTTGTACATAGTTGCTTATTTCATTTGATATCTAGTTTCTAGCTGCACTGCAGCATTGGTTAAAATAAAATTTTATAGATGTACTAATATAAATATTTTCTGTCTACAGATCGAGTAAATAATAATTTCTTTCAAAAAATGAGGGAGCACAAAGCGACATTTACCTTCACAGGAACTGCATTCATAATTTTCTTTTCAAGTACTTGGTAATTTCTTTTGTAGAATAAATTGTGATGCATCACTCTAGTGTTAAGATGTGACATAGGTATTAGACATGGCCATTTTAGTGTAATATTTTTTCTGCTTGCGCTATGTCATGTTTAGATATAAGCTGCTGTTTGCCAGGCATAGTGCTACTGAATTTTAATTTGTGTTACTCTGCTAAGCCAGATTTAATGCTGCTTGCTTTGCAAATTTGAATTTTTTTGTCATTGCAGTTTGTGTTAATTATTTTGTGCTGCTGCATTGCCTCGTCCCTTAGTTTAGCATCTGAGCTCAGTAGATTTAAGTTAGCTTAAGAGGGGTAGACTATATAAGAAACTAACTATGATGAATTGGAAGAAATGCATTTAGACGCTATAAGAAAATGGTTTGGCAAAAAAAAAAAGTATTTTAGGTAGGATTTTCTTGGAAATAAATGATGAGGTAAAATAATGGAAAATAAAAATGAGGTAAGAAATGTGTGAACATATAAATACAGAAAGCATGCTTAGATAGAATTTTTTTGGTGGAAACAAAGGATGAAATAAGAGGAAAGATATATGAAGTTTTGGGTTGGACTGCAGTACCACATGTTACACTGAAAACAAACCCTGTCCTTTCCCTTTTGTGTTATCCCACTATATGTTTGTGTACCCTTGTGTATTTGTTTTTTCCTGTCTCTGTGTAGTTTCATAGAATTTTTTCTTCTTTTAATATTAAGCTACATTCACTATGATGAGGAATACTGTTATCCTCGAATATAATTGGCATTAATAATATGTTATTTACTTTGTAAAGATGTTAGACATTATTAATTCTGTTCTGTCTAATGCTCATGTGTGAAGTTGATGTTTCAAAAGTTCTTGTGATCTTTATGTATTTACTTATGTCATAATTCCTGTAACACTGATGTATATGTCTATTTCTATTCTTTTGTAAAGCCTGTACTACAAATGTTATCTGTATTATTATGTTCTTTAATGATGTATTTTGTATCTTTGTAATTGTATTTTCATGTTGTAAATTTATAAAATTGTAATTGACACCAGTTCATCTTATTATTAACTTGTAAGTTACATTTCACTGCACACGTTTCTGTTGGTCATAGTATATGGACAATATGTGAGAAGTAGGGACTGATAGTGTTTGCACATGTGTTAATAATTCTGCAAGGGACTGGATTACAGCATTGCTGGTTCTAAGGACAATTCCAAAAACGTTGTGAGTGCACAAGTGGTGGTTTATGGACTTGCTATATTCTCTGCAAGACTCTTCGATGGTGATTGTGCACCTGCACAGTCGCAACAGATGGCTGCTGACCATTTCTACAAGGACTACAGTGGGTCTACACCTTTGCTGACTCACCAGTACCATTATTTCTACAAGGCCTGCAGTGGGTCTGCACCTCTGGTGGCCCACCAATACCGTAATCTCTACCAGGACTACAGTGGGTCTGTTCTGTGATGACCTACCTACCAATATTCTTCAAAACGTCGAATGACTCTGCTGTGGGTTTGCTCTGTTGTGGCCCATTACCTGTCTGCATGTCGAGAGTCAGCACTGTCTTTCCATTGGAAGGACAACACTACTTCTTCAAGACTGCATGGAAATCCACTACTTCTGTGTGCATTTTCTTTTACTGCTCAGACTTAGAGAAAAACACTGCTATTCTCCTGTTATGTACGATTAGGACTGTCTTTATGGACTGTGAGAAATTTTTAGCTTTTGACCAACAATGTATCAATAAGTGTGTGCATTTTATATCTTTGTTACTGTAATTGTGAAAAATTTTTGTCAAATCTGTATTGGCCAGTGCCCAACACCATCTGTAAAAATTTTTGTGGGGAGCATGGGGGCTATGTAAGTAGGCTGTTTATGTTTTCTCTATGTAAGTAGGCTGTTTATGTTTTCTTATTGGCAACGTTACGTAGCGCTCAATATGAAAATCACTGGCTGTGCTGTGTGCAGTCTGTGGCTGCTTTGCATTGTTGTAATACTCGCCATTGTAGTGTTAGGCAGCTGGCTGTGAACAGCGCGTAGCGTTGCGCAGTTGGAGGTGAGCCGCCAGCAGTGGTGGATGTGGGGAGAGAGATGGCGGAGATTTGTAATTTGTCATGAACTGCTATATTTATATATGATGATATCAAGGTAAATACATTGTTTGTTCTCTATTAATATCTTTCATTTGCTAACTATCCCTATCAGTAGTTAGTGCCTTCCATAGTTTGAATCTTTTATTTAGCTGGCAGTAGTGGCGCTCGCTGTATTGCAGTAGCTTGAGCAGCGAAGATTTTTGTGAGGTAAGTGATTTGTGAAAGGTATAGTTTAATGTTAGTCAGGGCCATTCTTTTGTAGGGAATTTTGAAAGTCAGATTGCGTTGCGCTAACAAAATATTGTGTGTCAGTTTAAGCACAGTCATGTAGAATTGTTCAAAGGGGACGTTTCAAGATTAGCTTTAGTTTTTAGTATTAAAAGAGCGCAGATATGTTCACATGCTAATATTTTTGCCGAGCAGGGCGGAATGTGGATTGAAACAGTTGATTACTCACTTTTCTGCCAGAGGAACAATTTCGCCTTTTCTGTGCTACGACAGGAGCATTTTTTCGATAGTTTTTACCCTACCGCTAGTTAAACAATTATCCTTTTACGAAAGTGTCACCGTTGTGAAATGGCTATTTGTTTTGTAAGTGCATTCATGTTATTATTTACACTCTTACTGCGTACGTATGTGAAAAATAAATTGCGGAACACAGTAAGGAACAAAAACAAAAAGAAAAAATTTTCAAAGTGTTCTTTCGTAGCTCGGTTTCACTTTATTACGGACTAGACTAAATGCATGGCAATACAAGAAGTGTCCACACTTTTTAATGACAATGTGACCGCATACGACAGATCAATCCGT
The DNA here is from genome assembly GCF_023864345.2 of Schistocerca serialis cubense. Lineage (NCBI taxonomy): Eukaryota > Metazoa > Arthropoda > Insecta > Orthoptera > Acrididae > Schistocerca > Schistocerca serialis. The sequence continues at coordinate 23,562,307 of NC_064646.1, forward strand.
AATAAACTATTTTTGATGAAACATAACAATTGTCAGTTCACCTACGCGCTTCGCGATTATGTGAATTGGGTCACAAGTAAACGCCATCTGCATTTAGTCGGAAACTGTCTCCGACGAGTAAAATATGTTAGCATGAATTGTTAAGATCTAAGAGTGCGTCGGCTGTCAGATTCAGTGATTGCAATAAGCATGCCATGTGAATGGCTGACGGATGAAAACCCTGGGAGCAAGGAAATTTCCGCCACGGAAATGGCATTCGTTGGAAAGAAAGTTTTGTTATCTCGGATCTTTCTAATGCACTAGTCAGATTTTAAGTGCGTGTAGTATGCCAAGGCTACCTGCAAACATATGCAGTGTTTTGCATACGCTACACCATAAAAAAGAAACACAAGAGTGACATTTTCACTTGGACGTGAATGTTATCAGACGTTTTGAGCGATGGCCGCGTCAGCTATTCGCATATCCCGTAATGCCTTACCTACACCTTACGCTGTTTTCGCTGCTTTCCACCTGTTGGGTACTAACTGCTGTTGTATGTGGAAGTTCGGGATTTTATTCAGCTTATGTTAGTGACAGTCATACAGAGAGTACGTAGATTCTCTCTCAGACACATCGTTGTTGGTTCTGTGCACATCTAGTGCTTTGCGCGTACTTCGTTGTATGTTAGAAGTAATTTGTTGCATTACCCAAATATGCTGAAAGAATTGAAAGTGGAATTATTTTAAGGTCCCCGACAATAGAATTGTGTGAGAAGAAATTTAAATTCATCGTGAAACTGGTTTCTGAAGGAAAGAATGGAAAGAGGGACCGACGTTTGCGGTGTGATGTCCAGTCAAGTCGAGGTTACTGGACACAGTTGGCGAAGAATAATGGCAAAAAATTACACCAGCTTGTCAGAAAAGTTATGCTGAAATACGACTGAAGGGATGCGTGAAACAAATGGGATTTTCAAACTGGATACCCGAGAGTTACTTGTCGCATTTTAAAAGGACACACTCCTGACAGGGCCGCATTTTTACCAGTATCTTCACCCTCACAGTGCAACTGATCTATAAATGAGAGACAGCTCAAAATTCTTACATACGATTAGGATCATTAGTCAAAGCATTTCCCAAAAAAATCATTGAGATATTTATTATATTTTGGTACTGACAACAATATTTATAATAGTATAAAAAACGGCACGCTATTTCACTGCGGTACCATTTTCTTTGGAACCACTGCCTGCACAGCTTGGAAAAAGAGTCAAAGTACAGACAACATTCACAAAAGTGTTTTATGCCTCCGGTTTCCTTCCCTAATGCTGATCTGTGAAAGAGACACGTAATTAATTTTACTACTATAGAAGTATATAAAAATGTAGCTCAAATATCACCGAAATCATCTTCATGTTATAAATGTTTCAGGAAATAGTAGGCAAGGGAGGTAGAGGATGTCATTCAAAGTATCTGTACCAATTTCTGTGAGTTTCATTTCAGTCATTTAGGAGAAAAGTGTACCTGAATGATCAAAATTCAAGTTTTCGGTAAATCGCAAAAGAAGATTTACGGATATATTAACTTACCACTATGCTCGTTTAGAACATTGCAGCTGCAAACTTCATTTGTCCTCCTGTTTCGTTATCGTACATAATCTTTCTCTTCGTTCTTTTCTTTATCCTTGACTGCTTGATAGCAGCTTCTGCAGCTGTCTCTGCTTCGGTTACCCGCCGCTTATCAATAGCAGTTAGAGCTGAAGCCATATTCCTTCCCGTGTGGATGTTCAATTCATAACATTGATCCTTGAAACTACACCATCATTGAATGTTATTATTGCATCCATTACACCGATCTTCAGCACTGTCAGCTCAACAAATACAGTTTTGGGTATTCTCTCCCATATGCAGCTGTTGAAGCTTTCATTTGCGTTCTGAGAGAGACAATGCACACATTTCCTAAGTAGATAGTATTCCTCAAGCTGGATGAAAACTATGAAAGCAAGTACTCCAAACCGGCATTTCACGACAGCTAATCAGTAAAAAATGCACCACATGTTCTAATGAAAGCATGAGAGCCGTCTGACGATGAATTGTAATGATTCGAAACCGGTAACGGTACCTTTTGAATAAAGGAACTTAAAATAAATTTGTGACGAGATGTACCATTTTTGGATATTTAGTCTCCTCATCTGGTCTGCCACAGCTTTCCAGATGTGTGGTAACAGCGAAAGATAAGGCTTTGCCAACAGCCTTCACAGATTTTTGGGAATCCTAAATTACTACTTGTGGCACATTCCAGGGCTGGGAAGTCTGCAGTAACCCTTACACTGCTGCTGTCAGACAAGCATACAACTGGTAGCTAGAAGATATCTCGCATCCCAGTGAGGGAAGCGGAATTTCTCAGACTCAAGGAATGTTCGCCACAAACAGCACAGCTGGCTCACCCACACATTAGTGCCCCGTTAGCTCTCATGGTGGACGTTAGTAAAATGCAGTCGGCGCAGCACTGCAGTCGATGTTTACTAGCCGATGGCAACCGCTCGCATTTTACTCTTAGTAGCTTACGCTACAGCAGGAGAAATGGAGTGCTGTTAGTCGTCAACTGCTCGTGATCTTCAAGGCCATTAACTGTATGTGATCGACTGTGGAAGGAAGAAATTTTACAGTTTTTACTGATCGAAAACTACGAAACTGTTTCTCTCAGTTTTCGAAGGATCGTAGTTCACTGACGCAGTGTACATAAGCATAATATATAGCACAATTTGCGACTGATGTGATACACATTTGAGGCAGAAACAACACTTCGCGTACTGCGTGTCGGAAATTGTGCCAACCTATGGATGGTACCGTGGGCTAAGAAAGCGGCCAGGTAACGAGTGACAAAGTGTTGGACAACTTCAAAAATGGTTCACATGGCTCTGAGCACTATGGGACTTAACTTCTGAGGTCATCAGTTCCCTAGAACTTAGAACTACTTAAACCTAACTAACCTAAGGACATCACACACATCCATGCCCGAGGCAGGATTCGAACCTGCGACCGTAGCGGTCACGCGGTCCCAGACTGTAGCGCCAAGAACCGCTTGGCCACCCCGTCCGGCGCTGGACAACTTGCTCCAGCTCTCGATCGGAGACGTATTTCTGTTCTATATTGTGCTACGAGTATCTGATGCAACACGTACCGGAACAAAGCACGCCCGCACATTTCAGCAGAATGTCGCCACAGACGCCTCCGAGCATTGCATCGTACACCTGAGCCAGGCATCCACCAAACAGTAATGTCAGTGGCAACAAAGATTGCGTGGCCAGGAATCCAGAGGGAATGCCTACCTTCGTTGCACTCCGGCCTCAATCGCCAACGCAGCAAAGTCAGCCGATACGCTTTTGCACCGGTAGCTCTACCAGCACCACTTTAGCCAGCCGCTTTAGGAACAGTAACGTAGTTAGCACGTCGTTCAGCTGCCAAATGAGACATTGAAATCCAAGTCCCATCTGTCAGACATGGACAGAAAAAGGTTTTCATTCCTAAAGACGTCCTTACAGTATCACATGTCTCGGTCAGATAAGCTGACGTCGACCCACCGTGATGTTTGATTTGCCAGAATACCAAGCGCGAAGCAGAGCGACTGAACACCGCCTACTTCTGCTAGGAGGAACTTCTTCTGTACTGCTGTATGGTCCCGTAAGTTTTCCATCCATCTGCGACGAGCCTACACAGCCGAGTGATATTGAAGCCACCCCACAGACTCCAATTGTGGTCCGCCCACTGCTGCCACTTCACACTCCATCCCGCCGATCGTCAGGATCGTTGACCGCGACAGGTTAAGAGGTTAAGGACCAATACCCCAATATCCCTGGCCCAGCTTTAAAATAGAAAGGGGGGGGGGGGGGGGAAGGTAGGTAGGTGGCGAGCTAACATCCCAAAGATGTTGGGGCTCACACGCGGTTCCTCTGTACCCTTTGGTGTCTCCAGCCGAACTATCCGCTTTCGCGTCTGCACCAGCACTGTCTTCCCGCGCGCCGAACACACTCGCTCAACTGGCTAGTGCAGTTCCTTTTCCTGAAGCCGTCCATCTGATTGTCTACAGATTTTACATTTTAACATATTTAAATAATCAAAGCTTGTCCACTTTCACTTTCTAAATAAAGTAACAATAATATCCATTGTTAAATTCTTTTACATAAAACCTATTCAATTTCCTTCTTAATTTTGTATGTTACGGCCAGTAGCGTTGTACCATTGTTCTGCCTGATAAATAAATAAAGAACAATAGTAGCAATTATGCGCTAACCTTTACAACAGATATTCTATTAGCCACTGATTAAATAAGGTGTCATGCTGTCATCGATCAATGTATTTCGTGTGGAGGAAATGATGATTTGATGCCTAACTGTAAATACTAATAATCTAAATTTGCTATGTCTTTTAAGCAAATGAAGTTATGTAGTTGATCTTTACAACATCTGTCATTTTAATGATGTGCTTTTATATGAAATGTCGATCATTAAGAACGACTACAGCGTTCAGATTTTAGCATTCAGGTCTTTGTTAGAAAATTTGTGAATTTCACTTTAACAGTAAATCCTAAACTATTATAGATATGATCAATATTCAAATTTTATTGGGATCGCTCTGAAAATTTATGAAGGACGGTAGATTAAAATTACTGTAGCGTTATTCTCCGCATTACTACAGAATTACATAATTTTCATAAATGTTTCCCTTTATGACCGATCTTAGATCCGCCATATGTAACACTGGTACGTCTCTCTGGCCACAAACGGCTTCTATGGAGTTTCCCTATGACGTAGGTTCTCGTTTGTCTCACTTGCACACTACAGCAGAATAGACGCCTGTGAGTTTCCCCATCTCGTAGCGAATCTGCGCTCTTTGTGGCACATGGTCCTTGACGACAGGGTTCATTTCACAATTCCTGAAGGCTAACTCTTACGGTCATGTCCTTAAATGAGAGCTAAATGCTCGTTGACTCACAGGTAGCAGCGATGTCGGAGATTTGATGTTTTAACGGAGTCTGATGCTGCCGTAGCCCGACCCATCAGAGCAGCCCACAGTGGCTTGCTTTCTATATATTACGTTTCAAAAATTTTGTGACTAAACGTAGATATATGTTTAATGCGTGACATATAAGTACTGTTCATTTTTTGGTACTCCAAGTCATTACTTACGCTTAAAAAACCTTTTTCTATAATTTTGTACTTACGTTATAGGCCAGTTTGAGTGCTTTACTTGTGATGAAGGCGCCCATGGCAGTGCCCAAACCCAGGTCGAAGGACTGCTTTTTTGCGACCGAGGTCTACTGTTGGTTTAATTCTATTTTGTTCTACCGGATTCCTGATATTCACAGCACACTCTTGGAATGGTCTGACTGAAAAATCCTCACTTCGTCACAACATCAGAGATGCTGTGTCCCATCACTCCTGCGCCGACTGTGACACCACGTTCGAACTCACTTCCATATTGATAACCTGCTATTGTAGCAGCAGTAAGCGATCTAACACCTACGCCAGACACTTTGTGACTTATATTGCCATTGCTGACGGCAGTGCCATATATATATATACAGGGCTATTACAAATGATTGAAGCGATTTCATAAATTCACTGTAGCTCCATTCATTGACATATGGTCACGACACACTACAGATACGTAGAAAAACTCAGAAAGTTTTGTTCGGCTGAAGCCGCTCTTCAGGTTTCTGCCGCCAGAGCGCTCCAGAGCGCAGTGAGACAAAATGGCGACAGGAGCCGAGAAAGCGTGTGTCGTGCTTGAAATGCACTCACATCAGTCAGTCATAACAGTGCAACGACACTTCAGGACGAAGTTCAACAAAGATCCACCAACTGCTAACTCCATTCGGCGATGGTATGCGCAGTTTAAAGCTTCTGGATGCCTCTGTAAGGGGAAATCAACGGGTCGGCCTGCAGTGAGCGAAGAAACGGTTGAACGCGTGCGGGCAAGTTTCACGCGTAGCCCGCGGGAGTCGACGAATAAAGCAAGCAGGGAGCTAAACGTACCACAGCCGACCGTTTGGAAAATCTTACGGAAAAGGCTAAAGCAGAAGCCTTACCGTTTACAATTGCTACAAGCCCTGACACCCGATGACAAAGGCAAACGCTTTGAATTTTCGGCGCGGTTGCAACAGCTCATGGAAGAGGATGCGTTCAGTGCGAAACTTGTTTTCAGTGATGAAGCAACATTTTTTTCTTAATGGCGAAGTGAACAGACACAATGTGCGAATCTGGGCTGTAGAGAATCCTCACGCATTCGTGCAGCAAATTCGCAGTTCACCAAAAGTTAACGTGTTTTGTGCAATCTCACGGTTTAAAGTTTACGGCCCCTATTTCTTCTGCGAAAAAAAGTTACAGGACACGTGTATCTGGACATGCTGGAAAATTGGCTCATGCCACAACTGGAGACCGACAGCGCCGACTTCATCTTTCAACAGGATGGTGCCCCACCGCACTTCCATCATGATGTTTGGCATTTCTTAAACAGGAGATTGGAAAACCGATGGATCGATCGTGGTGCAGATCATGATCAGCAATTCATGTCATGGCCTCCACGCTCTCCCGACTTAACCCCATGCGATTTCTTTCTGCGGGGTTATGTGAAAGATTCAGTGTTTAATCCTCCTCTACCAAGAAACGTGCCAGAACTGCGAGCTCGCATCAACGATGCTTTCGAACTCATTGATGGGAACATGCTGCGCCGAGTGTGGGAGGAACTTGATTATCGGCTTGATGTCTGCCGAATCACTAAAGGGGCACATATCGAACATTTGTGAATGCCTAAAAAAACTTTTTGAGTTTTTGTATGTGTGTGCAAAGCATTGTGAAAATAAATCAAATAATAAAGTTATTGTAGAGCTGTGAAATCGCTTTAATCATTTGTAATAACCCTATATATATATATATATATATATATATATATATATATATATATATATATATATATGAGAAATTGGATCGAGGTGGGAGGTATGCCAAGGTAATCCATGCAGTTGTGTGAACCGCTTTGCCAAGGTGGCTGATGGCTAACGCACCAGCCTAGGAAGCAGGAGATGCAGATCCGCTTCCCGGCTTTGATACAAATTCTCACTCGCCGCTTCAGTCTATATACGTAACGTCTAAAATTTTGTCACTTGATTCCTAAAAATAATAAATTTCCAGAATACACTTTCTATTACTGTTAAAGTTCAAATTCGGAACTGCTGTTCACGAGAAAATTAAGTCTTCCGATTACTGTGTTAACTCTTCAAAGTATTTCCACCATGCCTAGGGTAAAATGTTACTCAGAAAACGTTCTCATCCAGAGTATTATAGTCCTTAATGAGAATGCTATGCGCGCAGAAGCTGCGCTCTGTCACTGTGCCAAGTGACATAGGATCCGTATGGTAAGTACGAAAACTGTATGTGCTATTACATTGCCTCGTCTGATATCAGCTCTTCTAGCATATGGCTCATAAAATACCACAAATTAATATAAAACGTCACAAATAAACCATGTTCCTTGCACTACACAGTTCACATAATACCTCAAAATGATTTTGCTGTTTAGACCAGATGAGGCGTCGCAATGATAAGAAACTGGGCAGATAGTCAAGAGGTGCAAAATTGAAACACACCTCAGGCCATTCAGAATTCGATTTCCATGGCTCCCCCCTATCACCTACGGTAAATAATGCTACGGTTTCTTCGTTAATTATCCTAATTTCGCTACTCTGAAACTGTACTAATCATGTAACCCCTCGTTATCACCCATTCACATTATAACTGGCCTTCCGTCCTTCAGTGCATTTTAATTTGCCATTCCAAGAGCGTGGGTAAGGCGTTATTACGAATCTAAGCAGTGACTTACAGGACATTTCCTCTGCTATCACATGGTGATGACATGAAAGTGAAAGAATATGTTACTTAAATCAGAAAATACGATAGGCATCGTTCAGTACCGTGTCGGATGTAGAGAAACTGTTGTTGTTGTCCTGGTCTTCAGTGCGAAGATTGATCTGAAGCAGTTCTTCATGCTGCTTCATCCTTTGCGAGCCTCTTTATCTCCGAATGCAACCTACTACTGCCACCTACATCCTTCTGAATATGCTTACTGTATTCATTTCCTGGTCTCCTTTTACTATTTTCACCCCCCCCCCTCCGCCCCCATCCCTCTAATACTAAACTGGTGATGTCCTGATGTCTCAGTACTAGTATTTCATATCAACCGAGCGCTTCTTTTGGTTAAGTTGTGCCACAAATTTCTTGTCTCCACACTGCCTTTCAGTACGTTCTCATTAGTTGCGTGATTTACCCACGTAATCTTCAGCATTTTTCTGTAACACCACATTTGTAAATCTTCTATTCTCTCTTTGTCTAAACTCCCTTATTATCCATGTTTACTTTCATACATGGCTACACTTAAGAGAAATACCTTCTGCAAAGACTTCGTAATGCTTATATTTATATTCGATGTTAATTAATTTCTCTCATTCTAAAATGTATTTCTTGCCTTTGTCAGTCTACATTTTATGTCTTCTCTATTTCGGCCATCTAAGTTAGTTTGCTGCCCAAATAGCAAAACTCATCTAGTACTTTGAGTGTCTCGTTTCCTAATCTAATTACCTTAGCATCACCTGATTTAATTCGACTACATTCCATTATCCATGTTTTGATTTTGATGATGTCCATCTTACATCCCACGTTCACGACAGTGCCCATTCCGTAAACATCTTCCTACACTTTGCTGCCTGTGACAGAATTACAGTGTCATCGACAAACCTCAAAGTTTTTATTTCTTCTCCCTAAACTCTAAAACTCCTATTCCAAAAATTTTTTTGTTTCCTTCACTGCTTGTTCAATTTACAGATTGATGGACACCGGGGATAAGCTACAACCCTATCTCACTCCCTTCTCAATCACTGCTTCCTTTTCATACCTCTTATTACTGCCATCGGATTTATGTACACGTTGTAAATAGTCTTTCGTTCCCTGATTTTATTCCTGCTACTTTCAGAACTTCAGGAGGGTTATCAAAAGCCTCTTCTAAGTCTACAGAGGCTATAAACGTAAGTTTTCCTTTGTTTAACGTATCTTCGAAGATAGTCGCACGGCCAGTATTGCCTCGCGTGTTCCTGCACTTCTCCATAATCCATACTGATCTTTTCCGAATGGGCTCCTATCAGTTTTTCTATTTTTCTGTAAAGAATTCGTATTAGCATTTTGCAGTCATGACTCACTAAACTGATAGTTCACACCTGTCAGCAACAGCTTTATTTGGACTTGGAATTATGATATTCTTCCTGAAATCTGATTGTGTGTCGCCTGTCTCATATATCTTTCACACCAGATGGAAGTTTACAAGTTAGTAAATATAATTTTCAATTAGTAATTCCACTGGAACGATGCAGCTTGAAACATGGAGCTCCTTATCAGGGCAAAACTGGAGGCACATGGATATCAGAAATAATATGGACGAGTGCCTGCCATCCGATCACTTCAATGGCCTGGAGAAGGGGGAAGCTCTCCGCAGAGCGTTTACAAACATCCAGAGATTCGCAGTGGGCTTGGAGCAGATCGTCTTGGACCGGAAGGACAAAGGCGATGTGCTCGCAGAACAGTTCGCAAAAGCCGAGGACGAGCTGCGGCTGGTATTGTGCGAGCTGGTGACAGTTATGCAGCAGCTGTCAGTGGAGCTGCCAGAGAGCGTGAGTCGTGACATCATAGAAGATGCGGTGAGGCTGGAGACAGGTGATGCCCGTGACTGGGTCATCTGCCGTGACTACGTAAACGCCCTCAAGTACACCAATGCTGTCATCAACTACTTCGCAAATCCTAGCGCCTATCCTGCCTACGGAGGCTCTGCGTAGTTCCGTGTCTCCAATGCTACCGGCTTTTCCGTACACTGGTGGCATCACAGTTCCTAATGCCCGGAACTCCTATTTTGACACGTGTGGTCTATGTAAAGTAGCCATTAAAGAAACCTTATTGCTGTTATCTGTCAATGAAAATAAAGACAGAACTGAAACACAGGTGAGTTCTCGTTATAGACAGTCTATCGTCACATACACTGAGGAGCCAAAGAAACTGATACAACTGCCTAATATCGTGTAGGGTCCCCGCGAGCATGCGGAAGTACCGCAGCATGACGTGGCATGGACTCCACTAAAGTCTGATATAATGCAGGAGGGAACTGACACCATGAATCCTGCAGGGCTGTCCATAAATCAGTAAGAGTTCACGGGACTGGGATCTCTTCTAAACAGTACGTTTCAAGGCATCCCAGATATGCTCAATAATGTTTGGTAGCCAGCGGACCTGTTTAAACTCAGAAGTGTGTTCCTGGAGCCACTCTGTGGCATTTCTGGACGTGTGGGGTGTCGCGTTATTCTGCTGGAATTGCCCACGTCCGTCAGAATGTACAATGGACATCAATGGATGCATGTGATCAGACCGGTTGCTTACGTACGCACCTGCCACGATCATATATAGTCGTATCACGGGTCCCATATCACTGCAGCTGTACACGCACCACATAATTACAGAGCCTTAGCCAGCTTGAACAGCCCCTGCTGACATGCAGGGTCCATAGATTCACGAGGTTGTCTCTATATCCGAACACATCCATCCGCTCGATACGATTTGAAACGAGCCTCGTCCAAGGCTCAACTGTCATCAACAGTCCAATGTCACTGTAGACGGGCCCAGACGAGGAGTAAAGCCTTGTGTCGTGAAGTCATCAAGGTTACATGAGTAGGCCTTCGACTCCGAAAGCCCATATCGATGATGTTTCGTTGGTCATGCTGACACTCGCTGATGGCCCAGCGTTGAAACCTGCAGCAATTTGCGGAAGGGTTGCGCCTTTGTCACATTGAACGATTCTTTTCATTTGTCGTTGGTCCCGTTCTTGCAGGATCTTTTTCCGGCCGCAGAAATGTCGTAGATTTAATGTTTTACCGGATTCCTGATAGTCATGGTATGTATTTGTGAAATGGTCGCACAGGAAAATCCCCACTTCATCGCTACCTCGGTGATGGTGTGTCCCATCGCTCGTGCGCCGACTATAACTCCGTCTTCAGACTCATTTAAATCTTTGTGAACTGCCATTGTAGCTGCAGTAACCGATCTAACAACTGCGCCAGATACTTGTTGTCCTATATAGGTGTTGCCGACAGCAGCGCCCTATTCTGCCTGTTTACATATCTCTGTATTTGAAAACGTATGCCTGTACCAGTTTCTTTGCTTCTTCAGTGTATAATCGGTCATCGAAATGTAAAATACGAGAACTGTTTACGGTATTGACGTTTTCTAAAGAAATCGCAACTGTTACAGTGACCACTGAAGATATTTTGGAATAATCCGAACCGTGCATGTTCTGAAAAAGACTTTTATTGGTTCAAATGGCTCTGATCACTCTGGGACTTAACTTCCGAGGTCATCAGTCCCCTAGAACTTAGAACCACTTAAACCTAACTAACCTAAGGACATCACACACATCCATGCCCGAGGCAGGATTCGAACCTGCGACCGTAGCAGTCGCGCAGTTCCAGAATATAGCGCCTAGAACCGCTCGGCCACTCCGGCCGGCCAGACTTTTATTGCAGTCGCAAATGCCGTTATGTAACATGTATTTTAGTTAAATAATTAAAATACGTACCGGTCCTCTTTACGTTCAGTTCTCTGTTTTGCTCACGAATAACGGGCGTTTCTGTCTTACGGGCTACAGTATTTTAGAAGGGGGAAAAAAACGAGCCGGACTTTACGGACAATTTGGCGTGGAGCGGTCCGCGGCAGTAGAGAAGCTTTCCCCCACCCTAAACGGTCCCCAGTGGGCGCAGCCTCGCTGAGATATTCTTCCACCAGATTGAATAAAACCTACCTGTAATAGCCCTCTGGGAGCAGGGGCCGGCTCCCAGGGCGCTTTGCACCTCTCTTTGTTCCCGGCACGTGAAGACAGACAAGCGGCACTTACCGTAAAAATTTACGTGCCGTGTCACGAAAGTGCTGTTCTCCTCTGCCTCGCTGACAAGAGCGCTCTCGACGGTACTTTGCGTACCGAGAGCCGCTACGCACAATTTCCCAGAAAACGGAACGCTACCAGGTGATTAACGCTGACGGCTCGAGAGCTCTGACTATCCAGAGTGTTCCCGTTTTGGTGCCATTTCACTCCTGAAACTGTGTGTGTCGGTGTCGTACTGCTTCCGCTACATTATCCAAAGATAAATATTGAATTCTTCAGCTGTTTGCTCTGAATCGTTTCGTTAGTTCGCTGGCGCGCCGCTCGACGGTCTTTTGTTTTCCCAAAGTATCGTATCTCTGACAGGCAGCACCGCTTGGATGGACTCCGCATTTTCTCTGAATTGCTACGCGAGGTGTATCGCGCTCAGTTCAGGGATTTCGCCTCGCGAGAATAAATGAGAGGCCTCGTCGCTAATTCTAGTTAGCGGAAAAACGCCGTTAAGGGAGCAAGTTTCTGACGTTGTATTCGATATTTAGATCGGACATTTTCTGGGATAGCAAGGCACCACACAGAGATCGGATTTTTGTATTTTTTTATATTTGTAGTGTGAGAACTAACACTTGGTTTAAGGATCATGAAAGAAGGTTGTATACCTGGAAGAATCCTGGAGATCCTAAAAGGTATCACATAGATTATATAATGGTAAGACAGAGATTTAGGAACCAGGTTTTAAATTGTAAGACATTTCCAGGGGCAGATGTGGATTCTGACCACAATCTATTGGTTATGACCTGCAGATTGAAACTGAAGAAACTGCAAAAAGGTGGGAATTTAAGGAGATGGGACCTGGATAAACTAAAAGAACCAGAGGTGGTACAGAGATTCAGGGAGAGCATAAGGGAGCAATTGACAGGAATGGGGGAAATAAATACAGTAGAAGAAGAATGGGTAGCTTTGAGGGATGAAGTAGTGAAGGCAGCAGAGAATCAAGTAGGTAAAAAGACGAGGGCTAGTAGATATCCTTGGGTAACAGAAGAAATATTGAATTTAATTGATGAAAGGAGAAAATATAAAAATGCAGTAAGTGAAACAGGCAAAAAGGAATACAAACGTCTCAAAAATGAGATCGACAGGAAGTGCAAAATGGCTAAGCAGGGATGGTTAGAGGACAAATGTAAGGATGTAGAGGCCTATCTCACTAGGGGTAAGATAGATACCGCCTACAGGAAAATTAAAGAGACCTTTGGAGATAAGAGAACGACTTGTATGAATATCAAGAGCTCAGATGGAAACCCAGTTCTAAGCAAAGAAGGGAAAGCAGAAAGGTGGAAGGAGTATATTGAGGGTCTATACAAGGGCGATGTACTTGAGGACAAAATTATGGAAATGGAAGAGAATGTAGATGAAGATGAAATGGGAGATACGATACTTCGTGAAGCGTTTGACAGAGCACTGAAAGACCTGAGTCGAAACAAGGCCCCCGGAGTAGACAATATTCCATTGGAACTACTGACGGCCGTGGGAGAGCCAGTCCTGACAAAACTCTACCATCTGGTGAGCAAGATGTATGAAACAGGCGAAATACCCTCTGACTTCAAGATGAATATAATAATTCCAATCCCAAAGAAAGCAGGTGTTGACAGATGTGAAAATTACCGAACTATCAGCTTAATAAGTCACAGCTGCAAAATACTAACACGAATTCTTTACAGACGAATGGAAAAACTAGTAGAAGCCAACCTCGGGGAAGATCAGTTTGGATTCCGTAGAAACACTGGAACACGTGAGGCAATACTGACCTTACGACTTATCTTAGAAGAAAGATTAAGGAAAGGCAAACCACCGTTTCTAGCATTTGTAGACTTAGAGAAAGCTTTTGACAATGTTGACTGGAATACTCTTTTAAATTCTAGAGGTGGCAGGGGTAAAATACAGGGAGCGAAAGGCTATTTACAATTTGTACAGAAACCAGATGGCAGTTATAAGAGTCGAGGGACATGAAAGGGAAGCAGTGGTTGGGAAGGGAGTAAGACAGGGTTGTAGCCTCTCCCCGATGTTGTTCAATCTGTATATTGAGTAAGCAGTAAAGGAAACAAAAGAAAAATTCGGAGTAGGTATTAAAATTCATGGAGAAGAAATAAAAACTTTGAGGTTCGCCGATGTCATTGTAGTTCTGTCAGAGACAGCAAAGGACTTGGAAGAGCAGTTGAATGGAATGGACAGTGTCTTGAAAGGAGGATATAAGATGAACATCAACAAAAGCAAAACAAGGATAATGGAATGTAGTCTAATTAAGTTGGGTGATGCTGAGGGAATTAGATTAGGAAATGAGGCACTTAAAGTAGTAAAGGAGTTTTGCTATTTGGGGAGTAAAATAACTGATGATGGTCGAAGTAGAGAGGATATAAAATGTAGGCTGGCAATGGCAAGGAAAGCGTTTCTGAAGAAGAGAAATTTGTTAACATCCAGTATTGATTTAAGTGTCAGGAAGTCATTTCTGAAAGTATTCGTATGGAGTGTAGCCATGTATGGAAGTGAAACATGGACGATAAATAGTTTGGACAAGAAGAGAATAGAAGCTTTCGAAATGTGGTGCTACAGAAGAATGCTGAAGATTAGATGGGTAGATCACATAACTAATGAGGAAGTATTGAATAGGATTGGGGAGAAGAGAAGTTTGTAGCACAACTTGACCAGAAGAAGGGATCGGTTGGTAGGACATGTTCTGAGGCATCAAGGGATCACCAATTTAGTATTGGAGGGCAGCGTGGAGGGTAAAAATCGTAGAGGGAGACCAAGAGATGAATACACTAAGCAGATTCAGAAGGATGTGGGTTGCAGTAGGTACTGGGAGATGAAAAGGCTTGCACAGGATAGAGTAGCATGGAGAGCTGCATCAAACCAGTCTCAGGACTGAAGATCACAACAACAACAACAACAGTGTGAGAAGTACCGATGATCAAAGCATCTCGATTCAGCTCTCAAAAACTCTCCATAAGATCGACGTTGAAATTTTCCGAGAATCTTTAATTCCGTAACTCATGGCGTAGTTTCTGATTGTGCCACATGGCTCTGTGCTAGAATGCGTGTCTGCAGTAATGGCGGCCTGGATTCTATTGCCGGCCTATGTGACTTTTAGCAGTGCTGCCCGTCCTACGAGCATCTCCGTGAAGCGTTAAATACATAAAGATGAAAGAAATTAGTTTTTACTTATTTAAAAAATTTCTAGTAACATTTATTTAAGATCGGTAATTAGAAACTTACGTTTTGCGCTGCTATATGTTTTGAAATAAGAAGACGCACATTTTCATTATAATGATAGAAATGTGTAATTAACATGTGCTGATGAAGTTTATGTTTAAAAGTTGTAGGTGCTCTGTCTGAATGGAAAATTAAAAAAAAAAATTATCTCCGAAACGAGACTCGAATCGGTGCTCGTTTGCTAACGACCTTTTTTTCATCCTTAAATATTTTAAGGTTCACGCGAACGCTGGTAGAACATACACCATGGTTAAAAAACCTTGCAACATTATGGAATGGAGTCTTGGCCACCCACACTGCAGGCGGGTTTTCTACCAGAGAGCCATGTGACCCGTCTACAGCATCGGCTGTTAATTACTGAATTAAAGACGCTCGGAATATTTGAAAGTAGATTTTTTCAACAATCTTAAGCAGTTGCAATGAACGAGTTTGTCGATTGGTATTTCAGTTCTGAACTACATGTACGATAAATTTACAAAAATACAAATTCCTTTTGCCGTGAGGTTTCCTTGTAAGTTTAGCTTGCTGTTGTGTAGTTTTCATCACGTTGCTACACATCTCGGTGAGATTGCCACGTGTTCCTAACTTACATCAAACGTCTAAAGTGTGTTTTAACTGATTTGTTTATCAAGTGACGTTATCGCTGACTAAATTATTGTTTGTTAAATTAGTAATGGCATGCAGCATTCCTTTGTGCAGTGTTTCGAAACACGTCAATATTTACCACTTGTGTGTAATCTCACCTGTGAGCATTCGAGGCTCTCTCTCTCTCTCTCTCTCTCTCTCTCTCTCTCTCTCTCTCTCTCTATCTCCCTCCCTCCCTCCCCCTGTTTCTCTCCCTCTCTCACAGCTATTGGTCAGCAGATTGCTTTGATGGTATTTTCTTTTTTTCTTTTTTTTTAAGAAAAATTAGGAACTTCTTAGTATTTGTCGTTTGTGCCAAATTTGAGACGCTTTGCTGTCAACCACATGGCGCTACGTTTTCTGTAGTTGGAGTGTAATTTGGTTATATACAAATTTCGCTGCTTCTCCCCGTGTAGACGGAAAACCATCTACCATATGGGTACCCATCTTTATAGGAATGCTGCAGGATTTGCGCTGTTAGCAGCGTATAAGTTGACGTTACGGACTGGTACTGGTACGCCGACGTAGGATGGAAACACAAGCGTCAGTGCACATAACAGAAGTAGACAACCCATGGTTCTGGACAAGGTGAGGAGGGCTGTACTAGTATAGCTATTTTATAAAGTAACAGCAATAATACTGCTACTTTTCGCGAGTATCGACGCATTAAAGGGATACCGAAAAGTCCTCTTTCCGCACCGGAGTTGAAGGACACGATTCGGCAGTTCGAATTAATTGGCGATTGAGGAATAGCTCCTGGAAAAGGCTGACGGCCAGTTGCCCCACAAACTGTTAAAGGAGTTACTGTTTCCATGGCTGAGAATGCTGCATGCAGTGTGTGATCTTCAACCGATGCACGAGCTTTGTCACGACAACTGAAGATTTCATCGTGCACTGCTGTTTGGGGAAACAGTAGAGCAAACTCTAGTGCGGTTCCATGCTATCGTGGAAGCAGAAGGTCATCACATGGAACAACGTTTATAATATGGAACGTAAACATGCTTCGGAATGAACAAAATTTACCCTCTGATGTGGAAAGTAAAACGTGCTGCTTTCAATAGCTAATCGTTATTTCTCTTCCGCATGTTCGTATACATGTTTCCACAATGTTTCCTTGTCCTATGATCACTCCATTTTCCCGGAGGCCCTCTCAACTAGTGAAAGTTTGATCATAACCACGTCGTACTTCAGTACAAGGTCATCTTTACCCATTATATGAACATTTGTCTATTCCTTATATTAAAATTTCCTTATGTTTGAGCATGAAACCACATGGTCTTACGACTGCACCAGCAGTACTGGGCCTTACGTGACACTTGGCTCCACTCTTACGGTTATTTCCAACAGGAAATGCAAACAATTTTTTACCACCACGCATTTGTCCTACGAAATATTTTCTGCTCCGTTGTAAGTGTTGGTTTTCGTGTTTATCGCTGCATGCAGTTTATTCTGCAGTAACGTCTTTAGATCGGTATACCACGTAATTACGTTGATAACCCATAAAATTTAAAAGTTCATCTTTTTTGATACATCGCTTCAGATATTGCCAACAGAAAGAATATTTCCATTGCATGGCTGTTCGTCAATAAGAGGAGATTTTCTACACGACGCATAATTAGGTTAGTAGAATTCCGTGCTAATATCAGTTAATCAATTTAAATCACAATAACATCCTTGAAATCCACGTAGTGCTTGTAAAAGCCTAACACTTTGTCGCTGGCGTTGACAAAACACATACCGTTATCACAGGTTTCTGCTTGAAAACTGATCATAATTCTCCTTAAAAGTCGTTTTCAAATTTCGGTTGGGCCTCAGAAGAGTGTTCCCGGACGTGTGGGGCGTCGCGTTGTCCTGCTGGAATTGCCCAAGTCCATCAGAATGCACAATGCACATGGACGGATGCAGGTGATCAGAGAGGATATCACGTACGTGTCACCTGTTACAGTCGTATCTAGACATATCATGGGTTCCATATTACTCCAAGTAAGTAAAGTCAGAAGACAATGGTTTACCTTCAAAGTAATTATGACATTTTCAGAAAGGAGCTGTTGGTTCATATCACATTTCTACATAAAATAAAAGAAAATACTAGACTTCACAAAAGATTTAAGTCTACTGAGAAGAATATAAATAGACAACAGGGTCGCACGCGTGATTATTTTGAAATTCGAAAGAGACTGGGATAACATTTGTACATTGGTGTACTTATCAACACTACTTTCCCTTGCATAATACTCTGAAGAGCCAAATATACTGGTACACCTGCCTAATATCGTGTAGGGCGGCATCTCGTGGACTCAACTAATATCTGAAGTAATGCTGGAGTAATGGGAACTGACACCATGAATCCTGCAGGGCTGTCCATAAATTCATAAGAATACGAAGGGATGGATATCTCTTCTGAACACCACGTTGCAAGGCATCCCAGGTATACTCCATAATGTTCATGCCTGTGCAATTTGGTGGCCAGCGTAAGTGTTTAATCTCAGAAGAGTGTTCCTGGGCGTGTGGGGGGGGGGGGGGGGGGGGGGTCGCGTTGTCCTGCTGGAATTGCCCAAGTCCGTCAGAATGTTACGTACGTGTCATCTGTTACAGTAGTATCTAGACATATCACGGGTTCCATATTACTCCAACTTCACACGCCGACGCCTCCACAAGCTTGAAGAGTCCCCTCGTGATATGTAGGGTCCATGGATTCATGAGGGTGTCTCCATACCCGTACATGTTCATCCGCTCCATACAATTTGAAGCGACACTCGTCCGACCAGCCAACTTGTTTCCTGTCATCAGTCCAATGTCGGTGTTGACGGGCCCAAGCGAGGCGTAACGTTTTGTGTCGTGCAGTCATCAGGGGTACACGAGTGAGCCTCTGGCTCCGAAACCCCATATCGATGATATTTCGTTGAGTGGTTCGCAGGTAGACACTTGTTGCTGGACCAGCACTGAAATCTGCAACAATTTTCGGAAGGGTTGCGCTTCTGTCACGTTGAGCGATTCTCTTCAGTCGTCGTTGGTCCCGTTCTTCCAGGATCTTTCTCTGGTAATTTGATGTTTTACCGGATTACTGATAATCACGATACACTCGTGAAATGGTCGTATGGGAAAACCTCACTTCATCGCTACCGCGGACAGGCTGTGTCCCATCGCTCGTGCGCGAACTGTAACACCACGTTCAAACTCACTTACATCTTGATAACCTGCCATTGTAGCAGCAGTAACCGATCTAACAACTGCGCCAGACATTTGTTTAGCTATGTAAGCGTTTCCGACCGCAACACCATATTTTACCTGTTTACATATTTGTGTATTTGAAAACGCATGCCTGTACCACTTTCTTTGGCACTTAAGTGTGTAATGGGTAGTCAAACGGAATCGAAACAAAACAGATGGAAAAAAGAAGAGAAACTTTATTTTTGCGGAAGTAATCGCCATAACTGTTAATACATTAGTCCCACTGTGACAGAAGTCGATTGATGCCTTCATGGGAAAGTGTTTCTGGCTGCCTGCGGAACCATGATTGTACCCCGGCGTGAGCCTCTTCGACCTAACCAAATCGATGGCAATGAATGTCTTTTTTTCAGGCCTCAGGCCGTATGGAAATCACATGGTGAGAGATCAGGACTGTACGCAGAATGTTGAGCCGTATCCAGAATTGACCCATCACGGCAGGTTTTCGTGGACTCTTATCGTTGGCCAGACGGCGTCCACGGGCGACTCGCAAGAGGCCTGTGGCAAGCTTGTGATCTCACAGACAGTCCACCGAGAGGGCAGGCGGTGCCTAGCAGGAAAGCACGTAACGCGTGGGGCGCACGTGTGAGTCCCAGATTAGCGGCTGTGCTTTCGACGTCGGCCGCACGAGTCGCTTTCCGCCGAAGCTGGTGGTACAGCGGGAACAGTGGCCTTTTTCACCGCGGCCTAAGGACTTAGTGCTGCAAAGCGCCGTCTGTGACGGACTTCTACCACGGGACCACAAGCTGTGTGTTTATGTCTCTTCGTTAATATCCAGTGAGAAACTTTCGAAATATTTGCTTGCATTTAGCAGGGCAACAGCCCCGTTGTAACTGCAAGTTCGCAAAGTTATAACAGCCGAGTGTCTTGCAAGGTACGCCAACTTATATTACGTTCGTCGACTGGGCAGGCCTTTGAGAGAAGCCGATACCCGCTAATTATTATCCTGCTACTTAAATAACTTGATATATTTGACTAGTTTCAGTCTTCCACGGTAAGGTTTCGTTCTAATTGCGTGTTTACTATTTATTGCATTGGTCCTTCGTTGAGAGAAGCGAATATGGACGTATTGCCTTACATTCAGTACATTTTGCCGCTGTGGACTGTATTACTAACTTTTGGTGTGACTTTAACGCTCCAGCTGTGTTCGTTGTAGATGCTCCGTATGGAGTTGGGCCAGCCTGAACTCCTGGGCTGTTATTGCGATCTTTTTATTAAGTCTGGTAGTACCAGATTTACCAACCAAAGGTTTTCTGTTTCTTCCACGTGCTGCAAAATTGTGTCAACTTATAGTAATTCTCTGTTATCTCACCTGCTACTTGACTTTTTTACTTATCCTTCCTTATATTGGTAATGAGAGTGGTACTGAAGAAAGGGTGAGCAGCTATCCATATACCTAACCGCCGGAGTGTGTGACTCAGCTGTTTGCTGCCGCGAAAAATTGCGCAAGTTAATTTATTGTGCTTCTAATAGCAGTCTTGTGTACGTTATAAAGCACTCCGTATTCAGGCCACGAGTGGCCTACCGGGACCATCCGACCGCCGTGTCATCCTCAGTGGAGGATGCGGACAGGGGGGGCGTGAGGTCACCACACCGCTCTCCCGGTCGTGATGATGGTATTCTTGACTGAAGCCGCTACTATTCGGTCGAGTAGCTCCTCAATTGGCATCACGAGGCTGAGTGCACCCCGAAAAATGCCAACAGCGCATGGTGGCCTGGATGGTCACCCATCCAAGTGCCAACCACGCCCGACTGTGCTTAACTTCGGTGATTTAACGGGAGCCACTGCGGCAAGGCCGTTGCCCTTGTGTACGTTATAGAACCAGAGAATCTGGGCTACTTAGCAGAGCAGGATTTTGATCAGAGTATTTTGCAAAAGCTTCACCTTCACATTTACGATTGTTGAATATTTTTACAATTGTTGAATACATCTTTGCTTAAAACATTCTTTAAATTGATTTATATGTCAGTCAATATGCCCAGTTATGGTTGAGTTGGGTGTTTCTGTGATCTTATGAGTATTATTTCACCCACTGATAGATGTTTGTAAGTACTGAGTGTGTTGTGTGATGTCCTTAGGTTAGTTAGGTTTAAGTAGTTCTAAGTTGTAGGGGACTGATGACCATATATGTTAAGTCCCATAGTGCTCAGAGCCATTTGAACCGTCTTAAGTACTGATTGATTATATTTAAGAGCCTACACAGTTAAGGGTACGCAATTTTTTTTTTTCAAATTCTCACTGGTGTAATGCATATTTGGTAAATGTCATAAAATGTGAGTGTTCGCTTAGAAGGGCTTTCAATTTTCATGTGGGTAACTACATCCTCTGATTTTGGGGGCAATCCTATTTAAGTTTGCTCATTTGGTTAATTGTGTGAAATTATGTAATTTTAATTAATATTAGCTCAAATGTGCGCTAGCGAATGGTAACCATTTCCCACTTCTCCAAGCCTGCCTTGTCCTTCCTAGTAGATGTGTACTGAGCCGTCTCAGATGTGTCAGGGGCTTCCCTGTAAAACTTCTCCAGCGTCGCCAAAACGATCTTGGAAAAATGTGCAGGAGCATTATTCTGCAACATAATGAAGCCGTCCGTCAACATTCTTGGGCAGTTCGGACTTGATCGCACCCTTCCATTTTTCTAAGGTGTCAACGTAGCGGGCCAGCCGGTGTGGCCGTGCGGTTCTAGGCGCTACAGTCTGGAACCACGCGACCGCTACGGTCGCAGGTTCGAATCCTGCCTCGAGCATGGATGTGTGTGATGTCCTTAGGTTAGTTAGGTTTAGGTAGTTCAAAGTTCTAGAGGACTGATGACCTCAGAAGGTAATTCCCATAGTGCTCAGAGCCATTTGAACCATTCGACGGAGCGCTGTGCGTTAATTGTCACCGAGCGAGGTGGCGCAGCGGTTAGCACACTGGACTCGCATTCGGGAGGACGACGGTTCAATCCCGTCTCCGGCCATCCTGATTTAGGTTTTCCGTGATTTCCCTAAATCGCTTCAGGCAAATGCCGGGATGGTTCCTTTGAAAGGGCACGGCCGATATCCTTCCCCATCCTTCCCTCACCCGAGCTTGCGCTCCGTCTCTAATGACCTCGTTGTCGACGGGACGTTAAACACTAATCTCCTCCTCCTCCGTTAATTGTCATGCCGCACTCAAGAAGCCTATGCACAGTGGGCCCTTGTAGTTAAAGGGAAAGGTCATAATGGTATTCCCCTTAGTTGAAGTGCATGGCTGTGGGGGGGGGGGGGGGGGGGGTAAATCCATGTGCTTCCTTTGTTTGCTCTGACGCATGCTCTCCAGTCAAAACGATGACACCACGTCACGTCTCCAGCTATAATACGGCACAGGAAACGATGTTCTTGATCGTGAAACCATTTCAGTTCTGCAGTGAGTCAACATGCTGTTCAACTTCTGCGCGTCCGTCAGGCTGTGAGGAACTTGCAGCTCTGCCGTGATGTCGTGATCTGTGGCGTGAGTGAAGCAAAAGATGCACCGAAAGTCTTCCACCGTCAGCCATATGTCATTTCTGACGGCAGCATCCAGCGCTGCAGTGGCGGTAGGCGTAACGACACGGTGAGTCTGTCCTGACTGATGTATGCAGTTACTCTCGAAATCGTCCAATCCACTCATACACACGCACACGTGACATCACGTGTTCGCTATACACAGCAGACGTCCGGGCATGATTTCAGTTCCTGACACTCATTCCGCAACAAAAACCTCATGAAACCTCGGTGTTGCTCGCACACACGACTCGATGACCTCACGTCGAGCACATCTAACAGGCAAATGGCACAGTGGTGAACGTTTGTGCTGTTCCTTTCTGGTCCCAGTAGAGGGCGCTTCTAAATACTCTCCTACATTCGTTACCTGCGTCAGCGTCAACCTCTTTAAATAGTCTCGTTTTCATTTGAGAGCTCGTGATACAAGTGTGTAACCAGTGACACAGAGCAAACTCTGTGCAAAGGAAATATCCCAGAGAGAAAAGTCGAAGCCGTGTGGTATCGCTGCTTGGGAACATGGTGGTTTAGTCACGTGGAGACCTGGACCCGTGGGTGTTAGACGTGTCACCTCTGCAGTGCGTGAAGTGGCATGAATTTGATTAAATATGTGTGCTGACGATGCACAAAGAAAAACCAGTGCAGTACTCAGTATAAATGTGTGTGGCACAGACATTATTAAGACTGGTAACGCACGGCAAACTGTGAATTCTGCGTCAGTACGATTAAGTCGGTAGCGGTGACGGATGGAGAACGTGAGCAACTTTGGAGCCGGTATAATTGATTTCGACGATAAGGGGGTGCACTATTGTAGCTGGATTAGGTAAACATAACATCCACGCAATGAAGTTCACTGAAAACCACGTGCGCCGCACGGGATTATCCGAGCGGAGTAGGGCGCTACAGTCATGGACTGTGCGGCTGGTCCCGTCGCAGGTTCGAGTCCTCCCTCGGGCATGGGTGTGTGTCTGTTTGTCTAAGGATAATTTAGATTAAGCAGTGTGTAAGCTTAGAAACTGATTACCTAAGCAGTTAAGTCCCATAAGATTTCACACACATTTGAACTTTTTTTTTTTTTTTCTTTTTGAAAACCACGTGCGACTCGCCTCGTCACGCCGTCGACAGGTAGGTTCCATATGACTGTTAAACCGTCGAAGCACGGCAATATATGAGTAATTGGTTCAATACTTTGAAATTATTCATTACTTGCACCAAAACGTAATCTTTGGGCGTCCCAATACATTCGTATATTTCACTGTCCCAGAGATTGTTTAAAATACCCTGCTAGAAGAGAGATGAAGTAGAAAGATGACATTCACTGAGGACCATGTGCGACTCGCCTCGTCACACCATTCGACAGGTATGGGTTCTACATGGAACTTGCTGGCAGTTGAAAACTGTGTGTCGCACCGAGACTCGAACTCGGGAGTTTGAGGACGGCTCCTGAGTCGTACTGGTGAAGCTTAGTCGGTAGAGCACTTGCTTACGAAAGGCAAAGGTCCCGATTTCGAGTCTCGTCCAGCACACAGTTCTAAACTGTCAGGAAGTTTCATATCGGCGCACACTCCGTTGCAAAGTGAAAATTTTATTATGATTTCCATGGACAAGTAAATTGTCGAAGCGTGGCAATATATGAGTAATTGGTTCAACGCTGCGTAACTATTCATTACTTGCACCGAAACTTAATCTCTTGATAAGTAATGAATTTTTTCAATGCGTTGAACCAATTACTCGTATACTGCCGCGCTTCGACAGTTTAGCAGCGCACATTGTCCCTAGTTTCTTTGGAACTTCATTCTCTGATCTAACAGTCTATTTGTATACCTTGTCTCTGTATACGTTTCTGACTCGATTCTGAGTGACACTGACTGGTGATGTTGCTGACAACTGGATGACCCAGCCAAACTGATCTTATGTTGAGGGTAGCCGCAAAAGACATTACAACGTCCAATTATTCCAGGTACAGTGCTTCAGATGCTCAAGATCAAATAGGAAACAAGTAACTCTCACAACGGTACAGAATTCAACAGATTAGCATTACGACAACTTCCGTTCAGCATTCACACTAGGAGTTAGCTGTTACAAATGCTAATACTTTAATAATCTTCTGATCACTTTGGCACTTTGTAGTTAGCTCTGGAATGTTGTCTTAAATCGGAAATTAGAGTGGCTGTAAAGCCAGAAAAATGTTTTAACCCATTGCTGGATGACTCATGTGTGTCAGACAAGCACTAGGTTTGCCTACCCTCTCTGAGCGCGATACGTTTGTTTACTAAAATGAACACAGACTGAGCACACTGTCCACTGTGTTCATATTATTCGACTATTAGGACGCAACACAATCTCTGGTAGCTGACGTAACTTCATCCTACAGAGCTTGGACCTCTCAGCTGATCTTGATTACGGGAGGTCTGATTTTCCATGGGAATAACTGCAGTACATCCGCAGGAATGTCACAAGTGACGACCTTGTCTAGTAATGACACCACTTTTGTATAAATTATTCGTATACCTTGTTTCTGTACGTGTTTCTGACTTGAAATCCTACTGGATCGATTTGTTGTTTTTGTAGGTCAGGTATGACTTGCTTGACCCATCGTATTGTTGACTTGACTCCTTATATGTATGTCAGAATTGTGTTGGTGAGTCTTATTGGCGGTAGCATGCTGATGTGCACATAGAACTTTAACCTTTTTTTCTGACGTCTGCTGCTAGGATTCTTACCACCTCCATGATTTTTCTAGAGTGTAATCTGTATCCCTCTTCTGTCAGATTTCTCATGATTTTGCCTTCTTCCTACAGAATGTTTACTATGTTGCTTTTCGTATAGAGTGTTAGTGTCTCACTTGCATACAATATTTCAGTTTCGACTACTGTGTTGTGTCTCATCTCTGTTTGAATGGATGAGCTATTCTTATTATATATGACTTGTGTTCTGCTGTAAGCTCTCTTCATTTTATGTAGACGTGTCTTCTGTGAGATCTTTTCTCCTCCTGTAGGTCCGAGGATTTCACCTAGATATTCCAAATGTGTAACTCTGTTTATCTCACCGTCTTTTGTGACTAATTTTTGCGTGCTTAATTTTAAGCAAAAGAGTTTAGACACCTGGAAAGAGATTTGCGGTCCTACTTTTCTATCACATCCTTTTAATATTTCTAATTTCCGTGGCTGTTGGTTCGTTATCCGAAAGTATGCAACGTCGCTTGCGAAAGTTAACCTTGAAATGTCGATCTTGTCCCGGGACCATCCTAGTCGCTTCCGATTCCAGTGTCTCATTCCCTTATTCCAGGACGATGTTGAACAACAGTAGTGTCAATACGTCGCCTTGGCGTATATCAGTTTTGGGAAAGCGTCAGATATTTCCCCCATGAATTTAGCTCTCCGTGTTGTGCAGACAGTGTCTCGTAGTAGTGTTTTTGGATAGAGTTCCTGTTCTTCTAAGTTGTTGACTAAGCATTGTTGGTCAACAGAATCATATGCTTTCTTGAAACATATCAAACTTCAAATGATTGAAGTCTTCTGATAGCCTTCTATTTTAGACTTCTTTTCAGACTGAAGATTTGTTCTCTGTATGAAAAAGAGGAGGGGAAACTTGCCACGTGTTCACAAATTTTACGTTGTAACTTTTCTTGTGTTCTCTAGAGTAGGCACACTGAGAAAATTTTGTAGGTGACCTGTAAAAGAAAGATTCCTGCGTAGATGGTCACATTCGCCGTATCTCCTTTCCTATGCAGCGGGTGGATAAGTGCACATTTCCAGTCGTCAGCAGATTTTTCAGTTTGTAAGATGGTTATGATTATTTGTGTAAGTTCCTGTAAGGACTTTGGCAGGAGGTTCTTTAGTGGTTCTGCAATGATGGCGTCTTCCACCGGATGTCTTGCTGTTTTCAAATTTAAGTACACGTTTGTAGATCTCTTCACTTGTTGGTGGGTGTGATTCTGGACGGGTGGAGGTGCAGTCATGTGTTGGGAATCTGGTTTCAGGTTCAGGGCAGTTGAGGAGATCATAGAAACAACGTGGCAGTTCAGGACACTTTTCTTGATTAATTAAAGTGAGATTTCCATCCTGTTTTCTCAAGAATAAGTTTTGAGGTGTTTACCGGCAGACCTTCCTAGCGAAAATCCCGTAGATTGTCTCGTGTTGTGATGTCGGAAACTTTCGTCATTAGGATCCAGTTGCTCATTCATGTATTTTCTCTTCCTTTGCCTTAATGAGTTTTACTGCCTGTTTTCTGAACTCGTTAAAATGTGTAGATTTTTCTGGAATTATTTACTGTCGTATTCCTGGAAGGTTCGTTTGCGTCTTCCTGGTGCATTTTCACTTTCTGAGTCCCCCCGTGTATGTGTAGTGCTCTTTTTCCGTGGTATCAGTTCATGTACAATTATTGTGATCTTTCTATGGAACTCTTCCCATGTGTTTTCTAGTTGTCTTTCCCATTCCTGCTTTCTGTTGGATTCTACGATATTTTTCGTGTCAAAATTCTGTATGTGTGTTCTTTTGTGGTGGATTTTCTTCGATATAATCTGATTTTGATTCGAGTTTGGTAGTGAGCAGAATCGTCGTTTGCACGTCTGTCAACTTGAATGTCATGCATCTCTGTGCTGTGTAAGTTGTCGCTACAGGCTGTATTTCGAATTCTCCTATCTGTTCATAGGTGATCAGTGACCTCTAAAATTTTTGTTTTCACGGGGATTTCCTGAAAGATGTTCTTCAGGTTGTTCTGCTGGCGTAGTTTGATGAGTCTCATGCCATTTATATTAGTATATTTGTGTGCTAAAACTTTCCCACAGTTTCCTGGTGACGTTTTTCTCCGTCTATTTGTGCGTTGAAATCGCATAGCAAAAATGTTATGTCGTCTTTGAGGACCTTGGTCATAACTGTCACTAATGTTGCCCTGAGTTTATCTCTTGATTTGGGGTCTCTTTTGTTACCGCACTCGTGGGGGCGCGTACGTTGAGCATGATATATTTATTGTTTGCGCACTGTTGAAGAATGGTACAAATGGCTCTGAGCACTATGGGACTTAACTTCTGAGGTCATCAGTCACCTAGAACTTAGAACTGCTTAAACGTAACTAACCTAAGGACATCACACACACACCCATGCCCGAGGCAGGATTCGAACCTGCGACCGTAGCGGTCGCGCGGTTCCGGACTGAAGCGCCTACAACCGCATGGCCACACCGGCCGGCTTTGTGCGCTGTATGCCCCTTGTTATTAGCGTATAGTTTATGAGGTGACTAAACTTACTGAATTTATTATCTTCTTATATACCATGAAAACCATGCTCAGAAGTGACGCACCTGGATCTACTGTATATGCTAGATTCTGGCGCATCAGATGGGACTTAGGAAAACTATATCAAAACTGTATGTTTCCAGGGTTTTTGTGAAAACAAGTGCAGTCTCGTCGGGCAGTTTTCGGTTTACTTGTTCCTCATTATTGCCTAACTACATTGCCTAAGTACATTTGCAGACGCCATTCGAGAGATAAGGGAACAGATAAAAGTAAATTGGGTGGCATGCCGTTACATGCAGTGGCGATTCGACAGCCCACATAGTCTGTCCTACTTAGAGCTTTATGATAAATTGCCGACCGGAGTGGCCGAGCGGTTCTAGGCGCTACAGTCTGGAACCGCGCGACCGCTACGGTCGCAGGTTCGAATCCTGCCTCGGGCATGGATGTGTGTGATGTCCTTAGGTTAGTTAGGTTTAAGTAGTTCTAAGTTCTAGGGGACTGATGACCAAAGTAGTTAACTGCCACAGTGCTCAGAGCCATTTGAACCATTCATGATAAATTGCATCTTTCAGCGTTCCCTACAGAGAGAAATCAGCCATTGTACTGCACCATCTTCTTCTATCCGATGGCCAAGATACTTTTCAGTCAGTATTTGCGTTGCAACACGGTAAGAGTGTGTGGGGCAACCGCCGTGTTGGAACCACATACCCGGCGTAGGAGTATGACACCGGAATATCCCTGTGGATGGTACTAGCCGTTAGTGTAGGGCCCGTTAGACAGCGTCTGGAGCGCCATCTGCTTCCTGTAACGGCTGACGGCGAATGTCAACACGCAGTAACCCCAGTTTCATACATCGGTATCTGTTTCAAGCCGAGAGGTATGTCGAGTTTTGTGCCTACCATCTACAATTTGCGGACATCAGTGGTCTTCTGTTACCATTTGAAGAAAACTGCTGCCGAATTGCATCGAATGCTTGTCGAAGCTTCTGGTGAACAGGCTCTTGGGAAAACACAGTGTTTCGAGGGGTTCAAAAAATTAAAAAGCGGTGATTTTGACGTGAGAAATGGAGCGCGCAGGAAACCAACGAAAAAATTTGAAGAAAAAGAATTGCAGGCCTTTTTGGATGAACATGATACTCAGGCTGAAGATAAGGTGGGTAGATCACGTAACTGATGAGGAGATATTGAATAGGATTGGGGAGAATAGAAGTTTGTGACACAACTTGACTAGAAGAAGGGATCGGTTGGTAGGACATGTTTTGAGGCATCAAGGGATCACAAATTTAGCATTGGAGGACAGCGTGGAGGGTAAAAATCGTAGAGGGAGACCAAGAGATGAATACACTAAGTAGATTCAGAAAGATGTAGGTTGCAGTAGGTACTGGTAGATGAAGAAGCTTGCACAGGATAGAGTAGCATGGAGAGCTGCATCAAACCAGTCTCAGGACTGAAGACCACAACAACAACAACAACGATACTCAGGCTGAACAGGAACGTTGGGAACAATTGAATGTGACACAGAAAGCCGTTGCTCTTCTGTTGAAAGCTATTGAAAATGTGCAGAAAGTGGGAAAATAGATTCCGCATGAACTGAATGAAAACATCAAGCAAATCGAAAAACCACTTGTGAAAAGCTGTTCTTCAGATTACAAAAGAAAGACGTTTCTCCATCGAATACTGACAGGTGATGAAAAATGGATGTATTTTGAGAGCTATAGGCGTCCTAACCATGGGTGAATCCAGGGAACTCGTAGACATCCACTACAAGACCAAATCGCTGGAGTTTGGTGGGATCGGCAGGGTGTCATGTATTATGAGCTGCTAAGACCAGGTGAAACCGTTGATACTGATCGCTGGCAACAGCAAATGATCGATTTAAATCGAGCATTACCTGAAAAACGACCGAAATATAGAAAAAGGCAACACAAAGTCATATGGCTCAATGATAACGCCCAGTCACACATAGAAAAACTGGTCAGGGTAAAGATAGAGGCGTTCAGTTGGGAAATACCAGTGCAGGCGGCTTATTCTGAAGGCTTGGCTCCGTCCGATTATCATCTAGTATTTGCATCACTGGGACTGGGACATGCTGTCACTGAGCAAGGCTTCAATTTGTATGGAAATGTACGAAGTTGGCTCATTGACTGGTTCACTTCAAAAGTAGATTTTTTTTTATTTTTTTTTTTTTTTTTTTGGCGCGGCATTTATAGTCTGCCAGAGAGGTGGGAGAAATGTATAAATAGCGATGGAGATTATTTTGAATAAAACATTGTATATCAGTTTCAAACAACAGATGAGTAATTATTGCAACCAAATTCCGGTTTCATACTTCTACACCTAGTACATGGTCGATTACCCCTTGGTACCTTTTATAGAAAAACAGACATAATATCCGTAAGAAAGTGTCCATATGAATTTCCATTTTACATCTCTGGGATGAAGAAAGGTCCCAGAGTGGTATTTCCTGTGATGCCGTACCGCTTAACGCTTCACGCTCGTAGTTGTTGTACTTGACGAAGCTATCGTGGATTTTCAGCTGCAAAGTAGTACACGTTACGTCAATTTACACGTCCGTCGTTCCACGTCGGTGAAGATCACGCGTTAGAGAACCGTAGCGTTGGCTCCAAGGCGACTCAGAGAAAACCATCAAAACTACATACGACTTTGTAAATCACGTCCTCCGAGAGTCTAATATTGCTATTTCTGTCGATGCAGGATGTGAATGGCACTTCTCTGTCCGATCCCACATCCCTTGGCAAAACGTCTCATGCTACCATTCGACGTATAAAAGTAGCATGTCTAACCAACCATTGGTGTACTTGTCTGCATGCAACGAATATTGAAGCAGAAATGACTTGGCGAAAGGCCACAAGTTCTTGCTAGTTCTGCAGTGCCGACAAAGAGACCAAAGGCTGCCATGAGCATGTTTCCAACGCAACAACCGATTTCGAGGGGCTTGCCTTTCTATTTTAGAATCTTTCTTAGATTCTTTTGCGAAGAGTCCCAACTTCGGTGCGCTTCAGTCTGGAACCGCGCGACCGCTACGGTCGCAGGTTCGAATCCTGCCTCGGTCATGGATGTGTGTGATGTTCTTAGGTTAGTTAAGTTCCAGTAGTTCTACGTTCTAGGGGACTGATAACCTCAGATGTTAAGTCCCACAGTGCTCAGAGCCATTTGAACCATTTTTTCCAACTTTGATATTAACAAGCAGTATAATCTCTATACTCGTCTTTTCAAGCGGTTTTGGATGCCATTAAAAAAGTGTATCATACTAGTAAAAAAAAGTCAAATTTGTTTCAATATACAAAGAGTTCTTATTATGGGGTAGCCGGACTGTACAAGCCGATTTTGAAAATGGGAAAACCGCAAAAAAAAAGAAAAACGGCTCTGTGCGCTATGGGACCTCTGAGGTCGTCAGTCCCCTAGAACTTAGCAGGACTGTAGCGCCTAGAACCGCTCGGCCACTCCGGCGGAAAACCACAGGACAGTTGCTCGTTCTTCAGTCTTTTATTTTGTACTCCACCGGCTTCAGACACTTAGTTACATCATCTGGAGTAAAAAATAAAATCATTTAATAATTTTTCTGATTGTGTTTCCGGTCGCGCAGCAGGGGGAACGGTTCTTAAGGAATTTTTGTCCCTTTTACGCTTTCGACACGGAACCTTTGGTTCCATAACAACACTGGGGAGAGTATGACCTTAGATGATGACGTGATTTTATTTTTTACTCCAGATATTGGACTGAGCAACTGTCGTGCGGTTTCTTCATTTCTCAAAATTTTTTCACTATCTCGATACAAACTAGAGTTCGACTCTTTACCACATATCAAAGTACATGCCCCTTAGCGTGCTATCGTTTACCGAAAACCTGGCTTCGATGTCTGGAACCGTTCACATGGCTCATTACTGCCCGGAAAAAAAATCTGTACACCATTTTAGAGACTTCTAACTCACTCAAGACTTATAGTTGCAGCACTGCTCACTGAGTTAATGAAATGAATACGTTTGTAGATCAGGATACCACGCGGTTCTTTGGATATCATATGTCGACCCATGCCGAACACCTGTATTAGTTTGTGGTGTAGTCTCCAAGAACGACAGTGCAGGTATGACTCTGACATCCATTCGATCGTACAGTAGTGAATACTGACCTAGTATACTTATGCCACGTCTTCGCCACCTGCTCAAACGGTTCTGTAAAAGTTGTTGCTTGACGATTCCCACTTCTCATCCAACCATATCTCACACGTGCTCAATTGGAGCCAAGTCCCGAGCTCATGTTGACCAAGAAAATAGCTGCACGTCTCACAGAGCACGTTGAGTTTCACGGGCATTGTGTGAGCGCGCATTATCCTGTTGAAACAACACATCGCCTTCCAGCTGCAAGAACGGCAAAAGAGCGGCTCTAAGAACATTCTGCGAGTATCGAGTGCTGGTTACGTCCCCTCCAGAAACACCAAAGTTGGGCGACTGTTGTAGTTTATATCACCCCAAATCATAAGGCCTCGGGTGGGGCCAGTTTGTCTTGGAGGAATGCCTTCTACAAGACAGCTCTCACTGGGTCTCAGCAATACGCGCAAACGATCATTACTTGCTTGCAGGCAGAATCTGCTTTCATCGTTGACGACAACAGCACTTCATTCCAACTTCCAAGTGATCCTCTGACATCACCAGTCCAAGCGTGCACGTCGATGCTGTGGCATGAATGGAGGACGGGCTAGAGGTTCGTGTGCCCGTAGTCCCATTGTTAAGAACCGGTTTACAACAGGAACGCAACATGTCGAGCTTATGACGCAGTTCTACAGGACCATCTCGCCACTCGGAAGGCCACAATTTGACCCCTTCCCAACTCGATCATTTGACTGTAGGAAGCACGAGTGCATCTCTGCTGCATGGTTGCCTGCTTGCTTCAGGTGTTTCCACTACACTGGGTATTCTGGCTATAAGCCTTCCCTATTAAATGGCGGACACATCTGTCGCTCTTGTGGCTATGCCAGTACGCTATCTGTTAGTCAGCGACGCTAGAACCATTATCAGTACAACTAATATCCCACTAGTGGCTTATACCGTCTTAGAATGGAAATCGACGCCGTCTTTCCAGGTTTTCCAATTTTTTTCCGGCAGTACAGACGTGTGGGTTTGTGGTATGTGTTTCTGTGTGTTTTTGTGTGTGGATGTTTGTGTGTATGAAGTGAATATGAACGCTAACGAGCAGAAACAAATCTCTCAGTTCGATGTAAGCGAAGAAAGAAGACAATGGTTTTAGTACAAACAAAAGTGAGAACAAAATTATGTAGATGAGCCTGATAATTAGTAAAGGATTTAAACGAGACTTAGGAAGATAGCGTTGCCAAAACTCAGAAGTGCCAGAGTACGCTGGCCCACCTAGTAAGAAAAACTGAGGAACAGGGATGCTATCTGATGTGTTGGCAAATGTGCCAACACCTTGTAGATAGAGGAGCCCGAAATGCACGCTATCTAACGCAGACGGGCGTGAATTCTGGAACAGGATAAGTATTGAATGCTAATAAGAAAAGTATGCAGCTCCTCGAATACTTAACTTTTAATTATCCTTGTTGTGAATATATCATTCTTGATGAGACATTTCATACGATAACTATCAAACTATGTAAGGCTAATGGCGCCTTACTAGGTCGTAGCCATGGACTTAGCTGAAGGCTATTCTAACTGTCTCTCGGCAAATGAGAGAAAGGCTTCGTCAGTGTAGTCGATAGCAAAGTCGTCGTACAACTGGGCGAGTGCTATATCGTATCTCGAGACCTGCCTTGTGGTGGCGCTCGGTCTGCGATCACACAGTGGCGACACGCGGGTCCGACATGTACTAAATGGACCGCGGCCGATTTAAGCTACCACCTAGCAAGTGTGGTGTCTGGCGGTGACACCACACTATCACTACATCAACAATTGTTTGCAGATTTAAAATCAGACATATGTCGTTGGATTCAAAACTGCAGGTCAACTCAGAATCTCAATACGTAGAATTGAAATCGAACTATATTTATTTGAGGGCCAATGTGTTTTCTTTGAATACAAAACAGATTTCGAGAAAAATTAGCAGTGCTTCCGTGAGGAAAAACAAAAGCGGCATGAGAATGGATTTAAAGTGAAATTTCATGTTAGTCATGAAACAAATTAGTCCTAATAGACTGGAGGCTAATGAATCCATTAGCACAGCAGTAACTGTTTCGGGGAAAGATCAAAGAAATGAAGGAAATGCTCATACTGGTCTGAAGCAGCTCTCGATGCTACTATAGTCTGTGTTAGCCTCTTCATCTCTGAATATTATATTACAAAATCAATAGTCAATGGCCTCTCAGACCATGGCATGCTGTTGCTTCCGTCAGATGTTAGTACTGAACAGGATATAAAATCTGTTAAATCTGAACTCAAGAGCGTAATAAATAAGCCAAAAATTTATCATTTCAGGACACTCCTCAGAGACATTCAATGGAGTGATGTTTACAGTGCTCAAGGCATGAATGAAAAATATAGCACTTTTGCTAATAAAGTGCTTACCTTATTTGAACAGTGTTTTCCCCCAAAAATAACCCAGGTTAGAGCAAAGCCTACAAAGAAACAATGAACTACTCAAGGAATAGAGGTATTTTGTAAAACAAAAAGAAAACTATATCTGTCAATCTGAAACATCTCTAATATTAACGCTATAGCACTGGACAATAAATACTGCAAAAGAGCAAAGACTGTAATATGGACATCAAAGTAAATATATCACAAGGAAAAGATAGTCATATCAGACAAAAAAATGAAGACAATGTGGGATATAGTGAAGGATGAGACCAGTAGAACCAGACATAAAGAGGGGCATATATCATTAAGAGTAAATGATACGTCAGTGACAGATTTGTGTAGTGTTGCAGAACTTTTTAACAAATATTTTATAGGTGTTACTCAAAAGATGGGGTTGTCAGATTCTGTAGATGCGGCCATGGGATACCTCAGACCAGACATTTCAAGTAACATCCATAATATGAATTTGACCCTCACTACCCCAGCAGAAATAATATCCATCATAAAATCTTTAAAATCAAAAATGTCTAGTAGCTATGGTGAAATATTAACAAAGTTAATTACAGAATGTGATTCTGATTTAAGTAACATATCAAGATACCTGTGTAGCCAGTCATTTGTTAGTGGAATATTTCCTGAATGGTTGACTTATGCTGAAGTTAAGCCACTGTTTAAGAAGGGAGATAAAGAAATAACCTCAAATTTCGGTCCAATTACACTTTTGGCTGCATTCTCAAAAATTTTAGAAAAGGTATTGTACAATCTACTTTATAAGGATCTTATCACAAGTAACATACTGTCAAAGTCACAGTTCGGATTTCTAAAAGGTTCTGATATTGAGAAGTTTATCTAACCTACAGTGAAAATGCACTTACTGCATTAGACAAAGAATTGCAGGAACTGGTATATGTTGTGATCTATCGAAGGCATTTGACTGAATAAATCACAATATCGTTTTAAGTTAATTAGAATATTATGGTGTAACACGAAATGCTGCTAAATGGTTCCAATCTCATATCTCTGGCAGGGAACAAAGGGTGATTTTAAGAAAGAGACATGTATTAAGCTGTCAGGTATCATCCAACTGGGAAATAATTACATGTAGGGTCCCACAAGGTTTCATCTTAGGGCCCTTACTTTTTCTTGTGTATATCAACGACCTTTCATCCATAACATTACCAGAAGCCAAGTTTGTTTTGTTTGCCTATGATACAAACATTTCAACAAAAAGCAAACAAGTGTATCCTAAGAAAGATCGGGTAATAAAACATTTCTGGACATTAATCATTGGTTCCTAGCCAATTCTTCGTCACTAAACTTTGAAGAAACGTACTACATACAGTTCATAACTTCTAATGTTTGTCCCATGAGTGTATGCCTAACATATGATGACAAGCAGATAAAAGAATTTGACCGTGTTAAATTCTTTTGCTCACAGCTTGATAACAAATTCAAATGGGAGGAGCATACCACACAGTTGCTGAATCATCTAAACAAATTTCTATTTGCAATGCGAATTCTGTCAGACATAGGGGATGTGAAAATAAAAAAGCTGGCATATTATGCTTACTTTCACTGCATAATGTCAAATGGGACTATTTTTGGGGTAATTCATCAAGCCAAGCTAAAGTTTTCTGGGCACAAAAATGTGCAATAAGAGTTATACGTTGCGTGAACTCAAGACCATGCTGCAGAAGCTTGTTTAGGGAAGTAGGGATAGTAACTACTGCTTCCCAATATATTTATTCGTTAATGAAATTTGTCATTAAAAATATATCACTTTTTCAAACCAACAGCTCAGTTCATGGAATCAATACTAGAAATAAGAATAATCTACCCAAGGGTTTAAAGTCACTTACTCTTGTACAAAAAGGAGTGTATTATTCAGGAACACATTTTGTTCTATAACTTGCCAGCAGCCATAAAAAGCTTAACAACCAATGAAATTCAGTTTAAGAGAAGCCTAAAGGATTTATTGGTGGCCAACTCCTTATACTCCATTGATGAATTTATCAGTAGAACCAACTGACTTTATGTGTGTGTGCGTGTGTGTGTGTGTGTGTGTGTGTGTGTGTGTGTGTGTGTGTGTGTATGTATGTGTGTGGGTGTAAAGTACAATCTAACTTCTGCATCATTTCAGTGCCGTAATGTGTTCATCGTAAATAACTACTGTAGTAGTTCTATTACATGTTTATTACCGTATAAATAAAAAAAAACCTTTTTTTTTAAGTTAGTGCATTAATGTGATCTTAGTAAATCTACATCTACATCTACATCTATACTCCGCGAGCCACCTTACGGTGTGTGGCGGAGGGTACTTATTGTACCACTATCTGATCCCCCCTTCCTTGTTCCATTCACGAATTGTGCGTGGAAAGAACGACTGCTTGTAAGTCTCCGTATTTGCTCTAATTTCTCGGATCTTTTCGTTGTGATCATTACGCGAGATATATGTGGGCGGTAGTAATATGTTGCCCATCTCTTCCCTGAATGTGCTCTCTCGTAATTTCGATAATAAACCTCTCCGTATTGCGTAACGCCTTTCTTGAAGTGTCCGCCACTGGAGCTTGTTCAGCATCTCCGTAACGCTCTCGCGCTGACTAAATGTCCCCATGACGAATCGCGCTGCTTTTCGCTGGATCATGTCTATCTCTTCTATTAATCCAACCTGGTAAGGGTCCCATACTGATGAGCAATACTCAAGAATCGGACGAACAAGCGTTTTGTAAGCTACTTCTTTCGTCGATGAGTCACATTTTCTTAGAATTCTTCCTATGAATCTCAACCTGGCGCCTGCTTTTCCCACTATTTGTTTTATGTGATCATTCCACTTCAGATCGCTCCGGATAGTAACTCCTAAGTATTTTACGGTCGTTACCGCTTCCAATGATTTACCACCTATGGCATAATCGTACTGGAATGGATTTCTGCCCCTATGTATGCGCATTATATTACATTTATCTACGTTTAGGGAAAGCTGCCAGCTGTCGCACCATGCATTAATCCTCTGCAGGTCCTCCTGGAGTACGTACGAGTCTTCTGATGTTGCTACTTTCTTGTAGACAACCGTGTCATCTGCAAATAGCCTCACGGAGCTACCGATGTTGTCAACTAAGTCATTTATGTATATTGTAAACAATAAAGGTCCTATCACGCTTCCCTGCGGTACTCCCGAAATTACCTCTACATCTGCAGATTTTGAACCGTTAAGAATGACATGTTGTGTTCTTTCTTCTAGGAAATCCTGAATCCAATCACAAACCTGGTCCGATATTCCGTAAGCTCGTATTTTTTTCACTAAACGTAAGTGCGGAACCGTATCAAATGCCTTCCTGAAGTCCAGGAATACGGCATCAATCTGCTCGCCAGTGTCTACGGCACTGTGAATTTCTTGGGCAAATAGGGCGAGCTGAGTTTCACATGATCTCTGTTTGCGAAATCCATGTTGGTTATGATGAAGGAGATTTGTATTATCTAAGAACGTCATAATACGAGAACACAAAACATGTTCCATTATTCTACAACAGATTGACGTAAGCGAAATAGGCCTATAATTATTCGCATCTGATTTATGACCCTTCTTGAAAATGGGAACGACCTGCGCTTTCTTCCAGTCGCTAGGTACTTTACGTTCTTCCAGCGATCTACGATAAATTGCTGATAGAAAGGGGGCAAGTTCTTTAGCATAATCACTGTAGAATCTTAAGGGTATCTCGTCTGGTCCGGATGCTTTTCCGCTACTAAGTGATAGCAGTTGTTTTTCAATTCCGATATCGTTTATTTCAATATTTTCCATTTTGGCGTCCGTGCGACGGCTGAAGTCAGGGACCGTGTTACGATTTTCCGCAGTGAAACAGTTTCGGAACACTGAATGCAGTATTTCTGCCTTTCTTCGGTCGTCCTCTGTTTCGGTTCCATCGTGGTCAACGAGTGACTGAATAGGGGATTTAGATCCGCTTACCGATTTTACATATGACCAAAACTTTTTAGGGTTCTTGTTTAGATTGTTTGCCAATGTTTTATGTTCGAATTCGTTGAATGCTTCTCTCATTGCTCTCTTTACGCTCTTTTTCGCTTCGTTCAGCTTTTCCTCATCAGCTATGATTCGACTACTCTTAAACCTATGATGAAGCTTTCTTTGTTTCCGTAGTACCTTTCGTACATGATTGTTATACCACGGTGGATC
The DNA here is from genome assembly GCF_023864345.2 of Schistocerca serialis cubense. Classification (NCBI taxonomy): domain Eukaryota; kingdom Metazoa; phylum Arthropoda; class Insecta; order Orthoptera; family Acrididae; genus Schistocerca; species Schistocerca serialis. The sequence goes on from NC_064646.1 coordinate 23,600,833, forward strand.
TTTCCCCTCGCTTTGGACCTTAGTCGGTACGAACTTATCTAAGGCGTACTGGACGATGTTTCTGAATTTTTTCCATTTTTGTTCCACATCCTCTTCCTCAGAAATGAACGTTTGATGGTGGTCACTCAGATATTCTGCGATTTGTGCCCTATCACTCTTGTTAAGCAAATATATTTTCCTTCCTTTCTTGGCATTTCTTATTACACTTGTAGTCATTGATGCAACCACTGACTTATGATCACTGATACCCTCTTCTACATTCACGGAGTCGAAAAGTTGTAAAATGATCCTTACATATAGTGTTCATTAAAAATTAATAAAAATGACAGTCATTGCACTTGGGACCTGTGGAAAGTACATTAGCTTATTTCTTTGATTATAAATATTTGTCATGTATTATTGTTTTTCTGATATGTTCTGTATCCTGAAGAACCTTCTCACTACGGATTAATTGGAATGAAAGTAAATCTCATCTAACCTAATCTAATAACTACTGCAGCCTACACCCTTTTGAATCTGCTTACTGTAGTTACCTCTTGGTCTCCCATTACCATTCACGCTTGTACCCAGTACTAAATTGGTGATCCCTTGATGCCTCCGACGTGTCCTAACAACAGATCCCTTTTTCTAGTCCGTTGTGCCACAAATTCCTCTTCTCCCCAGTTCTGTTCAGTACCTCTTCATTAGTCAAGTGATCTGCCCGTCTAATCTTCAGTGTTCTTCTGTAGCACCACATTTCGAAAGCTTCTATTCTCTTCTAGTCTAAACTGTCTCTGGTCCATGTTTCACTTCCATACATGGCTGCACTCCATAAAAATACTTTCAGAAAAGACTTCCAGACACCTAAATCTGTACTTAATGTTAACAAATTTCTGTTCTTCAGAAAACGCTTTCCTTGCCATAGCCAGTCAACATTTTATAGCTCCCCGCTTCGACCATCATCAGTTATTTTACTCCCCTATTAACCAAACTCATTTACTATTTTAAGTGTCTCATTTCCTAATCTAATACCGTTAGCGTCATCTGATTCAATTCGACTAAATTCCATTTTCCTTGTTTTGCTTTTGCTGATGGTCATCTTATATCCTCCTTCAAAGACAATGTGCATTCCATTCAGCTGACCTTCCAGGTCGTTCTCTGTCTCTGACAGAATCACCTTGTCGTCGGGCAAACTTCAAAGCTTTTATTCCTTCTCCATGGATTTTAATTCCTACGCCAAACTTTTCTTTTGTTCCCTTTACCGCTTGCTGGATATACAGATTGAATAACTACGGGGATAGGCTATAGCCCTGTCTCACTCCCTTCACAACCACTGCTTCCATTTCGTGCAGCTCGACTCTTATAGGATCAGTATTGCCTCTCGTGTTCCAATATTTCTACTGAACCCAAATTGATCTTCCCAGAGGTCAGCTGCTACCAGTTTTCCCATTCGTCTGTAAAGAATTCGCTTTAGTATACCTCGACTTATTACACTGATAGTTCGGTAATTTTCTCAGATGTCAACAGCTGTTATTAGGTCATAAAATAAATTCCACTGGAAGCATTAAGAGGAAAGGAGAAAGCGACAGTGGAAATGAGTTGGACAAGATAAGACCAGATGAGGAATCTAACGAAGGCGATGGGAAAGAGTCTACTGTTGGTGCGGACACGGATAGTGAAGTGGGAACAATACAAATGGCAAAACTGTAACCGAAAGAACTGGAGCACGAGTCGAATGAGAAGGCGAGTTAAGAATTTTCTACAAAATGAAGGGCGTGGTAGGATATGCCATAGATTCAAAAAATGACAGAAGAAAATAGATCTTGGAGAGTATAGTTAAGAATGGAAAGGAGCAGAATATGATCTTAAGAAGGAAAGGTGGAAGAAACACCCGATAATTGATTGACAGTAGCGTTGGTGGGTCACTAACTTCCTAATAAGCATAAGAAAATCAAGGATCAGGGAATTCACAATTTATGTGAGCTAGTGAGTGGATTACATGGCTTCCCAGATTCTTCATAGTTTTCTTTCAGTTTCTTTTTCTAAACGGCAATCTCTGATATCTGTAAATCTGTCAGTGAACTTCTACTGTGGAAACTACCCAGGGATTCAAATACGAATAACAATGGTGGGTGGATAAGAAGAATGAAAGCCATCGATTAGAAACCATGGAAGGAATAATTGTGGAGAATAGCCACGGAGTAGACACAGACCAATAAAGCCAATATATAGACAAAGAAAATAAACTTAAAAAGGGAACATGACGGAACGAAAATATCGAAAATGTAAAAGTAGTGAAGAGTTATATTGAGTTGACAGAAGTCATGGGATATCTCCTAACATCGTGTCATACTACTTTTTGCCCGGTGTAGTGCAGCAGTTCGACATGGCCTGGACTGAATAAGTCGTTGGAAGTCCCCTGCAGAAATATTTAGCCATACTGCCTCTGCTGCAGTCCCTAATTGCGAAAATCGTTCCATTGCAGGATTTTGTGTACGAACTGATCTCTCGCTTATGTCCCATAAATCTTCCATGGAATCCATTTCGGACGATCAGGGTGGCCAAATTATTCGCTCGAAGTGCCCTGAATTTTCTTCAAACCGTTCGTGAACAATTGTGGCCCGGTTGTATAGCGCATTGTCATCCATAAAAATTTCATCGCTGTTTTGAAACATGAAGTCCGCGAACGGCTGCAAATGGTGTCCAAGTTGCTAAACACAACTATTTCCAGTCATCGATCGGTTCATTACGCGCATTTCATTCCATATAAACACATCCCATAGCATAATGGAACCACAACCAGCTTGCACAGTGCCCTGTTGACGAACTGAATCCACGGCAACGTGGGATCTGAGCCACACTCGAACCGTACCATCAAATCGTACCAACTGAAATCGGGACTCATCTGATTGGGTCACCGTTCTTCAGCTGTCTAGGGTCCAAACGATATTGTCAATAGCCAAAGATAGGAGCTGCAGGCGATTTCATGCTATTGGCAAAAGCACTCTAGTCGGTCGTCCGCTGCCTTAGCCCATTAGCGTCGGGTTTCGCTGCACTGTCCTAACGAGTACGTTTGTCGTACGTCCCAGTCTAATTTCTGCGGTTACTTCAGGCAATGGTGCTTGTCTTTAAGCACTGCCAACTCTACGCAAATGTCGCTGCTTTCCCTCGATGAGTGTAGGCCGTCGGCCACTGCGTTGCCCGTGGTGAGAGGTAATGCTTGAAATTTGGTGTTCTCGGCGTATTCTTATCACTGCGGATCTCAGAATGCTCAATTCCTTATCGATTTACGAAACTGAGTGTACCATGGTCTAGCTCCAACCACCATTCTGCGTTCAAAGTCTGTGAATTTCTGTCGTACAGTCATAATCTCGCCGGAAACTTTTCCATGTATCACCTGAGTAGAAATGACATCTCCACCAATTCACTGCCCTATTATACCTTGTGTACGCTTTATTTACCGCAATCAGTAGATGTGCTTATCGCAAACCAGTGAGTTTTGTCACCTCACTGTAGTAAAGACGGTTAACCGACCTACAATCTGGGAGCCGTTGCTGAATTAAAAGAGCTTAAGCGGCAATTAATATGCAAAAAACGTCGACCAAAATGATATAAAAACATTAAGATGAACGGAGAAAATTCATGGAGAAGAAGTAAAAACTTTGAGGTTCGCCGATGACATTGTAATTCTGTCAGAGACAGCAAAGGACTTGGAAGAGCAGTTGAACGGAATGAACAGTGTCTTGAAAGGAGGATATAAGATGAACATCAACAAAAGCAAAACAAGGATAATGGAATGTAGTAAAATTAAATCGGGTGATGCTGAGGGAATAAGATTGGGAAATGAGACACTTAAAGTAGTAAAGGAGTTTTGCTATTTAGGGAGTAAAATAACTGATGATGGTCGAAGTAGAGAGGATATAAAATGTAGACTGGCAATGGCAAGGAAATCGTTTCGGAAGAAGAGAAATTTGTTAACATCGAGTATAGATTTAAGTGTCAGGAAGTCGTTTCTGAAAGTATTTGTATGGAGTGTAGCCATGTATGGAAGTGAAACATGGACGATAACTAGTTTGGACAAGAAGAGAATAGAAGCTTTCGAAATGTGGTGCTACAGAAGAATGCTGAAGATAAGGTGGGTAGATCACGTAACTAATGAAGAGGTATTGAATAGGATTGGGAAGAAGAGAAGTTTGTGGCACAACTTGACTAGAAGAAGGGATCGGTTGGTAGGACATGTTTTGAGGCATCAAGGGATCACAAATTTAGCAGTGGAGGGCAGCGTGGAGGGTAAAACTCGTAGAGGGAGACCAAGAGATGAATACACTAAGTAGATTCAGAAGGATGTAGGTTGCAGTAGGTACTGGGAGATGAAGAAACTTGCACAGGATAGGGTAGCATGGAGAGCTGCATCAAACCAGTCTCAGGACTGAAGACCACAACAACAACATGATGAACGGATGTGTTCCCATGATACTGATACAGTTATACAGTGAGGACACTCAACATTAATGGCCCAGAATTACGTTGCATTATCAAAAACTACGTTGAATCATTAAGAGGAAAGTTCATGTCTACTCACTGTTATCAGATAGTAAATACACTCCTGGAAATTGAAATAAGAACACCGTGAATTCATTGTCCCAGGAAGGGGAAACTTTATTGACACATTCCTGGGGTCAGATACATCACATGATCACACTGACAGAACCACAGGCCCATAGACACAGGCAACAGAGCATGCACAATGTCGGCACTGGTACAGTGTATATCCACCTTTCGCAGCATTGCAGGCTGCTATTCTCCCATGGAGACGATCGTAGAGATGCTGGATGTAGTCCTGTGGAACGGCTTGCCATGCCATTTCTACCTGGCGCCTCAGTTGGACCAGCGTTCGTGCTGGACGTGCAGACCGCGTGAGACGACGCTTCATCCAGTCCCAAACATGCTCAATGGGGGACAGATCCGGAGATCTTGCTGGCCAGGGTAGTTGACTTACACCTTCTAGAGCGCGTTGGGTGGCACGGGATACATGTGGACGTGCATTGTCCTGTTGGAACAGCAAGTTCCCTTGCCGGTCTAGGAATGGTAGAACAATGGGTTCGATGACGGTTTGGATGTACCGTGCACTATGCAGTGTCCCCTCGACGATCACCAGTGGTGTACGGCCAGTGTTGGAGATCGCTCCCCACACCATGATGCCGGGTGTTGGCCCTGTGTGCCTCGGTCGTATGCATTCCTGATTGTGGCGCTCACCTGCACTGCGCCAAACACGCATACGACCATCATTGGCACCAAGGCAGAAGCGACTCTCATCGCTGAAGACGACACGTCTCCATTCGTCCCTCCATTCACGCCTGTCGCGACACCACTGGAGGCGGGCTGCACGATGTTGGGGCGTGAGCGGAAGACGGCCTAACGGTGTGCGGGACCGTAGCCCAGCTTCATGGAGACGGTTGCGAATGGTCCTCGCCGATACCCCAGGAGCAACAGTGTCCCTAATTTGCTGGGAAGTGGCGGTGCGGTCCCCTACGGCAGTGCGTAGGATCCTACGGTCTTGGCGTGCATCCGTGCGTCGCTGCGGTCCGGTCCCAGGTCGACGGGCACGTGCACCTTCCGCCGACCACTGGCGACAACATCGATGTACTGTGGAGATCTCACGCCCCACGTGTTGAGCAATTCGGCGGTACGTCCACCCGGCCTCCCGCATGCCCACTATACGCCCTCGCTCAAAGTCCGTCAACTGCACATACGGTTCACGTCCACGCTGTCGCGGCATGCTACCAGTGTTAAAGACTGCGATGGAGCTCCGTATGCCACGGCAAACTGGCTGACACTGACGGCGGCGGTGCACAAATGCTGCGCAGCTAGCGCCATTCGACGGCCAACACCGCTGTTCCTGGTGGGTCCGCTGTGCCGAGCGTGTGATCATTGCTTGTACAGCCCTCTCGCAGTGTCCGGAGCAAGTATGGTGGGTCTGACACACCGGTGTCAATGTGTTCCTTTTTCCATTTCCAGGAGTGTATTTCATTTTAACATAAGGACAGTTTCGCAGCTTTTCGCGTGGCTGTACCAGGTGCTGGTAAGCAGTGGCACTTTTCACAGTAAAATTTTCAACAAAATGGAAATGGCGTATGGCTAGGACCTCCCGCCGGGTAGACCGGTCACCTGGTGCAAGTCTTTTCAAGTTGACGCCACTTCGGTGACTTGCGTATTGATGGGGATGAAACGATGATGATAAGGATAATACAACACCCAGTCCTTGAGCGGAGAAAATCTCCGACCCCGCCGGGAATCGAACCCATGCCGTCAGGTATGTCATTCCGTCGCGCTGACCACTCAGCTACCAGGGGCGGACAATTTCCAAGTGAAACCTGGCCGTTACACGTTGAGATAAGCGCCTGGAATTTAATTACCTGGGTTTTCTCTTTTTTGTACATCATTCCGTACCAAGTGTGGACATGGAAATGTAGCGTAGTAAGATGGCGGCCCATCTGATATGTGCGGGAAAGTTCGACGCTATCCTACAGAATTAGAGGAGGTTTTGGTAGAATACAGTACCGTAAGTACCCAGCAGCGAGGAACGGCTGTACGGTTTGAGGCGCCATGTCACAGATTGAGTGGAAATCACGCCAGAGGTTCGAGTCCTCCCTAGGGCATGGGTATGTGTGATGTTCTTATCATAAGTTAGTTTAAGTAGTGTGTAAGTCTAGAGACCGATGACCTCAACAGTTTGGTCCCTTACGAATTCACACCGCCGCGCGGGATTAGCCGAGCGGTCTTAGGTGCTGCAGTCCTGGATTGTGCGGCTGGTCCCGGTGGAGGTTCGAGTCCTCCCTCGGGCATGGGTGTGTGTGTTTTCCCTTAGGATAATTTAGGTCAAGTAGTGTGTAAGCTTAGGGACTGATGACCTTAGCAGTTAAGTCGCATAAGATTTCACACACATTTGAACATTTTTGAACGAATTCACATCCATTTGAGCATACGAAAATAAGTACCCAGTGGAGTTGAAAAAATAGCAGCTTTCGTAGGGGAATGAATCAAAACATGATGAACGTGCCGCTGCAATAACTATGGGATTAGTGTTTAGGGTTTAATTATCATAGATTTCTGATTTTCCTTTGGCTTTAATTGATACCCTGCTTTTTTTCTCTTTCTTATTCGGATGTAATTAATATCGTGAGTTTCTCTGTTATTTGAAGGTACGTCTTACTAATACGGCTATTTTGACGTAGGGGAACTTTTTAGATACCTTCACAATAGAGACTATCTTTTAGCTGCATGTGTGGGTTTGGGATAGGCACCCGTCGTATAGGGGTAGCGTATTTCACTTTCGCCCCTATTGTTTAATCTAGTCGAGTAAAGAGCGACCGAAATAAAATTTTAATCGCACTCTACAACCTTCAAGAGGGGAATTAAAATGCGGGTTGAAAGAGTATCGCTGATGAAATTACTATCCTCAGTGTAAGTAAAGTAGGATTACAGGACCTGCTGAATGGAGTGAACTGTATAATGAGCAGAGAATAGGATTGAGAGTAACGCGAAAGAAAGATAAAGGCACTGAGTAGTATCAGAAATGAAAATAACAAGAAACTTAACATCAAAAATGGTAGCCACGAAGGAGGGTAAGTTAAGGATTTCTGCTACCTTGGTAGCAAAATAAACCATGACAGACGAAGTAAGAAAACTATTAAAAGCAGATTAGATCTGACAAAAATGGCATCCCTGGACGAGTGAGTCTACTGGTATCGAATACAGGCCTTAAGATGGAGAAGACGTTTCTGAGATTATACGTTGGAATGACAGCATTGTATCGTAGTGAACCATGGGCAGTGAGAAAACGGAAACAGAAGAGAATCGAAGCATTTGAGATGTGGTGCTTCAGGAGAAGATCGAAAATTAGTTGGGCTGATAAGATAAGGAATTAAGAGGATCTCTACAGAATCGGCGACTAAAGGAACGTATACAAAACACAGACAAGAAGAAGGGACAGAAAGATAGGATATGTGTTGAAGCATCACGAAATAACATCCAGGATACTAGCGAGAGCTGTGAAAGGAAAAGCTCGAGGGAGAAGGCAGAGATCAGAAAATATCCAGCAAACAATTGAGGACTTAATGTGCATGTAGTGCGATGAAATGACGAGGTAGGTGTGGGAAAGGAATTCGTTGCGGGCCGCCTCAAACTACTCACAGCACTGATGATTCAAAAAGAAATCGTCGTATTCCTTGGGCATCACGATTACTGTGCAAGGTCACTTAGCGGTCAAGGATTATGTAGCCATTTTGTCTGATGAAGCCCATTACGAGGTTCAATGTTTGTTCCCCAACGGTGATGCTGTTTTCCAAGACGACAGGGTAGCTGTTCGTATCGCTCGCTTCGTTCAGAACTGGTTTTGTGTTCACGTGGATGAACTGCCGCATCTCGCCTATCAACAAGAATCACTAGAACTCAATACTACTGAGCCTTTGTGGTCTACCTTTGATATAACAGTGTGTGATCGCTATTCACATGCATCGTCGTTCCCGGAATTTGCCATTATTTTGCAGGAAATATCGTATACGAGTCCCTTGAAAAACATACCTTCATCTAATCCGAAATGAATCGGGGCCCTTCTGATTGCCAAATGTTTCCCCACACCGTATGATGGATGGTGATGAGTTGTGTTTCTGGTGTTTTCATAATCTGGTCCATTTTTACGTTAGCGGCATTTGTGGAATCACGGTGTTTTTCACCTCGTGAATCCTTCATCGCAACTCCACTGATAGCGATATGGGAAGAACTGTTGTTCGGCCCTTGCCTGTGTTCACACAATATGCATTCCATGACTAGCGACTCTTATTTTTCAGTTTCTTTTTATTCGTTTCAGTGAATCATATCTCGCTATCTACAGGGACTGGACAAACTCTTCTTAAAGAAAAAAAAACAGTAGTAATCGTTAAGAAATAATTTGATACATTTCCCCGTTTCTGATTTAATTGGCAGTCAGACTGTTGCACGCGAAAATTCAAACGATCCGGCAGAGACGGTGTCACCAAAGTGTTCTTCGTTTACATTAAATGTATCCACAGTTGCGAATAAGGACAACCATCAGCAGTATAATGCAATGACGCCAGCGTCAACCATTGACCGACCGGTACTCGAACCCAGATTTTCCGCTTATCGCAAGCTGGTGCCTTACCATTTAGCTATCTAAGCACGACTCCCTGTCTCACCCAGACTTCTACATGTCTTCAGCCATCTGTCTACTCCCGTACTCGTACATCCGTTATGCACATTCCCATACAGGGGAGGCATTTTACTTGAAAGTCGTTCGCTCGCTGTCTTCTGATAAATACGATTCCGCAGTGCCTGTCTTATTCGGGTTTACGCAAGGTTCCTTCAGAAATGCATTCATATACGTAATGGGTGTACGAGTATAAGTTGTAATCACATTGATAACGACATAAAAGAGTTAGGTTCTGGCCCGGATAGCCTAATAGTAAGGCGACCGATCGCGATAAACGGGAAATCCGGTTTCGAATCCGAGTCCGGTACAGATTTATACTGTCGTCATTCAATTATACAACTGATGGTTGTCCTTCTTCGCAGCTGCGAATATATCTAATGAATTCCGTAACGACTGTAGTCGCCGCAGTGCCTGCTCCTTCGGAAGTGCATGCTTATTCGAAGAAACCTTGCATCGTAAATCGGAATAACACGGACACTGCAATATCGTATTCTTCGATTAGTTTCCCAAAGCCGAACGTGCGCCATCATCAACGCTGTAAGAACAACTGGCACTAATTGTATCTGGCAGCATGCAGGGGAAACGGCATTATCAATTATTTCCGCGCGACCTTGAAAGGGGTCTAGTGGGTTACGCTTATTTGTGGCACCCGAATAATGTAATGGTACTAATGTAAACTAAAATGAAACTGTTACATTGTAAACGATGTATGTCCCTGATGGGCTCTGTTAAGCGGATTGCTGGCTTTGCACGACCGCAGCGCCAGAGATACTTCTTGTCTGAGATTGCTGTGTTGGAGCCCGAGAGCGTTTGGCGCACAAAAGTGAGTGTTTATCAGTCTGTGAGCGAAAGACGACGCAGTAGATAGTTTCTGTGGTGTGCTCTGTAAAGCCACCAAGTGCTAGATGATAATGTAGGAATTTTCTCATACCAATACTTGAAGTCTTCTCGCAGTTAAGGTAAGGTTGTTAATTTTAATAATTAACAGCCTCAGTTGCACCATTTACCTAGAATTTACCTAGGTTTCAGTCGGGATAACCCAAGCCTCTTCAGAATAACAGTAACTACTGTTTGTCCATAGTGAACATCGTCAAGCTAAAACTACCATGTTCCAGATGTGGTTTTAGCTTGACGATGTCCACTATGGACAAACAGTAGTTACTGATATTCTGAAGAAGGTTGGGTTATCCCGACTGAAACCTAGGTAAATTCTAGGTAAACGGTGCAACTGAGGCTGTTAATTATTAAAATTAATATTTAGACAGTTGCTGAAAGGGCCGCGAAATGTTGAAGATATTAAAATATGTTAAATGTTTATTACTTTCCTTTTACCAGCTCACTTGTGCGTATGAGATGGCTGATAATTGGTAACAATAAGTTGTATGTTGAGTAATCCCAGAATATATGTAAGCAGATTTGAGATATAGACTAGATAGATATTTCGCTTTTGTAATGTTTCTAATATATTTTAACTCGGGCGTACGCAATTTGACGATTTGTCATTATGTTTTTTAGTGATGTTATACAATACTTGCTGTATAAATCTCACTCTTTGTGACTAAGCCAGCAAAGAAAGTGTTCCATTTAGTAAAAAGGATTTAATTTTTCTGAGTAATGCTATTTCAATTGTCAGATATTTTGAAAAGAATAACTTAACTTCGAATACAATTTCACTACTGAAAATGTCACTATTAGTAACTCACCCAGTTCACTACCGCTTCCCTGTTCAGGTCGTATGTTTTTCAAAAATATATAATTGTTCTTAAATGTTTTGATTTATCAGCCAAAAGAATTTCATGTATATTTCGAAGTATTACTGCCAGCACAGCGCACCGCTGAGCCTGTAGCTAGTGTACGTTTTCTTCTTCATGAGAGAGCAGAATATAATGCGATCCACCGTGCTGCTTTAGAGGCAACATAATGTTGTTTCTTTATTATGTGCACCGGGACCAAATTAATCAGTTTGAACAGGGACAGACGATTCAGTAGCTAAGGGGCTGAATGTATTTTGGAGGGACTATATTTCTTTATTGGTTTTGGGAGTTTCATAGCCCAATCACTTCTTATAAAATATTGCTAACAATAAGACAGAGTAAGCACATCACTTGCAGTTACAACGTCCTAAACGATAACGCCAGTTTTGCATGCATTCCCGGTTGAGACATCCGTTTAAGTTTTTCAACAAATTGTTTTTAAGGAACTTTAAGACCTACCATGCAACATCCTTACAAACTTTTCATACTGTTCCTGACCATCCTATATGTTTATATATGCCGAGTGTTTCTCCTAAGGGTCGTCAGATGCATTTCCTCTGGTGTTTCGGCAGATATTTGCAATTTCGTTTTTGTACTGTGCAGCTGGAGTCAGACTAATAAATTACTGTTCCTCACGTCTTTCATGTGAAGCTCAATGTCAACAGAAAGCCTCGGTTTGTCTCCCATTGAAGCCGAAATAATTTTTAAATCAGAATTTTAGGTACCCATTCGATAGAGCGTTCAAAAATTAGTTTAGTCCGATGTTCTTTTTATCGATATGATTTAACAGGAACTGTAAAACATGAAGAATAAAGAGAAATCCAGTGGCGGCTCAGCACCGCTACACGTACATTAATAGCAGACAGGGAGAACCAGGGCAGTGATGACGCTATTGGGGTTCTTGTTATTCTTCCAATTTAATTATCCATGTCAATACTTATCGATAAAACAAATATCGGTCCGGACTAATCAAGGACCACTCTATGCACTGGGAACGTAAAATTCTGCTTTAAAAACAATATTCTTTGTGACGGGAAACAACCGACGCTTTCCATCGACACAAGGGGTTTCATGTTGGTACCGACTCCCGATACACAATTCAAAAACAAAATTGCAAATATCTGCAGAAACACAAGAGAAATATCTCCTGGCGACTCTTAGCACTGGCACTGTGTGTGTATGTTCGAATGCAATCTCTTTTGCTGGCTATCATTTTTCTGTAGCATTCCCACTGTCCCTTTTGCTTTAAATTAATCAATTAGGCGATGAAACTCCTGCCAAGTGAAGCTTTCACGGACCACAGGCAGTAAATAAGCAGGCGAGTGTCATTACTCGCCTGATAAGGAAACTGTAAGAGGTAGCGATTTCTCCAATATTGTTTGTATCATTCACCAGCTGCAGAACAGTCGCTATATCCACAACCAGGTATTGTAACTTTCACATTCGTTGGCTTCGTCAACTCACAAACAAACTGATACATTTCAACTTAACCTACACCTCTGGCGAACATATACATCAGTTCGTCAGCATGACCGGAATATCTAGCTTTCACGTCTGTTCGCCAACTCACAACCAAACTGTCACATTCCAACCTCATACAACCAAACTGTCACATTCCAACCACACCACAACCTCGTAGCTCGTGACATTTCAGGAAAGAAACATTTAAATAACTGAAGAACCAAATAAACTGCTGCACTTGCCTAATATCGTGTAGGGCCTCCGAGAGCACGCACATGTGCCGCAACAAGACGTGGCCTGGACTCGACTAACGTCCGAAGTAGTGCTGGAGGGAATTGACATCACGATTCCTACAAGGCTGTCCATAAATCCGCAAGAGTACGACGAGGTGGGGATCTCGTCTGAACAGCACGTTGCAAGGCATACCTGATATACTCAATAATGTTCATGTCTGGGGAATTTGGTGGCCAGCGGAAACCTTTAAACTCAAAAGAGTGTTCCTGAAGCCACTCTGCAGTAATTCCAGATGTGACTGGTGTCGCAATGTCCTGCACGAATTGCCCAAAACCGTCGGAATGCACAATGGACTGATTGGGTGCAGGTGATCAGACAGGATGCTTCCGTAATATCAAATGTCACGGTCGCATCTAGACGTATCAGGGGTCCCATATCACTGCATCTGCACACGCTACACACCTTTAAAGAGCATCCATAAAGAGCATCCACCAGCTTGAACAGTGCCCTGCTGATATGCAGGCTCCATGGATTCATGATGTTGTCTCCATACCTGTACACGTCCATCTGCTTGATGCAAGTTGAAACGAGGCTAGTCCGATCGTGCAATATGTCTCCAGTCATCATCAGCCCAACGTCGATGTTGATGCGCCCAGGCGAGGCGTAAAGCTTTGTCTCGTGCGGTCATCATGTGTCCACGAGTGGGCCTTCGGTTCCGAAAGCCCATATCGATGATGGTTCGTTGAATGGTTCGCAGTCTGACACTTGTTGACGGCTCAGCATTGAAATCTTCAACAATTTGCGTAAGGGCTGCACTTGTGTGACATTGAACGATTCTGTTTAGTCGTTGTTGGTCGCGTTCTTGCAGGATCGTTTTCAGGCCGTAGTGATGTCGGAGATTTGGTGTTTTACCGGATTCCTGATATTCACAGTACGCTGGTGAAATGTTCGCACCGCAAAATCCCCACTTCATCGCTACCTCGGAGATGCTGTGACCCATCGCTCGTGCGCCGACTATAACACCTCGTTCAAACTCACTTAAATCTTGATAACCTGCCGGTGTAGCAGCAGTAACCGATCCAACAAGCGCGCCAGACACTTGTTGTCTCACATATACGAAGACAGTAACTTGTTCTCGAAAGAACAGTTACTGTTGATGACCGTGCAGCTTTTCCCTGGAATAAACGGTGACTAACTGGCAACCTAAGCTGCCGACAGGTGTTATTGATATACGTCGATGTGGACAGCTGAAAATATGTGCCCCGTCCGGGACTCGAACCCGGGGTCTCCTGCTTACATGGCAGACGCTCTTTCCATCTGAGCCACCGACGACACAGATGAATAGCGCGACTCCAGGGACTTATCCCTTGCACGCTTCCCGTGAGACTCACATTACCAATTGTCCACAGTTCTACATATGTATTGTACCTTATAGACATTTGCCCACCCACTCATTACTCGCGCACGATTTGGCGATTCCCGTAAGAGTTTGGGCAACCTGTGTGCATTTGCACAGACGAAGGTCAATGGCTGGGTAGCCTTTAACTATATATACGAAGACAGTAACTTGTTCTCGAAAGAACAGTTACTGTTGATGACCGTGCAGCTTTTCTCTGGAATAAATGATGACTAACTGACAACCTAAGCTGCCGACAGGTGTTGTTGATGTACCTCGATGTACAATACATATGTAAAATTGTGGACAGTTGGGAATGTGAGTCTCACGGGAAGCGTGCAAGGGATAAGTCCCTGCAGTCGCGCAGTTCATCTGTGTCCTCAGTGGCTCAGATGGATACAGCGTCTGTCATGTAAGGAGGAGATCCCGGGTTCGAGTCCCGGTCGGGGCACACATTTTCAGCTGTCCACATCGAGGTATATCAACAACACCTGTCGGCAGCTTAGGTTGTCAGTTAGTCATCACTTGTGGCCTTATATGGGCGTTTTGGACCGCTCCTTCGTATTGTGACTGTTTACATATCTCTGTATTTGAATATGGATGCCTATACCAGTTACTTTGGCACTTCAGTGTATCTGTGACGACATCTAAGAAGAGACCGGTTTGTATTTCGGTGCTAGAAATGCGTTGCCTCTTTCAGAGTGAATGTATCATCCCATAAGAAACGCGAAGCCGAAGAGTTGTTAACCTATGAGAAATAGCCGAAGGACATCATGACAGCGGCTGGTACTCACCTCCAATATCCTTCTAAAAGTGATCCACGAATAATAAAACAACTATTGTTGCTACTACTAGTAATACTACTACTACTACTGCTACTACTAATACTACCACTACTACTACTACTGTACAGGGTGTTCCATTGATAGTGACCATGCCAAATATTTCACGAAATAAGCATCAAACGAAAAAGTACAAAGAACGAAACTCATCTAGCTTGAAGGGGGAAACCAGATGGCGCTATAGCTGGCCTGCTAGATGGTGCTGCCGTAGGTGAAACGGATATCAACTGCATTTTTTAAATAGGAACCCCTATTTCAGTTACATATTCGTGTAGTACGTAGAGAAATATGAATGTTTTAGTTGGACCACTTTTTTCGCTTTGTGACAGATGGCGCTGAAATAGTCACAAACGTATAAATAAGTACGTGTATCACGTAACATTACGCCATTGCGGACGGTATTTGCTTCGTGATATATTACCCGTGTTAAAATGGACCGTTTACCAATTGCGGAAAAGGTCGCTATCGTGCTGATGTATGGCTGTTGTGATCAAAATTCCCAATGGGCGTGTGCTATGTATGCTGCTCGGTATCCTAGACGACATCATTCAAGTGTCCGGACCGTTCGCCGGATACTTACATTATTTACAGAAACAGGAAGTGTTCAGCGACATGTGAAACGTCAACCTCGACCTGCAACAAATGATGATACCCAAGTAGGTGTTTTAGCTGCTGTCGTGGCTGATCCGCATATCAGTAGCAGACAAATTGTGCGAGAATCGGGAATCTCAAAATCGTTGGTGTTGAGAATGCTATATCAACATCGACTGCACCCGTACCAGATTTCTGTGCACCAGGAATTGCATTGCGACGACTTAGAATGTCGTGTACAGTTCTGCCATTGGTCACACGAGAAATTCCGGGAAGATGACAGATTTTTTACACTCGTTATAATTAGCGATGAAGCGTCATTCACCAACAGCGGCAACGTAAACCGGCATAATATGCACTATTGGGCAACGGAAAATCCAAGATGGCTGCGACAAGTGGAACATCAGCGACCTTGGCGGGTTAATGTATTGTGGGGCATTATGGTAGGAAGGATAATTGGCCCCCATTTTATCAATGGCAATCTAAATGCTGCAATGTACGCTGATTTCCTACGTAATGTTCTACCGATGTTACTACAAGATGTTTGACTGCACAACAGAATGGGGATGTACTTCCAACATGATGGATGTCCGGCACATAGGTCGCGTGCGGTTGAAGCGGTATTGAATAGCATATTTCATGACAGGTGGATTGGTCGTCGAAGCACCATACCATGGCCCGCACGTTCACCGCATCTGACGTCCCCGGATTTCTTTATGTCGGGAAAGTTGAAGGATATTTGCTATCGTGATCTACCGACCACGCCTGACAACATACGTCAGCGCAATGTCAATGCATGTGCGAACATTACGGAAGGCGAACTACTCGCTGTTGAGAGGAATGTCGTGACACGTATTGCTAAATGCACTGAGGTTGGCGATCATCATTTTGAGCATTTATAGCATTCATGCGGTATTTTCAGGTAATCACGCTGAAATTGTCAGAAATGATAAGCACACAAAGGTACATGTATCACATTGGAACAACCGAAATAAAATGTTCAAACGTACCTACGTTCTGTATTTTAATTTAAAAAACCTACCTGTTACCAACTGTTCGTCTAAAATAGTGAGCCATAATTTTGTGACTGTTACAACGCCATTTATCACACTGCGAAAAAAGTGGTCCAATTAAAACATTCATATTTCTTTACGTACTACATGAATATGTAATAAAAAATGGGGGTTCAAATTTAAAAAAAACGGAATTGATATCCGTTTGACGTATGGCAGCGCCATCTAGCGGGTGAACCATTGCGCCATCTGGTTTCCCCCTTCAAGCTAGACAAGTTTCGTTCTTTGTAGTTTTTTCATTTGACGCTTATTTTGTCAGATTGTAAGAGGTGTATTGCTCCTGTAATATGCAATATGCCTCTCCCCGATGTTATTCAATCTGTATATTGAGCAAGCAGTAAAGGAAACAAAAGAAAAATTCGGAGTAGGTATTAAAATTCATGGAGAAGAAGTAAAAACTTTGAGGTTCGCCGATGACATT
This sequence comes from Schistocerca serialis cubense, assembly GCF_023864345.2. Taxonomy (NCBI): domain Eukaryota; kingdom Metazoa; phylum Arthropoda; class Insecta; order Orthoptera; family Acrididae; genus Schistocerca; species Schistocerca serialis. The sequence continues at coordinate 23,617,813 of NC_064646.1, forward strand.
GTAATTCTGTCAGAGACAGCAAAGGACTTGGAAGAGCAGTTGAACGGAATGGACAGTGTCCTGAAAGGAGGATATAAGATGAACATCAACAAAAGCAAAACGAGGATAATGGAATGTAGTCAAATTAAATCGGGTGATGCTGAGGGGATTAGATTAGGAAATGAGACACTTAAAGTAGTAAAGGAGTTTTGCTATTTAGGGAGTAAAATAACTGAAGATGGTCGAAGTAGAGAGGATATAAAATGTAGACTGGCAATGGCAAGGAAATCGTTTCTGAAGAAGAGAAATTTGTTAACATCGAGTATAGATTTAAGTGTCAGGAAGTCGTTTCTGAAAGTATTTGTATGGAGTGTAGCCATGTATGGAAGTGAAACATGGACGATAACCAGTTTGGACAAGAAGAGAATAGAAGCTTTCGAAATGTGGTGCTACAGAAGAATGCTGAAGATAAGGTGGGTAGATCACGTAACTAATGAGGAGGTATTGAATAGGATTGGGGAGAAGAGAAGTTTGTGGCACAACTTGACTAGAAGAAGGGATCGGTTGGTAGGACATGTTTTGAGGCATCAAGGGATCACAAATTTAGCATTGGAGGGCAGCGTGGAGGGTAAAAATCGTAGAGGGAGACCAAGAGATGAATACACTAAGCAGATTCAGAAGGATGTAGGTTGCAGTAGGTACTGGGAGATGAAGAAGCTTGCACAGGATAGAGTAGCATGGAGAGCTGCATCAAACCAGTCTCAGGACTGAAGACCACAACAACAACAATATGCAAGGTATAACAAAATCTCTGACCAGAGAGCAGTGTTGACTGCAGTACGAACTCTGTAGCTGTAGCAGCAAGTTGTTGCTAGTCTGGAGTCTGCTCTGGTCTGGTATGGCCCGATCACGATCAATGGACCATCCTGTATGAGGCGCGAAATGATTCCATGCAGGATGAACAAGGATATGCACATGCGAACTGCTCTGAGGCGATCCAAAAATGAGAGTGGGTGTCAGGCGGTAACATCGGAAGATCGTCCATGCAACCGCAGGTGGCACTACGTAGCGATGGCGGCGGCCGCGAGCTCACCGACGACGGCCATGTCGCCGGAGACGAGGTGGGTGTGGAAGGAGGGCGCGTCGGCCGACACCTCGCAGCTGTAGCGGCCGCTCAGCCCCACGTCGACCCGTGGCAGCGTGATCTGGGTCGCGTTGCTGCGGCTCTTCTGCAACACAAGCAACAGCCCGGGGGCTGCCGTCAGGCGGCCAACGAGGACCACAGTCCATACGTGTCATAACAACAGATGCACACTACTGGCCATTAAAATTGCTACACCAAGAAGAAATGCAGATGATAAACGGGTATTCATTGGACAAATATATTATTCTAGACCTGACATGTGATTACATTTTCACGAAATTTGGGTGCATAGATCCTAAGAAATCAGTACCCACAACAACCACCTCTGGCCGTAATAACGGCCTTGATACGCCTGGGCATTGAGTTAAACAGAGCTTGGATGGCGTGTACAGGTACAGCTGCCCATGCAGCTTCAACACTGTACTACAGTTCATCAAGAGTAGTGATTGGCGTATTGTGACGAGCCAGGTGATCGGCCACCATTGACCAGACGTTTTCAGTTGGTGAGAGATCTGGAGAAAGTGCTGGCCAGGGCAGCAGTCGAACATTTTCTGTATCCAGAAAGGCCCTTACAGGAAGTGCAACATGCGATCATGCATTATCCTGCTGAAATGTAGGGTTTCGCTGGGATCGAATGAAGGATAGAGCCACGGGTCGTAACACTTCTGAAATGTAACGTCCACCGTTCAATGTGCCATAAATGCGAACAAGAGGTGACCGAGACGTGCAACCAATGGCACCCCATACCATCACGCCGGGTGCTATGCCAGTATGGCGATGACGAATACACGCTTCCAATGTGCGTTCACCGCGATGTCGCCAAACACGGATGCGACCATCATGATGCTGTGAACAGAACCTGGATTCAACCGAAAAAATGACGTTTTGTCATTCGTGCATCGAGGTTCGTCGTTGAGTACACCATCGCAGGCGCTCCTGTCTGTGATCCAGCGTCAAGGGTAACCGCAGCCATGGTCTCCGAGCTGATAGTACATGCTGCTCCAAACGTCGTCGAACTGTTCATGCAGATGGTTGTGGTCTTGATAAAGTCCCAACGTGTTGGCTCCGGGATCATTGGATCTCGACCAAGGCGAGCAGCAATGTCGCAATACGATAAACCGCAATCGCGACAGGCTACAATCCGACATTTATCAAAGTCGGAAACGTCTTGGTACGCATTTCTGCTCCTTACATGATCCATCACAACAACGTTTCACGAGGCAACGCCGGTCAACTGCTGTTTGTGTGTGAGAAATCGGTTGTAAACTTTCCTCATCTCAGCCCGTTGTAGGTGTCGCCACCGGCGCCAACCTTGTGTGAACGCTCTGAAAACGTAATCATTTGCACATCGCAGCATCTTCTTCCTGGCGGTTAAATTTCGCGTCTGTAGCACGTCATCTTCGTGGTGTAGCAATTTTAAAGGCCAGTAGTGTACGTATGTATACTGACGTAAAAATAATAGCAACAGAAAAAAGGGATAATTGCAGAGTAATGAAATGTCGGAAATATATTTGTCTAGGAAACATATTTAAGTGATTAAGATCGTAAAATAACAGGTTAATGTTACTGCGTCATTGCAAATGTGAACTACTGGTACATCGATAACCGGTCTAACTGCTAGAACGTTGAGAGCAAAAATGTATGGATTGTGTTGTACATATGCCGGATGTCAGTTTGTGCAATGGAATTCCATGTCCGTTGGTCTTGTTGGGTTAGTACAGGGACGGTTAACGCTGGTTGTGGATGACGCTGGCGTATTCGTCCGATGATGTCCCGTATGTTTTCCACTGGGGATGTATCTGCTGATCAAGCAGACCAAGGCAACCTGTCGACAGTCCTCAGAGAATGTTGAGTTACAAGAGCTGTCTCTGGATGAGCGTTATCCTGTTGGAAAACATCCACTAAAATTCTCTTTATGAATGTTATCATAGCAGATCGAGTCACCAGACTGACGGACAAATTTGCAGTCAGGGTGCGTGGGATAACCACGAGAGTACTCCTCCTGCCATATGAAATCGCATCCGACACCATAACTCCAGGTGTAGGATCAGTATGTCTAGCACGTTCGTAACAGGCCCTCAGTTCGCCTCCTCCTACTCAACAAACGGCCATCACCGGCAGCGAGGGAGAATCTGCTTTCATCAGAAAACCTAACAGATATCCACTCGGCCCTCCAGTGAACTCTCGCTTGACAGTACTGAAGACTGAAGCAGCAAATGAGAGTCATTTGGGGTCAGTCGAATGCACGCTATTTTTCGTCTGGTTCGGAGCTGCCCTCGAAGTAACCAATTTGTCATAGTCGCTGTGCCACCGTGGCGCCAACTGCTGATCGATTTGCTGCTGCAGATGCGATACCATTTGCCAGAGACATACGACGAACACGATGGTCTCCCTCTCGGCAGTGCCACGTGGCCGTTTTGAGCCCAGTCTTCTTGCGACCGTACGTTTGTAACACTGCTGCCAGAAGTCCTGTACAGTGGCTACGTTCCTGCCAGGTCTTTGTGCAATACCGCAGAACGAACACCCAGCTTCTCGGGTCCAGATAAACGACCTCGTTCATATTCAGCGGGAAGTAGATACCGGCTTCTATATTGCGTTAAAGACATTCTTTACTAACCTGAATTCACCACGTCAAGTCTCAGAGGTAACTAACTCTCACGACCGTTAAAGCGCATGCTTAAAGCAAGCCAGATTTGCATCCTCGTACTGGCACTACTAGCGCCACTCTTAGGCGACTGGTCTGAAATGTGAACAGACGTCATCTTTCATTTATGTCACATAACTCCTTCCTGATGTAGCAATTCTTCCTTTAGTATAGGTTTGTAGGTACGTACGTTCCTAAAGCACTGGACCGATTTCAGCCAAACTTTCTACACATATAACTTACTATCTGGAAAGAAACAGTGTGGTGATAATAACCATCTACCTACCAAACGGGTGTGAGTGGGTGTGAAAAAGTAGTATAGCCCGCGAGGAGCGAACACCCATTTCCACTCATCCAGTATTTGGGTATGCCAGCACTTAGAGACCAGAAACAAACTTTACACATCGTTTGTAACCATTACGAAACTTTTTTGTTGTTGACGAATCCTACAAAATGATGAAAGGAGAAACGTTTACTACATTTTCGGTGTTCACGCAATGTAACAGCCGCGTAAAGAGTGGCGTTTTAATTTCTTACTTCTTGACTATTATCTCTATTCACAACACGTTTTGCAAACGGTATTCATATATCGCGCTGAACATCCATGGAAAAATTTCATGATTGTACGACACGGAATTGACGGGATATGACGGCATAAACACTGAGATGAGCGAAAAACTGACCCATCCTGCATGACGTTTTAAATTATTTCTTCTTTGCCACCAATTCTATCCACACCATATCTCGTAGATAGTATTTATATACATTACTAGGTATACCTGCAAAATTATAGCATTGCAGAACATATGATTCAGGAGATATGTCATAAACGTTGAGTTGTGTGAAAATAAAACTGCAGGGTGACATACGCTACAGCTATTGGTGAAATATGTCTAGAAACACTTGTGGAATACGTTAAATATGTTTTAAATGTGGGTAAACGAGCAAATCTACGAGTAAAAAGCCCATCCTAAACCCCTGAAACGATTTCAACGAAATTTGGGACATATGTTAGTTATGGTCTGGAAAGAAATACTGCCAGGATAAGAAACACCAGCTTCCTATTGCGACGAGCGCGATAACTTGAAGAGAGAAGAGATAGAAGGAGATGAACAGACAGTAAGAGAGAAGGGGAAGATTGACAGAGAGAGTGGAGGGGAAGATTGTCAGAGAGAGGGGAGTGTGGAGAAATAGACAGAGAAGATGGTAAGGAGGAGATCAACAGAGAGAGGAGTGGACACAAAGGGAAATAGGAGGAAACAAACATGGATAAGGGGAGGAGGAAATAGCCAGAAAGGGGGGGGGGAGGAGATGGACAGAGAGAGGAAACGAGGAGATGGATAGAGATGGGGTAAGTTTCGGACAGAGGGAGGGGAAGGAGGTGATGGACAGAGAGAGAGAGAGGTGAGAGAATGTGGACAAAGATTGGGGATTGGAGGAGGTAGACAGAGAGGGGGAGTGGTCTAGATAGAGGAGAAAAGGACGAAGGAGAAGATGGACGGAGATAGGGCGAAGGAGGAGACACACTAATAGAAAAAAGGAGTAAGTATATCCCGGCGCAACACTGAGTACTCATCTAGTAACCATAAAATAGTGCATATGTGATCACTGAATGAAAATAATTTTAGTCATATTCATAAAATTTCTGTCTAACTTAAATGTGTATTTTCAAGTGGTTCATCTTAAGCCATGTAGTGGCAGTGGTTTTAAGGCAACTAGGGAGTAACAATGGTGATAAATCTGACTCATCTCCAGCAAAATCATGGAATGGAAATGAAAAGTAGAGATGCGCTGAGGATAGTGTCCTTAACGGCATAGTTAACCTATCGTCAGTATAAATTGTATTATGAATAACATAGCCTCGATCCCATAAGATCATTAAAGTTATATGTTCCACATTACATGCTCCAGCTCTTGACATAATGAAAAACAATCTTAGAGCTTCCTAAATAAGATTCAATGTCAATGTCTGGTATATTATAAATCAGATTGATGAGGAATCAACACCTGCATCAAAACTGATTTTCAGTATATTGTCACAGAATATTCTTTGGAAGTACAATGTTTGTGTCTGAAGAGCAAGAGCCGACACATATAACTAGGATTAGCATAGTAAAAATATCTTTTATCTGTTTATTGAGGACAGTGAAAGCCGGATTACTACTCAAGCCGTGCAGAATCTACAATACTGATGACATACCACCAGACTTTCGGAAAAATATGGTCAACACAATTCCGAAGACAGAGAAGGCAGATAAGTGCGAGAAATAATGCACCATCAGCTTAAAAACTCATGCATTGAAGTTCTACATCTACATCTACATTTATACTCCGCATGTCACCCAACGGTGTGTGGCGGAGGGCACTTTACGTGCCACTGTCATTACCTCCCTTTCCTGTTCCAGTCGCGTATGGTTCGCGGTAAGAACGACTGTCTGAAAGCCTCCGTGCGCGCTCTAATCTCTCTAATTTTACATTCGTGATCTCCTCGGGAGGTATAAGTAGGGGGAAGCAATATATTCGATACCTCATCCAGAAACGCACCCTCTCGAAACCTGGCGAGCAATCTACACCGCGATGCAGAGCGCCTCTCTTGCAGAGTCTGCCACTTGAGTTTATTAAACATCTCCGTAACGCTATCACGGTTACCAAATAACCCTGTGACGAAACGCGCCGCTTTTCTTTGGATCTTCTCTATCTCCTCCGTCAAACCGATCTGGTACGGATCCCACACTGATGAGCAATACTCAAGTATAGGTCGAACGAGTGTTTTGTAAGCCACCTCCTTTGTTGATGGACTACATTTTCTAAGCACTCTCCCAATGAATCTCAACCTGGTACCCGCCTTACCAACAGTTAATTTTATATGATCATTCCACTTCAAATCGTTCCGCACGCATACTCCCAGATATTTTACAGAAGTAACTGCTACCAGTGTTTGTTCCGCTATCATATAATCATACAATAAAGGATCCTTCTTTCTATGTATTCGCAATACATTACATTTGTCTATGTTAAGGGACAGTTGCCACTCCCTGCACCAAGTGCCTATCCGCTGCAGATATTCCTGCATTTCGCTACAATTTTCTAATGCTGCAACTTCTCTGTATCCTACAGCATCATCCGCGAAAAGCCGCATGGAACTTCCGACACTATCTACTAAGTCATTTATATATATTGTGAAAAGCAATGGTCCCATAACACTCCGCTGTGGCACGCCAGAGGTTACTTTAACGTCTGTAGACGTCTCTCCATTGATAACAACATGCTGTGTTCTGTTTGCTAAAAACTCATCAATCCAGCCACACAGCTGGTCTGATATTCCGTAGGCTCTTACTTTGTTTATCAGGTGACAGTGCGGAACTGTATCGAACGCCTTCCGGAAGTCAAGAAAAATAGCATCTACCTGGGAGCCTGTATCTAATATTTTCTGGGTCTCATGAACAAATAAAGCGAGTTGGGTCTCACACGATCGCTGTTTCCGGAATCCATGTTGATTCCTACATAGTAGATTCTGGGTTTCCAAAAACGACATGATACTCGAGCAAAAAACATGTTCTAAAATTTTAGAACAGATCGACGTCAGAGATATAGGTCTATAGTTTTGCGCATCTGCTCGACGACCCTTCTTGAAGACTACCTGTGCTCTTTTCCAATCATTTGGAACCCTCCGTTCCTCTAGAGACTTGCGGTACACGGCTGTTAGAAGGGGGGCAAGTTCTTTCGCGTACTCTGTGTAGAATCGAATTGGTATCCCGTCAGGTCCAGTGGACTTTCCTCTATTGAGTGATTCCAGTTGCTTTTCTATTCCTTGGACACTTATTTCGATGTCAGCCATTTTTTCGTTTGTGCGAGGATTTAGAGAAGGAACTGCAGTGCGGACTTCCTCTGTGAAACAGCTTTGGAAAAAGGTGTTTCGTATTTCAGTTTTACGCGTGTCATCCTCTGTTTCAATGCCATCATCATCCCGGAGTGTCTGGATATGCTGTTTCGAGCCACTTACTGATTTAACGTAAGACCGGAACTTCCTAGGATTTTCTGTCAAGTCGGTACATAGAATTTTACTTTCGAATTCACTGAACGCTTCACGCATAGCCCTCCTTAAGCTAACTTTGATATCGTTTAGCCTCTGTTTGTCTAAGAGGTTTTGGCTGCGTTTAAACTTGGAGTGAAGCTCTCTTTGCTTTCGCAGTAGTTTCCTAACTTTGTTGTTGTACCACGGTGGGTTTTTCCCGTCCCTCACAGTTTTACTCGGCACGTACCTGTCTAAAACGCATTTTACGATTGCCTTGAACTTTTTCCATAAACACTCAACATTGTCAGTGTCGGAACAGAGATTTTCGTTTTGATCTGTTAGGTAGTCTGAAATCTGCCTTCTATTACTCTTGCTAAACAGATAAACCTTCCTCCCTTTTTTTATATTCCTATTAACTTCCATATTCAGGGATGCTGCAACGGCCTTATGATCACTGATTCCCTGTTCTGCACTTACAGAGTCGAAAAGTTCGGGTCTGTTTGTTATCAATAGGTCCAAGATGCTATCTCCACGAGTCGGTTCTCTGTTAAATTGCTCGAGGTAATTTTCGGATAGTGCACTCAGTATAATGTCACTCGATGCTCTGTCCCTACCACCCGTCCTAAACATCTGAGTGTCCCAGTCTATATTTGGTAAATTGAAATCTCCACCTAAGACTATAACATGCTGAGAAAATTTATGTGAAATGTATTCCAAATTTTCTCTCAGTTGTTCTGCCACTAATGCTGCTGAGTCGGGAGGTCGGCAAAAGGAGCCAATTATTAACCTAGCTCGGTTGTTGAGTGTAACCTCCACCCATAATAATTCCACAGGAACTATCCACTTCTACTTCACTACAGGATAAACTACTACTAACAGCGACGAACACTCCACCACCGGTTGCATGCAATCTATCCTTTCTAAACTCCGTCTGTACCTTTGTAAAAATTTCGGCAGAATTTATCTCTGGCTTAAGCCAGCTTTCTGTACCTATAACGATTTCAGCTTCGGTGCTTTCTATCAGCGCTTGAAGTTCTGGTACTTTCCCAACGCAGCTTCGACAGTTGACAATTACAATACCGATTGCTGCTTGGTCCCCGCATGTCCTGACTTTGCCCCGCACCCGTTGAGGCTGTTGCCCTTTCTGTACTTGCCCGAGGCCATCTAACCTAAAAAACCGCCCAGCCTACGCCACACAACCCCTGCTACCAGTGTAGCCGCTTGTTGCGTGTAGTGGACTCCTGACCTATCCAGCGGAACCCGAAACCCCACCACCCTATGGCGCAAGTCGAGGAATCTGCAGCCCACACGGTCGCAGAACCGTCTCAGCCTCTGATTCAGACCCTCCACTCGGCTCTGTACCAAAGGTCCGCAGTCAGTCCTGTCGACGATGCTGCAGATGGTGAGCTCTGCTTTCATCCCGCTAGCGAGACTGGCAGTCTTCACCAAATCAGATAGCCGCCGGAAGCCAGAGGGGATTTCCTCCGATCCATAGCGACACACATCATTGGTGCCGACATGAGCGACCACCTGCAGATGGGTGCACCCTGTACCCTTCATGGCATCCGGAAGGACTCTTTCCACATCTGAATTGAATAAAGTTCGGGTGAATAGAAAAGGAAATCGAGGATTTCTTAGGTGACTATCATCTTGGCTTTAGGAAGGCTTTAGAGAGGCGGTTCTGACGTTTTGCACTTGATAACAGATGCAAGGCTAGAAATAAGTTCATAGGTTTTGTTAATCTAAGAGGGGCGTTTAGTAAGTACCGTAAAACATTTTTTTTTTTTTCTGAAACCAGGGTGGTTATATTCAGAGTACCAATACACCCTATCATTCCTCACTCTGATGGCTACCAATTACTAATTTTCAACATAATCTCCGTTCGACATGACGGTTCTACACCACCTTACAAGGAGGACCTGTATGCCCGCAAGGTAACACTCTATTGGTCGAGGTTGGAGCCAACGTCTTGCTGCGTGAACAACCTCCCCAATATACATGTACTGCTACCTCCAGAGTGCCTCCTTCATTGGGCCAAACAGATGGAAGTTGAAGGAGCGAGATCCAGGATGTAGTTTCGATGAGCAAGAACAGTGTAATGAAGTTTTGTGAGATCCTCTCAGGTGTGCAAACTCGCGTGAAGCCTTGCGTTGTCGTGGAGAAGCAGAAGGTTATTTCCATTCTGTGGCAACGAATACACTGCAGTCGTTTCTTTAACTCCTGAGGGTAGCGAAAAAGATTTCAGAATTGATTTTTGCACCATGAGGGAGGACGTTAAGCATACTAATCAGTGGCGCCTCGTGAATATACATTCTGGGTGTTCACAAGTGCCGGCCGGAGTGGCCGTGCGGTTCTGGGCGCTTCTGTCTGAAACCGCGTGACCGCTACGGTCGCAGGTTCGAATCCTGCCTCGGGCATGGATGTGTATGATGTCCTTAGGTTAGTTAGGTTCAATTAGTTCTAAGTTCTAGGCGACTGATGACCTCAGAAATTAAGTCGCATAGTGCTCAGAGCCATTTTTGTTCACAAGTTTTTAGATTCAGATAAATTTAAGAGTGTGAAATTAACAGCATCTGCTGCATAGCAGTTATATTTATCAACAAGTGTATACAACTACAGCCACTGGCAATAATATTAAGAACAGTGGTAATAATAACACACTAATGGATATTAAAATTGATACACCACGAAGATGACGAGCTACAGACGCGAAATTTAACCGACAGGAAGAAGATGCTGTGATATGCAAATGATTAGCTTTTCAGAGCATTCACACAAGGCTGGCGCCGGTGGCAACACCTACAACGTGCTCACATGAGGAAAGTTTCCAACCGATTTCTCTTACACAAACAGGTGTTGACCGGTGTTGCCTGGTGAAAAGATGTTGTGATGCCTCGTGTAAGGACGAGAAATGCGTACCATCACGTATCCGACTTTGATAACGGTCGGACTGTAGACAATCGCTATTGCGGTTTATCATATCGCGACATTCCTGGCAGATTAAAGCTATGTGCTGGACCGAGACTCGAACGGGACCCTCACCTTCTTTCGGGCAAGGGCTCTGCCGACAGAGCTACCCAAAGGCGATTCACCAGCCATCATTACAGCTTTACTTTCCTGTTAGCATTTAAAGTAGATTCAGCACAGTTCATGCTTACACTGCACACGAAAACCGATTCTCGCACACTAAACAAGCAACTCCAAACACACAATGCCGCTGGTGGAAATAATTAAACACAAGTAGTAATGTTTACCAACATGAGTACTTGACTAGTATACAAATGAGGCGCTGACAATCTTAGGGGTCTTAAATACATCTGCGTCGATCTCACTTTTAAGTGAATAACAGAGAAACCAGTGTTACAGCTTTCCGTGAATTATCATGTATACAATGCGGGCCTACAGCGCAGATAAACCTGACTCACCATAAGATCAACAGATTTCAGAAGCGTGAATAAATGCTGCAGTCTCACAATCGACTCTGATCTGCTTTAGGCCCTTATGATTTTCAGCGTCTCAAATGAGCGGTTCTAGGCGCTTGAGTCCGGAACCGCGCTGCTGCTACGGTCGCAGGTTCGAATCCTGCCTCGGGCAAAGAATGTGTGCGATGTCCATAGGTTACTTAGGTTTAAGTAGTTCTAAGTCTATGGGACTGATGACCTAAGATGTTAAGTCCCATAGTGCTTAGAGCCATTTGAAAAATTTTTTGTACACGACTCATTCAGTAATTAAAGAGATATATTGGTCTGGAGAAAAAGCGTTTATTTTTACAAAACAATACTTTTTCTACTTTTCAACATAATCCCCTTGAACATTTATGCACTTGTTTCAACGAGCTACAAGCTTTTTTGTTCCGACTGCAAATAACTTTTTATCTTAATGTTTGAACCAATTTCCCAAAAACTTTTTCACGTCTTCGTTGTCCTGGAACCTCTTCCTACGTAATGCCTCCTCCAGTGAATCAGGCAAACGGAAATCACTAGATGGTAAATCAGGACTGTAAAGGGATTATGGCAGTACTTCCCAGACCATTTTGTCGATGGTTTCACATGTTAGTTGCGCAATATGAGTACGTGCGTTGTCTTGCTCGAGAATCACACTTCCCCTCTGAGATCCACGACGTCTCTCTCCCATAGCTGGCGTCACCTTGTTTATAAGCTAATCCGAGAAGTATTGGCTATTCATTGTACGCTGCTCTTTGACATAACCACAAAAACTGAATCTTCAGCATCCCAAAACACCGTCAACATCAATTTTCCAGCTGATTCATGGGTTTTGAATTTTTTCTTCACAGGTGAGTTGGTGTGATTCCACTACATGCTTTCCCTTTTTGATTCTGGCTCATAATACTGAACCCATGTTTCATCACAAGTTAAAATTTTGTTGAGGAAGTGCTCCCCTTCTCTTTCATAACGTTTCTTTAGCTCTGTGCACAGTGTCAACCTTGTTCCTTGCTTAGCCGCATCATCTCTTTGGGACCAATCTTGCACATGTTTTGCGTTTCTTCAGCTTGTTACAGACAATGTTATGAACTGTAGCAATACTTATTTGAATCTTATCAACTATCATTTCCACAGTCAGATAGCGATTGACTAAAATAATGCTATCAATTCGACTTTTAAGTGAGGGAGTTGAAAGTGCAACTGCTCGGTCAGAACGGTGTTCGTGAGTCTCTGAGTCGCGACCATTTTTGAACAGCTCTACCCACTTGTAAATATTTGCACAATTCATACAACCTTCATCATGAACGTTAGATATTCTACAATACATATTCACTGGTTTCTCGCCTTCAGCAAGTAGAAAACGAATAACAGAACGTTGTAAAACTAATGTGGATGCTTCAAGCGGACTCACCATCTTGAAATGTGTTTTTAAGGTTATAAACAAAACACTGTTGATACAGCGGCTAATCCGAGCTCATCTCAGTGATGTTAACTTAAAGCCAAGAAAGTACCAAACTTACCCTACTAACAGTTTTCTTCCCCAGACCAATGTGTCTTTTTAATTATTGAATGACCGTTCTTTACTGTTTGATAAAATACAAAACTTAATATACTGTATCTCATTCAGAATGCCACAAAATAGGTTTACTGGCAGTACATCTTCAACATATCCTTACATACGATCTAATTTTACTAGAGTATTTAGTGACTGAAATAGCATATCTGAGGAAAGTTCTATGATCTATCAGCATCTATTCCGAGCGAATGGGGATAAAAGTCTGCCACAGTGTGCTCCCACCTGGTGGCACCGACGTAAGCTTATAGTAGAGTGGCAAGGGGTAGCTGTGCACATCGCGAACCGTGCACGTTGTTCATCAAATCAAATCACATGTGTTTGGCCCATAAAGCAATTATGTCGGACGAGCTGCGCATGAGCAAATGCTCCTCAACTGAACGCGTGCTCGCGACTCTGTTGCCAAGCTTCATGGGGTCTCGACAAGCAGTAGCGCGGGTTGCTGCAACTATATTACGTTTACCAACAATCCATTGGACTGCCATTTTGTTTCCACTTCGAAGTGAAGAACCCATGTTTCATCGCATGTGACGATGTTCAACAAAAAGCCTCGCAACGCTCAAGCAATTCCGCATGGATGGTCGTTGCTCTTTACGGTCTTCTGTTAAGGGGCTCCGGAAAGGCTCAAAATCATGAAAAGTTCAATTTATACTTTCTTGCGTTTTCTGAATCTGCAGACTATTACCTTTTAATAGATATATAATTTATTCAATTCCGAAGACTACAACTATTTTTAAATTTTTTTGGAAATGTGTTCTACATGGGCGTGACCCACTGTGGCGCTGTTAAACTGCTGTCAAATTGTGTTATTATTAAAGTCCATGTTCATCAGGTACATTTTAGTGATGTGAGGTAAAGTATGTGGTGTGGCTAACCTGTGATGGTTCAATATATATCGCTGGTGTGATTGTCGATTGTTTCATGTTTATTTACTCTGTCGTTATCTCGAAAATATTCGTAATTAATTCTGTTTCTTGAGTCTCTGTTTTGTTGAAGTATAATAATGAGTAAAAGTAAAGTTATTAGAAATCCTCTGAAGGCTTTTTAAGAAAAGGAGAAATGTTGGAAAGCCAAAGGTATGTGTTATTACTGTAAACAATAAAGACGATAACCAAGTGAGTGAACCTAACCTCTCAAGTACACCTGCCCATAGCAGTCAAAGTGGGAAAGAAAATACTTCACAGATGAAGCTTGGTTCAATGAGTGAAAACTATGAATGTTTTATGGGCGAATCGCCCAACACTACAATGGCCAACAACAATGCAAACCAGCCACAGATTGCACACAGCACAGCCAGTGCTTTTCATACAGAGCGTTACCAATATAAAAACATAAACAGCCTACTTACAATTTTATATCCTCTCTACTTCGACCATCATCAGTTATTTTGCTCCCCAAATAGCAAAACTCCTTTACTACTTTAAGTGTCTCATTTCCTAATCTAATTCCCTCAGCATCACCCGACTTAATTCGACTACATTCCATTATCCTCGTTATGCTTTTGTTGATGTTCATCTTGTATCCTCCTTTCAAGACGCTATCCATTCCATTCAACTGCTCTTCCAAGTCCTTTGCTGTCTCTGACAGAATTACAATGTCATCGGCGAACCTCAAAGTTTTTACTTCTTCTCCATGAATTTTAATACCTACTCCGAATTTTTCTTTTGTTTCCTTTACTGCTTGCTCAATATACAGATTGAATAACATCAGGGAGAGGCTACAACCCTGTTTCACTCCTTTCCCAACCACTGCTTCCCTTTCATGCCCCTCGACTCTTATAACTGCCATCTGGTTTCTGTACAAATTGTAAATAGCCTTTCGCTCCCTGTATTTTACCCCTGCCACCTTCAGAATTTGAAAGAGAGTATTCCAGTTAACGTTGTCAAAATGTGTTGCATTAATTACTGAACGCCCCTCATAGAAAAGGTTTCTAAATATGAAACCATACAAGGTCTACGAAATTCTGAGAAAAATATGAGTAAGCTATAGGGAAAGACGGGTGATACAAAGTATGTGCCATAGCTAGAATGTAACAATGAAAATGGAAGACCACGAACAAACTACTCGGATTAAAAATTGTGTAAGACCGAGAATCCTGGCAGAATTGCCTGCAGGTCTAAATTATCCTTGGGACAAGAACCGTGTGCGTGTTGGAACAGTAAGGCGAGAGGTGGTCCCTTTCGGGACACAAATCTGGCACGTCCGGCGCGCCGTGGGGCTTAGTGGCGTATCGCTTACTAACGAGCCCTCAGCCGCGTTAATCACCACCAGGATTACAGCACCAGCCATTCGGTGTACCTGCCCTGGTAGAAGGAATCGGAGCGTTTGCCGCGACACCCATCACCACTGCTACGAATCGTTAACCAGCAACGTTTTGCGTCAGCAATTGAATATTTTGGTTGGTGCGAGGGAACAGGAGGTTACTGCTTTGGAGGCGGTACTTATGTGGGTGTATGCACATTGCATTAGCCTCTGTGTATTCACATATCCTGTCAGATGAAGTGGGCTTCGTCTGTCCACAAAAATCTTCCACGGCCAATCACTGTCCACATCCATGCGAGCCAGAAATTCTAAAGCAAAGGACTCTCTCATGCTGGCAGGTCAACAGGAAGAAACTCGTGCACATGCGTAATTTTGAATGGATAGCAAAGAACGATGTTTGGTAGGATTTTACGCACCGTGCTCAAGGGTATCTCCAACGTTAGGGCAATTCTCCGTACACTACACATTTGCACATCGCCACTCTTCTCCTGCATTGCTGTGGCCACTGCCTCCTCTGACGTCGAATCAGTTCTTTTCCTCCCTCTACCAGGATGCACACCAGAAGAACCATTCTTTTAGAATTTCCGAATCACTTTTTCCAGTCAGTCAGAAGAACGTCTGCAGAGCGACGTGGGCACATTCATCATTCTTGTGATACAGCTTTAGAAGCAGAGTGCGAGCGTGCATTGAGAGTCATGGCGAACGTCGCAGACGCGAAAGGACGGAAAGACATGTATCCAGCGCGTTTATACCAACTGCAATGGGTCGTGCGCGTGACAGGCGTTGTCATTCACGTATTCTGACACATACAGCGCCATCTATTGATCAATTTTCACACTATTTTTTTCTTTTGCCAAATGTTTTCCCCTTTCTACGATAATACTCTGTTGCAACTTGACATCATTGTAACCAGTGGTATTATTTCTATAGTATTTTGAAAGTTTACCTTTAATTATAAACACCATGTACATTAGACGCTATAGTCACAGTACCATATATCCTCTCAGATTCTTTGTAATTGTTACTGATGATACTCCTTGGCGCTTTGTGCGTATACACACACTTTACCTGATGTTGAGCTATGTGCTGAAGTAAAAAGTGCTGGAAGTGCAGGAGGACGGCGTAGGTTATCTTCAATGAGAAAGATTTCCAATAGATAGTAATAAAATGATAGTTATTGAATATGATGAAATACTCATTTCAAATGCGGCGTCTTATTGTGAAATGTCCATCAAAATTATTACAAGTCTTCTAAAACATTGTAGATCTGTCACTGTGCTTCTGAGTGATGCCTACGTAGAGTGCAAAACTGGCCTATGGTGGTTCAAAATGGCTCTGAGCACTATGGGACTTAGTATCGGAGATCATCAGTCCCCCAGACTTAGAGCTACTTCAAATCTACCTAACCAAGGACATCACATACATCCATGCCCGAGGCAGGATTCGAACCTGCAAGCGTAGCAGCAGAGCAGTTCCGGACTGAAGCGCCTAGAACCGCTCGGCCACAACGGCCGGCCACCTATGATGCCTACAGAGGCTGAGATTCCGAGACGGCGGACGAACAGCGCAGCTTGAGGACTCGGCGGTATCTGGAGACTTTACACGACTCGGCTCACTGAAGAGAACTGTCTGCCGCAGCGCAGTGCTCCAGTATTTAACGAAGCATCGACCAATCGCTGTCCACATACGTGATGCCCATGGGTTAGCATCTGCGGCCCATGGGGGACCTCGGTACAGACCGTACTGCAAACTCGTACAGCTACTGTGCTACGAGTGTTTTGAGTGCGGCTAATCGAATGTGCTTCGGTAATCTCTGGAGTTGTGAGTACCGTCACCGCAAAAAGCAAAATTTTCTTTTTGGTTTTTATTCACATTAGCAGTTCCATTAATTCAGTGTTCATGCAGCACATAATGTTCCCAACCTTACGTCAATCCCAATGACGTTCTCTGCTTCAAGCTTTCATGGTTAATTAAGGGTATGTGGATGTATGTTCGATTTTCCGCGCTGACATACATCACAGGAGCTTTCATTTCACATTAATGGAATATTTTTGCTAAATTTTCGATTTGGCTATTGGCAAGGAAAACGGTTCCAGTCCGCTTAAGTAACTTCTTTCCAGCCTACACCACCATCCAAAGTATTTCTGAAATCATTTCTCGTATCTTGCATATATTACTGAGGTACTATCAACAAATACGTGAGGAAGTGTTCCACACAATTGTTCATAAATGACTGTTGGATGGTAGCTGATGATCACCAGTAACTCGTTTGGATTCAAGCTGACAACTGGGCTTTGCGCCCATTGTGGTATTAGAGAGAGGGCATCATTCTGAGAGAGCTGATGGAATATTAGAGCTGGCGCTTAAGTACAGCTACATCTAATCAGCATTAAATAGAATTCATTGTAAAAAGGTGCCTTGGGCATGGATGTGTGTGATGTCCTTTTATGTAAAAAGGATTGGATTCTGAAACACAGGGACAAGAGAAACGGAATTAAGAAAGAATCATGATGGACACTTTTCTTCAAGTAATGCTCCACTTCTTGGACAGCCGTGGACATCCGTTTCTCTTGAAATAGGCGAATCACAGGAGCAAACGATTACATTATTTGGGTCATTAGTTGGTATCATTTGCAGTAATGAGATAACGAGATGAAGGCTATAAAACACAGTCCTGAATCTAAGGAGTGTCGAAGTGACCAGTTCAGAGGTGACCTCTGAGATCGTCGGATATTAACACAGTCTTCTTTCATGGCCTTTTCCGGGGGCCCATTTGGTATTTTTTGTGGCTGTTATAAATAAGCAGTCCATCAACTAATCATGAATGTTATACTACTAAGATTTGAATATTGCAGATTATATGCAAATTGGCGTTCAATCGGACGATAATTTTTGGTTATGGCCATAATTCGCATGGAGATATGGTTTTTAAGATGTTTCTGAACTCAATAACTTCTGTTTCTTATCAACTCTTTGCTTACCCCATCATTCACAACATGTTCAGTTTCGTATTGGTTTCCTGTACTGCGTTTGTGAAATTTTAGTGGGCGAAAATAGATGTAGGGAATGCGATGCGTTTACCGTGGGGGCTATAGTAGCCATCATTAGACTACATTCCTTTCAGTGCACTTTACATTACACAACAACGTATTGTCACAACTGAAGTATTACAGTGTGCGAAAAGGAAATGAGGAATTAACTAACAGTTTTAAACTCAAATTTTCCTGTCACAATAAAATTGTGATCGCCTGTTCACATCCATCGCCTGTGGTTGTAGCGAACAATATTGTTTAGGAAGCAAATGTTTGAGCAGTTGTTCCTTCATTGTGCATGTTTGCTCAAGGGAAATCTAGTTTCATTAGCAGTACATACAGGCATGAAATATTAATGGATTTTTCCGTTAGACAACACAGTCTGGCTTATGAAAGCAAGAGTAGGTATACGATTACCATTAATAACGTTTGCAGTCCGCTCGCAGTTCATTTATGATATTGGCCTGTACTTCAGAATTAATTGTATCTCTACTGCCTGCGCAAAACCAACGTTGATTTTATAGCCGACTAAGATGGGACACATCAACTCCGCCATATCTTAATTACTTACTTATTCGCTTTCTCAATTCATGGTGGCCTTTCTAGCATTGTTAGCAAGAAAATGCACAAGGGTCATAGGACCTCTACGTAATGCCAATTGAGTGTTAAATTCAAATGTTCCAAGCAAGCATGTTCAGCAGGAGTTACGTTTCTGTCTGTATCAACGCTGAGACCTAGAATAATTGCTCGGCAAAGATATTAAGCAGTCATCATTGGATTTCTGCTATTTACATGTGTAAAGACAGCAGGCCCAAAATCTTTCTGGTGGTTAAATTTGTGGTGTCACCGCCAGACACCACACTTGCTAGGTGGTAGCCTTTAAATCGGCCGCGGTCCGTTAGTATACGTCGGACCCGCGTGTCGCCACTGTCAGTGATTGCAGACCGAGCACCGCCACACGGCAGGTCTAGAGAGACGTCCTAGCACTCGCCCCAGCTGTACAGCCGACTTTGCTAGCGATGGTTCACTGACAAATTACGCTCTCATTTGCCGAGACGATAGTTAGCATAGCCTTCAGCTACGTCATTTGCTACGACCTAGCAAGGCGCCATCATCAACTGTTATTTATCTTGTGATGCATGTACCGTCAGACCGATGTTCACCAATTATGGATTAAAGTTAAGTATTCCAGAAGCTACGTACTATTTTTGCTACTATAAAGACCTTGTCATTTTCCAGACCTCACGCCATCCTGCGTGAGCTTAAACGCGTGCCTTTCGGCTACCTCGTAGTGGCTTGGCTGTCTCGCCAAGTCACAACAAAATTAATGTGATTTACACACGATTTAGAAACGAAACCGTCAGCACGCTTAATCTGGACAGTTAAATATTATTGATCTTTACGTCAAATTTTTTACGTTTTTCCTCCAGCGCATACGCGTATTACAAACGATACATAATAGCTTATCGTGTTTATGTATATGTAGGTGCCACGTAACAATAACCAGACAAGTTGATTGTTTAGGGACACGGTCTACTGCCCGTTTATGTTAAAATAAAAAGTTCGATTTTGTGCTATACTGCATGAACAAATGCCAGTTTTAACAGGCCCACAGCTAGTTAGCATGCTTCTGTTGAAAACAATCATCGAACTAACGATACTTCTTATTGCGTGTAATTCATTGTGAAGTAGATTAAGCATGAAATATAACTGCCATGGATTCACCGCTTTCTGCAGTCAAAGATAGATAACAGGCTTAGACTTAAAGGTATGTGGTATTGTCACCTAAATACACATAATACAAGAAAGTTCTAGCGATATACACCTCTGACGACGTGATATAATTGCTTTATAATTTCTTGTTGCTTTTCATGTCACTGATTTTACATATAGTTTCTTACACAGATCTCAACATCTGATTCACGTTTCCACTTTTCGTTTCTTTTTCCAGATCGTGAGTAACGTGCAGTTATACATTCACAGTAAGAACAACGCTTTACTCAGAGAGAAAAGATTTTTGTGACCAAAAAGGGCGATATTACTTTAACTAAAATATTTTTATGAAAAATATTCATATAAAAAGTGGTAAATTTTATGTATGCTGGCAGGATAAATTAAATCCAGCTTTTCTATGACCTACATAAAATGCTAATATTTGATAGTCAAGCGGGTGGTATTCCACACTACATTAGCTTTGAAAATATTACGAACTATTAAATATTTCTTACAACAAAATGCCAACTTGATTTAATCATTGTCTTACAAATCTGAATTGCACGAATTAAAAAACAGCGCTCTGTAAGAGAATGTTTTACTATTAGTAATTACTGAACTATAAAGCAAAATTGTATTTATCTGGAAATAACAATATATTAGTAGAAACTGATCAAAGAGTCATTTGGCTTTATGAAATACAGTTTTCTCCTCGCTCGGACAGTCATGTAAGGAGCTATTGTTATAACCTGATCGCCCTTACTGGAAGAAGTTACTTGAACGTGGAAAAATGAAGTTTGAATGGGGTGTTATTCAAATAACAGTCTGACTGGGCGCGTTGCAGTGCAGTATCTGTAAATCGCTGGTATGTAAGGAAATAAATCGCATACGTGAAGCGAACCTGGGGTTCTCTGGAGAGTGAACTATGATAAAATAGCGCAACCATTGTATCCATGTATGTAATGGATTCGACGATCTGCTAATGCATCTTTACGGTGTCGTGTAAAATACGTGTAGAACTGAGAAATGACCAACATATTTAGGAAAATGTCAACCAGTTATTCAATATTTTTATTAGTTGAAAGCTGCAGACGGAGGGTTCGAAATACTAGTCGAATATACGAACGTTCCTTTTTGAATGTGAGGAAAATCAAGAAAAGTAGTCTCATTAAAAAATGAACATTAATTTGTACAACTGCACACATAGTTCTGCTTACTATAAATTTCTCTTATATTCATATAACGGAATTTATATTTATTTGTAAACCTCTAGTGATAGAATAATACCGTCCGTCTTCAAATCACAGATTAAAATTTTTACATAACCAGAGCAAGCACTACCCAGACATGATGAAGTTGGCACTAGAAAGAAATTCCAGCCGGGCTGCTTCACGACATTCAAAAGCCTGAACAAAACCCTCAGAGCTTTCAGATGAAACAGAGGTCTAATAGTAAAATAGTCTCCCTACAAGCAGGTAACTCAGGTTTAGCAATGTATTTCGAAATTAAACATTGTTATTAAAATGTATATATGTGTAGTTTTACATGTATTTAGAGACGAAATCAAACGCAAGGGTTTAGAATATTGGTGCAGCCTGCTGGTTTTGTTTTATTTTTAAGAAGTTGTAATACGCTATTTTATGTTCAAGATAATTGTACCATTTGGCCGGGAAGAAACGATGTTGCGATGTTGATGTTTGATTATGAAACTGTCACAATACAATTACAAATTGAATATCATTTTAATATTCCGCAAACTAGGTATGTCAATGTTTCTTTACAGCATTTCGGAAGATGAACATACATAAAACTAGGCGTATAATAGCATGAGAACTGTGTTTTTCCATATATAGCATTTCAATAGTTTTAAAATATCTGCACAGATGATATTTACCCGTTCATCATTTAAATCATGTGAACTTTATCTTAAAAAACATTCTGTACACTAAGAATCAGTAACGATACCTTTCTGCCATTCGACTAATATTTGATAAATTCACTCTAACGAAGACTGTCGTTACTAATGACCCGTGAATTAGGCTCCTGGTCATCATCTGATGAGAAGCAATTAAATGTGTTTTCACCCACGTTTCCTAGTAAAAGGCGTGGTGAACACTCTAGCAGCGTTCGTCGGGACGGTCATTCAAATGTCTGAGCAGTCAATACGATTAAGGTTTTCTGTTGTATCTCTAACATGAGTTAAATGCCGCATTCAGTTCGTTTCAGATAAGCGCGGCATATTTCCTTCCTAACATTCCTGTTAAAAGGCTTGGAGGTCTGTCCCAAATAACCTCGTCACGTTCCTTCCTATTTCCTGCCGGATGTTTCGTAATTCATATTAAAAGTCTGTAGTGCTTCCAGAGAGGATTTAGTAAATGGTTTTGATAAGTGCCCTATGATCGAAAAAATTGATTTTGGATATTAAATATGTTTGAAGATGGAGTCCCTTTTAAATCTTTCGCTTAACAGTACGCACACACAAATAGAGAATATGGCGCCGTCGTCAGTTCCAAAGTATAATGTGCCCTCTTTTTACAATCACGGCTTCAGTGTTCTGCTCATTTCTCAGTCCGTCATTGGGCAGTAAGGACATCTACGGCAGCACAGAATAGCAGAATACACGTTTGGAGAGTACACAGAAGAGTTCTTAATTTATGAAGGCGGATGTAATGGTTGAACCTGCAAAATTTATGTTATGAAAACGTTTTCCGCGACCGCCTACGTCCATCACGTAACATTTTC
This sequence comes from Schistocerca serialis cubense, assembly GCF_023864345.2. Taxonomy (NCBI): domain Eukaryota; kingdom Metazoa; phylum Arthropoda; class Insecta; order Orthoptera; family Acrididae; genus Schistocerca; species Schistocerca serialis. The sequence goes on from NC_064646.1 coordinate 23,640,360, forward strand.
ATCCAACTCCAACATCGGCTGCAACAGTGAGGGACGTCTGCTACTATGATAGTTGACTGTGAAGTTCCAGGGATGGGCCGCACTCTCGAGTCTGACGAGTCCTTTGTCACTTAGAAAAAAGCTTCTGAGATTCCCCTGTTTTGGAGTGCATTTATTTTCTCCTATTTTACATTTACGGCAACTCAACAGATAGCAGACGTGCATTGGCAGCCTTAAGAAGTGTACCTGAGTAAGATGGCTAGATGGTTCATATGGCTCTGAACACCATGGGACTTAACATCTATGGTCATCAGTCCCCTAGAACTTACAAGGGAACCTCCCCATCGCACCCCCCTCAGATTTAGCTATAACTTGGCACAGTGGATAGGCCATGATAAACTGAACACAGATCAATTGAGAATACAGGAAGAAGTTGTGTGGAACTGTGAAAAAATAAGCAAAATATACAAACTGGTCATCAGTCTTGGCCACATAGGAAACATAAAGGAGAACGTGAGCTCTGGAGCGCCGTGGTTCCGTGGTAGAGTGAGCAGCTGCAGAAGGAGAGGTCCTTGGTTCAAGTCTTCCCACGAGTGAAAATTTTACTTTCTCTCCGTTCGTTCATTGACGTCTCTGTTCACTGTAATAAGTTTAGTGTCTGTGTTTTCCGACCGCATCGCATAACCGTGCGATTAGTAGACGAAAGGACGTGCCTCTCCAATCGGAACCGAAAACATTTGATCGCAAGATCATAGGTCAACCGATTCCTCCACAGGAAAACACATCTGATATATTCTATAAGACACTGGTGACGGCATGTGCGTCATATGACAGGAATATGTTGTCGACCCAGCTAACTTGTACACTTGGCGAATGGGTAAAACGATTCTTCTACCTTGCCCGATTTAGGTTTTCTTGTGGATGTAATAATCACTCGCAAAAAAGTGATGAAAACATAAGAGTTTGTCACATAAACTGAAAATAAAAAATTAAAGTTTTCACTCGATGGAAGATTTGAACGAAGGACCTTTCATTCCGCAGCTGCTCACGTTACCACGAGACCACGGCGCTGCTGCGGTCCCAACGTCCTTAATGTTGCCTATCTTGCTATGAACTACTCAGTTTGTATATTTTGCTTATTTTTTCACAGTTCCACACAACTTCTTCCTGTTTTCTCAATTGATCTGTGTTCAGTTTTTCAAGGCCTATCCACTGTGCCAACTTATAACTAAATCTGAGGGGGGTGCGATGGGGAGGTTCCCTTGTTAGAACTACTTGAACCTAACTAACCTAAGGACATCACACAACACCCAGTCATCACGAGGCAGAGAAAATCCCTGTCCCCGCCGGGAATCGAACCCGGGAACCCGGGCGTGGGAAGCGAGAACGCTACCGCACGACCACGAGCTGCGGGCGATGGCGGCTAGAAGGAAGCTGGTTCCTATGCAGGCAGCGGTAACGATGGGACCGTATGGCGCGGTATTGAATCACAGGAGTAAGGAGAGGCACGTTAAAATTATTAGAACAACCTGAATTGTGTAACCTAAACTGGAGTCATGTTCAAAGGTATCCGAACGACTAGAATTGCGAAAACTGGTGCCACTATCATATGAATCCTAACGATCTGTACTGCACAAATTGGTGCCATTTTCAAAAGTGTCGAAACAAACTTGATTACTTAGCAAAAAAACACAAATGTATTGTCAATACTGGGGTAACTTACAATATTTCCACATTTAAAACATTTGTATTATCTGTAATAAATATGTAAGCCTCATGATAGTAACACACAGACATAGTGTTTACGTCAAGTACCTCATGTTAATCTAGTGTTTAAACTATTTGTCCAAAATATGTATACATGTCGATAATATTGGTGCAACTCTCAGCATTTCTGTGTTTAAAACTTCTGTATTATTTATCCAGAATACATAAGTTTTGTCAGTAACCCACATCCAAAGTTTATGTCAAGTGTCACAACGTTATTTCCACATCCAAAATATGGAAAGCGTATATGCATGTCTAAAATGTCTGTCAAAACTCAAACTGCAATGACAATAGGGAAACTTCTATCTTTGTACGACGCTTGGTGCAAAACACCCCGGCCGTTGCGGCCGAGCGGTTCTAGGCGCTACAGTCTGGAACCGCGTCACCGCTACGGTCGCAGGTTCGAATCCTGCCTCGGGCATGGATGTGTGTGTTGTCCTTATGTTAGTTAGGTTTAAGTAGTTCTAGGGGACTGATGACCTCAGCTGTTAAGTCCCATAGTGCTCATAGCCATTTGAACCATTTGCAAAGCACAGTGGAGCCCCCGTATTAAATATATCCACTTACAAATTGTTTGTGTTATTGATTTAAAGCTGTACAAAACACATGCCAATTAACATAATGTGTCAGCTATTAGAAGAGTACAGTTTTTGCGTAGCTTACACCTTAACATACGCATGGCACATAAAACATGACTATGGACTCTCAAAGAATGTGCCGCATTGCTATTTCCACGTCTAAAATGTCTGTGTTATTATTCTCTAACAGTACAGAACACATGTGGTTAAAATAATACGCTAAGCAGGGAATGAATTGTGGTTGACTTACTCTTGGACGTAAATGAGGCTATGTTTCCTTTGGTACAAGAACGAACTGACCAACCACAATATGAAAGCGAAAAAGGATAATGTATCAAGATAAATATAATTAAAGTATCTGAATGTCGGATATCGCTTTCTTTATTACTTTGGGTCTATTTGCCGTTACATTCCACTGCTATAAAAAATAAAAAAAAACTTATAAACTGTGTCTTCACAATCATATGTGTAACATGTTTATGAACTGATGTCATTTTTTCCTATACTGAGCACGATGCCTTTTTGGCGAGAGCTTTAATGGTTGTGCCACCTGAACTGCATGTTCACAACATGCAAGTATAACTTCGAAATACACCAAATGTGTCGTGACTAGCAGATGCCAGACTAGAGAATTACCATTGGATACCATTCACAGGCTGCCGTTAGCACCACAACGTAAACGGCTGCATTTAGAGTAACAACTTCACCATGTAACATGGACTGCTGGTGAATGGCATCGCAGTGCACACGGTGATGAATCGTGGTTCCGTGTCATTCAGGACGATCACCGTCGGTGATTATGTAGGCGACGTGGGGAGAGATACCGTTGTTCAAGTGTTTTGGAGTGACGTAAAGGTGCTACTCACGGCGTCATGGTGTGGGGGGGGGGGGGGGGGGGGACGGTCAGGTATGATTTCAGGTCTCGGATGATAGTGATCGATTAAACTCTGACAGCCTGACGGTGCGTCACCTGACATCCTGCTTCCTTGTGAGAACAACACAGGACAATGTTCTTGCGCACATGGTACGTGTGCCTATTAACTCTCTCTGCGATGTTGAAGTAACGTGACCGCAACGTCATCAAATCTGTCACTGGTAGGACATGTTTCCCCCGTCCCTCCAGCTTATGAAGTTTCATTTCCTTTGCTCCTCCCCTTCTGGGTGTTTTTCTTCTTATTCAGCCTTTTTTTTCTTTTTTTTGCAGCCTATATACCTTTTGTATTATGTTTCCTGGCAGATAGAGGATCCTTGTGTATCTTCTTACGCCGGGCCCGCCCACGGAACAAATGAATTATCTAATTCTCTAACCTAATCGAACACAAAGTCAATAAAAGCGTAAGTGCCTTTCTGCTTCTTTAATTTAGCTACAAATATCCCGTATAATAATTATTTCGTTCCGTGTACGCTACAGTGATATTTTTTACTTTGCAGCACTGACAGGTGAAATGCCAAGGGGCTCCAACACGTTCTTCAGTCAGCAACAGCTAGTCTACATCTACATCTATATCTTACCGCCTGGCACAGGGTTAATCGAACCAGCTTCACAATAATTCCCTATTATTCCAATCTCGAACAGCGCGCGGGAAAAACGAACACCTATATCTTTCCGTACAAGCTCTGATTCCCCTTATTTTATTACGATGATCGTTTCTTCCTATGTAGGTCAGCGTCAACAAAATATTTTCGCATCAGGAGGAGAAAATTTGTGATTGAAATTTTGTCAGAAGATTCGGCCGCAACGAAAAAAAACCTTTGTTTTAATTATGTCCACCACAAATCCTCTATTATTTCAGTGACACTCTCTCCCCTATTTTGTGATAATAGAAAACGTGCTGCTCTTCTTTGAACTTTCTCGACGCTCTCCGTGAATCCTATCTGGTAAGGATCCCATAAAGCGCAGCAGTATTCTAAAAGAGGACGGGCAAGCGTAGTGTAGGCAGTCTCTTTAATGTCCTACCAATAAAACGCACTCCTTGGTTAGCCTTCCCCACAACACTTTCTATGTGTTCCTTCCAATTCAAGTTGTTAGTAACTGTAATGCCTAGGTATTTTGTTGAATTTAGGGCCTGTAGATTTTACTGATTTATCGTGTAACCGAAGTTTAACGGATTCCTTTTAGCACTCATGTGGATGACCTCACACTTTTCGTTAATTGGGTCAATTGTCAATTTTTGGATTATACACGTATCTTTTGTAAATCGTTTTGCATTTTCTTTTGATCTTCTGATGACATTACTAGTCGATAAACGAAAGCATTATTGGCATGAGAAGCTTCATTCGAAATGGGGATCACAGAGCTTATTTGATTTTCTCAGCCCTGCCATCGGTTGCATCGTGTAGTGACACGGGAACCGGGGTGGAATCGACTTCAATAAATGTACGAGCCAGTGAAGCTTCTAAACATAAGAATAAGTAAGTTAAATAAAACTCTGCTTTCGAGCACGCCTGACGTGTTAGACAATCTGTGTGAGGAAAACGGAAAGAAGACGCAGAAAATTTGGAACGCGTATTTGAGAAACGAATAATCTCTACAAACCTGGTCGGAAGGCTCGTGTTAGGAGCAAAGTATAAATTTTGAAGCATTGGATCTACATTCAGCGTTAATGTTCAAGTTACCAACTTCATATATAATAAACTTATAGTGCACCCGTGGCTACTTTGCAACTGTCCTTCACTTATCGAAACATCTACAGACAGTCGCTGTTCCAATATTTTATTAAAATTTAACGCGAAGTCCATTTTGCTAAATGAGGAACTAAACTGGAACTATAAGCAAGAACACACTACATTCATCTTAAATGCAGCAGATAAATTGCGGAAAATTTCCAGGAAACATTTTAAAGAAGCAACCAGAAGAATATATTACAAAAAATTATGAATCCTTTTTAACTGCTGTGTCTTGCAATAAAATCTGTCCAGTGATGTGTTACGGCTATGTCGTGGTATGTTTATCGTTAAGCTTTCCATTAGCTTACAACTATTAATTGCGAATTATAGGTTTATAAATATTACAGAGAATATCTCCCTTTCATGTGAAAATTATATAGAAATATTAGCATTGTAGAGGTGACTGACATCAAAATATGAAATAGTAAACATGGGTAGAAAGACGGCCGGGGATCTTCTAAATTGATCCACATTTATCACTAACTATTGTGCAACGAAGATAAAATGTACAGTTAGTCGTCGTAAGACAAGCATCACATGTAGATAAATCAGTATTAGCCTCGCTGTATAATTTAGTGAGGCGAGGGTTATTATTCTTGCGGGAACCATATTAAAAGACAAAATTTAATATGTTACACCGCTCCACCAGACACAGGAAGTTTATCTCTCTCTCTGCATTACTTAACTTACGGTCCTCATAATTTATTGCCACTTAAAACTGCACAACCAGTGCGTAGGTCTCCCTAGTTTTACAGTAGAATTTAATGTCTCTCATTCTAGCGCGGAAATAATTTTTATTAATTATGGCCTAGCTCAGAAATCACATTCAATATCCCATATAGGCTAAGCTTTTAGGACCGTAACTGAAAACGAAACATAATCCTATATATGTTTTCCCTCAAGTCTTAAAGCTAATACCAATAAACCGAAGCCCAAAATGAAATTGTCCACGGATTTGATTTCTTTGTTGCCATCGGAGTTAAATTCTTAGGTATTAATTTCACGCAGACAGGTGAATGAGTTTTAGGGTCTTAATGTTCTACAAAGTATCATTTGACCCCACGAAATTTCATTACTTAAACGTAATACGTGGTACAAGTTGCTATACATTTTTTTCTAGATTACACCTTGTCTGGGTCTTTCCTTTTGCTTCGAATTTTGATGACAACAGAAGATCTGGTGTCCGAATAAAGATGGTTTAGTATTAGGTCTTCAATTTAATTACCTTGGAAGATTTCGCGTTTCAGTAAAGAGTAAAGTAATTACGAGAAATGCTGTGTAGTGTTTTTCTAGGCATGGATCAACTGTATGTTTAGTATGTGTTACGAATATGTACATTATTTATCAAAAGAATCAGGACACCTGGCTGAAAGTGACTTACAAGTTCGTGGTGCCCTCCGCCGGTAATGCTGGAATTCAATATGGCGCTGCCCCACCCTTAGCCTTGATGACAGCTTCCACTCTCGTAGGCAGGCATACGCCCAGTCAGGCGTTGGAAGGTTTCTTGGGGAATGAGAGCCCATTCTTTACGGAGTGCTGCACTGAGGAGAGGTATCGATGTCGATCGGTAGGCCTGGCACGAGGTACGCATTACAAAACATCCCAAAGGTGATTCAGGTAAGGACTCTGTGAAGGCTAGTCCATTATAGGTATGTTACTGTCGTGTAATCACTCCACCACAGGCCGTGCATTATGAACAGGTTCCCCATCGTGTTGAAAGATGCAGTCGCCATCCCCGAATTGCACGACAACTGTTGGAAGCAAGAAGGTGCTTAAAACATCAATGTAGGCCTGTGCTGTGATAGTTCCACGCAAAACAACAAGGGGTGCAAGGCCCCTCCATGAAAAACACGACCACACCGTAACAACATGGCCCCCAAATTTTACTGTTGGCACTACACAAGCGGGAAAATGACGTTCACCGGGTATTGGCCATACCCACACCCTGCCATCGGATCGCCACATTATGTACCGTGATTCATCAGTCCACACAACATTTTTCCACAGTTCAATTGTCCAATGTTTACACTCCTTACACCAAGTGAGGCGTCATTTGACATTTTCCAGCGTGATGTGTGGCTTATGAGCAGTCGCTCGACCATGAAATTCAAGTTTCCTCGCCTCTCGCCTGACTGTCAAGGTACTTTTAATGGATCCTGACGCAGTTTGGAATTCCTGTGTGATGGTCTGGATAGATGCCTTTCTACAACATATTACGACCCTCTTCAACATTCGGCGGTCTCTGTCAGTCAACGGAAGAGGTCGATCTGTACGCTTTTGTGCTGTACGTGTCCCTTAACGTTTCCACTTCACTGTCACATCGGAAGTCGGCAGTGTCTGTCAGTCAACGGACGAAGTCGACCTGTACGCTTTTGTGCTGCACGTGTCCCTTAACGTCTCCACTGCACTATCACATCGGAAACAATGGACCTAGGAATTTTTAGGAGCGTGGAAAGCTCGCGTACAGGCGTGTTACAACACAAGTGACATCCAATCACCTGAGCACGTTCGAAGTCCGTGAGTTCTTCGGAGAGCCCCATTCTGCTCTCTCACTGTGTCTAATGACTACTGACGTCGCTGATACGGAATACCTGGCAGTAGATGGCAGCACAATGCACCTAATATGGAAAATATTTCTTTTTGTCGGTATCCGGATACTTTTGATCACATAGTGTACAACAGAAAAATCCGTGGGGAAATCTTTGTATAGATTCAACAACCTCGGCAATATCGAGCACAGGAAATGAAAGATAGTAATGAATGCTAGACGGTTAGGGAGGACACTGGGTCACTTGTCTTAGTGGGAACCTTGCTCTTAGAGGCTGTCCGTAACACTTTCTTTCACGGCAGAACAGGTAACGCCACAGTATGCACAGTATGATTTGATGTAATCTGCTATCTAGAAAGAACTGTTAAATTATTTTACGTTGAGAATTTAGAGACGTTAAAGACGTTTGCAATGTAATATCAACAATACTTCTCAAATGAGGTGGATATATTTAGCTCTCGCAGTTCATTTGCACAACTGAAGCATCTTATTATGTGGGTCAATCTTACATGACCCTGTAGTAAAATAGTAAATTAATGAACAGTTAATTTGGAGAAACTGTGGACGTATAGGGAAGACTGTACGAAATGTAGTCAGTAGCCTGCTATAATAACGGTGCAGTAATTTCGCCTCTCACGGCGAGTAATTACACGAAAAGCTAAATGCTAATGGTTATTAACTGATCCTGATAATTCCTAAGTAGGAAAAATTTATTCCGGCGCACTGCATTTGCCACGTATATGGAAATTGCGCTTTACCATGTGTTGCCCGCATCTCGTGGTCGTGCGGTAGCGTTGTCGCTTCCCACACCCGGGTTCGATTCCCGGCGGGGTCTGGGATTTTCTCTGCCTCGTGATGGCTGGGTGTTGTGTGATGTCCTTAGGTTAGTTAGGTTTAAGTAGTTCTAAGTTCTAGGGGTCTGATGACCATAGCTGTTAAGTCCCATAATGCTCAGAGCCATTTGAACAATTTTTTTAACCATGTATTCGAGCTGGTAAACAACAGCGTATTCTCAAAGATCCTCAGCTTCCTGTGCTACGGAGCAGGCGAATAAGTACTCTAATCCTTCTGTCAACGCAATTTCAAGTTTATCTCAGTTTTTTAGATTATGCAGTGTTTGTGGCCACATTAAACACAGCTGTACGTTCTCTGGCTTTACTGTCGTTACATTCTAGTGCGTAGTGCTGTCACAGAATGATTTAATGACAGTATAGTGTCACCTACAATTAGTTTTAATTCTGTAATTGAGTATCTCGATCAAATAGCTTTTTTGCCGATCTCGATTTTTAATTCAGCCTCACCGCCGCAGACCCGCTGACTTGTAGTGCAGTGTAGTCAGGTGTTTTCCTTTCAAGAAAATCATTTAAAAATTGGTATTACGTAGACTTTTAACGTGGTCGTAACTGGAAATTTCGTATGGCTACTTACAAGTCCTCACCCGCGTTCCTAAATACGAAGGATATTCATATGTCCAGGTCTAGCCCCATTCCCCCCACGTTCGTGCTATCATAGCGGCGCCTTTGTGTCCAACATTGTATGAAGGTTTCAGAGCGCCCCTGCAAACCTCAGCGCTAAGGGATGTGGACTCTTTTTGAGCGTTCTGTTAATTGTTGTTCTCCGGAGTACAACAAATTACGCTTCCCTTTACCGTACAGATATGACTCGACAATTGTGCTATTTGCTCGCTTATTATGGACTCAAGTTATAAGCATTTGTGTCGATCACAGTATCACTGCAGTCGACGTATATGTCGCTAAACTCATTTGTTCTTCAGTGTCCGTTCGGACACTGAATTTTGGACCTCTTATTTTGCGTGATGTAATGCTTAAGGCATGGACCGTAGACTAAATATAAACTCCTGGAAATGGAAAAAAGAACACTTTGACACCGGTGTGTCAGACCCACCATACTTGCTCCGGACACTGCGAGAGGGCTGTACAAGCAATGATCACACGCACGGCACAGCGGACACACCAGGAACCGCGGTGTTGGCCGTCGAATGGCGCTAGCTGCGCAGCATTTGTGCACCGCCGCCGTCAGTGTCAGCCAGTTTGCCGTGGCATACGGAGCTCCATCGCAGTCTTTAACACTGGTAGCATGCCGCGACAGCGTGGACGTGAACCGTATGTGCAGTTGACGGACTTTGAGCGAGGGCGTATAGTGGGCATGCGGGAGGCCGGGTGGACGTACCGCCGAATTGCTCAACACGTGGGGCGTGAGGTCTCTACAGTACATCGATGTTGTCGCCAGTGGTCGGCGGAAGGTGCACGTGCCCGTCGACCTGGGACCGGACCGCAGCGACGCACGGATGCACGCCAAGACCGTAGGATCCTACGCAGTGCCGTAGGGGACCGCACCGCCACTTCCCAGCAAATTAGGGACACTGTTGCTCCTGGGGTATCGGCGAGGACCATTCGCAACCGTCTCCATGAAGCTGGGCTACGGTCCTGCACACCGTTAGGCCGTCTTCCGCTCACGCCCCAACATCGTGCAGCCCGCCTCCAGTGGTGTCGCGACAGGCGTGAATGGAGGGACGAATGGAGACGTGTCGTCTTCAGCGATGAGAGTCGCTTCTGCCTTGGTGCCAATGATGGTCGTATGCGTGTTTGGCGCCGTGCAGGTGAGCGCCACAATCAGGACTGCATACGACCGAGGCACACAGGGCCAACACCCGGCATCATGGTGTGGGGAGCGATCTCCTACACTGGCCGTACACCACTGGTGATCGTCGAGGGGACACTGAATAGTGCACGGTACATCCAAACCGTCATCGAACCCATCGTTCTACCATTCCCAGACCGGCAAGGGAACTTGCTGTTCCAACAGGACAATGCACGTCCGCATGTATCCCGTGCCACCCAACGTGCTCTAGAAGGTGTAAGTCAACTACCCTGGCCAGCAAGATCTCCGGATCTGTCCCCCATTGAGCATGTTTGGGACTGGATGAAGCGTCGTCTCACGCGGTCTGCACGTCCAGCACGAACGCTGGTCCAACTGAGGCGCCAGGTGGAAATGGCATGTCAAGCCGTTCCACAGAACTACATCCAGCATCTCTACGATCGTCTCCATGGGAGAATAGCAGCCTGCGTTGCTGCGAAAGGTGGATATACACTGTATTAGTGCCGACATTGTGCATGCTCTGTTGCCTGTGTCTATGTGCCTGTGGTTCTGTCAGTGTGATCATGTGATGTATCTGACCCCAGGAATGTGTCAATAAAGTTTCCCCTTCCTGGGACAATGAATTCACGGTGTTCTTATTTCAATTTCCAGGAGTGTAGATGAACGTGCCACGAAGTGTAATTTCAGGGAGGGTCATATACGGGAACGTTTATTGCAGACTTGTAAAAAGTACACCAGCAGTAACACGTCCTCAGTTGAGTGATATACACCGGAAATCACGGGATGAAGTATGCATATAAATATGCGTCTTATAACAATACCTCCACTAACAGTTAATTAGTTCAAAAATTATCACATCGCGCACTCAAAGTATGATCTTTTTATTGTGCAACTAAAAGGTCTTCAATGTGGCAGATATTGCTATATGAATTGATAACAGTCACTGAAGAAAAGTAACAATAATATCACTTACCTTGTATTTTCAATCCAACGACGATCTCGCTCTGGCTTTGGCTCGTAATTAGAAATGTTGTCTAGGTAGCATGACTATCGCTGTTGGTGCGAAAGGCACTCGGATGTTAATTACGCTCACTTGAAGAACTTACGAAGACAATCTTTTAGGATTAATTTGATGATTTATGTTTTTCATTGCAATCTGCTTCATACTTTTTTTAAACAATGGCCACTTGAAAATAATACTTGAAATAATACTTTCGCATGTTCAAAACATTACTTCATCATACAATTTCGCAGCCGTTACTGATCTTAATAAAACTCACAACATTTTTCATTGTCCACAACTCAAACTCATCTTTTCATTTCCAATAAAAAGTCAAGACTGTTCATATTGTAACGTCTAGAGAAACAAAAACAATATATTATGTAGTAATTAGAGAATTAGATGTATCATATTGTGTCATTGTATAAAATTATGTATTTTTTTTATATTACTTATTTCTGAAAACGTCTGCGTCGGCGAGTAATAAAACCGACACAGAAGATAAATGTTAAACAGAGATTAAAAAAGGAACTAGTATATAATACGTGTTGAATATGAATGTCTTTGTCGTCTTAATTTGGAAGTTGTGCGAGTAAGATCTCCTGTTGTTGTCGTAGAGAACGCCAATGTAGCATTCTTTTGTCGAGACTAAGCAATGTACGCCATTACGTGTGAATTCACAAAGGTCTGTAATCACTGAGATATTTAAAGGTTTTAATAGAGGTGTTTAAATGAAAACTTGTATTATTTATTGTTAAGCTTGCTTGCATATTATCCCATCCTGTTGAGACATTTTTCAGTTATATAAATATTATCTGTGGTGCTGAGCTGCGTGGAGAACGAAGAGCCGCTGCCGCGGCGTATTTAAACGACTTACAATATAGTCGAGCATACCGCAAGGAAGCGGTAAAATAATAGTAAAATAATATTATTTCTTTTAGCTCCCAGACTGGCAGTGAAGATCAGCAGATTTTATGATGTGTTGCAGATTGACGCGGGCTGCTGATAGGATATAATTTACAGTGCAAATAATTTAATGTACCTTCAGAATCTGATAGGAATCTTGCTGTGCTCCGTTCTGATCTGGCCAACTTTATAGTGACAACGTATTTTTTAATGAGAGTCTCATGTTCTTGGGCTAGTCGTGGTATGAAATATCATTTTAACGAGAAATAAAATCCACTGCGAACTTGTGTTTTTGAACGATCACACGAACTGTAACATCAGTGTTCATAACAAAGTAATTTCAACTTTTAATCACTATGAAGTAGGGAAGATATATTGATTCTTAGCATGAGTTGCAGTTATGAAGAATCGTTCCTTAAATTGTAGGCCAGATACAGAACAATAAGACTTCCATATATACATTTTATTCCGCTAAAAGGTAATGATGATAAAGAAAAGCAAAGCACAGCATTGCTAAAAGTATTTCACGTAACTCTTTTCGTAAATGTGTTGTTGCAAAGAGAATAAATAAACCAAAGAGCAACAATTTTACAATCCGCGAGAGAGTTGGACGTGAAACTGGCGCCCAAAAACGCGGGGCCCGAATTTGCAGTGGCCACAAATATAAAATTTTATGTATTTTTCTTTCAGTGTTGATTGTTATGTATGTGTAGGTATATATGTATTTAGTGATAAATGTATGTATGTATATCATGATCAATGCTATGTTTTAATGAATGTGTAAATACTCTTTCATGACAAACCGTACTACTGCAAACGAGTCTGAGAAGACGATCCTGATAGTACTGAGAAGCTGTAACGACTACGTAATCCGGGGGCAGCCGAACCCCGAGATAAGATAAACTAAAGGTAAGACTACAGTGTAGTTGTCCTGTTTGTAGAAGTCGAGCTCCAGTGAAGTGATCTCATTTCGCTAGTGGTGTGCATATTGTGCGTAGTTTGATGTTAGTGTTTGTGACAGGACAAAGTTGATGGTAGATAGTAATTTTTAGTGTGCAGTTAGTGTAGATAAATTAACGTGTTTTGTGTGCAAGGGGCAAAACTGTCAGACTTTGTGGTTTAGTAAGCAATTTATGAATATGGTTAAGTTGCGTAGTCAACGTCCGAGCCATATGGATACTGAGGAACAACAATTAGTTAGTGCAGGAAATGTGGAACCGGGTACCTCAAGTAGTACTAGTACTCTCTTTGAGGATATAACATGTGAGAATGTGGGGGCAGGGGCACAGGAAGTGGTGCCACCGCCCATTAGTCCTCAAGGGGATGTAGAGAAAGAAGTTGTACCACCACCAGAAAAGCAGGAACCAGAGAGTGGTAATCTGCCTGGTGGGTATTCGCTTCAGGCTATATTAGAGCGCGTGCTGAATTACCAGGCAGAATTTGCGCAACAGCAAGTCGAGCGAGACCGCCAGCAAGCTGAGCGAGATCGCCGGCAAGCTGAGCGGGACCAGCAACTTGTGCAATCGTTAGAAAACATGAAAAAAGAGATTGCAGATATGAAACAGAATTATGAGTCGATACCTAAGGCCGTGCAGGAGCTGACTGAACAGGTCAACAACCTGCAAGTAGCAAACAACAACAGGGTAGACGAAATAGGTGTATTAGCCAATCGAGTAGAAAAGCTAGAAACAGATTCCACGCAGCTTGTAGAGCAGAAGTGGAACGAACAAGCAACTAAAATTGAAACAGAATTCAACTCATGGCTTGAAGTGAAGGAGTGTGAGATTGACAAGAACATTAATTCCAAAGTACAAGCAGCCATAGCAAATAGAGGATCCGAATCGTTCAGTACCGCAGTGAATAGTCAGGTACAGAACGACGTGCAAACCATCAAACAAATACTCAGTGAGGATATTCCGCAGTGGCAAGTGAATATGAACAAACGGATATCCGACCTGGAGAAGGGTTTAGCACAAAGCAGAAAACATTTGGAGCAGGAACCTCTGTCGCCAACAGCCCATGGTTTTGGCAACGCACAAACTTATACGCGATACAACAATGGGGAATCTGTAGTCGATAATGCGAAGAGCTGTAGCTTCGGTTCGGAGCACACAGCATATGTCCAAGGAGCAAAACCATGTAGTTCAAAAATATTAGTGGAAGAAAGTTTAATCAAAAATAGACAATTTCAAACGTTTACTACTGAACGGAAATCAGTACACCCAGTAGTATTCATAAAAAGCTTTAAAAATATCTTGCCCAGTGTGTGGAACGAAACACAGAAAATTCAATACGTAATGTCGTACATTCAAGGTGATGCAGCGTTGTGGGCTACAGAAGTAGCAGACAGCTGCATGACATATGAACAGTTCGAAAGGGCATTTCTATCGAAATATTGGTCGCCTTGTATACAAGAGCGGCTAAGAAAAGAAGTATATAATCCCGAACCGTACTCACCTCGTCTGGGGAATTTGAGACGGTATTTTGAAAAATATATAAACAAAACACGCTACTGGGACGAGCCTATATCACCAAGAGACATAATAAGACTACTAAAATCACATTTACCCATTCATATCAAAGAGAAATTAATACACGTACCAGAAAGCGATATGGAAAACTTCCTGTCTGTTCTAGATTCTATAGACTTGATACAGGAAGACGCAAAATCAGCGTGTGATCACTCGCGGAATAATGGGTCAGGATGTAAACATGACAGAAATAGTAGTGCACAAAACCACAACCATGGAAATGGTGGGGGTGGTAACAAGCGGCAAGAACATTCGCAAAATGGTAGTAATGGTAGAGGCCAGAACGGGTATGGACAAACAACCTATAACAAAAGGCGTCGATTTGACGACCGGTACGAATCTGGAATGTCAGGGACCAACCGCGGGAAAAATGCGCGAGGTCAGTGGCAGAGCAATTATAGTGATAGTAATCGAAATTGGCAGCAAAATCAGCGAAGAAGCCCAGAGCGACAGGGTAATGACCGGTATGACAACAATAGACCACCGCCGCAAAACGCGCCTATTGCGCAGCCGTGGCGGCCGACAAATCAGAGTGTACATATAGTGGAGGTCGCGGACAATAGCCTTCCAAGTACTTCACAAGTAACTAATTCAACAAACTAGAATCGGCCTCGATATGCTCTCCATCGATGGCCGAGGGATGGAGTGAGAGCAACACGAGTGATAATAATATACCTGGGATATGTATGCTGCGATACAACGATGGTGTCAGTATGGATAAAGATCTACTGAACGAACCACACGAATGTAAGAAAGATAATAACGAAAATGTGCAAGCTATTATCGAAGCGAAAATCAATGATGTTGCAGTGAATATAATCATCGACACAGGTGCCTCAGTAAGCGTAATGAGTATGGAGTTATTTAAGGCACTGGGAAAAGGACATAGCATTCCGACTTTCCCGGTTAATAATTGTAAGGTGTCTGGAGCCATTGGTGCACAGAGCCAATCAGTTAAGTACCAGGTGCAGGTGGAGATTTGTAAGGAGGGCGAAGCCATAGTGAGCTCGTTCCTCGTTGTTAAAGGATTGAAGGTGGCCTGCATTCTGGGAGAAGATTTTCTCCGTGAGAGGGATGCATTGGTCGACCTCTCCTTGGGGAAATTAAGCATAGTTAATAGGGGTAGGAGGATTGAGTTATCTATGATGAAATCGAAGGAGGTACTTGTGCCGTGTTGTAATCGAATCAATATCAAGGGTAGGAACCCTTGGGTACTACACCTTGATGATTTGTCACATGCAGCAGACCTCTATTACCCGAATTTAGAGGATCGAAATTTTGAAACAAATGTTGAGGCATTTCAAACCAAAGTGCAGGAATCTGAAGGTTTGAGCGATAAACAAAAGCAACAGTTGACGCAGCTGCTATCGGAATACACTATGGTATTTACCGACCAACCAGGAATAGTCAAAGGGTACCACTATCACATAGAGGTGATGCCCCACAAAACATACTGTCGCGCAACTTACTCCATCCCTTGGTCGAGGAGGGAATTAGTAGCTAAAGAGATTCGGAAGATGTTAGATTGGGATATCATTGAGCCCTCCTTCTCTCCATACAGTAGTCCTCTTGTAGCAGTGGCGAAAGCCAATGGAAAAATCAGGCTAGTGTTAGATGCGAGGGACATTAACAAAATTATCGCACCTGTCCGGACTCGCCCTGAGAATTTAGATGAGCAGATACAACGATTTCATGGAGCACAGTACTTGACCTCGGTCGATCTGAAAAGTTCATATTGGCAAATTCCCCTTACACCGGAATCCAGGAAGTACACAGCTTTCATATTCGGAGGGCGGAGTTACCAATTCAAGGTACTTCCCTTCGGATTGAATGTGAGTGCTGGAGTGTTTATTACTGCACTAGATACGGTACTGGGTCCAGACTTATTAGAAAAAATCACTGTATATGTTGATGATCTGGTAATAGCTACTGCTACTTGGGACGAACATATGGAATTGTTGCGTAGAGTACTAGAGAGATTTAAGCAAGCAGGTGTGACAGCAAACCTAGAAAAGTCACCTTAAAACAGAATAGTAAGTGGCAATTGCTATATTCAGGGCTTTTGAAGTAATAAGCGTGCCACACGAATGTAGCTATTTGTTAGCACATCCCCATACGGGGAAGATCAAAGGATTGTATCCACGTAAAGATGTGAAGTTATTTATTCAGTGACATATCACATATAAAGAGTAATAGTTGTAAGAAGATTTTAATTGTGTTTTAGAATATAAGTATGTTAGTATTAAGAAAGAAATTTGTGTGTAATGAAACTTGGAGGAAGTGAATTCAGAAAGTAGGCAATAGCTTACACAGAAAAGATTTTGTTTACAGAAAATTAGAGCCATTTAAAAATTATAGGCTCATTAAGCAACGAACAATCTTCTTGTTGATAAAGTGAGGATTAATTTCTTGAATCATTATACAAAGGATTAATTTCTTGAACCATTTTCTATGTGTAGTATGTAAGTGCAATTAATGATGCAATCTAATATAGTAAGGTAACTGTTGTAATTGTATTAGGATAAGGAACCCTGAGAGAGAGAGTCTTGACTAGCCAAACATGGACTCTGTAATATGCAACAATTATGTGATGTTTGCTGCCAGTAGTGATATGAGAACGACACTGGAGCATAAGCTAAAAACAAGCCCGTTCCGTGGAAAATCCGCTTTGTATATAACAATGCTTCAATTGAAGCCTGTGTACTTGGTACACGCCCTTGAATATTCATTACGCGATACGCGAATTAAGTCAACCAATGTGGAACCTACACTGTAGTCATATAGGAAAAATTATTAAAAATAATGCTAGTGCTAAATGAAGTATTTATTGATCAATATGCCCAAGTCAAGCTGTCATGCACATGGTAAAATCTGTTTGATAGATGGGTGATAACCAGGCAAGCTACACTGATAAGAAAATTAAAAAATTTTTACAAAAGGGCTGTATACGCCTAGCAACAATATGAAAAGTGTGTTATGATAAGGTAAAAACAAATAGACGCCATGTAGATGAGAGTGAGTATGCGAAGAACAGTTAAAAGGTATTAAAAAATAAACTGTGTGCATAAACAATGGAGGAAAGGACGGAATATTGTGTGTAGCAGGGACAGAAAATGACTGTTGTATCTGCACCAATATATACGTCGATAAGTCTAGTGTTGAGTGACAGACTGTCCTAGTGCAGTGCTCAACGAACAATAGACAGAGTATAAAAACAGTAGTTAATGATCCGTTCGGAGTCGAGTTAAACGAACATCGCTCGACGGGGACATTTAGTATGTGTGTTACGAAACATTTTCACGTGTTGAAAGACGCTCTGGCAGTGTACCAACCGTGGAGTGAGTGAAAATGTGTAGTACAATGTGCGTGTGACGAACCTTGAATACCAGTGTCACAATGCCACAAGAAACCTGTTATCACGCCAAACCATCCTGTGCATACCAGTGAAGCGACGGCTTACTGAACAATAAACGCTTTTAACAAGTTGCATCTTCTTCCACAGCTAGTAATCTGTGTCCTTAAAGACAGTACACCGTTGTGGAATGTTTGTTTCATGCGCTACAACGGGGAGCCATGCGGAGAAGCCGAGACGAGTGCCGTGCCGCCAGCCAGCCGGTCGCGGTAAACCACTGCCACTCGCCGACATCGGCGAATGGTTCGCCGCGGTTCGCGACTGCTTGGGCGCCACGTCAGCACGACGTCGCTGTTACTGAGAGCCGGTCGTCGAACCCAGCGGCCGTCGGCACGCGGCGTTCCAGACGACGCTACTCAACAATTGCTTCGCGCCGCCAGCTCCGTACAACATTGTTGTCATTCAAATGAACTATCAAATATGTGTTTAATGCACTAACATGAATAGGGTTTAGTGGACACGAAATGACGTGACAAACCTTTGTTTTTCCTTGAGTTATTCAATACGGACTCAAAGTATTCATTGGTTCAGTGATATATAGATATAATATGTTTTCGTCATGTTAATGAAGTATACTCGCATGAATGCTGGACATTTTAAACCAATTGTCGCGAGTAAATGCAAGGACGATTCATGATACTACTGTAAAAATGTGTAACAAGTGACTTTCATTACAATCCAAAACACAAATATTATATGGGTAACAAAGAGACTAAAGGTTTAACATGCTCTCACAAATAGCCTTTGTTATATGTGAACATTGGATAGAATCTGAACTTTTTGTGATCAAACTGGGTATTAAAACAAACCAGACGAGATGACCATGGCTCCGGCGCAGTTTTCCCAGGTTTTCTGATCGCACGTAGCCCGAATGGGGGAGCCAAATAAATGTAATGACCCTGGGACTAGGTTGACGGTCACCTCGCAAAGTGAAAGAACAGTATAAAAAAGTGTAATTAAACCTACAGTGTAAAAGATCTAAAAAGTGTAAAGTGAATGATCCAACCAAGGTAACAGACAATAACCAAACAGACGTTAGAGGCAGCATATTGCCGAACATTTCCAACGTTAGTCAATTGCTGCCAGGGGGCATTGTAACGTCTAGAGAAACCAAAACAATATATTATGTAGTAATTAGAGAATTAGATGTATCATATTGTGTCATTGTATAAAATTATGTTTTTTTTTATTATTTATGTCTGAAAACGTCTGCGTCGGCGAGTAATAAAACCGACACAGAGGATAAATGTTAAACAGAGATTAAAAAAGGAACTAGTATATAATACGTGTTGAATATGAATGTCTTTGTCGTCTTATTTTGGAAGTTGTGCGAGTAAGATCTCCTGTTGTTGTCGTAGAGAACGCCAATGTAGCATTCTTTCGTCGAGACTAAGCAATGTACGCCATTACGTGTGAATTCACAAAGGTCTGTAATCACTGAGATATTTAAAGGTTTTAATAGAGGTGTTTAAATGAAAACTTGTATTATTTATTGTTAAGCTTGCTTGCATATTATCCCATCCTGTTGAGACATTTTTCAGTTATATAAATATCATCTGTGGTGCTGAGCTGCGTGGAGAACGAAGAGCCGCTGCCGCGGCGTATTTAAACGACTTACAATATAGTCGAGCATACCGCAAGGAAGCGGTAAAATAATAGTAAAATAATATTATTTCTTTTAGCTCCCAGACTGGCAGTGAAGATCAGCAGATTTTATGATGTGTTGCAGATTGACGCGGGCTGCTGATAGGATATAATTTACAGTGCAAATAATTTAATGTACCTTCAGAATCTGATAGGAATCTTGCTGTGCTCCGTTCTGATCTGGCAAACTTTATAGTGACAACGTACTTTTTAATGAGAGTCTCATGTTCTTGGGCTAGTCGTGGTATGAAATATCATTTTAACGAGAAATAAAATCCACTGCGAACTTGTGTTTTTGAACGATCACACGAACTGTAACATCAGTGTTCATAACAAAGTAATTTCAACTTTTAATCACTATGAAGTAGGGAATATATATTGATTCTTAGCATGAGTTGCAGTTATGAAGAATCGTTCCTTAAATTGTAGGCCAGATACAGAACAATAAGACTTCCATATATACATTTTATTCCGCTAAAAGGTAATGATGATAAAGAAAAGCAAAGCACAGCATTGCTAAAAGTATTTCACGTAACTCTTTTCGTAAATGTGTTGTTGCAAAGAGAATAAATAAACCAAAGAGCAACAATTTTACAATCCGCGAGAGAGTTGGACGTGAAAATATTCAACACAAAAACTTGACTACTCAATACGCTTTCGCGCCAAAAGTCACAAGACCGCATCAAAGATAGCAATAAGTACTACCATATTCACACTAGATATTATATCGATTTCAATATCTCAAAATATCGACGTACATACATATAAACCAAATTTGAATAGAGTGAAAAATATGAGGCATTGCGTAGAAAAACGTTCATTAATCTACGGTATCGAAAAATAGGGTTGGCGGGTGGTAATGGTTTCGCAAATAAAGTACCATTACAGTCTACACGTATATGCTGCAAACGATTGTGAAGTGCGTGGCAGCACACTTCCGGATGTACCACTTACTAGGGCTTCTTCACGCATACAGCACGACAGGAATGTTGCTTACGAACTTGTGCTGCAGCTGCAGAAAGTGGACTCAGGTCCTTACGATCCTTATGGAAGCGATACTTACCGAGTTACAAGTACCGGGCGGTTACAGTTAAAATGCAGGTACTCACGGGGGATCAGTGTGGTCTGTAATTATCGTAGGGCAGCGAAACTTTTTAAATGTGCTAATGCATTAATGTGGAAGTGATGCAGGCCTACGCTGAAAAAAGTAGTTCCAATTTTGGCCCCCAAGTGCAAATCTGGCGCTGCACAGCATCTCGTCTACATCTCCGGCGCTCACATTGAACAAGTGTAAGCAGCAATTAAACATAAATTCAACATTATGCCTTCCACACTTGTCTAACTTCTCCTGCCCACATCTCATTCCTAATTCATTACATATGGAAACACTTCTATACATCTTTCTTTTACTCACAGCGCCAGATTTGCACCTGATTGTCAAAATTGGAACAATTTTTTTTTTCCCAGCGTAAATCAGTTCCGCGTTAACGCATTCGAATATCTACCAGGTTTCGCTGCCGTATGATAACTACAGTTCAAACTGGACCCCTGTGCGAAGGTGCGCTTTAATTATAACAACCTGGCGTACGCTTAGAGTCCTCACTTAGAGCTGGTTCTTGAAATAGGTTTCTAAATGATATTTTACGTTTGTCTTCGAGCGTCCGACAGTTCAGTCTCTACAGCACCACTGTTTCGTAAGCAATCTCCTTTAGATACGAACTGCATATCCGTAGTATTTTACCTGTGAACCGAAGACTGGCACGTGCTTCACATGAGAGTGAGCCTATGTCATCTTAACATTTAATATCCCTACATATTGTTACACTCAGATACTTTGTATGAGCTAACCTACTTCAACTGTGATTTGTTGGTACTAAATTGTACGGCATTGCATTTTTTACATTGATAAGTGCGTAATTATATTTTTCAAATTTAGAATAAGTTGCCATTCTTTGCACTACTTTCAAATATTATCAGCTTCTGAATATTTGTGAAGCTTTTATCAAGCAGAAGTTCTGTGCAGCTAACACAATCACCTGCGAAAAGTCTGGGGTTACCGTTAGTGTTTTCCGCAAGGTCATTAATATACTACATGAACAGCAAGGATCTCAACACATTTATCTTTGGCATACGTGAAAGTACCTCAACATCTGTCGACTTCTCTCCAGTCGAAATAATATGTTTGGTTGTCTAGAAATGAAATAGTCAATGTAATCATATTTCGCTTGACACCCAATACGATCGAAGTTTCGATAATAAGAGCAGCTGTAACACTGAGTCATTTGCGGAAACGAAAAGATAGTGCAACTACCTGGTAGCCTTGATCCATGGCTCTCAGAATGTCTTGTATGAAAGAGAGTTGAATTTCGCATGATCTACAGTACACTGTCGGAAGCCATGACGTTCGGGACCGCTCGTTACATTTGAGCTCGCAATCTGTTCTAAGATCCGCAAGACAACTGCATACTAATCTTACACCTGCCTAAACAGGTGTAGTTTGTGGGGAGTAGTAAGAGCAACGTCGGGTAATGGGCCCTTCCTCAAATAATAAAAGATATTACCTGCAAGTGGCACTTGTTGCCCTGTGGTTCGGAAGCGATTTTTTCATCGCTAACAGTAAGCTCGTTCGATTATTCTTGGAGGGTTTCCTGTTTGTAACTACTCAGATGTTAGCTTTCAAGCATATAGTGTTATGATAACTGTCACACCATACTGAAACGGAGAAATGTGGATAGAATCGACTTACTGCCATCAAGAGTGCTTTGTGATAGACAAAGAGGATCTTAGCCTGAGTGTGGATTAAACTGCGTTTGAACATTTTGAGGAGAGGCAGAAAAAGTTAGTACAGAAACAGATACGAGAAGTCTGTTTAGCAAACCCTGCCAAGTGCTTATAGCGAGAAATGTGTCTCACTCTAGCGAGGCTAATCCTAAGGAAAGGGGGAACAATAGCTGCGTGAGAATCACACGAGGTGCCTAGATGCTGCTTTCCTATAATGTACCAGGTGGTCATAATTAAAGTACGGCTGCCCATAGGATGGGGGATTGTGGGCTGTGATTATCGTATGGCAGTGGAACTTGGTAAGTATTTCAGTGCGTTTAGGCGGAACCGATTTAGGCTGGAAGAAATTGGAACCATTGTCGATCAACAGGCGCAAATATGGCGCTGTGAATGTAACAAAGGCGTATACAAATGTTTCTATATGTAATGAATTAGAAACGGGGCTCTGGCAGAAAATGGCAAACGAATTAGAAAGGCATAACGTTGGTTTTATTAAAACAGCCACTTACACAATTTGTTCAATGTCAACAACGGACGTCGACTAGATGCTGCATCCGTAAACTGATGTTATCAACAGCGGCACTTACTGTGGACTACGAGCAACGTGTTTCCGTAAGCAGGCTTGCAGATCAGGCAGAGACCGAATGTGTTCTTGGTACATGCGTTTTTTAGATATTTCACTGCCAAAATTCACATGCATTCAGATCAAGTGATATTGTCGGCCATGCACCTGGAATACCTCTATAAATAACGCGTTTCGTGAAAGGTTACATTAAACAGAGTTTTCAGTGGTCGAGCGACATGAGATGCCCCATTTGGTACGAAACCACTGGTTTTCACGCATTTACGCTCTTCCATAGCAGGAATCACATGCTGTACAACGACGTCTGGACGATATGCAGGTGTCACGGTGCACTTGGCAGCTCTTCTGGATGTATTTTATTCAAACAAGAACGGACTGACAATACAGATGCTTGTCAATCCACGCCACGCAGTCACGTACGGTGAGTGCAGTGGTTCGTCCTGCACGAGATGCAGTTTAACAGTGCCCGAAATTCGGTGGTCCTGTGTATCTAATGCACCCTGTAGTATAAAATGTGCATCGTCACACCATAGAATGTTGTGCGGCTTGAGTTATCAACTACGATCCGTGACAGAAATCGAGTAGCAAATTCAGAAAGTTGCTGCCTACTGTGAGGTTTCAGATGCTGCACAGTCTTGATCTTGTACGGGTAACAGAGGAAAAGAGACCGCAAAACAGGCCGTACTGTCGAGCATGGGGTGAGTAATTCTTGTGACACTACGCGAGCACTAGCAATACTCGGGGTACATGCTGCATGGTCAGTTATAGCGATAGCAAGCTCGTCAATAAATTCCACCGCCAGGTGCGAGACAAAGTTCGCCCTTGTTTTAAATTTCATCACCATCTTAAAATGGTTCAAATATCTCTGAGCACTATGTGACTCAACTGCTGTGGTCATCAGTCCCCTAGAACTTAGAACTACTTAAACCTAACTAACCTGGGGGCATCACACACGTCCATACCCGAGGCAGGATTCGAACCTGCCACCGTAGCGGTAGCGCGGTTCCAGACTGTAGCGTCTAGAACCGCTCGGCCACTCCGGCAGGCCATTTACCATCTTATTTCAACCATTTAATGATATAGACATTTCAGTTGATGATACTCTCTCAATGCCGAAAAGCAATTGCTGACGTCACGTAAAACAGTTTTTCAAGGGTCATTCTGAGAGTAAGGAACGATCGGTCGCGAAATGGAAACCACAATAAAAATTTGATGACGTCTTTCACAAGTGTGTTGGATAGTGTCTCTAGTATGCCCGTCGATCGCGTTACGTCGTTCATTTTAGTCCTGAGCCCACAGGGATCACATAAAGATACCTATAACATTAGTGTCTCCGGCCAAGTACGAGGGCCTGGTGAGAAATTTCACCTGAAGCTATGCATGACATTACTGTCGTGCGTTTTCTTCTTCGAGACAATTCTCATCCGCATTTTGCAGGGGCAAAGAAAATGCTCCTGCATCGTTTTCAATTGAAGATGTTTGATTACCCGCAATACAGACCGTAATTGTCTCCCTCTGAGTTTCATCTCTGCTCGCATCAACCGCTGGCTATGAAGACAACATTTTGGCACAGACAAAGAGCTGTAGGCCAGCATAGAGAATTGGCGGAAAGCACTGGCGGCTGCGTTCTATAACGAGGGTATTGGAAAGTTGTTACATCGCTACGACAAACGTCTAAGTCGGATCGGCGACTATGGAGATAATTAGCTGGAAGTTGTAGCTAACTGTTGAAAACAAAACAGTTTTCATTTTCACTGCTGTTTCCATTTCTCGACCTATCGTTCCTTGACTTCCGCATAGCCCTCGTACTAACAGCGGACGGACTCTTCTTCTCGGTACCAAAAAACCGATCGCTCACGTTATGGCTTGTCAAAAGACAGCGTGGATTTCATATCGTCATACAATTAGTGTACAGTGCCGCATTTGCACCTGTCGGCCGAAACTGCAACTTTTCTTTTGTTTCGGTTCCGCCCAAACTGGGCCTCCATGGCTAGCCGCAC
Source organism: Schistocerca serialis cubense (assembly GCF_023864345.2). NCBI lineage: Eukaryota > Metazoa > Arthropoda > Insecta > Orthoptera > Acrididae > Schistocerca > Schistocerca serialis. The sequence goes on from NC_064646.1 coordinate 23,665,375, forward strand.
TTTAATTGTAACCATCCAGTCCATATTCCAAGAAGTACTGGAAAATGCAAGTCGTGCCGCAATTAAGTATCTAAAAAAAAAAAAAAAAAAAGAAGCTAGTAAAACTTCATGCTCTGATGAGATGGAAACATCTGAAGAATCGATATACCAACTATATTCTGCAAGCCACCCTAGAGTGTGGGGCGAACTGTACATCGATAACAAGCCTCCACTTCCACCCAGGCTGCTCCACTCGTGGATGATATCCACACGTAAGATGGTTGTACTAATAAATCTCTACTGAGCTGCTTCCATTTCGCGCCACAGTTAAAATCCATCCCTGCCTGGCACTTGGTGACATCCTGCCACGGCGGAGATATTGCAGCACTCAAAGCCGCCGACAACAGCGCCACTACGAGTTGGCCCGCGGGAGAGAGCAACAGCAATTGAGTTGCGTGCGACAGCGGATCGGATGGGACTTTATGCCAGTGCCACGGCCGTGGGCAGCAGCGCACTGTCAATGCATAGGGGGCGTTACCGGATGCAAGGAGTGCGCGTCGTCGGGTGTGTGTGTTCCGGAGTGGCTGCTTGCTGAGCTTTCGGCGTGCAGCGGAGGTGTCGATATTTGGAACATGCGTCTGGGAGACGAGTGGCGGCTGTTTCCTGACAAGTCGTGGTCGTGGCCTTGTGTAGTAGGAGGCTGGAGCGGCCGCTGTCATCTTGAGCACCAAAGTCTGTTGTGGGTTGAGCTGTAAAGCTACAGTAGATTGCCGTAGATCCTACGTAAGTGTAGACCACGATAGTTTTCCCGGTAGATTCGACCAAGTAATCTCGTATCCGTGTTACTTGTACGTTAGATCTCCTGCATACCTCATTTCAATCACCCAGTTTGAGTACGCGATCAGTTTCCTAATAGATTTCTGTACAAACCAGAGGCTTTGAAGAGTCTAGAGACTGAGTGAGGATACACACTGAAGAGCCAAAGAAACTGGTACATCTGCCTAATATCGTGTGGGGCTCCCGCGAGCAGCCAGAAGTTCAGCAACACGCCGTGGCATGGACTCGACTGTTGGACTAATGTCTGAAGTAGTACTGGAGGCAACTGACGCCATGAATCCCGCAGGGCTGTCCAAAAATTCGTACGAATACGAGGGGGTGGAGAACTCTTCTGAACACCAGGTTGCAAGGCTTCACAGATATGGTCAATAATGTTAATGTCTGGGGAGTTTGGTCGCCAGCGGAAGCGTTTAGGCTGAGAAGCCACTCTGTTGCATTTCTGGACGTGTGGTGTGTTGCATGGTTCTCATGGAATTGCGCAAGTCTGTCGGAATACACAATGGACTTTAATGGTTGCAGATAACCAGACAGGATGCTTAAGTACGTGTCACCTGTCATAGTTCTGTCTAGACGTATCAGGGGTTCCATATCATCCCAACTGCACACGTCCCACATCATTACAGAGCCTCCACTAGCTTGCACAGTCCCCTGCTGACATGCAAGATCCATGGACTCATGAGGTTGTCTCCATACCCATACACGTCCATCCGCTCGATACAATTTGAAACGGCGCTCGTCCGACCAGCCAACATGTTTCCATTCATAACAGTCCACTGTTGGTGTTGATGGGCCCAGGTGAAGCGTAAACCTTTGTGTTGTGCAGTCATCAAGGGTACACGAACTGGCCTTCAGCTCAGAAAGCCCATATCGATGATGTTTCGTTTAATGGTTCTCACGCTGACAATTGGTGTTGGCCTAGCACTGAAATCTGTACTACATAGCGGAAGGGTTACACTTCTGTCACGGTGAACGATTCTCTTAATTCGTCGTTGGTCCCGTTCTTGTAGGGTCTTTTTCCGGCTGCTGCGTTGTCGGAGAGTCAATGTTTCACCGGATGCCTGATATTCACGGTACACTCGTGAAATGGTCGTACGGGAGAATCGCCACTTCATCGCTATCCCGGAGATGCTGTGTGCCATCGCTCGTGTGCCTGCTATAGCACCACGTTGAAACTCAGTTAAATCTTGACATTGTACCACCAGTAACCGATCTAACTATTGCGCCTAACACGTGTTGCCTTATATGAGCGTTGACGAATGTAGTGCCGTATTCTGCCTGTTTACGTACTCTGCTTCTGTATTTGAATACCCATGCCTATACCAGTTTCTTTGGCGCTTCAGTGTATAAAGGGCAGTGTAACCTACAGAAAGGTTTTGTTCTACATTGCTACCTTCCTGTTTGTTACTTAAAAATAAACAGAATTTATAGCAAAATTGAATTGTCAGACTTTACTTCAAGTTTTATTGGAAAACTGTTTATTCCTTATGTCAAAAACACAGATTTTATAGTAAAAGTAACGAAACAATACGGATTTATCATTTAGCGCGATAAACGCAATTTCTTCAAAAAAAGGTAAAATTAAAAAGGAACACCTCACAACAAAACGTGTTAAACATCACTGAGGTATAGAGCAATAACCCCAAAACCATTGATGAGCTGAACACAGCCATTCAGGAGGTCATCGACACCATTGATGTTCCGACACTTCAGCGGGTCATGCAGAATTTCCCTCTTCATTTGCGCCACACCCTCGCCAATGATGGCAGGCATACCGAATATGTCATAGCCTAGATCCGAATATGTGTAGTGACGTTTACATGTTGAATAACGTGAGTGCATGCCGTAATTTACGAGCCGGCCACGGTGGCCGAGCGATTCTAGGGGTTTCAGTCCAGAAACGCGCGACTGCTACGGTCGCAGATTTGAATCCTGCCTCGGCCATGTATGTGTATGATGTCCTTAGCTTAGTTATGTTTAAGTAGTTCTAAGTTCTAGGGGACTGATGACCTCAGATGTTAAATCCCATAGTGCTCAGAGCCATTTGAACCATTTTTGAACTAATTTACGTTTGTTTTCATATAGTTCAATAACTGACGCCCTGTAAATTGGATGAATAGTGAGAGCAGGCGAGATGCCGAATAGACCGCTCACAGATGTGAAAACAACAAATGAACGGGTGTGAAATGCGTTACAACAAAGCTATTCAAGAGTCAGAACTTCCAAAACGGAACGCAAGATTCGTAAGATACTTGTGTAGAACAAAGAGGACGTACGTACGTCTGAAGGCACTTACCTTACACCTCGCTGTTTCAAACGGACATTACACCACGACAGAGACACAAATTTGAATATGTCGAAAAGACACGTCAATGACCCGACAGACGGTTCCTAATTTTGCGAATATATACATATACATAGGAACGAGAAAGATTTGAACTGTACCGTATACTGTTTCAAGTTTTCTTCTTTTTGCCACAGTTCTGTACTACTTCTTCCTGTTTTCTAGGTTGGTCTGTGGTCAGTTTTCAACAGGCTATCTACTCCTTATTCCTTCCCTTATCACTCCACTGAATTTGCAACATTCGTCTGTAGCACCATAGCTGAAATGCTTAGATTCTCCTACGTTTCGGTTTTAGCTCAGTACGTGTTTGACTACCATAGATGTTGTGCTCCAAACGTACATTCTCAGAAACTTCTTCCTCGAATTAAGGTCTATGCTTGATACTTGTAGACTTCTCTTGGCCAGAAGTGCCCTTTCTACCCGTGCTAGTCTGCTTTTGACGAGGTCCTTGTTCCATCCGTCATGGGTTATTTTGCTGCCTAGGAAGCACAAGTCCGTAACCTCATCTACTTCGTGACTATCAGTCCTGATGTTAAGTCTCTCGCTGTTCTCGATTTCGCTACTTCTCATTACCTTCGTCTTTCTTCGATTTACTCTCAATCCATATTCTGCACTCAGTAGACTGTTCATTCCATTCAGCAGATTCTACGCAAAGTAGTAACAACGGCTGTCAACATAACTACAAATACAAAATTTCTATTTCAAAGACAAATCGCTAAATGGGGAACATGGAAGAAGACGGGATAATATGCAGCGTGAAATCGCTTCATATATTGGGGAGGTATGTAGTAAAGCAGTAAATGCTATGTCGTGATTTATCCGCTCACAGCTTACTTAACGCCCTGTCCCGCTCGGAAGTTGGCCTGATGGCAGGTGATTCGCTACTGCTGCCCCAGAGAGCGCGGCGGGGGGGGGATAGCAAAGTTACAAAAGTAATGGGCGAGGCGCACTCTAGATTGCGGTTTATTGGTAGAATCCTGAAGCGATGCAGTCCTTCAACAAAGGATATTGCTTACAATACGTTAGTTCGTCCATTCTTATTGTTCGTCTGTATGGGGCCCTTACCAGTTGGGTCTGATTCAAACATTCAAAAGGTCCAAAGAAAAGCGGCAAGATTCGTGACTGATACATTTAGCCATCGCGAGAGCGTTACAGATCTCATTTAAAGTTTGAAGTGGGACAAACATGCAGACAGACGACGCGCTAAACGGAAGGGTTCAATTGGCTCAGAGCACTATGGGACTTAACTGCTGAGGTCATCAGTCCCCTAGAACTTAGAACTACTTAAACCTGACTAACCTAAGGGCATCACACACATCCATGCCCGAGGCAAGATTCGAACCTGCGACCGTAGCGGTCTCGCGGTTCCAGACTGGAGCGCCCAGAACCGCACGACCACTCCGGCCGGCTAAACGGAAGGGGCTGCTCACTAAATTCCGAAACCCCATCTCCACCGAGGATGTACAGCATATTACCACAAACTTTCAAATCGTGCAATGATCACCATTCAAAGATAAGGGAAATTAGAGCTCGTACTGAGGCGTTCGGACAGTCGTTTGTCCCTCGCGCGATCAGTGAGTGGAACAGCCGGGGGTGGTGGTGGGGGGGGGGAGGGGAATATGACACCATATGATACATTTAGTCATCGCGAGAGCGATATAGATCTCATTGAAAGTTTGGAGTGGGACACACTTGCAGATAGACGACGCGCTAAACGGAAGGGGCTGCTCACTAAATTCCGAAACCCCATCTTCGCCGAGGATGTAGATCATATTAGCATCAACTTTCAAATCGCACAATGATCACCATTCAAAGATAAGGGAAATTCGAACTCGTACTGAGGCGTTCAGACTGTCGTTTGTCCCTAGCGCGATCAGCGAGTGGAACAGACGGGGGGGAAATATGACTTTGGCGAGAATTGTACCCTCCGCCACACACCGCTAGCGGAGTATATTTGTAGATGTAGATGTAGAAAGCAGCTAACGAGCGGGCGAGGGTGACAGCGAGGCTGTTCACCGCCAGCCTGTCTCAGCTATCGTAGAGAGCAATGACTTCATTATTTTCCTGGTGTTGTTTTGCCAGTGCAGTGACTCGTAAGAGTTCTGAAGCACAAAATAAATAGGAGGTTATGGAAGCATCCTATTTTTTCTTGTTCCACAACAAATCATACGCTCCGAGATATAAAACCCATTGTTTTGAGTTCTAATGTTCTCACCAGCGGCCGGGCCCCGATAGGATGGCGAGAGACGGGGTCGTGTCGCACTGGCGACTTTCAGTGAATGGTACTGAAGAAGTAAACAAAATCGCAACACGAATAAGGAGTTGTGCGACACAAACAAAAGTTGGAAGGCGGGTTTCTATATCGGAAAGATAATATCCATTCAAATTTCGTACAAGTTGCGTAACAGTGGCGCAAGTTGCACCACTATGAGGATGCGAATCAGGATTGCCTTGGACACACGCTGTAACGATCGTGAGCGTTAATAACCTTCGAGATTGGACGTGGTCAGATGATGTTAGTGAAGGATGCCTTTTAGGCGAAAAAGTCGCCATTATCAACACCTTACTCAGTTTGAAGTAGGTCCTGTAATAGGGCCACGAGGAGGTCGATGCTCCCTTCTGCAGTGTTGCTCAAGGACTTAGTACGAATCTAGCCACCTGCTGGCACCGACACTCACGAGAATTTAGGGTCGCAAGAAAGCCGGGCTCCAGATGGTCAAGTGGCAGTGCCTTCTGGGCAGACCATCGGGTTCGGAAAATGGCTCTGCCACTTCGAACTGCTGCTGCAGCAGCAATTTGAGCTGCAGTTGGCACCACAGTGATACAAAGAACTGTTACAAGAAGGTTACTTCGAGGGCAGCTCCGTATCAGACGCCCTTTAGCGTGCATTCCACTGCGCCCAGACTAGCGCCATTTGCGTGATCAGTGGTGTCAAGCGAGAGCTCTTTGGAGAGCAGGATGCAGGTCTGTTGTGTTTTCCGATGATAGCTGGTTCTGCTTCGGTGCTAGTGACGGCCGTGTGTTGGTTAGACAAGGGCTAGTTTAGGGACAGAAACTAACCTGTCTGCGAACTCGACACAATGGGCTACACCTGGAGGTACGGTCTAGGATGCGATTTCGTACGATAGCCTTGCTCTGCCGATGACTAGCTCCTTCGCCTCACTCATCTCCTCTCCCTCCAGCTTAACTCCCGTTCCTCCTCCATTTTTGTCTCCCTCGACCTCGAAAAGGCCTACGACCGGGTCTGGCATCCCTGTCTCCTGTTTAAACTCCAAACCTACGCCCGTCCTATCAACTACATCCGTCTGATGGCCTCCTTCCTCTCCCGCCGCCCCTCCTATGTTACCGTCCATAATGCCAATTCCCACACCTTCTACCTCTCTGCAGGTGTGCCCCAGGGCTCGGTCCTCTCCCGTCTCCTCTACCTCCTGTACATGGCAGATATACCCCAACCCCCCCCCCCCCCCTCCCACCACCAGTACACCTCTTGCAATATGCTGATGACACCGCATTCCTCGCCCTCACTCCTACCCTCCGACGGTCCCAACGCCTTGTCCAGAATCACCTCGACCTTTTTGCTGCATGATGTAACCAGTGGCTCCTGAAAATCAAACCTTCCAAGACCCAGGCAATCATAGTAGGTCGTACCACTCGCTCCTTCCAGCTCCTGGATTTCTCCCTTACTGTCTGCGCCAGTCCTGTCCGCCTCACCCCCACCATCACCTACCTTGGCCTCACCTCACCTGGATCCCTCATCTCCGCTCCATCCAATCCAAAGCCCACAACCGCCGCCGACTCCTCAAATGGTTCAAATGGCTCTGAGCACTTTGGGACTTAACATCTGAGGTCATCAGTCCCCTAGAACTTAGAACTACTTAAACCTAACTAACCTAAGGACGTCACACACATCCATGCCCGATGCAGGATTCGAACTTGCGACCGTAGCGGTCGCGCAGTTCCAGACTGAAGCGCCTAGAACCACTCGGCCACACTGGCCGGCCCGACTCCTCAAACTCCTCTCTGGCTGGACATGGGGATTGCACCCCTTTACCATCCTCCACACCTACAAATCCTTAATCCGTCCCATCCTCTGTTATGCCAGTCCTGCCTGGATATCTGCACCCCCCCCCCCCCAAATGCTATAAGTCCCTCCAGATCGTTGAGCATCATGCACTCTGCCTTGCCTTCCATATACGCCTCCGGTCCCCCATGCAGATCCTCTATGACCTCATTCCTTTCCCCCATCTGCTCCTATTCCTCAAACATATCCGCATCCTATACATCTCCCGCCGCCTTGATCCCCCTCACCCCCTGGTTGCTCCTCTCCTCTCCCATCCTCGCCCTCTGCCACGTCTTCACTGTTGTGTCCCCCCTACCCTCCATCTCTACACCCTTCATCTCCTTTGCCAAGGTGGCTTCCATCAACTCCCCCTCCCAGATGATGCCCTCGCTCCCTCCATTTATCCCTCCTATCAACTCTGATCCGCACTCCCCCTCCTTTCCTCTGTCCTTTTGCCCGGCTCCCTCTCCCCCCGTTCCATCCTCATTTTTCCCCACCAACCCTCTCTCTGCCCCCTATCTCTCCCCTGAGTCCTTTTGCATTTCCCTCCTCTGCCTTTTCCCATTCCCTCTCCCGTCTGCCCAGCAACTCTCCCCCCTTATGAGTCCCTTAGTTCCCCCCCCTTTCGTTTTTTCCTCTCCTCCCTCCTTGTTTTCCCCTTCCTCCAGGTCCCCCCCTCCCCCATCTGCCCTTGGCTCGGGAGTGTCATCTTTGTGCCGCCATTTTCGTGCCGTGTTTTACAGTGAGTTTTCCGTGTGTTGTGTGTTTTTTGGGAAGTGTTGCGAAAAGCCATCATACTGTCGCTGTGTGTGATTTTTTATGTCTTGCGAACAGAAACCAGACTGTCAGCATGTTTTTTTTTATTGTGTGTCTACTATGTTACTTGTCTGATTCCTGTGTATTTTATTGACATTGCCAACCCCTTTGCTTTCTCTTTCAACTTTCCGCATTTTTTCCGCCATTTTACACTTTAAGTCACGGTTCTATTGCCTGTTTTTCTTGTTTCTTTTCTTCTTCCGTTTTTAAAAAAAGTCTGTAGGCTGTAGGGCAGCGTACTAAGCTGCTGCCAGCCCGCCCCCTTAGGGGGAATTGAAACTCAATAAAGGAAAAAAAAATCGCACGATAGCAGGAGCACTCTCACGGTTATCAGACAAACTCTGAAAGCAAAATTGTAATGCAGTCTAATGGTTCGACTTGTTGTGCTGCCATTCATGATCAACATTCCAGGGTGTGTTTCACAACAGGGTAATTCTGGCCCACATACCTCTATTGTAATCCAATATGCTCTACAGAGTATCGACATGTTGCGTTGGCCTGCTCCATTAGCAGAATTGTCTCCAATCGATCACATATGAGGCATCATCGGACGGATACTTCACGAATATCCACAAACAGCGTTAACTATCCGAGTACTGACCGACCATGTGCCACAGGCATGGAACTCCAGCCCACAAAATGACATCTGGCCCCTCTGGAACACAGTTCATGTAGGCTTACACGCTAGCGTTCAACATTCTAGCAGTTACACCCGTTATTAATGTACCAGCATTTTATATTTGCAGTGGCTTATCTCGCACTTACATCAATTTGTGATCCTGCAGTGTTTATCACTTACAAATGTTGCCTAGAAAAATGTATTCTGAAAATATCGTTAGTCTACATTAGTTACTTTTTAGTGCCGCGATGTCTTCCGTCAGTGTACTTTTAAGTAAGTGCTGCAAAAAATTAAGGACAAAAATTTCGAAACAGAACACAAAGTTTCACACATGAAAAATTGTGTATAACGGTAACGCAAGATACATCAGTGCACAATCACTGTTTTGAATCAGAACTTCGCAAATAACTCACTTCAACTAATTCATTATAATCAAGATCTTGTATTTTAAGATTTAGGAATGTTTGCGTGTGAAGAGGAAGGGAGTTAATTGGAATCCTGACATAAATCAGGAAGTTACCAGCGACATCATCTTCACAATATCTTGCTGTGCCCTCATTAATAATATTTTGATGTTTTACAGGTGCAAAAATTATTCAATATTTTTTCCACAAGTTTTTTATTTTCTTTTTTCTTGACGATGTGGTGGTCGTCACTGGCATTGCTTCATCGACTACAGGCAATGACGACCTCTCACGCTCATCTTCACGTTGTGACACAGAGAGATTCATAGGCGAAAATTCTTGAGGCAATTCCGTCTGGCTTGCTGGTTCTGTTTCCACTGAGAAAGAATTGCTCATAGCTCTTGAAATTAAGATATGTTTTAAGAAATTCATGTGATGAAATCAAGGTCTACTTCAACTCTATTTCAATGGACGCGTTTGGAGTATGTTAAGGATGTGGCGAACGGTAAATAGCCAGAAGAGGTAGATAAACATACGTGCAAAGAAGATAACTGCGAAGACATCTTGGATAACAAAAGGAATATTTCAACTGATCGGAGAAAGAAGGAAATAAAACAAAGGAGAAAAAAAACCAAGATGTTCTGCGAAAGATCGGAATGCAGCAGTAGAAAAAAAAAGTTCAAATGTGTGTGAAATCTTATGGGACATAACTCGTAAGGTCATCAGTCCCTAAGCTTACACACTACTTAACCTAAATTATCCTAAGGACAAACACACACACCCATGCCCGAGGGAGGACTCGAACCTCCGCTGGGATCAGCCGCACAGTCCATGACTGCAGCGTCCTAGACCGCTTGGCTAATCCCGCGCGGCGCAGCAATAAAAATCGCTTAGGAATGAAATAAACAGGAAGCGCAGGGAAGCGAAGGCGAAATGCCTCAAGGAAAATGTGAAGAAATCGCAATGAGAAGATCGTTGACTGGACTGACTCAGCATGTAGAAGAGTCGAAACAACCTACTGTCAAATTAAAAGCGAAGGTGGTAACATTAATAGTGTAATAAGGATTCCACTGTTAAACGCAGAGGAGAGAGAGCATAGGTGGAAAGACTAGATTGAGAGCCTCTATGAGGGGGAACACTTGTCTGATGGCGTCATAGAAGAAAAGGTAGCAGTCAATATGGACGACATAGAGGACCCAGTATGAGAAGCAGGGTCTAAAGAGCTTATGAAGACTTTAGATCAAATATGGCAGAAGGGATAGGCAAAATTCTATCGAAATTTCTAAAATCATTGGGACAAATGACAGCAAAAAAAAAAAAATATTCATGTTGGTGTGTGGAAAGTATGAAACTGGTGACGTATTACCAGACTTCCGGAAAAATATGATCCACACAATTCCAAAGGCACCATGAAGAGCTAATTGGGAGAACTATCAGACAATTAGCTTGAAAACTCATGCACCCAAGCATCGTACAAGAATAGTACACAGAAGAATGTAAAGAAAAATTTCGGATCTGTTAGATGACGATGAGTTCTGCTTTAGGAAATGTAAAGGCACCAGAGAGGTAGTCATGACCTTGCGGTAGATAACGATACCGAGACTGAAGAAAAATGATGACATTTTCATAGCCGGCTGGAGTGGCCAAGCGGTGCTAGGCGCTACAGTCTGGAACCGCACGACCGCTACTGTCGCAGGTTCGAATCCTGCCTCGGGCATGGATGTGTGTGATGTCCTTAGGTTAGTTAGGTTTAAGTAGTTCTAAGTTCTAGGGGACTGATGACCTCAGACGTTAAGTCCCATAGTGCTCAGAGCCATTTGAACCATTTGAACATGTTCATAGGATCCGTCGACCTAAAAAGGATTCGTTTACGTAAAATATTGCAAGATGTTCAATATTCTTTGAAAATAGGAGTAAGCTATAGACGGGTATATGCACTATGTACGAGAACCAAGGAGGAGCAATAATACTGGAAGACAAAAACGAAAGGCTTGGAATACAAAGAGTGTAAGACTGTGATGCACTCTTTCGCACCTACTGTCCCACTTATATACATCGAAGAAGCAGTCATGCAAATAAAAGAAAAGGTTCAAGAGTAGGATTAAAATTCAGGGTGAAAGAATAACAACGACAAGATCTGCTGACGACTTCCGCAGGAAAAGTGAACAAGAAGTACAGAATGTGTTGAATGGAATGAACAGTCTGATGAGTACACGATAGTGATTGGTAGTAAAGCGAAGAAAGACGAAAGGAGAAAGAGGTAGCAGTAATGAGGATAGTGAGAATCGTAAAGATCAAAATTGGTGATCAAAAAGTGGACTAAGTTTAGGACTCCTGCTACTTTCGAAGCAAATTGACACATGACGGACAAAGCAAGGAAAACATAAAGAGGAGACTAGCACTGGTAATGTGGGCATATATGACCAAAAGAAGTCCAAAAATAGTTCAAATGGCTCTGAGCACTATGGGACTTAACATCGGAGGTCACCAGTCCCCTAGAACTTAGAACTACTTAAACCTAACTAACCTAAGGACATCACACACATCAATGCCCGAGGCAGGATGCGAACCTACGACCATAGCGGTCGAGCGGTTCCATACTGAAGGGCCAAAACCCCCTCGGCCACACCGTCCGGGCATCCCAAAGGAGTCCATTTGTATCAAACACATTCCTTAATTTGAGGAGAATATTTATGAGAGTATACGTCTGGAGCAGAGCATTGTATCGCAGTGAATCTTTGGTTGTGGAGAAAACTGGACAGAAGAGATTCGAAGTGTTTTAGATGTGGTGCTACAGAAGAATGTTGAAAATTTGGTGGACTGATGAGGTACGGCATGAGGAGGTTCTTCACACAACAGGCGATGAATGGAACATGCGGAAGACACTTACAAGGATGATAGGACGTGAGTTGAGGCATCATGAAAGAGTCTCCACGTTATCCAAGGGAAATACAGAGTGTAAAGACGGTAAAGAAAGAAAGAGATTGGAATACATCCAGAAAACATCACACTGGTTGGAAGTACTGCTCTGAAATGAATAGGTTGGCGGAGGAGACAAATTGGTGACGGGCCTGATGAAAACTTTCAGATTAAATTAGGAGACACACGCCGCTTGTGGCCCCAGCGTCAACATCACTACCTCCTATGATTTCGTCTCTTGAGGAATCAGAAGTTCCCATTCCTTACCAGCAAAGTGCACGCTGTTTGAAAGGCGAGACACTACCTGTATTAATATCAACTAACAAGTGTCAATCTACATTTCAACAGAGAGTGAGCTATCTAATTTTTTATGACACTGAAGTTAAGTCTACTCGAGCTGGCCTTTTCTGCGACATAATAAATTGGACAGAACAATATATTACCGACTGTCGGATATACTATTGCTACCCAACAAATAAATTCTCCACTGTAATGCTAGATTTACTTCTTATCTGTCAGAGATAACTGGCACACACGCAATGTACATCCTTCTCTCAGTCATGTTACAGAATAAGATGCTCGTATAACATGCCACATTTTGAAAGTAACAGACACACAGGATTAGCGATGTAAACTATAATGAGCTGAGATAACTTTCTACACAAAATAATGAATAAATTAAGGCAGAAGAACTACTAAAAGCCTTCAATTTGCTGATGACACCGTGCTTTTAGACAGCAGCGAAGATCTACTTGCCGGTTCACTAACAAAAGGAAAGGACTTATGGTACCATATGGACTAGTTCTCTTTCTTAGCAAATAGATACTCCTGACGACTGATCTAAACAACATGAGAAGTTGTGAAGATAAGAAGGCAGATCACGCTAGGGGAATGGCTATGAAGAAGCCTCTCCAAGATGTGGCATAACAGAGTGATAACAGCAAAAATATCCAGGGTATCGAGAGATTGGTGTTTTCCGTCTTCTTTTACGGTTGTAAAACATGGACCCTTAACGCCAGAAACGAACAGCGTATTGACACATTTCATCTTGGGTGCCAGTGCACGAGGCTTCACGTAAAATGAACCAAAAGAAGATCTGATTGTCCACCATTGAGCAACTCACTGTCCCCAGCCGCCACTCTTCTCGTGTCAGCCAAAACATTATCCAGTTCTTAGTCTATATAGTGAGAAGAGTTAGAGAAAGTGTAGAGAAAATAATTATCGTGATGCTGAAGCTCTCTTGTCTGTGTTTGCTTTAACAATAACATACGTGTCTGAGTGGGGTCCGCCTTTAGCAAAAAACAAGTTTGTTTTTTGTCCTAGACATGTTTCTCTGCAGTTGCAGCATCATCAGTGGTTTTATATTGTTATGGCTCTTAAACATAAGGAATATTATTTACTGTTTAAATACACACAAATATTACTTTCTAAATCGTAATTACACTTTTTTGAGGAGTACATAAAATTGTCTATTCATACCTTCTTACCACATGGCGTTGTTTTCCTGCTGTATTACGTTTTTATAGTGCCTGTTTTTATTTACAGTTCGTCACCTGCAACTATATGCAACTTAATGTAGGCAATACATTTTCGCAAAAATTACGATTTCTAAACAGTTGTGGCTATGCCTGAGATTAATAATTTACGTGAAAGGTTTTGTGTGTGTGTGTGTATCAGTTTACATTATGTTTCACTTACGGTTTCTTTTCTCGTCATCTTCTTCGTTGCAAAGTTCAGTGTTTTGAGTTTTCACTGTCACTGTCACTGTCTATTAGCTGTGATAACAAGATGGTGGACAGTGGCCCAATAGAAGGTGTGAAAAGAAGATGGCACACAGTGGAACAGTTGAAGATGACATTGGCGGTTCTTTTGAATTTCTCAGAGAGAGAGAGAGAGAGAGAGAGAGAGAGAGAGAGAGTGGGGGAGAGGATTTATCTTTATTTTTATAATTATACATATTTTAGTTTTATACGTCTCTATGTACGTGTGTGTCTGTGTGTGCATGGGGGGGGGGGGGGAATTCTATAGGTTCGTATTGTCATAATACGTGTAATTACGATTTAGAAACTAATATTTGTATGTATTAAAACAGTAAAGAACATTCCTTATGTTTAACAGCCATAGCAACAAAAAAAAAAAAAAAAAAAAAAAACACTGATGATGCTGCAACTGCAGTAAAATATGTCTGGGACAAAAAACAAAATTGTGTTTTGCTAAAGGCAGATCACACTCAAAAACATACGTTAGAGAAAATAATAGTGCAAGGAAAGGTCGAGGGTAAGAGGGAGAGTAGCGAACACGGAGATACATCATTTCCGGAAGATCTCCAGTCTACGTCTTCTGCAAGCTCTAAGGGAAGCTCGTAAGCGTCCAGGATAGAAAGGTTTAGTTTATGTGTTCACAAGGCTCAGCAGTGAGCCCAACGAGTTGTGGTTACGACGATGATGATGGTAATATGTAAGCAAGTATAATGTACACAATCATCTACAGCCACGGTAATTGTGACGGCTGCTTCTATAATGACCCTTGACCATAGCAGAGACGAGCGACGCGCACTGCCAGGTCAGCTAGCCCGACCAAGCCAGGCTGGTTCACGTAGCGCGGGTGAGATGAGTCCGGTCGGGTGTCCCCTAATGTCACTCCACCAGTGCCGGTCCCCCAGGCTGCTCTCAATCGAGATGAACTGGCGGTTCGCCTTGCTATCAACGGTACAGATATCCCAGTGCAGCCTCGACTGGCCGATGGAGTTGTTAACCTAAAGAGCCATTGCCATACGACACATCAAGTTGGCGTGATCCTTAATGTGTGTGATGGCTCGTGCTGTCACTGACTAGAAAGAAATTCGAAAGAAATACAAATTGTCGATCATTGAAAATTACGCGTTTTCTTTCGTTTTCCTTGTGACAAACAGTTATCACACACTTTTTTGCTATTCCTTACCAGAAAGTAGTTGTCGCCACAACTTTTTTCAACAAAATTTTCGTTGTGCCTAAAAAAAAGTATTTGCACCTAGTTCGATATATAATTGTCAGGTTATCTCAATTTTTAAAGCAGTTCAAATTAACTGTGTGAAAAAGAATCTAACAGCTATCGTATAGTTGTTTTTCATGGTGCTACAGAAGGGATAATTTTGGGAGACAGAAAGGACAAGATAATATCTCGACTTGTTGCTTGGTCCAGCATGATAACAGAGTCCTCCAACAGTCAGCCTAGGTACGTGATCGAAATTGGACTTCCTGAGCCCCAAAGAAAGTAGGACGTTTACAGAGATTTTTTTCCGTGTTAGATGAATAATTGTTTAGATAAAAAGAAGTACAACTTCCATTACAGTTTCGTATGTCAACTGAAGTGCCAAAGACACTGATACAGGCATGAGAATCCAAAAATAGAGATATGTAAACAGGCAGAATACGGCGCTGCTGTCGACAATGCCTATATAAGACAACAAGTGTCTGGCGTAGTTGTTGCATCTATTACAGCTGCTACAATGGCAGGTTATCAAGACTTAAGTGATTTTGAACATGGTGGGACACAGCCTCTCCTAGATAGCGATGAAGTGGGGATTTTCCTGTAGACCATTACAAGAAATTATCGTGAATATCAGGAATTCGATAAAACACAAAGTCTTCGACATCGCTGAGGTTCAAAAAAGACCCTGCAAGAACGGAACCAACGACGACTGAATAGAATCGTTCAGCGTGACAGAAGTGCAACCGTTCCGAAAATTGCTGCAGATTTCAACAAGCATCGGCGTGCGAACAATTAAACGAAGCATCATCGATATGGGCTTTTGGAGCCGAAGACCCACTTGTCTTATTTCAAATAGTATCTAGAGGATGGACGTGTACGGGTAAGGAGACAAACTCATGAATCCATGGAACCTTCATGTCAGCAGAGGACTGTTCAAGCTGGTGAAGGCTCTGTAAAGGTGAGGGGCGTGTAAAGTTGCAGTGATATGGCTCTCCTGATACTTTTAGATACGACTGTGATAGGTGACACGTTCGTAAGCATCCTGTTTCATCACCTGCATCCATTCATGTCCATTTTACATTCCGACGGAATTGGGTCAATTCCAGCAGGACAATGCGACACCCACAGAATTGCTAGACAGTGGCTCCAGGAACACTCTTCTGAGTTTAAACACTTCCGCTGGCCACCAGATATGAACATTATTGAACATCTCCATCCGTTCGTATTCTCATGGATTTATCGACAGCCCTGCTGGTTTCATGGCGTCAGTCCCGCCCAGAACCGCTTCAGATTATAGTCGATTCCATGCCACGTCGTGTTGCGATACTTCTGTGTGCTCTTGGGGGCCCTACACGATATTGGGCCGGTGTACCAAATTTTTTGGCTTTTCAGAGTAATAGCATTGAACGAAAGGGCCGACGCTCATTGCGTTCATTTCGTTATTATTGTCTAAGATCGCCCGGTTTGATGTGTGGATATTCTAGCGTGAGTTACTGCAACTGGTAGTATATAAATTTTATGAATATGAATCTATCTGAAATAAAATAATGGAGACCTACAGAACTTATCGTAGCGTGTCAAAGTGTGAATTTTTACAAAAAACATCAGAAGGCTGTAATATTTTAGGGTAATACACTCTCAGCTAACTTTCGTCGCCAGGTTAGACTTAAATACCAAGTGTTGGGGATTTAATTCGTGTAACATTTGGCAGTGATTTCTCGAAAACATGGTAATCTGGTTCTACTAATAGAGCCCGCGGCCTTGCCGCTGTAATAACACCGATTCCCGTCAGATGACAGAAGTTAAGCGCTGCCAGGCTTGACTGGCACTTGGATGAATCACCGTTCGAGTCTGCCGAGTGGTACTTGCAAGTTCGGTGGGGGCAATTGAGGAGCTACTTGATTGAGAAGTAGCGGCACCAGACACGAAAACTGACAACTGCCGGGATAGCCGTGTGCTGACCGTATGGCCCTCCATATCCGCATCCTGTTACGTCAAAAGGCTGAGGATGACACGGCGACCGGCCGGTACTGTTCGGTCTTCAAGGCCTGTTTGGACGGTGTTTGTTTGTTGTTTTGTTTCTTCGTAGATGTACAAAATGAGACTACGTCTGGGAATAAAAGCCCATAGTCCAACAGGAGCAGGTTTGGAGACTGGCCTTCTGAGAACGACGAAAGTCAATACGTGGTTTGAAGACGATACGAGACTGTACCTAACGACAGGCAGTCCAGGCACTGAAGACAAAATAGGTTTCTTTACTAATGAAAATTACGCCAGCATTGCTTACAAACCTGTGTAAGCTGGCACACAAGATTTTAGCCATTTCTGCGTCTAGTTTATTTTGAGAAATTAGTTCAGGAATCTACACTCCTGGAAATGGAAAAAAGAACACATTGACACCGGTGTGTCAGACCCACCATACTTGCTCCGGACACTGCGAGAGGGCTGTACAAGCAATGATCACACGCACGGCACAGCGGACACACCAGGAACCGCGGTGTTGGCCGTCGAATGGCGCTAGCTGCGCAGCATTTGTGCACCGCCGCCGTCAGTGTCAGCCAGTTTGCCGTGGCATACGGAGCTCCATCGCAGTCTTTAACACTGGTAGCATGCCGCGACAGCGTGGACGTGAACCGTATGTGCAGTTGACGGACTTTGAGCGACGGCGTATAGTGGTCGGCGGAAGGTGCACGTGCCCGTCGACCTGGGACCGGACCGCAGCGACGCACGGATGCACGCCAAGACCGTAGGATCCTACGCAGTGCCGTAGGGGACCGCACCGCCACTTCCCAGCAAATTAGGGACACTGTTGCTCCTGGGGTATCGGCGAGGACCATTCCCAACCGTCTCCATGAAGCTGGGCTACGGTCCCGCACACCGTTAGGCCGTCTTCCGCTCGCGCCCCAACATCGTGCAGCCCGCCTCCAGTGGTGTCGCGACAGGCGTGAATGGAGGGACGAATGGAGACGTGTCGTCTTCAGCGATGAGAGTCGCTTCTGCCTTGGTGCCAATGATGGTCGTATGCGTGTTTGGCGCCGTGCAGGTGAGCGCCACAGTCAGGACTGCATACGACCGAGGCACACAGGGCCAACACCCGGCATCATGGTGTGGGGAGCGATCTCCTACACTGGCCGTACACCACTGGTGATCGTCGAGGGGACACTGAATAGTGCACGGTACATCCAAACCGTCATCGAACCCATCGTTCTACCATTCCTAGACCGGCAAGGGAACTTGCTGTTCCAACAGGACAATGCACGTCCGCATGTATCCCGTGCCACCCAACGTGCTCTAGAAGGTGTAAGTCAACTACCCTGGCCAGCAAGATCTCCGGATCTGTCCCCCATTGAGCATGTTTGGGACCGGATGAAGCGTCGTCTCACGCGGTCTGCACGTCCAGCACGAACGCTGGTCCAACTGAGGCGCCAGGTGGAAATGGCATGGCAAGCCGTTCCACAGGACTACATCCAGCATCTCTACGATCGTCTCCATGGGAGAATAGCAGCCTGCATTGCTGCGAAAGGTGGATATACACTGTACTAGTGCCGACATTGTGCATGCTCTGTTGCCTGTGTCTATGTGCCTGTGGTTCTGTCAGTGTGATCATGTGATGTATCTGACCCCAGTAATGTGTCAATAAAGTTTCCCCATCCTGATACAATGAATTCACGGTGTTCTTATTTCAATTTCCAGGAGTGTATTTGAAGCGTAAATTATTATAACGACATATTGGACCTCTTAGTGACGAATAGTTCTGGGCAAATTAAAAGCGTCGTGAAGAAAACACTGACCATATGTGGTCTTACAAGGGGAGGCCGCCAATTGTGAAATTCAGATTCGATTCATACTGCGCATAATAAAAGCTCATGGCCAGAGGTGTAATGTGGCGGAACACCAAGATGCACTTGTCAGCCATTGTCGAGAAAATCGACAGTTGAAAGAAACCGTGGCGGTGAAATACTCTCTGCGATTAATAGTTTTCTACAGCGTCGTGGTGCAGCGGTAAGCGCTCGAGTTCGTAATCCGAAGGTCGCCGGATTGAATCTCGCGCCATGCAACCTTTTCTTTTTTTTTTTAGTATTTGTTTTTGTAATTCAAATGTGTGTATACACACACACACACACACACACACATATATATATATATATATATATATATATATATATATATATATATATATATATATATAATTCCCGGCAATCAGTTGCAACAACTATGCATATAATAAGTTGTTGAAAGTCGTTTCTCGTGGAAAAACTGGCGACTTCGAACATCATTATGTTTTCCGCAAACAAAGTTGTATTTCACAAATGTTATTAATTGTCATCATAATGTTAACCACGTATAGTTAACGGAAGACGTAGAAACGATATTCCGAAACGAATACGTATAGCGTAAGTCAAACGTTCGAATTAGAATAGAGACCCCACGAACACAAATTTGCTGTGGCAGGTATGAAATATAAACTCCGTTACTCGCTCGTTACACTTGAAGGACAGATGTTGAATGGGCCGAAACGAGCCGCCGCATAACAGCGTAGTTGCGTGCTAACATCGAAAGAAGGTAGATGCGGTCCCTAGCGCAACTTATAACATCGTCGAAAATCAGTGCGGACGGGAGAGCTTTGGTACACCCTGTTAAACAAACTGAAAAATGGAGGCGGTACAATTGGAGAGCGATCCGCCTTCTTCAACATGCATAAACAATTCGTTAATAGTTTATATATACATATACATATTACAAAAAACTAATAAAAAAATTGCATGGCGCGAGATTCGATCCGACGACCTTCGGATTACGAACCCGAGCGCTTACCGCTGCGCCACGACGCTGTAAAAAATTCTTAATCGTAGAGAGTATTTCACCGCAACAGTTTCTTTTAACTGTCGATTTTCTCGACAACGGCTGAGAAGTGCATCTTGGTGCTTTGCCACATTACCCCTCTGGCCATGAGCTTTTATTATGCGCAGTATGAATCGAATCTGAATTTCACAATTGGCGGCCTCCCCTTGTTAGTGAATGTGAATGGAGTCCCATGGTACAAAAACATATCAGGACGGTATTGCACAAGCAACGAAAGACGCTTTCCCGATTGAAAGGAACGTGGAATCTCAAAGATTTGTCACGGTTTTCAGGTACTCGAAGCTTCGTGCGGACTTCAGTGCTAGATGCTTTTAACAGTTTCCGCAACGAGACTCTGTCTCGAAATCTCGCAGAATGCTACTGATCGTATGTAAAGTAATACAGCGTCAAGGAACAGTCAGTTTCTCCGTTGTGTGACGCCAAAGGTACTGCCAGCGTAGTTACTAAACACAGTTTTCAGAAATCCTTTCAACAAAAAAGACGCAGTAATAATTCCAGAATTCGAGTTAAGAACAGTTGGCAGCATGAGTAATTTGAAAGTGGATGCCCTCGGTGTAGAGAAGCCACTTAGGTCACTTACCAAAGCCTAATTTTCTGGTTCAGACTGTATACCAGTTATGTTCCTTTCACAGTATGCTGATGAAACAACTCAGTTTTTAGGAACCATGTACAACCACTCGTTCAGCGAAAGGTTCATACCTGAAGGCTGGAATTCTGTACAGGTCATATCAAGACGCAAGAAATAAAATGGAAGTAATCTACTGAAGTATAGGCTCGTAATACTGACGTGAGTTAGCAGTATGATTTTGGAAAATATACTGTGTTCAAACGATACGAAATATCTCGACGAAAACAATCCACTGACAAATAATCAGCACGCAATCAGAAAACGTCGTTCTTGTGAGACATAAATGGCTCAATCAACAGGGGATCTCAGGTTGATTCCATAGTTCCAGATTTGCAGAAGGGTTGTGTCACTATTGCCCAAGATAGGCTTTTAATTAAACTGAGTGTCTGTCACGTGTTGTCCCAGCTCTGCGACCAGTTTGATTTCTTCTGTCACAAAGAAACCAGTTCGTGGTTATTTACAGGTTATAGATTTGAAAATCTTCAATTGGAACCATCAAGTGGAAAATGTTGTGCGGAAGGCGAACTGAGGACTGGGTTTTACTGGCAGAACACTTACGTGCAACAAATTTTTTAAAGAAACTGCATACACTACAATTGTTCGTCCTTTACTGAAGTATTGCAGTGCAGCATGGATTCTTACCTCGATGGATTGACGGATGCCATTGAAAAAGATCAAAGAAGGGCAGCTCGTTTTGTATTATCGTGAGGTGGGAGAGAGAGTGTCTCGGATGCGATAAGCGACTAGAGCTGGCAATCATTAAACCAAGTTGTTTTTTGTTACGATTAAATATTTTCTCAAAATTTCGACTTTAACCTACGAATGGGAGATTATTTTGCTCACTCCCTCCTACGTAGGGAGACATGACCATCGTTATAAAGTAAGAGAAATCAGAGGCCGCACGGAAAGATTTATGTAAATTCACTTTTCACACGTGCTATTCGAGAGAGGAACGGTCGATAAACAGCGTGATAGCAGTTTTGCGTAGCGCCTGTCGGAACACTTGTGTGCGAACTGTAGATAAATCATGATACATAATTTTATTCCTGTTAACTTTAATGAACACCTTATAATTTTATTCCTTCTCATCAACTACACTTGCAAACAAGTTTCATTTGTATTGGGTACCAGATTTTAAATAGAAATTCGTCAGTGGAACCGAAGAAGTTGTCCAGGGGAAGTTATTTTAAATTATATTCAGACCTTTCGTCGCTACCTGCCAGACATTTTATGTTACTAGGCAAATGAGCAAATATTTTTATTCCTGTATATTGAATGCCTCTCTGAGCCACTGACAGCCTTAACGGTGGGTAATAAACGTAATTTTTCCCGTCTAGTGTTGTAAGTTTGTTCATCACTGTTCTTCTCATATTGTGGTGGAATATTTGTGACAAAGTAGCTGAACTTAATTGTTTGAGAGGCTCAGTAATACGCTTCTTTCTGTTCAGGCTTTCATCAGTATGTACACCCAAAAATATGGAGCATTCTACCCTACTTACCGACTCTTGCTCACGTGTTCCAACAATTTTTCGTGTGATTTTGTTTGTTTTACAGAACTGAAAGTAGTAGTTTTTTTTTCAAAATTGGGGGGGGGGGGGGGGGGGCAGTTTCAGAGAATCATTTAATATTTCATTGCAAAATACATTTATTACATCCTCCGTTGCTTTCTCTTTAATGGCATTTCTTGTAACACTAGTTTCGTCTGCAAAATGTATCAGTTTTATTTGCTGGATTTTAAATGGAAAGTCATTCACATATACAGGGTGAATCACCTATAACGTGGACCGCAGATATTGCGTAAACGGAATGTGATGGTGATGTTGGGCTGTCAGAGTGGATTGATAGTGATCGGTCCTATTGTCAGCGAGTAAACAACTTGTAATAACACCTACAAAGAGTATTTTTTGTCCAAACACACACTTTTTTAAATGAAACAATGTATATTGACATTAAAAAACTAGAAGTATGGTAAATTAGATTATCAGTGGAGTTTTTTCCAGGACTGTGGTGTGAGTCGCTTAGGAGATATCGTCTTCCGAAAACGATCATTTGTGTAGGAGATTTATTGTAGTTCAGTTTTGTAGTGGGACCTGTCTCCATCAGAGGGTATACCCCCACGTTCACACTCATCTGTCGATCAGACACTCTCTCCTACCACTGAACAGAAATTTATGACAAAGCGAATTACTTCCCACATTCAACCTTTCTCGGTCTCCACTGGTTGGGCTATTACGTCACGGGCTTAGTAGTCTATTTCGTTAAAATTATTGATTTAAACTCTACTGTGATGGTACTGAAAGAGAGAAGAAAGACTTCTGTAAATGTTGTGCAAAATCTGATGACGTCTCCATGTCCATTTTAACTTCACCACTACAAGGAAAGTAGTTTCGTAGTGAAAAGGTCACACAAAACCATGTAATTGTTATTTTTACGATATTAAAATTCACAAAACGCTGTGGTAAAATTCACGCGACAGTCAATTTCACAATTTGTGAGTCCTCAACTAAGGTAGTAGCGTAATAACAGCCCAGTCAGCGACGACAACAAAACTTCGAATACTGGAAGGACTTCGTGAGGCTGCGAAGTTTTGCACAGTAGTAGGATAGAATTATATGAACAACGTATTAAAAATTCTGACCAGGGGGGGGGGGGGGAAGAGTGTGGGTGTAGGGCTGCGTTTGATGATCACTTTTGTGTGTTTCTCTCGAAAAACGCGGAAATCGCAGATTCTAGGATTAACGTTGTCCTCCTGGGAGACGTCGTATCAGTTTCTGTCCAATTGGTGCGTGAGATCATCAAAATCAGTAGACGGTTGGGTGGCCCTGCCCATAATGCTCCAAGCGTCATCAATTGGGGAGAGATCCGACGACCTTTCCGACCAAACCAGGGCTTGGGGAATACGAAGACCAGCAGCAGGAATCTCGCCATACGCTGGCGGGCGTTATGTTGCTGAAACGCAAGCCCAGAACGTCTTTCCATGAATGACAACAAAACGGGACGTACAATATCGTCGCCGTATCCCAGTGCTGTAAGGTAGTCATGTAAGTAGTCCTGATATGAAACGAAACGGCACCCCAGACCATAAATAATGGCTGTCGGGTGGTGTGACAGACGATTGTCATGTTGGTACCCTAATGGTGTCTGGGGTGTTTTCGCAGATCATTGGGGATCACTTCTAAGTGGGACTCGTAACTGAAGGCAATTCTACTCCAATGAATGAAATTCCAAGCCAAACGCAACCGTCACCAATGCACACGAGCTTGCTGGTGTACAGATGTCAGTGATGTGGTCAACGCGAGGTGTGCCGTGAGATCAGCACCCTTCCTTTGGATAGCCTATTAATGGTCCTTGTGTTCACTGCAGCACCTGTAACACATGGGATCGATGACGATGATGAGCTCTCAGTGTCATTCTGACGGTTGCCCGGCCCTTTCTTTCTTTATTCTCACTGGGTCGGCCCCTTCCTTCTTGGCGCTGTGTTCGCCCATGGTTAACCCATTCCTGCCGACATCACCGAACAGTGGCGTCGTTCCTATTAAAAAGTCGAGCGACTAGCCGACTGCTCCATTCGTCTTCTTTGAGCCCAACTACATGTCCGCTCTAAAATCTGACCACTGCTTATACTGTTCATGCGCCTGTCTGATAGGCATGGTAACTGACCAACTGTGTACACGGAATGAAATTAACGAAAAGCTTCACGCCTTGGTATCGAAGTGTCCCCTGTTTAATATCCGTCCCAGCTAAGCGGTGAAATTGCGCTACACAGTCACACATTTTTTTCATCTATTGTCTGTCAACCAAGTGTCTCTACTAAGAGTCGTCAGGCACATTTTCTTTGGTGCCTTTGCAATTGCGTTTTTACGGTATGCAGATGGAGTCATACCAAACGAATATTACCCGTCACGTCTGTCAAGGTCCTCCCATTGTCGACAGAAATCGTCTGCTTTTAGCACACAGAACACAACATATTGTTCTCAATGGAGATACGTCTACAGACGTTAAAGTAACCTCTGGAGCACCACAGGGGAGTGTTATGGGACCATTGCTTTTCACAATATATATAAATGAGCTAGTAGATAGTGTCGGAAGTTCAATGCCGCTTTTCGCGGACGATGCTGTACTGTAGTATACAGAGAAGTTGCAGCATTAGAAAATTGCAGCGAAATGCAGGAAGATCTGCAGCGGATACGCACTTGGTGCAGGGAATGGCAACTGACCCTTAACATAGACAAATGTAATGTATTGCGAATACATAGGAAGAAGGAGCCTTTATTGTATGATTATATGATAGCGGAGCAAACACTGGTAGCAGTTCCTTGTATAAAATATCTGGGAGTAT
Organism: Schistocerca serialis cubense; assembly: GCF_023864345.2. NCBI lineage: Eukaryota > Metazoa > Arthropoda > Insecta > Orthoptera > Acrididae > Schistocerca > Schistocerca serialis. Next base: position 23,690,150 of record NC_064646.1, read on the forward strand.
GCGTACGGAACGATTTGAAGGGGAATGATCATATAAAATTAATTGTTGGTAAGGCGGGAGCCAGGTTGAGATTCATTGGGAGAGTCCTTAGAAAATGTATTCCATCAACAAAGGAGGTGGCTTACAAAACACTCGTTCGACCTATACTTGAGTATTGCTCATCAGTGTGGGATCCGTACCAGGTCGGGTTAACAGAGGAGATAGAGAAGATCCAAAGAAGACCGGCGCGTTTCGTCACAGGGTTATTTGGTAAGCGTGATAGGGTTACGGAGATGTTTAGCAAACTCAAGTGGTAGACTCTGCAAGAGAGGCGCTCTGCATCGCAGTGTAGCTTGCTGTCCAGGTTTCAAGAGGGTGCGTTTCTAGATGAGGTATCGAATATATTGCTTCCCCCTACTTATACCTCCCGAGGAGATCACGAATGTAAAATTAGAGAGATTAGAGGGCACACGGAGGGTTTCCGGCAGTCGTTCTTCCCGCGAACCATACGCGACTGGAAGAGGAAAGGGAGGTAATGACAGTGGCACGTAAAGTGCCCTCCTCCACCCACCGTTGGGTAGCTTGCTGAGTATAAATGTAGATGTAGATGTAGATGTATGGAGTTATCAGCCAGCGTAGGCCACAAGACGCATGTGCCGCCGCAGGTGTACTGGTTACTCTTCTATCTCTTTTAATACAAATCGATAAAAGGATATCTCGGTAGAGTAATTTTAGATCGCTCTTGTGAATGGACACGTGGAAGCCCCTTTAAAAATTATTTGTTTTGGGACAGGAAATAAGCCGACGTCTTTCGTCGACACAGGCCATTGCAGTGAAGATGTGAAGAGTGCAACTCGGTTCTGATGCCTCCAGCTACAGAAAATAAAATTGCAAATACCTTTCGAAACACTAGAGGACATGTGCCTTAGGCTCTTCTGAGATAAACCCTTTATACAGAGAGTGATTTAGCGAGCCCTACCGAGGTCGTTTCATGCAACCTGCAGTGTTACAGCTTGTCTTCAAAAACCATGGACAAGATTTTGACGTCCTCTCGCTCGCTATGCGCACACTGTTAGTTCTACGGAGAAAATGAACAGGATCTTTACCTTGGAAATTTAATGTAGTTAATTTTTCTGTGGGAACACGTACTCGCTAGAGGCCGTAGTTTTTGAGTTATTCAAGACAACTGTAAAAATGTAACCCTCAAACGCGCACCCGCTCCCATACTCGGCCCCCAACTGCCAGGATTTCTAGAATGTCGTTCATGGCACTCCCTCCTACCCTTAACAAAAATTGGTGACTACGCGAATTGTTTCCCACAGTCAGGTTCTTTTGGTCTTATTTCACTGGCGTTATTAAGACACCGTTCCAGTCGAGCTTATACAAATGGTAAAACTGACGTTTGTGTCAATTCTACCTAACAATTATGTGAATTTAAACAGCATAGAGTAAACAATTACATAGCTGTATTCGTTAGGCCTTCTGACTACGATACCTACATTCTTGTAAGGGTTGAGTCTGCAATCAGTTGTCAACATGATTACTCTTATCGTAACGGTTATAAAAGTCATTTTTCTTTCATTGCCCTCAAGGGCGCGTGTAAATTAATAACGTTAACGAAATAGCCGACTATACTGATGACGAAATAGTGCAATCAATACAGACCAAAAAAGGCTGAATATCGGGGAAAGTTCGCGTAGTCGGAAATTTTTATAGAGTGCTAGGAGGGAGGGCCATGAGCAATTTCCTAGTAATTATCACTGGTGAGGGATGAGTGCGGGGGTGAAGGTGCGTCTGAAAGTAACTTTCGAACCTTTTTCTCGAATAACTCTAAACCAGTGGCCTCCAGCGAGGATGTAATCCAGTAAAAAATTTAACTACATTAAATTTTCTACATAAAGGTCAGGTTCATTATCTCTGTAGTACTGATTGCCTGCGCGTAGCGAAAGAGATATTACGAAAATATCGCGCGTAGTTCTTGAAGGCCAGATATAACATTGCAAGTTGCACAAAATAACATGGTCGTATTCAACAATGTCCCTGGATGCATCACGTGTTTAGTTATAGGAGGGTACATATTTATTTCAGTTACTTTCTGTCCGTACTGTAGCAGATCTTTCTATGTGTTGCCAGGTTCCATCGAGCTACGTTACATGTCATTCAGACACCATGTGAAACTTACTTTCCTCTTTAAGTTTTGCTGTAGCAAAATAGCTCTTACAGAATTAGTTTATCCCTTGAGTACATTATATGAAACTTTGTGGCCCTTCAGTATACATGAGGTGATCGTTACAGTGCAGATCCAATCATGGCATACTGGCTGACAGAGCGCTGGCTTTGGACCGTGGAGGACTGTAGGCAGTAATTCCGTCACACATTCAGTATTTGGTACTTCAAAGCCACCAGATAAACACTAGCTGTTTCCCGTTGTGTCTTATGAACCTGTATCAAATAATATGTAATGCCTCTCTTTTTTGCTTCAATACTTTGGACTTTGCATGGCGCATATAACACTGTGGACTAGTTGACAGATACAAGGCTTGGATAAAAATATGGAAAGTCCACGAGAAATAAATTCTGGAATATAATTGCAGATGCTAACCAGACCTGCAAAGGTGCATGTACAATCACGTCAATAAGGGTTGAAAATGTCCTTCGTGCTCGGAACAGTGTTCTGTGTAGCGGGTGTATTATGTCGGAGTTTAGTGAATACGAACATGGGCTAATTGTTGGTGCTAGTGTGGTTGACGCTTCGATAAACAAGGGTGCCGAAGTGTATGGCGTTTCTGAACTCACCGCATAGAAGGTCTATTCAACCTGCAGGGATAGCGGGAAACGATCGCCCGCTAAGTCACAGCGCAGACGAAAATCTATACTGAGTGATAGTGACAGACGTAGATGGTCTTTGAAGAGGAGTGTGACGAAAAATAAGGTGATGACAGCTGCCAAAGTCAGTGCTGAAGCGAATGTCGCACTCCCTGTTAGCATCAAAACAACACGAAAAGGGTGCCACAGGCAGGGAACTACAGGTCGAGATGGAATTCGAAACGCGCTTATCGGTGTTGCAAAGCCCGTGACATGGAGAAAGTGGTGCCGAAGTCATAAGATCTGGACTATGGAGCAATGGAAGGAAGTCATTTGGTCGGATGAGCGTGGCTCCACACTGTTTCCAACTTCTGGCCGAGTTACGTCCCAATAGTGAAACGTGGCGGAGATATGGTGATGATCTGGGAAGGCTCAAATGGCTCTGAGCACTATGGGACGTAACCTCTGAGGTCACCAGTCCCCTAGAACTTAGAACTACTTAAACCTAAATAACCTAAGGGTATCACACACATCCACGCTCGAGGCAGGATTCGAACCTGCGACCATAGCGGGCGCGCGGTTCCAGACTGTAGTGCCTAGAACCGCGCGGCAACCTGGCCGGGGATCTGGGAAGCCGTAACCATTTTGAATGATCAGGCCCATGCCATGGTACAAAGTTTGTTCCCCAGTGGGGATGCTGTGTAGCAAGAGGACGGGGCCCCTCTTCACGCAGACCGCATCGTCCAGGGCTGGATGAGGGATGTGTGAGCACGAGGATTTAATGTCGTGTGTCACCTGGCCATCGCTCCCACCTGATCTTATTGTTATTGAGACTTAGTGTTCCACGTCGGAGAGAGGGGTTCGCTATCACTATCCACTGCCATCGTCGTTACCTGAACTTGCTGGTCCCGCCGGAGGTTCGAGTCCTCCCTCGGTCATGGGTGTGTGTGTTTGTCCTTAGGGTAATTTAGGTTAAGTAGTGTGTAAGCTTAGGGATTGATGATCTTAGCAGTTAAGTCCCATAAGATTTCACACACATTTGAACATTTTTTTCCTGAACTTGCCATATTTTACAGGAAGAAATGTGCGGCAGAAGATTCCCTTGAAAACTATACAGTAACTGTTCTAATCCATGCCGAGACGACTGCAAGCTGTTTCGGTTGCCACCGGGTTTCCTACACCGTATTACGCATGGAAATGTGGTTTGTTTTTGACGTTTCCATAGTTTTTTCCTACTTCTATAGCTGATTAATTAGTGTTACTTTTTGTTGATTTACCTATTAGTTTTTTCTTCTACGTATTTACCATCTTACCCTTTCTCTACCTCTCATTCAGATTCCAATATAATAATTGTAAAGTTCGTGGCTTTGTCTCTAATGGGAGTTGAATACTTACTGCAATTTTGCTGTCTTCCTTCAGGCACGCTTGATCCTGGATGTAAAAGAATTCTGGTCCAGGTACCTAAAACAAACCCCCCCTGAAAGCGCAGCTGTTCATCAAAATGGTGTCTCTGGATAATACACTACTGGCCAATAAAATTGCTACCCCACGAAGATGGCGTGCTACAGACGTGAAATTTAACCGACAGGAAGAAGATGCTGTAATATGCAAATGATTAGCTTTTCAGAGGATTCACACAAGGCTGGCGCGACATTGCTGCTCGCGTTGGTCGAGATCCGATGACTGTTAGCAGAATATGCAATCGCTGGTTTCAGGAGGGTCATGCGGAACGCAGTGCTGGATCCCAACGGCCTCGTATCACTAGCAGTCGAGATGACACGCATCTTATGCACATGGCTGTAACGGATCGTGCAGTCACTTCCCAATCCCTGAGTCAACAGATGGGGACGTTTGCAAGACAACAACCATCTGCACGAACAGTTCGACGATGTCTGCAGCAGTATGGACTATCAGCTCGGAGACCATGGCTGCGGTTACCCTTGACGCTGCATCACAGACAGGAGCGCCTGCGATGGTGTACTCAACGACGAACCTTGGTGCACGAATGACAAAACGTCATTTTTTCGGTTGAATCCAGGTTCTGTTTACAGCATCATTAAGGTCGCACCCGTGTTTGGCGACATCGCGGTGAACGCACATTGGGAGCGTGATTTCGTCATCGCCATATTAGTGTATCGCCTGGCGTGATGATATGCGGTGCCATTGGTTACACGTCTCGGTCACCTCTTGTTCGCATTGACGGCATTTTCAACAGTGGACGTTACATTTCAGATGTGTTACGACCTGTGGCTCTACCCTTCATTCGATCCCTGCGAAACCCTGCATTTCAGCAGGATAATGCACGACTGCATGTTGCAGGTCCTGTACGGGCCTTTCTGGACACAGAAAATGTTCGACTGCTGCCCTGGCCAGCACATTCTCCAGTTCTCTCATCAACTGAAAACGTCTGGTCAATGGTGGCCGAGCACCTGGCTCGTCACAATACGCCAGTCACTACTCTTGATGAACTGTGGTATGGTGTTGAAGTTGCATGGGCAGCTGTACCTGTACACGCCATTCAAGCTCTCTTTGACACAATGCCCAGGCGTATCAAGGCCGTTATTACGGCCAGAGGTGGTTGTTCTGGGTACTGATTTCTCAGGATCTATGCACCCAGATTGCGTGAGAAGGTAATCGCATGTCAGTTCTAGTATAATATATTTGTGCAATGAATAACCGTTTATCATATGCATTTCTTCTTGGTGTAGCAATTTTGATGGCCAGTAGTGTAGTATGCATCTGACAACGTAAAATTAAAGTCAGTCCCGGCACACGATCTGGAAGTTTCATTGCTCTGAGCGTTTCTATAAGATCCAAAGGATAAATGACCCTCAGTGTATTTCGTAATTTTTTTCAGATCGAAATGGTAATAGCGGATTTCACTGAGAACCCACCAGACATTGAAATCAGTAATGATAATATACCACCGATAACCCCGAAGGAAGTTCAAAATGCACTTAATGCCGAGGACAGGACAAGATATAACTGAATCTGAAGAACAAAACGTATTCAGACATGGTCCCTCCTGGACAGACGGAGTATTTACCCTCAAAAACCTAGTGGAGAAAAGGACTGCAAGGGTCGTTACGACCCACCTTGTCTTTGTAGACCTCCAGAAAGGTTATGACGCAGTTCCACAAAACAAGGTATGGACCAGTCTAACTGTTAATGGCGTGTCACCGAGCTATGTGAAAGCTGTCAGACCCCTCTACCAAGGTTGCATGGCAATGGTAAAAGTGAGTTTGAGGTGACAAAGGGACTACGCCAGGGATGCACACTCGCCCTTACACTCTTGAACATCTACTTAGAAGAGGCACTATTATCCCGGTAAAGGAAATGCGGATGAATGGCTACCCACGTACTCGATGACATTTTGTTCAATTTATTTTGTGCTGACGAACAAGTGATAGTAGCTGGAGATGAGGAAGAATATCAAAACCAGGGTTTTGTCATAAATGTATTTAAAACAGAATATCTGAAAGTGGTGAACATGCTGTTAAACACTTACAACGCGGTTCTGATACTGTTAAACGTTGTCATAATTTTAAGTAGATGTGTGGATGATATAAACAATAAAATTGGTCAGGGCAAGCAAGTCATAAAAAAGCTAAATGGTATTGTCTGGAACAAAAACATAAAGCACAGAACAAAACATACTATCTACCACACAATTATTGAAGGTATCACAACATATGGTGCAAAGTTATGGTAACTAACTCAGAAACAGAAAGATCGCCATCTGGCTGTCAAGATGGATTTCTGAGGATGAGTTGTGGATATTCCAGGCTTGATCATATTAGAAATGATAGGATGAGAGTGGTTATGAATGTCGAAATCACAATCCCACATTACATAGGAAGGAAGCGCCTACCCTGGTTTGGTCACTTACAGCGTATGCCAGACACAAGATGGCCAAAACTTGTATGTCTATGGACTCCACATCAAAGAAGAAAGCGCGGTAGAGATACTGGAAAGTCGACGTCAACGAAGAGAGGCGAAAGGTCATAATGAAGGATACTGGAATGACCGTGAACACTGGAGATTCGGATGCGAGAGGAGGCGGCAGCCATCGAAACCTCGCTCATGTAATATAAATGAAAAGTTCAGTCCATTAAACTTCACCACAGCAGTCATACTGAAATGTTTTGACTTTCGAAAACATCAAACTATTAATCAGAACCAAAAGATGTCTGCTGTAATGCCTTAGTGTTGTATTCTGGAAAACACATATCCTACTGAATGTGCCGTATTTTCCCTCACTAACTTTCGCTCAAATTAAACAATATTCAACATTAAACAAGAATCTAGATCTGTAGCATAATAAATATAACCAGTCAGTCAATCATGAATGCACAGCAACGACTGACCGTACATCATTCTGAATTACATTGCATATTGAACACCAGTGATATCCCGACGTTGATTGGCTGTCAGCGTAGTGTTGCCCTGCTGCCGTTGCTCGCGCAGTAGAGTGCCAAGTAACTCAACCTCTCCAACCACATCCGGATACTGCGTGGCTTTTTACAATACACAGCTTTCTGCAACATATTTTCACTAATACAGGGTGTTTCAAAAATGACCGGTATATTTGAAACGGCAATAAAAACTAAACGAGCAGCGATAGAAATACACCGTTTGTTGCAATATGCTTGGGACAACAGTACATTTTCAGGCAGACAAACTTTCGAAATTACAGTAGTTACAATTTTCAACAACAGATGGCGCTGCAAGTGATGTGAAAGATATAGAAGACAACACAGTCTGTGAGTGCGCCATTCTGTACGTCGTCTTTCTGCTGTAAGCGTGTGCTGTTCACAACGTGCAAGTGTGCTGTAGACAACATGGTTTGTTCCTTAGAACAGAGGATTTTTCTGGTGTTGGAATTCCACCGCCTAGAACACAGTTTTGTTGCAACAAGACGAAGTTTTCAACGGAGGTTTAATGTAACCAAAGGACCGAAAAGCGATTCAATAAAGGATGTGTTTGAAAAATTTTCAACGGACTGGGAACGTGACGGATGAACGTGCTGGAATGGTAGGGCGACCGCGTACGGCAACCACAGAGGGCAAGGCGCAGCTAGTGCAGCAGGTGATCCAACAGCGGCCTCGGGTTTCCGTTCGCCGTGTTGCAGCTGCGGTCCAAATGACGCCAACGTCCACGTATCGTCTCATGCGCCAGAGTTTACACCTCTATCCATACAAAATTCAAACGCGGCAACCCCTCAGCGCCGCTACCATTGCTGCACGAGAGACATTCGCTAACGATATAGTGCACAGGATTGATGACGGCGATATGCATGTGGGCAGCATTTGGTTTACTGACGAAGCTTATTTTTACCTGGACGGCTTCGTCAATAAACAGAACTGGCGCATATGGGGAACCGAAAAGCCCCATGTTGCACTCCCATCGTCCCTGCATCCTCAAAAAGTACTGGTCTGGGCCGCCATTTCTTCCAAAGGAATCATTGGCCCAATTTTCAGATCCGAAACGATTACTGCATCACGCTATCTGGACATTCTTCGTGAATTTGTGGCGGTACAAACTGCCTTAAACGACACTGCGAACACCTCGTGGTTTATGCAAGATGGTGCCCGGCCACATCGCACGGCCGACGTCTTTAATTTCCTGAATGAATATTGCGATGATCGTGTGATTGCTTTGGGCTATCCAAAACATACAGGAGGCGGCGTGGATTGGCCTCCCTATTCGCCAGACATGAACCCCTGTGACTTCTTTCTGTGGGGACACTTGAAAGACCAGGTGTACCGCCAGAATCCAGAAACAATTGAACAGCTCAAGCAGTACATCTCATCTGCATGTGAAGCCATTCCGCCAGACACGTTGTCAAAGGTTTCGGGTAATTTCATTCAGAGACTACGCCATATTATTTCCACTCTTAGTGGATATGTGGAAAATATCGTACTATAGGGTTTCCCAGACCGCAGCGCCATGTGTTGTTGAAAATTGTAACTACTGTAATTTCGAAAGTTTGTCTGCCTGAAAATGTACTGTTGTCCCAAGCATATTGCAACAAACGGTGTATTTCTATCGCTGCTCGTTTAGTTTTTACTGCCGTTTCAAATATACCGGTCATTTTTGAAACACCCTGTATTATCATAACGTAGACATTTAACCTGGCTGCTTAGCACTATTGGTCGATAAAATCTCCTTTCCTTCTAGTGTACAATGACAGTCGTGATAGGGGTACTGTCACAACTTCGTACACAAACATAGACGTACAAAGTTCTCAATAGCTGCACATCCTTTTCTTGTCGCCGCTGAGTTTTGTCAAAGACGAGAGAGACGTTAGATGTTAGACAAGACACCATGGGATTTGAATGAATTGTATATTAAAATTTGGGATAGTGAAGTTCTTCACAGGCAGTCCGCCTTTAGACAGTTTACCAAATGCTGGAAGTCTCAACAACGGCGGAGGGATATTTCGACGGGAGTTGGATGTCTATTGGTGGCCAAACACGATTAATACAGACAATAGCAGACGCCCCTTGTTTTATCACTGAGCCGTGATCGACCGAGGTGGCGCAGTGGATAGCACACTGGATTCGCATTCGGGAGGACGACGGTTCAATCCCGCGTCCGGGCATCCTGATTTAGGTTTTCCCTGATTTCCCTAAGTCGCTTCAGGCAAATTCTGGGATGCTTCCTTAGAAAGGGCACGGCCGACTTCCTTCCCCATCCTTCCCTACTCCCATGAGACCGATGACCTCGCTGTTCGGTCTCTTCCAACACATCAACCCAAACCAACTGAGTCGTGCCGCGAATGAATAGGTCACGACACGCTCTTAGCAACAAACATCTTTGGACAGAGGGCGTCGGCAGCGGCCTCAATTGTGGAACAGTGAGGATTGCGATCGCAGTTCCACTCGGTGTTGGCTCGAGTGGCCACATAGTCTGGATCCTTCGTTCGTCGCCGCAGTCCTTCCTGGTCCACCCGGCAACTGCTGGTCATGACGACCTGGGCATATCAGAGAGGGACCGGCCGCAAGCAGAACGCCGCCTGCCGTAAACCGCCGTAGTGGCGTTGTTGTGGACAGCCGCTAGCAGAAAGGGAGTCCTTACCACTGGGGAAAGGCGGCTCCCACACCGATGTCAGCTTGCGTTATTACAGGTGAGTCCGTTCTGGAACTGTCCCACTGATTAACGTTGTCGTGTCGGACGCTGTGGCCGAAGTGCAACAAAGTCTCCTGTGCAACCAGTTCTTTCAATGTCTTCAATTGTTTTAATCGACAGTGCTCTGTATTCTGCTCTTACAGTTGCTGGCTGGTGTAGTTCTGACTTTATGGGGCCGGACAAGCGTATTTTATGTAGTTAAATTCGCCGCAGTGCAGCTCAACCTCCCTCAGTAGTTTTGGGTGTTTTAATTGTTTTTAAGAATTGTTCTATTTTGAATTTTTTAGTTCATAAAACAATTCGGCAGTACATCCCCCCTGCTTATGCTTCGTGAGAATGGACTGCATCAATTTGTAAGAGAAATTTGTGAATTAATTCTGCTCCCGTTTGGTGAGTTAACGACAGCTTCCTTTTGCTTAACAAAGCACATCTGGTGTGCAGCAAGCCCCAATTTTTGTCAGTGCGGCGAAGCGCATTCGCGTGCAACGGCTGTTTGCCTTTACTTCACTTGTTTAACAACTTGATTTTCACTAAGCTATTTCTTGATGTTGCTTGAAAGCCCGTTCGCTCATAATTTGTTGGCATTAGAAATCAGCCTGTCTCCTCTACTTCAAGTGTTAGTGCACTTGGATTTATTTAAACCATTTGGGCTCCAAATCACTTTCGAGTATTTTCTTAAATTTTGTGTGAAATTTTAACCCTTCAGTCCTTGTTTAAGTTCAAGTGCCTTCGTTAAGACGAAGTAAATATTTCTGAATTACAATCAAGAACAACAGCCAAGATGAGAAACATAGAAATAGATACCGTCGGTATCGCAAAGCAGCTTAAATCACTTAATAAAAGCAAGGCTTCCGGTCCAGATTGTATACCAGTCAGGTTCCTTTCAGAGTTTGCTGATACAATAGCTCCATTTTTAGCAATTATATAGAATCGCTCGCTCACAGAAACATCCGTACCTAAAGACTGGAAAATTGATCAAGTCACACCAGTAACCAAAAATGAAAGTAGGTGTAATCCGTTAAATTACAGGCCCATATCACAAACGTAGATCTGCAGTCGGGTTTTGGAACATATACTGTATTCGAACATTATGAAGTACCTCGAAGAAAACGATTTACTGACACATAGTCAGCACGGATTCAGAAAATATCGTTCTTGCGAAGCGCAACTAGCTCTTTATACTCATGAAGTAATGAGTGCTATTGACAGGGCATGTTAAATTGATTCCATGTTTTTATATTTCCAAAAGGCTTTCGACACCGTTCCTTAAAAGCGTTTTCTAACCAAACTTAGAGCCTTTGGATTATCGCCTCAGTTGTAAGACGGGGTTTGTGATTTCCTGTCAGTAAGGTCACAGTTCGTAGTAATAGACGGAAAGTCATCGAGTAAAACAGATGTAATATCCGGCGTTCCCCAAGGAGGTGCTATAGGCCCTTTATTGTTCCTGATCTATATTAACGACATAGGCGACAATCTGAGTAGCCGTCTTAGATTGTTTGCTGATGATGCTGTCATTTATCGTCTTGTAAAGTCATCAGATGACAAAAACGAATTGCAAAATGGTTTAGATAAGATATCTGTATGGTGCGAAAAGTGGCAGTTTAACCTCAATAGAGAAAAGTGTGAAGTTACGCACATGAGTACTAAAAGAAATCAGCCAAATTTCGATTACGCGATGAGTGACGCAAATCTGAAGGCTGTAAATTCAAGTACATACTGAGGGATTACAATTAAAAATACCGTAAATTGGAACGATAACATAGATCATGTTGTGGGTAGATCGAACCAAAGACTGCGATCCACTGGCATAGCACTTAGAAGGAGCAACAGGTCTAGGTAAAGAGACTGCTTACACCACGCTTGGCCGCCCTATTTTGGACTATTGCTGTGCGGTGGGGGATCCGCTTCAGATGGGATTGACGGATGACATCGAAAAAGTACAAAGAATGGCAGCTCCTTTTGTATTATCTCAAAGTAGGGGAGATAGTGCCACAGACATGGTACGTGAACTGGAGTGGCTGTCTTTAAAACAAAGGCGTTTCTCATTGCGACGAGATCTTCTCATAAAATTTCAATCACCAGTTTTCTCCTCCGATTGCGAAAACGTTCTGTTGGCCCCCAGCTACATAGCGAGAACTGATCATCACGATAAAATAAGAGATATCAGGGCTCGCACAGAAAAATTTAAGTCCTCGTTTTTCCCGCGCGCCTTTCGAGAGTGGAACGCTAGGAAGACAGCTTCAAGGTGGTTCACTGAACCGTCTGCCAGGCACTTTATTGTGAATAACAGAGTAATGACTTAGATGTATATGTAGATGTAAATTTTGGAAACCTTGCTGTCTAATTTTGGTACGTGTTCATTTATATCACCTGATTTTGTCGGTAATTACCTCAAAGTGTTCATTATGCTCGCTGTTCCGAACATCCATGCGACATTAGAAATTACTGGAAATTCATTGCATTCTGTTTAAATTTAGCTGCACTTAGAGAAAAGAATCGTGCGGTTATTGGCGGCATCTCAGGTGTAAATTTTATCAATTTTTATTTCACGCACTTCAGCGTTGTTGCACGCCTGGTGTTTTTCAATGAGGTGGTGTCTATGTTCCTTGACCAGCCTAGCATGTGAAGCGTCCCGTCATATGGTAACTGTGTAGTTAACTTTTATATGTTTTGTCCAGGAACCTGGTCATTATAACAATGTGTATTTTAAATTTATCTGTGTGACGAACGGTGTGTGTGTGTTTGTGAAATCTTATGGAACTTGACTGCTAAGGTCATCAGTCCTCAAGCTTACACACTACTTAACCTATATTATCCTAAGGACAAACACACACATCCATGCCCGAGGGAGGACTCGAACCTCCGCCGTGACCAGCCGCACAGTCCATGACTGGAGCGCCTAAGACCGCTCGGCTAATCCCGCGCGGCTGTGACGAATGGTGTTGAAGCGCTGCTGCCCAGTCCTTTCATACGCAAGGCAACCAAGCGGGAAGCTGCGTTTCAGTCACTACTTGAAAATGTATTTTATTCCACACAAACATGTGAAATGTGTGAATGTGCCAGTCAGTTAGTTAGGTTCTGTCTGTTTCAGCTTTACTTTGCCGCACGCACGAAGTCATTTTCTTAGGTTCTCGCTCACTCCTGAAGAACTATTGGACTTCATTCTTTCAAACACTTTAAATGTACCAGTGCGTTCTTTTAATTTTGTTCCGGCTTGACACGATAATAATTTCCATTTTCTAATTAATTCAGTGAAGGCAGTATTCCACTGTGTCCACGTCGCCTTGTCTTAGCCAAGTGCAGCCGGAACTGCTCACAGTATAAGCTTAAATCTTTTACCAATATTTCTCACAATCAAATTAAATTGGCCTCTTACATCGTCCGCGCAGTCTTGCACATCTTCCTCTCAAGCCTAGTGACATTTCATTCAAGACAAAATCTCCTCTTCCTTGACTACGTGATAAAATACACTCCTGGAAATGGAAAAAAGAACACATTGACACCGGTGTGTCAGACCCACCATACTCGCTCCGGACACTGCGAGAGGGCTGTACAAGCAATGATCACACGCACGGTACAGCGGACACACCAGGAACCGCGGTGTTGGCCGTCGAATGGCGCAAGCTGCGCAGCATTTGTGCACCGCCGCCGTCAGTGTCAGCCAGTTTGCCGTGGCATACGGAGCTCCATCGCAGTCTTTAACACTGGTAGCATGCCGCGACAGCGTGGACGTGAACCGTATGTGCAGTTGACGGACTTTGAGCGAGGGCGTATAGTGGGCATGCGGGAGGCCGGGTGGACGTACCGCCGAATTGCTCAACACGTGGGGCGTGAGGTCTCCACAGTACATCGATGTTGTCGCCAGTGGTCGGCGGAGGGTGCACGAGCGCGTCGACCTGGGACCGGACCGCAGCGACGCACGGATGCACGCCAAGACCGTAGGATCCTACGCAGTGCCGTAGGGGACCGCACCGCCACTTCCCAGCAAATTAGGGACACTGTTGCTCCTGGGGTATCGGCGAGGACCATTCGCAACCGTCTCCATGAAGCTGGGCTACGGTCCCGCACACCGTTAGGCCGTCTTCCGCTCACGCCCCAACATCGTGCAGCCCGCCTCCTGTGGTGTCGCGACAGGCGTGAATGGAGGGACGAATGGAGACGTGTCGTCTTCAGCGATGAGAGTCGCTTCTGCCTTGGTGCCAATGATGGTCGTATGCGTGTTTGGCGCCGTGCAGGTGAGCGCCACAATCAGGACTGCATACGACCGAGGCACACAGGGCCAACACCCGGCATCATGGTGTGGGGAGCGATCTCCTACACTAGCCGTACACCACTGGTGATCGTCGAGGGGACACTGAATAGTGCACAGTACATCCACACCGTCATCGAACCCATCGTTCTAGCATTCCTAGACCGGCAAGGGAACTTGCTGTTCCAACAGGACAATGCACGTCCGCGTGTATCGCGTGCCACCCAACGTGCTCTAGAAGGTGTAAGTCAACTACCCTGGCCAGCAAGATCTCCGGATCTGTCCCCCATTGAACATGTTTGGGACTGGATGAAGCGTCGTCTCACGCGGTCTGCACGTCCAGCACGAACGCTGGTCCAACTGAGGCGCCAGGTGGAAATGGCATGGCAAGCCGTTCCACAGGACTACATCCAGCATCTACGATCGTCTCCATGGGAGAATAGCAGCCTGCATTGCTGCGAAAGGTGGATATACACTGTACTAGTGCCGACATTGTGCATGCTCTGTTGCCTGTGTCTATGTGCCTGTGGTTCTGTCAGTGTGATCATGTGATGTATCTGACCCCAGAAATGTGTCAATAAAGTTTCCCCTTCCTGGGACAATGAATTCACGGTGTTCTTATTTCAATTTCCAGGAGTGTATGTCCCTAGCTGGGCCACCTCATTACCTTACGTACAGAACAATATTTTCATATCATACTATATTTACAGCTTAGACAGTATTTTGCAGGTGGGAAAAGCCATCTACAGTTTTAAATCTTGTCACAATACGTACATAGACAATATGAGAGATCCAGAATGAAATTTTCACTCTGCAGCGGAGTGTACGCTAATATTAAACTTCCTGGCGGATTAAAACTGGGTGCCGGACCGAGACTCGCACTCGGGACCTTTGCCTTTCGCTGACAATTGCTCTGCTGTCTCAGCTACCCAAGCACGACTCACGATCCGTTCTCACAGGTCCCGAGTTCGAGTCTCGGTCCGGCACCCAGTTTGAAACTCCCAGGAAGTTTCATCATAAGAGATCTTGTAGTTTATACACTAAAATTGCAGAATGAATAAATTATTGCATACACAGACAGGTGCACTCGTGTGAATAAAACATATTTCCGTTTAAAGCCCTATATTAAACTGAGTCATCCGACATTGTTTGAAATATTTAGAGCTTCTGTAGCAATATTGATAATTTTCTCAAGGGAAGGGAGGAAATAGGAGGTCGAAGAAACTGCTGTTTAATAGGCAGCCCGATTGCATTTGAAACATCACATCGGAGCCGTGAAAGTTCAGTTTCTATGACGGCTCCCTCTCTTCCCTTGGACACACTTCAGCAGAATGAAGGAGGCTTTCCTCTCTGCTTTTAAATAATGTTAAGGTAACGCGTTTTCTGAACAATCAGTATACTCCCGATGCATGTTACAACGTTGTAAGACACACGCAACAGTTGTTCTCTTGCGTCTTTACTCGAAACTGGAGAGAAACGCCGTCTTACAGTGACAGGCTTTAAAGAAAGAATCGCCTCATCAATTGCCTCTCTCCGCGCTGGTGCGACACTGCAAAATTTCTTTATCTCGTGCTGAGTCACCTTCACAGAAGATGAGAGCCGCGGGGAGAGATGGAGTCCCGGATTAACTTCGCCCGTCGCGTACTCCTGGAAATGTCAGCCGACGAGCAGGAGAGAACGAGATGCCGGCTTAAGGGGCCCGGCTGGAAATTGAGAAAACGGTTCTTACAGCTTCGGGCCTGGTTCTGCTTCAGGAGAGACGGCAGGATAAGACGAAGCGCGTCTGGTAGATAGGGTGGCGGTGGTGGAAGGGGGGGGGGGGGGGTGAGGGGTAATGGATGAATCTGTGCCTGCCTGCTGGAGACCGTCAGGTGGCAAACGCGGGTTCCCACGGCAGGTAAAGGTGACTTAGTAACTCTCTGCTAATTTAACCACCCGCTCAAGCTCAATGAAAAATGAAATGCAATAGTCTGTCTACATATCAGCAGGGCCAGAGGTGTAGTATAGGTGCAAGTGCACGTAGCTTGCAGACGAAAGTTGACTACCAGTACAGCGCAGTACCAGTGCAATTAGCAGGGCTTACTGCTTAGGCGACTTCGAAACATTTGCAACAGATGTTTTACGCGTCAGTGATGTCTTTATTTATATTTCCTTTAACACTAATCGTATTATTTCGCACATCTAACATTTGAGAAGGTGCGCGATGAAAAGACACGTGTATTTGCATGAACTTTTATCGAATTTACGACATTATTTCGCTGTTTAGTAATTTTTGTTATTACAACAAATATTATGTGACTTTTTTCTGTAGCTAAGTTAAATATTTTAGCAGGTGCCTTGTAACTGGTTCGCATTTTAATGATAACGAACGAGAAATTGCTTCTCGTGAAGATATATTAAAATAAATTCAATAGTACGCCACCAACTTTCGGCACCGATATTTACGAAGTATAGCCTTTACGCATGGCTTGCCTCCAAAGTGTCACAGGAAAAAAATTTTCAATTCTTCAACGAGCTTGGTTTTTTTGTAGACACTCTAAAGATATGGGAAAATTGCATTCATTCGATGGTGAAGATGCCCTTTTAATTTATGTTTCCTTGTTTGTACGAAAAATATTATCCTCCATCTTGTAATGCTAAAAGCACACCTGGCGATTAATCGTTCTTTACCCTTATACTCTGGCATACTCTAACTCACTGTATTGTTGAATAAATTTATTTACACTTTCATTTATGAATGTTAGACTAGGGCTTTCCAAGCCACATCCTCGAAAGTTGTGCCTGCCGATCGAAGCGTTCAGATGCAAGGCAGGTCTCGGTACCTTAACCGATTGCAGTTATAAGGGATTTTGAAAATCACGACTGGCTTACATCTTCAGGAGAACTTTATGCGCTTCGTCGTTTACTTGTCGATAGTTATAAATATAATATGTGTTGTGATACTAAAAAAATCAGGAAACAACCAAATAACATTGGAATTTCAATAAACGTTCATGCAAATACACGTCCTTTCATTATACGAGTACTACCTTTGAAATGTAATATACGTGAAATAATATGACTAGCGTTGACAAAAACAAATTAAAAAGGAATAAGGGCACAACTCTATCCAGCGACCCGCAGATTACGGAGATTGGACGCCAACGACATCACCTACGTCGTCTCTTATCCTGAGCCGCAGAGCACCGATACATCACTGACCTGAAGCACCACCCTTGGCATTATCGCGAAATCATCCACGTAGTACGCTTCTATGAGGAGGAAGATTTGTCTGATGTGATAGAAGAAGGAACAGGATTCGATTTAAAAGAGGTAGTTGATCCAGTATTAGAATCAGAATTTAAGAGAGCTATGGAGGGCTTAAGATCAAATAAGGCAGATGGGGTAGATAACAAGCCATAAGAATTTCTGAAATCATTGGGGGAACAAAACGACTCTTCACTTTAGTGTACAGAATGTATGAGTCTGGCGACATGCCATCTGACTTTCGTAAAAATATCATCCACCCGATTTTGAAGACAGCAAGAGCTGACAAATGCGAGAACTGCGCTCGATCAGCTTAACAGCTCATGCATCCAAGTTGCTAACAATGATAATATACAGAAGAAGGAAAAAGGAAACTGAGGATGCGCAAAATGACGAACAGTTTGGCTTTATAAAAGGTAAAGGCACAAGAGAAGATATTCTGTCTTTGCGGTTGATAATGGAAGCAAGACTAAAGAAAAATAAAGACACGTTCATTGCATTTGTCGACCTGGAAAAAGCCTTCGACAATGTAAAATGATGCAAGATGTACGAAGTTCTGAGAAAAATGAAGGGTAAGCTATAGGAAGAGACGGGTAATATACAATATGTTCAAGAACCTAGAGGAAATAATAGGAGTGGATGACCAAGAACAAAGCGCTCGGTTTAGAAAAGGGTGTAAACCATGGATGTAGTCTTTCCCCCTACTATGCAATCTCCACATCGAAGAAACAACGATGGAAATGAAAGAATGATTCAGGAGTGGATTAAAAATTCAAGGTGAGAGAATATCAGTGACACGATTCGTTGATGAAATTGCTGTCCTGAGTGAAAATGAAGAAGAATTATATGATACGCTAAATGGAGTGAACAGTCTAATGAGTAAAGAATATGAATTGAGAGTAAATAGAAAAAAAGACGAAAGTAATGAGAAGTAGCAGCGGGAAACTTAACTTCAGGATTTATGGTCACGAAGTTGATGAAGTTAAGGAATTCTATTACCTAGGCAGCAAAATTAATTATGTCGGACGATGCAAATAGGATATGAAAAGCATATTAAAAAGGGCATTCCTAGCCCACAGAAGTCTACTAATATCGAACATAAGCCTTAATTTAAGAAAAAAATTTTATGACAATCTACGTCTGGGGCACAGCATTGTATGATAGCGAAACATGGACTGTGGCAAAAGCGGAACTGAAGAGAATCAAAGTATCTGAGATGTGGTGCTACAGGCGAATGTTGAAATTAGGTAGACTGATAAGGTAAGGAATGAGGAGGTTCTCTGCAGATTCGAAGAGGAAACGAAAATGTGGACAATACTGACAAGGAGAAGGGACATCTGTTAGGACTACAGTGAAAGACTTCCATGGTGCTAGAGGGAGATGTAGAGGATAAAAACTGTAGAGAAAGACAGACATTGGAACACATTAGGATGTAGGCTGCAAGTGCTGCTCTTAGATGAAGAGGTTAGCACAGAAGAGGTATTCGCGGTGGGCCACATCAAACCAGTCAGAAGACTGATGACCAGTAAAAGAGTGTGCCTACGTGAATACTCCCCCAAAATGAACTAGGGACATTGCCGTTGGTGAGGAGGCTTGCGTGCCTCAGCGATACAGATAGCCCTACCGTAAGTGCCACCGCAACATCGAGTCATCACAGTTACTTGTGTTTGTCATAGTCAATGGGCAAAAGTCAATCGAGTAAAGTATCTGATAACAGAAGCAAGAAAATTTGAGTAAACAAGGGTTTGCAAGTAAGCCACTTACGCGGTAACTGTGGATTGGTGGCCACCACTGATAATACTCGTATGATTGTCACTGCTAGTAGGGACGTGAACTTTTCGATTACGACCTCATCTACTCGGGCTCAAATTTAACACACGGCTTACCTTAACAAGGAACATGTTCTGTGCTCACGCATTGTACACTTTGGTGAAGAGAAATCTCCTTTATAGAAATCGACATGTATTCTAGAAGTAGAGAGTAACGAAAAACAACTCGTTCCGCTGTTCACAATATCCAAAACGCCGTCGATAAAGACGTACGGCTCGTCGCCGAGTTCACTGACTAACGGAAACCACGTCATTCATTTCCACAAGTTTGTTGAGAGGAAAAAATTACGTATGTATCCTGCTCGGTATCCTGGTCGACATCATCCAAGTGTCCACACCGTTCGCCGGATAGTTACGTTATATAAGGAAACAGGAACTGTTCATCCACATGTGAAACATCAACCACGACCTGCAACAAATGATGATGCCCAAGTAGGTGTTCTATAACTGAATTCAGGACTTCTTAGCATGACAAAACTGAGCACATTCGCTGTAAGCGAACGAAACTGACAGGTGCAAAGTTGATTTCAAGGGTTTCCAAAGACACAGTTACACGTAAATGAGTTAGTGGCTAATAAAAGGAGCTCAGTAAGGAGACACAGACGATTCTGTTGTCTGTGGGATGGCTGCAACGCCAAACGACAGCCGCCAAATCTAGGAAGAATTAAGGAGGAGGGAAGATCGCTACTGCTGCTCATATTGACGTAAGGCTTTGATCGTGACTCCATGTAACGCAATGAGCATAAATGCGGGGAGGACTTCTTTACCTTTTGATTATGCTATTGGCATGAGTCACTACAAACTGTAACAACCATGAAATACTTGTGAGTTAGTCGTAGCAAGCGAACTAAAGCGATATTATCACGATTTTGTTCGGTCGTTTCTTGTCTGTTTGTGATATACAAAGTTGTTAATTATTTTGAACTAACTTCCGATGATCTCGGCACTTGACACTTTATACATAGCTTATAAATGGATGACAACGAAATATTGACACGCTATCTTGTCTGGTGTTCACGACTCTCATTTCCCGATGAGCTAGAGGCTTCAAATTTTCAACATAGCTCAGAACTGGATGAAAATGCAGTTTTAACTCGCTTTCCTTCCTGGGGTGCGGCGGAGGGTACTTTGTTTACCACTATTATTTCCCGATAAGTAAGAGTTGAAATTTTCAACATAATTCAGAAATGGAAGATAAAGCAATATTAATCCGCTTTCGTGTCTCATATGAGGTGGAGGGTAGTTTGTGTACGGCTGCTATTTCTCCATTTTCCTGTTTCACTTGCGAATATCTCGTGGTAAGAACGCATATTGGTTAGTCCCGGCGTGAGCTCGATTGTCTCTCATTTTTACCTTCGAGGTCTTTGAACCGGATAATCGTGGGAGTAAGTAAAGTATTGGTTGATTCGGGTGATGAGAAACTGAAATAATCCTGAAATTTAGCGTAGTCCTCTGTTGTAATTTCATTATAAAGTTTGAAATCTGTTGACAATCTTGATACACACAACACTAGAAAGTAGAATTAATTACTTAAATAAAAAACTTTTTAATACAACATGTTTCTAAAATGGACTGAAAAGTATAAAATAATTTCTGCTAGCACATTTAGATTCCTAACCCCACACAGACGGACCTGAAAATTTTTGATTGGGAATTTTTAATAGTTATGAAAATGCCAGTTGAATTTAAAACGAAAACTGGGGTACACATGCAGTACACAATTGATGGATATATAGTTTCCCCTCCTTACTGTTACCTATTGCATACGTCCCAAGTTTCTCTTTCACGTTCTACAAGTGTTTACATTACTACTAAAACTTCATAAGCACAGATTTTCAGGACTGTGTGTATAGTGCAGGGAGTCTGTACGGGGATAGAAAAAAATTATTTTATACCTTGCAGTCCGTTTTTAAAACCTGTTGTTTTAAAGTTTTATTTAAATAATTGTTAGCACATAAAACGAATTGTAGGAAATGACAGGCAAATGCTTAACGGGAGAATGTTAAGGAAATGGCGATCATCCATGAAAGAAATAGATTGAGACTGATTTTTGAGTCTGAGATTCTTATCATATTGGGCTAATAGAGAAGATCCAATGAAATGTCACATGGCCGCGCGGGATTAGCCGAGCGGTCTTAGGCGCTGCACTCATGGACGTGCGGCTGGTCCCGGCGGAGGTTCGAGTCCTCCCTCAGGCATGGGTGTGCGTGTTTGTCCTTAGGATAATTTAGGTTAAGTAGTGTGTAAGCTTAGAGACTGATGACCGTAGAACTTAAGTCCCATAAGATTTCATACACATTTGAACAAATGTGGCATGTTTTATCACAACATCGGGTAGTAAGGGCTAGATATATGTATTATGAAGAGGTTTACTGTTGAAATTCCATGTGCATAGCTTGGGTAACCTATTACTTCCTTTCGTACACATCGCGAAATGACTATCAAGAGAATATCACAGAAATTATAGCTCATTCAGATGTTTTTGGACAGTCGTTTTTACCACGTAGCATTCGTCAATAGTAAAAGGAAGGGAGGGAATGTTATTCCTTTACTGCTTAAGAGACTTCTCATAGTTTGTTAATTCTTCAACACCTTCTAAATGTGATACTAGTGGCTCACATTTGTCTATGCTAACCATTTCATACAAATCTAATTTTGACCTGTGTGTTGTTTCGATATGATATCGAAAGCGAGATGTAATCTTTTTGCCTCTGTAGCTAAGGATCTGCTACCTTGACGTGCCAGCAGGCGGTACTGTGGGTAGACCTTGCGCCTACTCACCAAGCAACCAACCATTACAGATGGCTCTGAGCACTATGGGACTTAACATCTATGGTCATCAGTCCCCAACCATTACATCCGAGATAAATGGTCACATAATTCGTAGGGGATAACCTTCCCGTAGACAGACACCTGGCCACCAAACGACATACCAGGTACCTAGCCGAAGAAGCTCACGTGGAGTGAACTCGTTGTCGTGGCTCAAGCGCCGGCCTATATACAGCTCGGAAACTGTAGGCACTCCTTTGTCACGTGATCTGCAGAGCAGAGTAGACCCGACGGAACAACGCCCTCCCTTGGCACCTGGTATGCGTGCGGATTATGAGCGAGTTGCGTCTCTCTTCCGGAAGGCTGGCCTCTTTGAGATACGTGACCACCCGTTTCAGATGTAACGTTGGTTCGTGTCGTATATCCACAAGGCCTACAAGTAGCATAACTCTTACCCGCTCCACAGCCCCGAGAAGATAAGGGGGGGGGGGGGGAGGAAACGTTGGGACAGCTACCTCTATCGGCACCAGGGATGCCGTCTGGTGCTGGACAAATCATGCCCAAGCAGCGTCTGTCTCCGTGAAGGCTGGCGCCTACGAGCTATGTGCCTACTTCCCACGAGTGTATTCTTGGTTGCCGGCAACGTAGGCGCAAAACCTACCCACAGCAGACTCTATCGCGCCAACACTGCGATGCGCATGAGCTCGCCCTACTCATAACTAGAAGGTGGCTATCGAAGAACAGTCATGTGGAACTTGGTCGTTACGAGAATTTGCAACGGTTGAAGTATACAGAACGTCTCCAGACATGTCTTCGGCCTCGAATCTCATTCATTGGACTAGAATTGCCTTCAGCAATGAGTCCCGCGCCAAAATGACCCCAGTGACCAGGGAAGACACATCTGGAAATGCCACGGATATTGGTGCAATATCAAACTGACTTGTCGACCGTCATACAGCCCGACGGGCAGGATTGATGGTCTGGAGAATCTTTATTTTTCGTAGCAGGAACCCTTTTAGTGGCCATCCACGGCATCATTAGAGCACAGCGGTATGCAGACGAAATTATACGTCCCATTCTGTTGCTATTCATTGAAAGCCATGCCGGGCTTATATTTCAGCTAGATAATGCCCTATCGCACACGGCAAGATTCTTTGTTTTTCCAACCTACATAATGAGTACTAGCGCCTGCCATCTTATTATTTTCTGCCGGCCGTAGTCCTCCACACAGACGTCTTAGCCAGTAAAGGAGGATCTGACACCGATGCCGGCTGCACTGATCATCTTTTTCCCTTCTGAGTAAAGTATTGTTTGCTGAATCATGTTCGTGTGTGGTTGAACTGTATGGGAGTACTGGCCATACCATGACGCCAGTACCCATCTGTCTGCAGCCTTGGTGACATCCTCTGTTACGACATGTCTGTTGCACAACTCTGTGACTTTGTAGTCTGGCTCCTGGTGTCCATTATCACTAAAATAGCCATAGCCTCTCTGTCTCCTGTTATCTGAGAAGTTTGGGGCCGAGGAGAGAAGGCAAACATATTAATTTCCCATTACCAGTGTATGGTTCTTCAATGAACATGACATCAACGTTTCATTCTTTGACCAGTGTGAGGAGTTCCGCACTTACAGTTCAACTCCTCATAGCAGTGAACTGTGAGATCTTCATGGCTACACGTAGCACTTCACACCGTCTTCCCTGAGTCAAAGTACACTCTCCGGTAAGCCCTGGCAAGGTCTCTGTACATTTTCATAATACTGAGTGCTTCTGAAAGCCGTTTGCAGACCTATCTCAGCTAAGCAAGCTCATTCTCACCAGTGGGAAAGTTTTCCGTTCGAAGGATTACCCTATCCACTCTGTTGTAGGAACGCAAATGAATAACCCTTCTCACGTGTTAACCGTATAACTAATCTTTGTACAGTTTGCAGGATATTCCTTCGCTCGAGCCACTGAGCTTTAAGTTCAATTCAGACCCTCTATTGCTTGCTGTTTCTTAATTATAATTATTTGCTAGTTCATCCTGTGTGTTTTTCGTGTTTTTCAGTTTAGACTTGATATACACTCCTGGAAATTGAAATAAGAACACCGTGAATTCATTGTCCCAGGAAGGGGAAACTTTATTGACACATTCCTGGGGTCAGATACATCACATGATCACACTGACAGAACCACAGGCACATAGACACAGGCAACAGAGCATGCACAATGTCGGCACTAGTACAGTGTATATCCACCTTTCGCAGCAATGCAGGCTGCTATTCTCCCATGGAGACGATCGTATAGATGCTGGATGTAGTCCTGTGGAACGGCTTGCCATGCCATTTCCACCTGGCGCCTCAGTTGGACCAGCGTTCGTGCTGGACGTGCAGACCGCCTGAGACGACGCTTCATCCAGTCCCAAACATGCTCAATGGGGGACAGATCCGGAGATCTTGCTAGCCAGGGTAGTTGACTTACACCTTCTAGAGCACGTTGGGTGGCACGGGATACATGCGGACGTGCATTGTCCTGTTGGAACAGCAAGTTCCCTTGCCGGTCTAGGAATGGTAGAACCATGGGTACGATGACGGTTTGGATGTACCGTGCACTATTCAGTGTCCCCTCGACAATCACCAGTGGTGTACGGCCAGTGTAGGAGATCGCTCCCCACACCATGATGCCGGGTGTTGGCCCTGTGTGCCTCGGTCGTATGCAGTCCTGATTGTGGTGCTCACCTGCACGGCGCCAAACACGCATACGACCATCATTGGCACCAAGGCAGAAGCGACTCTCGTCGCTGAAGACGACACGTCTCCATTCGTCCCTCCATTCACGCCTGTCGCGACACCACTGGAGGCGAGCTGCACGATGTTGGGGCGTGAGCGGAAGACGGCCTAACGGTGTGCGGGACCGTAGCCCAGCTTCATGGAGACGGTTGCGAATGGTCCTCGCCGATACCCCAGGAGCAACAGTGTCCCTAATTTGCTGGGAAGTGGCGGTGCGGTCCCCTACGGCACTGCGTAGGATCCTACGGTCTTGGCGTGCATCCGTGCGTCGCTGCGGTCCGGTCCCAGGTCGACGGGCACGTGCACCTTCCGCCGACCACTGGCGACAACATCGATGTACTGTGGAGACCTCACGCCTCACGTGTTGAGCAATTCGGCGGTACGTCCACCCGGCCTCCCGCATGCCCACTATACGCCCTCGCTCAAAGTCCGTCAACTGCACATACGGTTCACGTCCACGCTGTCGCGGCACGCTACCAGTGTTAAAGACTGCGATGGAGCTCCGTATGCCACGGCAAACTGGCTGACACTGACGGCGGCGGTGCACAAATGCTACGCAGCTAGCGCCATTCGACGGCCAACACCGCGGTTCCTGGTGTGTCCGCTGTGCCGTGCGTGTGATCATTGCTTGTACAGCCCTCTCGCAGTGTCCGGAGCAAGTATGGTGGGTCTGACACACCGGTGTCAATGTGTTCTTTTTTCCATTTCCAGGAGTGTATTTAGTTACTTCCTGCTTACGGTAGCATACTTGTTCGTCCTTTATGTTGCTCACTGCTTGTTTGTGCACCCCTGCCTGAGTATCTTCTTTACATTCGTTATTGTGAGAGTTACGTTCGCTGTCCCACTTTTTTTATGGCGTTCTACTTTGTCGTTAACTTGTGTCCTTTGCTGATCTTGTCAGTACCTGCAGTGGCTTTGCCCTTTTGCTCCTGATTTGTTTCCATTACTAGCGGTTGATAGTGCTTCATCACACGCCACATCAACGCGGATTATTGTGGCTGTTCTTACTTCATCACACAGCACATCTTCGGGAATTGATGATGGTACCCCTACTTCGTCACACGCCACATCTTTACGGATTGATGATGGTACCCCTACTTCATAACATTTCACATCTTTGGGAATCGGTGGAAGTTTCCCCCCTTCTTTGCACCCCACATCATTTGGTATTGATGGTGGTATCCCTACAAAATCACTTACTACAACACTTTCATTTTCTTTACAAGGTACAACGTTGGTATCGCTCTGTTTCGTGGGCATTACTATGGGTGGAAGCGATGACCTCGCACTCATGTCACAAGAGGTTTTCCCTGGGTTGCAGTATCCCACTGAGATAAATTTAGTAGGTTTTAGATACTATTTACATTTTTTGTCTCATATCTATATCCATTTAGGGCTTTGTCTGACGTATAAAAGTTGTAAATTGTTGTAGGTGAGTTGGGAAAGTACCAGAGCTCCAAGCGCTAATAGAAAACATTGATGCTCAAATCGTTACAGGCACTGAAGTTGTCTAAAGCCGGAGATAAGCTCAGCCGAAATTTTTGCGAAAATCCTAACGGTGTTTCGAAAGAAAGGCTAAACACAGTTGGCTGTAGCGTATTTCTTACATTTATAAGTAGTTTATCTTGTCGCGAAATTGAAATAGATAGTTCCTGTGAGTTAGTATGGACAGAGGTCATTTTTTGCAACCGGAATAAAATAATAATTGGCTCCTTTTATCGACTTCCCAATTCAGATGATACAATTGCTGAACGTTTCAAACAAAACCTGAGTTTGAATTCAAACAAGTACCCGGTTCATACAGTTGTAGTTGGCGGTTGTAACGTGCGCGCGGGGCCCACAATACTCGTTAAAGCCTGTACTATGGTAAGTGAGCGGGGTTCACCTTACGAGACAGGATTTTCGTATAGATATTGACCGCGTGTACCTGAATGGTGGCAAATCAGACTCACATCCACTCTGTAATAACAATGATACGTCAAGCAAGTTCAAAATGCAATTACACGTCAGGATGGACAAAAAGCAACACAGAAGGTGCTACCAATTTGTTAATAATACGGTCGCCAGCCTAATAAGGCATTAACTGAGTTTCTTCCCTGTACAAGTTGGTGTATATTCATGCAAAACAACACGTTGTAACACTGCATAATATAGTAAATTTTAGAACCAGAAAATCTATTGAACTGATAGTTTCACTTTTTTGTACTGATATGGAAAAACCATGAATACATAACATTACACTATAATGTATACTACAAAACTTCGTACTGTCTATTGATCCGATTAAAATCGGGCTTAGGTTACCCGAGAAATAGCACTTTCGAGCCACACACAAAATGTCAGTTTTGATAAAGATAAAACACTGATAAATTTTGGCTTATATATTGACTTTAACTTTTGCTGGTCAAATCAATTTAGAACACCTCACAATTCAAATGAATAAAAAAAAGGGGGGGACCCTGAAACTGTTACGATCACTGTATTAAAAAAACTAATTACTGACACCATTATGCGCTCAAGATTTCCTATACATGAGTTACTACTCTCTTTATCTTATTTCCTACTCATTTAAATACCTTTATATCTGTCTCCAAATAATTAAACTTCATTACTAAATCAATATTAAAGTTATCTTCCAACTTTATCAGACCTTCGTGATTCATTTACTGGTTCATTAACAAAACAGTTCTTTAAATACCATTCTAACATAGGTCTGCAAGTAATTATTATTAACACAAAATTTAATTTTTCATTTCGGGACATTCGGATTGCACAACATTTGGAAAGGACCCTATCTAGGTTAGTTGTGAGGATAATTAAACGATAGGAAAGTTCTGGTAAAATTTAAGTTGTTATTGAACAGTATGGAGCAAAAGTAACACTGGTCCATACGAATACAGTACTAAAAATTTCAACCTGTTTGTATCGATGCGGCGGTTGGCAGGCAGCGAGATGGCGAGGCACAAAGCACACATACAACCACAGCTATGGCTCTTGACGTATCGGCACTTTATTTCTTCATAGCGTCGCAATACTTTGCCATTTAGTGCCTATGGAATTTTGACATGCTGTATGGGCGTTGGAACGGCATACCCGAGGCTCAATCAAACTACTTCTTCCAGGAGAGCCTCCTCGCTCCAGAACGTGTTGCTCAGACCAATGCCAAACTCCAACTACTACTGCTGAGCCCGTTGCGCCGTACAACGCCCGCGTGCATTTTCCCGCGCTCGCCTGCCATCCACCTTTCACCGCTCCCTTACAGACAGAGTATTCACCTGAGGTTTTGCATTCTACATATCCTAACACATTGCCTACGTATGGACCAGACGCACAGTTACAATTTCAAACATGTTACAACAGTTTCAACATGTGTTACCTTTCAATTATATTACAATATTGCTTGACATTTGACATAAACATTAATATTCACCTTGAAACTTATTTATAGATTTCTTAACACAATGATATTAAACAAAAAAGAAATGAAATCAGAACATCCATTACACTAATTTATCGAAAAATCAGATGGAAAAAAAATTTACTTATACAGGGTGTTACAAAAAGGTACGGCCAAACTTTCAGGAAACATTCCTCTCACACACATAAAGAAAAGATGTTATGTGGATATGTGTCCGGAAACGCTTAATTTCCATGTTAGAGCTCATTTTAGTTTCGTCAGTATGTACTGTACTTCCTCGATTCACCGCCATGATTCCGTACGGGATATTCCACCTACATGTGCCTTTACAAGTATGACACAACATGTGGTTCATGCACGATGGAGCTCCTGCACATTTCAGTCGAAGTGTTCGTACGCTTCTCAACAACAGATTCGGTGACCGATGGATTGGTAGAGGCGGACCAATTCCGTGGCCTCCACGCTCTCCTGACCTCAACCCTCTTGACTTTCATTCATGGGAGCGTTTGAAAGCTTTTGTCTATGCAACCCTGGTACCAAATGTACAGACTCTTCGGCTCGTATTGTGGACGGCTGTGATACAATACGCCATTATCCAGGGCTGCATCAGCGCATCAGGGATTCCATGCGACGGAGGGTGGATGCATGTATCCTCACTAACGGAGGACATTTTGAACATTTCCTGTAACAAAGTGAAGACACGCTGGTACGTTCTGTTGCTGTGTGTTTCCATTCCATGATTAATGTGATTTGAAGAGAAGTAATAAAATGAGCTCTAACAAGGAAAGTAAGCGTTTCCGTACACATGTCCACATAACATATTTTCTTTCTTTGTGTGTGACGAATGTTTCCTGAAAGTTTGGCCGTACCTTTTTGTAACACCCTGTATGTACAATAGTACAGCGTTGTTGTTACACGGTGACTTTGATTTACCCTCTATACGTTGGCGGAAATACATCTTTAATTCCGGAGGTACGCATAAAACATCATTCGAAATTGTGCTAAATGCATGCTCGGTAAATTACTCCGAGCAGTTAGTTCGTTAGCATACGCGAAAAGTAAACGATTGTGAAAAATACACCTTACCTCTTAGCAACAAATAATTCTGAGTTAATAACGAGCATCAAAACGGATACAGGGATTATTGAACACAGGGTTGTCGTAGCGAGACTGAATATTGTAACCCCCAAAACCTCCAAAAATAAGCGAAAAATACACCTATTCGAAGAAGCAGATAAAAATTCGCTTGACAGCTTCCTGAGAGACTATCTCCACTACTTCAAAACTAACAGTATAAGTGTAGACAGATGTGTTTTGAATTCAAAGAAATAGTATCGACAGCAATTGAGACATTTATACCAAATAACTTAAGAAACGACGGAGCTGATCCTCATTGGCACACAAAACTGGTCACAACACTTTTACAGCAACAACGAAAGAATTACGCCCAATGTGAACAGATGCAAAATCTCCAAGACTGACGACCTTTTACAGAAGTTCGAATTTAGCGCAGACTTCAATACGAGATGCGCAATATAGTTTCCACAATGAAACTTTGTCCCGAAACTTGGCAGAAAATCCAAAGAGATTCTGGTCGTATGTGAAGTACGCTAGCGTCAAGATACAGTCAATCTTCGTTACCCAAACTACTGCAATACAGAGGGCCAATACTGTCAGCTAAATAAAGGATTCTAACTACTGAAGGCACTAACTACTGATAGGCACAGTTAGCAAATGAAAGATTTTGATAGAGAACTAACAATGTATTTACCTTAATAGTGCTCAAAAGGCATAATATCTATATCAGTTCATGACATCCAGTCTTACAAATTTCCTTTCTCTGACGGACACACGTCCAAATCGTCCGCTCTCAAAATTGTGCCATCTCTCTCCCCACATCCACCACTGCTGGCGGCTCACCTCCAACTGCCCAACACTACAATAGCAAATATTCCAACAACGCAAACCAGCCACAGACTGCACACAGCACAGTCAGTGATTTTCATACAGAGCGCTACGTTGCGTTACCAACATAAAAACCTAAACAGCCTACTTACAGTTTATTTAGGAACAAGTTATATTCACAGTTACATTCATTGTTATAATTCCTTATGCCGTTCATCTTCACCCTGATAAGACAAATGCAATGTCGCGTTATTCCGTGTTACTAATTAACATTTGACTTTGAGTTACCATGTTCTCCTCCAGCTGAATGCCATCCGCAGGGGGAACATAAAATATATAACCTGTTCAGCGTATCTGGAACTAGTAGACTTTGTGAGTCAAATATTTTTAGCTTTTGTGGTCCCATTCTGCAAAATCTTGGGGGCAAAGTTTACAGTTGATGTGTGGCTAGAAGTGTTAAGTACTATTTCCATAAAATCTTGTT
The DNA here is from genome assembly GCF_023864345.2 of Schistocerca serialis cubense. Taxonomy (NCBI): domain Eukaryota; kingdom Metazoa; phylum Arthropoda; class Insecta; order Orthoptera; family Acrididae; genus Schistocerca; species Schistocerca serialis. The sequence continues at coordinate 23,720,731 of NC_064646.1, forward strand.
GTTCAGATACGTTCAGAAAATAATGCTAGACTACACTGTTTGTCCAAAAAGTTACGAGACTAATGACATTCCTGGCTTATTCAGGACGTCAACGCAGCCGTTGTTGTGGTGGCTTGAACCAACAATTGCCAACAACACACGTGCATTCGACGGCTCAGATGTGCGAGGGCAGTGTTAAGTAGTGGACGTGTGACGACAGGGTGCTCACGCTGCTCTGCGGCAAACTGCAATGGAGCACCATCACTAATTAAATAGAGTTTCTCTATTATTATTGCTGCACCCTCGAAACTTTTTGGACTAACGGGGTAACTAGAGATTAACTCGCCAGGTGACAGCTCTTGAGAAAACAGTCCAAACAGTCCGTCTGAGTTTCCATTTGTAGTGTATTATATGTGTGCTGTTGTGAAAAATTACATCGACTTTGTTCGATGTGTTGATGTGTAGAATTTTTGTCTATATACACTCCTGGAAATTGAAATAAGAACATCGTGAATTCATTGTCCCAGGAAGGGGAAACTTTATTGACACATTCCTGGGGTCAGATACATCACATGATCACACTGACAGAACCACAGGCACATAGACACAGGCAACAGAGCATGCACAATGTCGGCACTAGTACAGTGTATATCCACCTTTCGCAGCAATGCAGGTTGCTATTCTCCCATGGAGACGATCGTAGAGATGCTGGATGTAGTCCTGTGGAACGGCTTGCCATGCCATTTCCACCTGGCGCCTCAGTTGGACCAGCGTTCGTGCTGGACGTGCAGACCGCGTGAGACGACGCTTCATCCAGTCCCAAACATGCTCAATGGGGGACAGATCCGGAGATCTTGCTGGCCAGGGTAGTTGACTTACACCTTCTAGAGCACGTTGGGTGGCACGGGATACATGCGGACGTGCATTGTCCTGTTGGAACAGCAAGTTCCCTTGCCGGTCTAGGAATGGTAGAACGATGGGTTCGATGACGGTTTGGATGTACCGTGCACTATTCAGTGTCCCCTCGACGATCACCAGTGGTGTACGGCCAGTGTAGGAGATCGCTCCCCACACCATGATGCCAGGTGTTGGCCCTGTGTGCCTCGGTCGTATGCAGTCCTGATTGTGGCGCTCACCTGCACGGCGCCAAACACGCATACGACCATCATTGGCACCAAGGCAGAAGCGACTCTCATCGCTGAAGACGACACGTCTCCATTCGTCACTCCATTCACGCCAGTCGCGACACCACTGGAGGCGGGCTGCACGATGTTGGGGCGTGAGCGGAAGACGGCCTAATGGTGTGCGGGACCGTAGCCCAGCTTCATGGAGACGGTTGCGAATGGTCCTCGCCGATACCCCAGGAGCAACAGTGTCCCTAATTTGCTGGGAAGTGGCGGTGCGGTCTCCTACGGCACTGCGTAGGATCCTACGGTCTTGGCGTGCATCCGTGGGTCGCTGCGGTCCGGTCCCTGGTCGACGGGCACGTGCACCTTCCGCCGACCACTGGCGACAACATCGATGTACTGTGGAGACCTCACGCCCCACGTGTTGAGGAATTCGTCGGTACGTCCACCCGGCCTCCCGCATGCCCACTATATGCCCTCGCTCAAAGTCCGTCAACTGCACATACGGTTCACGTCCATGCTGTCGCGGCATGCTACCAGTGTTAAAGACTGCGATGGAGCTCCGTATGCCACGGCAAACTGGCTGACACTGACGGCGGCGGTGCACAAATGCTGCGCAGCTAGCGCCATTCGACGGCCAACACCGCGGTTCCTGGTGTGTCCGCTGTGCCGTGGGTGTGATCATTGCTTGTACAGCCCTCTCGCAGTGTCCGGAGCAAGTATGGTGGGTCTGACACACTGGTGTCAATGTGTTCTTTTTTCCATTTCCAGGAGTGTATTTCATCTAATTTTTCTCACGTACATTATAATTCCTCCTTTCTGGATTTATGTTCTCTTATCAACAGTTGCTAATTTATGAAATAGATTATTTGTGTCTATTTGGCTGAAATGATGCTTTTCAACGTATATGAGCTTTCCTTATTTCTTCAGATTGCCCCTGTAATTTAAAACGGTTATTTGATAGATCCCCACATTTAAAATTACTATTACCTTCTTGAAAATTGTTTCAAGCAGACTTCGAAACACAGTAGATTTTCCTGTGATGATTAATAATAAATGTAGCCGTCAATTTATTTTCGTTGGTACTAATTGAAACGACGGTTGCTCTAATATCTGTCCTTACTGTCTGTCTGAATGAAAGCGGTAACTTGTAGCAGGAACCCCGCTCTAACCCACAGGTATTTGTGCCCACTCTACCGTCATGGAAAGTGCAACCGAATGACAGGCGAGTAAACCTTCATTCTTGAATCACTTTGGAACATTTATTCAGGCTGGTGTTCATTTTCTTCCTTTCCGAGTACTGCATTATTTCCTCTCACTCAGAGTATCACGTGTATTAGATAAAACAAATTGCCTGTAGTTATACACTGCATAAGGGCTAGTCATATCTTTAGAAATAATGCATGCGAGAACGCAAATAAATGGAAGAATATATTTTAAATTCTCAGGTGATTGCGTTGATGAGGACTTGGAATGGAAACCGTATATTGTACATCATCAAAATGTTTAATCTGTTCAATAATTTGTTACAAGAAATGGAGGGCTTTGAATATGAAAACGTTCGAAGGTTGACTTACGTGTATTAATTGCAGTCTGTAGTGACTTACGGAATCATATTCTGGGGGAACTCTTCATTGAGGACTACTGTGTTTGTTGCAAAAAAAGAACGTTATAACTATAGTAACTGGCGTGTGCGGTAGAGTCTTTTCTAGACAGCGCTCCAAACAGTTGGACTTACTGGCTACGATGACATACAACGCTTTCTACCTTATCAACTGTATGTCGAAATTTTAAAAGAGTAAAATTCGTAAATATAATTACAGAAACTTCCCCCATGAACCATGGACCTTGCCGTTGGTGGGGAGGCTTGCGTGCCTCAGCGATACAGATGGCCGTACCGTAGGTGCAACCACAACGGAGGGGTATCTGTTGAGAGGCCAGACAAACATGTGGTTCCTGAAGAGGGGCAGCAGCCTTTTCAGTAGTTGCAGGGGCAACAGTCTGGATGATTGACTGATCTGGCCTTGTAACATTAACCAAAACGGCCTTGCTGTGCTGGTACTGCGAACGGCTGAAAGCAAGGGGAAACTACAGCCGTAATTTTTCCCGCGGACATGCAGCTTTACTGTATGATTAAATGATGATGGCGTCCTCTTGGGTAAAATATTCCGGAGGTAAAATAGTCCCCCATTCGGATCTCCGGGCGGGGACTACTCAAGAGGACGTCGTTATCAGGAGAAAGAAAACTGGCATTCTACGGATCGGAGCGTGGAATGTCAGATCCCTTAATCGGGCAGGTCGGTTAGAAAATTTAAAAAGGGAAATGGATAGGTTAAAGTTAGACATAGTGGGAATTAGTGAAGTTCGGTGGCAGGAGGAACAAGACTTTTGGTCAGGTGATTACAGGGTTATAAATACAAAATCAAACAGGGCTAATGCCGGAGTTGGTTTAATAATGAATAAAAAATAGGAGTGCGGGTTAGCTACTACAAACAGCATAGTGAACGCATTATTGTGGCCAAGATAGACACAAAGCCCATGCCTACTACAGTAGTACAAGTTTATATGCCAACTAGCTCTGCAGATGATGAAGAAATTGATGAAATGTATGACGAGATAAAAGAAATTATTCAGGTAGTGAAGGGAGACAAAATTTAATAGTCATGGGTGACTGGAATTCGTCAGTAGGAAAAGGGAGAGAAGGAAACATAGTAGGTGAATATGGACTGGGGGGAAGAAATGAAAGAGGAAGCCGCCTTGTAGAATTTTGCACAGAGCATAACTTAATCATAGCTAACACTTGGTTCAAGAATCATAAAAGAAGGTTGTATACCTGGAAGAATCCTGGAGATACTAATAGGTATCAGATAGATTATATAATGGTAAGACAGAGATTTAGGAACCAGGTTTTAAATTGTAAGACATTACCAGGGGCAGATGTGGATTCTGACCACAATCTATTGGTTATGAACTGCAGATTGAAACTGAAGAAACTGCAAAAAGGTGGGAATTTAAGGAGATGGGACCTGGATAAACTGAAAGAACCAGAGGTTGTAGAGAGTTTCAGGGAGAGCATAAGGGAACAATTGACAGGAATGGGGGAAAGAAATACAGTAGAAGACGAATGGGTAGCTCTGAGGGATGAAGTAGTGAAGGCAGCAGAGGATCAAGTAGGTAAAAAGACGAGGGCTAATAGAAATCCTTGGGTAACAGAAGAAATATTGAATTTAATTGATGAAAGGAGAAAATATAAAAATGCAGTAAATGAAGCAGGCAAAAGGGAATACAAACGTCTCAAAAATGAGATCGACAGAAAGTGCAAAATGGCTAAGCAGGGATGGCTAGAGGACAAATGTAAGGATGTAGAGGCTTGTCTCACTAGGGGTAAGATAGATACTGCCTAGAGGAAAATTAAAGAGACCTTTGGAGAGAAGAGAACCACTTGTATGAATATCAAGAGCTCAGATGGCAACCCAGTTCTAAGCAAAGAAGGGAAGGCAGAAAGGTGGAAGGAGTATATAGAGGGTTTATACAAGGGCGATGCACTTGAGGACAATATTATGGAAATGGAAGAGGATGTAGATGAAGATGAAATGGGAGATACGATACTGCGTGAAGAGTTTGACAGAGCACTGAAAGACCTGAGTCGAAACAAGGCCCCGGGAGTAGACAACATTCCATTAGAACTACTGATGTCCTTGGGAGAGCCAGTCATGACAAAACTCTACCATCTGGTGAGCAAGATGTATGAGACAGGCGAAATACCCACAGACTTCAAGAAGAATATAATAATTCCAATACCAAAGAAAGCAGGTGTTGACAGATGTGAAAATTACCGAACTATCAGTTTAATAAGTCACAGCTGCAAAATACTAACGCGAATTCTTTATAGACGAATGGAAAAACTGGTAGAAGCGGACCTCGGGGAAGATCAGTTTGGATTCCGTAGAAATGTTGGAACACGTGAGGCAATACTAACCTTACGACTTATCTTAGAAGAAAGATTAAGAAAAGGCAAACCTACGTTTCTAGCATTTGTAGACTTAGAGAAAGCTTTTGACAACGTTAACTGGAATACTCTCTTTCAAATTCTGAAGGTGGCAGGGGTAAAATACAGGGAGCGAAAGGCTATTTACAATTTGTACAGAAACCAGATGGCAGCTATAAGAGTCGAGGGGCATGAAAGGGAAGCAGTGGTTGGGAAAGGAGTGAGACAGGGTTGTAGCCTCTCCCCGATGTTATTCAATCTGTATATTGAGCAAGCAGTAAAGGAAACAAAAGAAAAATTCGGAGTAGGTATTAAAAATCATGGAGAAGAAGTAAAAACTTTGAGGTTCGCCGATGACATTGTAATTCTGTCAGAGACAGCAAAGGACTTGGAAGAGCAGTTGAACGGAATGGACAGTGTCTTGAAAGGAGGATATAAGATGAACATCAACAAAAGCAAAACGAGGATAATGGAATGTAGTCAAATTAAATCGGGTGATGCTGAGGGGATTAGATTAGGAAATGAGACACTTAGAGTAGTAAAGGAGTTTTGCTATTTAGGGAGTAAAATAACTGATGATGGTCGAAGTAGAGAGGATATAAAATGTAGACTGGCAATGGCAAGGAAATCGTTTCTGAAGAAGAGAAATTTGTTAACATCAAGTATAGATTTAAGTGTCAGGAAGTCGTTTCTGAAAGTATTTGTATGGAGTGTAGCCATGTATGGAAGTGAAACATGGACGATAACCAGTTTGGACAAGAAGAAAATAGAAGCTTTCGAAATGTGGTGCTACAGAAGAATGCTGAAGATAAGGTGGGTAGATCACGTAACTAATGAGGAGGTATTGAATAGGATTGGGGAGAAGAGAAGTTTGTGGCACAACTTGACTAGAAGAAGGGATCGGTTGGTAGGACATGTTTTGAGGCATCAAGGGATCACAAATTTAGCATTGGAGGGCAGCGTGGAGGGTAAAAATCGTAGAGGGAGACCAAGAGATCAATACACTAAGCAGATTCAGAAGGATGTAGGTTGCAGTAGGTACTGGGAGATGAAGAAGCTTGCACAGGATAGAGTAGCATGGAGAGCTGCATCAAACCAGTCTCAGGACTGAAGACCACAACAACAACAACAATTACAGAAAGTGAAATGACTTCTAGTATTCGTCTCTCAACCCTTGTGTGGCCCAGAAAGAATCGGGTAATCAGCCAGGTTGATGATTAAATGAATAGACCGGATGATTAATGGATCAAAACATGATAGAAAAAATTTATGGCAAAACTTTACCGAAAGCACGGACCGGCTGACACGACACGACCTGAGAGATGAGCAAATGGTCATTCTGGTAACGAGGCGAGGTGTCAAATGTAAAACCTGTATAGGCGCCCTTGACCTGAGTGGTGTAAACGTGTTGAAATGGCTGTAGATTCCAGTAGTGATGCAGAGATTATCATGCTTGCACTGGACAGACTAGCGAGTAGAGTTGCAGCAGGCTAGTCTTTGGACTGAAGACCACACAATACCAAAGCCAGCCATAAAATTCTTACGTAATGAACCTAATAGACGATGAAATTATCTTGAAATATAAACTGAAACATCTCCTTCATAGTGCCGTAGAGGAATTCTTGAATACCTAATACTGTGGTGTGTGTGTGTGTGTGTGTGTGTGTGTGTGTGTGTGTGTGTGAATGTACATGGATGTCTGAACGATAGTTTAATGTGAAGATATGGATACTGTACAAACACAGACATAGTAACCATCACCGATGTATCCAAGGAGGACTTCATCCCAGTTGCGTGGCTGAAAAGAGGTACGCCATTGCTGCGTTTTGGACCATACAAGTTGCGTCTATTTAAGTCCATAAGGCGGCCGCGGCTTACCCCCTTCCAGCCACACAGACGGAGTGGCGTTCTCCTTACTCGTCTTCGCATAGACCCCAACCTTAAGACGCATTGATTTCTACTCCGGCGAAAGGAGCCTCCAATGTGCCGTGCTTGTGGCACACAGATCACTTTACGAGAATTTTACTTTCCCACTAAAGGGTGACAGCTCATTTTCCCTCTATCTTAATCGACAATCAAGAGATTGCGATACGACTTTTAATGTTTTTTGAATTGTCCTACTTGTTTCTTAAAATTATACGTCGATTGTTTTAATGTACTGTCAGGTTGCCTGGCTTATCCATGTTTTTGTGCGTGATGAGCTCACCACATAATATAGTGAATGTAACTTAGTTTTCCTCCGTCCTACATAGATTTACTTGACAGTTTTAGATCGTCTGAAGAACTGTAACGCTATCTTCCATGATACGCTCTAGTGTGATTGCCGAGTTGATCATCGGTGAGATTGCGATAGTGTGAATGCCATTTTATCTCATAATGGATTTTATCTCTTTCCTCTCATTTTGTCCGTTTTAACAACATTCGTTTCTGCTAATGTAGTATGGTCGCTGATACTTTGTTGTTGAGTACCTTCAACCAACACACACACACACATATATATGCCTCGTCGGCCCAAAAATTACATGAAAAAATCACGAAACGTGAGAGCGTAGGTTTGGTGGACTCTATCGCATATGGAAGTTTAGACTGGTCCTGGAGGAATGTTGAGATAGTCGATGTGGTTAAGGCGTCAGGTAGCGATATGAGGGAAATTCGGCTTCGAGTGACGGTCCAGCACGTATTTTCATGTGTCATAAACAGCTGACGTCAATTCGGATTCGTAAAATGAGAGTCCACTTCGTAATATCCGTAATGTTTACTACAGCTGTAATCTTCAGAACAGTATTCGTTTCTTCTGACATGCATCCATGTCTGAATGACGTAATGTGAAGATACAGACACTGTGTTAACCCACTTTGTAGCCATCAGTGATGTATCCACACCTCGACTGGCTATTAATTACATAAAAATATTTGTATTTCTCTAGACGAGAATCACGAAACTTGCGAGCGTAAGCACTGTCGACTCCGCGACTTACCGAACTTTCTGGAGGTGTGATCGGACAGTCGATATCGTAAGAGGACAATTCGCTATAAGGGGGCTCAAAATGTTCAGTTGGATCTGGGCGCTATGGGATTTAACTTCTGAGGTCATCAGTCCCCCAGAACTTAGAAGTACTTAAACCTAACTGACCTAAGGACATCACACACATCCATGCCCGAGGCAGGATTCGAACCTGCGACCGTAGCAGCAGCGCGGTTCCAGACTGTAGCGCCTATGGCCGCTCGGGCGATAAGAGGGAAATCGGGCTTGGAGTCGCAGTCCGACACAAATTTTCAAGTGTCACAAACAGCTGACATCAATCCGGATTCATAAATGCGAATCCATTTCGTAATTGTCATGATTAATGTATGTCATCGCCTGTGGTCAACTTGTCTCCCAATTTCCCATCACGAAAGTGTGTCATAATTGTAAGCTAACCAATTCAAGTCACATTATAGTGAGTGAGCACGATTATGATCCGTGTAACATGAAATAACTTACCAAGTAACGGTCGAAAAGGTAAAACATACAGGGTGTTTCAAAACTGACCGGTATATTTGAAACGGCAATAAAAACTAAACGAGCAGCGATAGAAATACACCGTTTTTTGCAATATGCTTGGGACAACAGTACATTTTTAGGCAGACAAACTTTCGAAATTACAGTAGTTACAATTTTCAACAACAGATGGCGCTGTGGTCTGGGAAACTCTATAGTACGATATTTTCCACATATCCACCATGCGTAGCAATAATATGGCGTAGTCTCTGAATGAAATTACCCGAAACCTTTGACAACGTGTCTGGCGGAATGGCTTCACATGCAGATGAGATGTACTGCTTCAGCTGTTCAATTGTTTCTGGATTCTGGTGGTACACCTGGTCTTTCAAGTGTCCCCACAGAAAGAAGTCACAGGGGTTCATGTCTGGCGAATGGGGAGGCCAATCCACGCCGCCTCCTGTATGTTTCGGATAGCCCAAAGCAATCACACGATCATCGAAATATTCATTCAGGAAATTAAAGACGTCGGCCGTGTGATGTGGCCGGGCACCATCTTGCATAAACCACGAGGTGTTCGCAGTGTCGTCTAAGGCAGTTTGTACCGCCACAAATTCACAAAGAATGTCCGGATAGCGTGATGCAGTAATCGTTTCGAATCTGAAAAATGGGCCAATGATTCGTTTGGAAGAAATGGCGGCCCAGACCAGTACTTTTTGAGGATGCAGGGACGATGGGACTGCAACATGGGGCTTTTTGGCTCCCCATATGCGCCAGTTCTGTTTATTGACGAAGCCGTCCAGGTAAAAATAAGCTTCGTCAGTAAACCAAATGCTGCCCACATGCATATCGCCGTCATCAATCCTGTGCACTATGTCGTTAGCGAATGTGTCTCGTGCAGCAATGGTAGCGGCGCTGAGGAGTTGCCGCGTTTGAATTTTGTATGGATAGAGGTGTAAACTCTGGCGCCTGAGACGATACGTGGACGTTGGCGTCATTTGGACCGCAGCTGCAACATGGCGAACGGAAACCCGAGGCCGCTGTAGGATCACCTGCTGCACTAGCTGCGCGTTGCCCTCTGTGGTTGCCGTACGTGGTCGCACTACCTTTCCAGCACGTTCATCCGTCACGTTCCCAGTCCGTTGAAATTTTTCAAACACATCCTTTATTGTATCGCTTTTCAGTCCTTCGGTTACATTAAACCTCCGTTGAAAACTTCGTCTTGTTGCAACAACACTGTGTTCTAGGCGGTGGAATTCCAACACCAGAAAAATCCTCTGTTCTAAGGAATAAACCATGTTGTCTACAGCACACTTGCACGTTGTGAACAGCACACGCTTACAGCAGAAAGACGACGTACAGAATGGCGCACCCATAGACTGCGTTGTCTTCTATATCTTTCACATCACTTGCAGCGCCATCTGTTGTTGAAAATTGTAACTACTGTAATTTCGAAAGCTTGTCCGCCTGAAAATGTACTGTTGTCCCAAGCATATTGCAACAAACGGTGTATCTCTATCGCTGCTCGTTTAGTTTTTACTGCCGTTTCAAATATACCGGTCATTTTTGAAACACCCTGTACATACATAGGACAGAAATTCACTTATGAGGTGGAATGTGGTAACTTCATTCTCTGGCCTAATGAATGGAGTCCAAAATAACTGCTGGAATCCTCTGAAGCCACCTGTGTAGAATTGCGTCAGATGGATATAAAGTGGTAGCAAAATAGCGTCCTAGCGGGGAGCCGGTGTGGCAGGTGTCTCTGCTGCAGGACGGCTGCGAGGTCTCTGAGCAGACGTGGAAAGGGGGAGGTGGGCTAGAGATAGAGAGAGAGAAAGAGAGAAAGAGAGAGAGACAGAGAGGACGGGAGACAAGAGCGGCAGCGGTTTTATGTGGAAAAATTGCTGCGGCTTTCACCGTGCCGCGGTAAATTGTCGTTGCTGCGCGCCTGCTACTGCTTATAAAGATAAATGTTGGCTGTAATAGAGGTTCCAGAAGAGCGAAAAGGCCGAATATTATTTGTGAGTGATGTATTGGGTAAGCTGACGGCAGACGTTCCCACGCGCAGCGGCATGGGGCAGTCTCCCACGGGAGTACACGCCCACCGTCCAAGAAAGTGAATGTTTCTTTTGGCGGCGCCCTTCTTCATATATGTGCTGCAGCCCTGCTGCACTAAGGCCGATGTCAAAGTGAGAAGTAAGTTAAAACCTAGCAGGCAGTGAGACTCTGTCACCCTCGATTACCGCTAACAGTAACTGTAAAGCGCAGAAAAATCAAGACGGCGGCTCGTGTAACAGCAGCGACATTTTGGAGAGCCTGTTTCTGAAGTTGACGTGCTGCAATTATCTGTAAGAACTTCGTCCTACACGACAAAGGCCGTGATACCCTCCGTATTTATAATACTTAGCGAAACGGCGGATGGTACTGGCCGGCGGGTGGTACGGATCACTTGGTATTTCACGCAGTTGCCGTTCGATAGCGAACGCATGCAGCGCATGGAATAAAGCGCAGATATGAGTCCGCCATATGCTAACACCTGAGTCATGTAGCTGTTGAATTTGTGTTACAATTAAATTTTAAAAAATGGTTCAAATGGCTCTGAGCACTATGGGACTTAACATCTGTGGTCATCAGTCCCCTAGAACTTAGAAGTACTTAAACCTAACTAACCTAAGGACATCACACACATCCATGCCCGAGGCAGGATTCGAACCTGCGACCGTAGCGGTCACGCGGACCCAGACTGAAGTCCCTAGAACCGCACCGCCACACCGGCCAGATAAATAAATTTTAATCGTGTTTAAATGACGAAGGTGGTGGACGATGTAATTTTTAGCATCGGTTTGTAATGTTGAAGGTAAGAAGTAGTACTATTGCAGTGTTATATTGGTATTTTTGTATGAAATGCATGACATGTTTTCGCAGCTACGAGTAGCATTGTGATTTTTTCCACCATGGAGGAACTCTAGGGACTGATCCATGAGAGTATAATGAACTTATGTCAGGAACTGAATGGTTTTAATGGTAGAGACCAGTTATACTGTCATATGATGTTACAGCAACTGCAGTCTAATACGCTATGTACAACGCAGCCACAGTTATAGCGTGCATGGTGTTCTCCTACAGGCTGGTACCGTTCCTCATACGTCATGCGCCCCCGCCCTCTCTTGCCACAGTCATTCGTAATGTTGTGTCCGATTAACTTCTCTTGCTTACTCACCTTGTAGTGGATGTGATACAGTGTTCTCCACAATGGTTCCGTATTCAAACAGAGAGCTTGCCGACAAAGTTTTTACTTACAGAGAGGCAAACGGCAACGATCGGTGGGCATCAACGATGTATCTGGAGACCCAGCCCCGCGGACAATAATTACAGGATTCAATATCCGCAACAGAGTTTCGCCGTTTGTCTGAGAAAGATTCGTTCCAGGACGCATGAAGGGCGTACTCGAAACGTTCGGACATCAGACTTGCAGCAAAATTGATTAATATTTTGGAAGGCGACCGCCATCTCAGTACCAGTACAGAGTAAGTCCAACGACCGTGTGCAACATTCTCCTTAATATTGTCACAGCTCTTATCAATTACAGAGTGTGAATCACTTACTAGCGACACACTTCCCACATCGGGAGCAGTTTTGTCACTGGTATTTTCACCAGGCAATCACGATTCTGGACTTCATGCCATCCATCTTATTTACAGATGAGGCCACTTTTACGCTGAGTGGGATTTTCAACTTCTGTAATTCATCTTTGCGATAGTATGCAGAACCCAGTGATATGGTGACAGCGAATCTTAAGCATCGGTACTGGAATGTGTGGGCCGGGATAACTAGCGACCTTAGTTCGTGACCGGTCTTCCTTCTCCGTCGCTTAAAAGGGCGGTACAATCGGCGTTTCTTGTGGGTGACTTTACCTCCCCTGCTGGAAAAAGTGCCACTGATTATTCGAAGGGTTATCTGGCTGCTGCCTGATGGTCCTCCATCCCATTTCACCTTCAACATCCGCATGCATCTCAGTCCTGTTTTCCCTGGTCTATGGATCGGACGATAGAATCCAATCGCATGGCCCGCTCGTTCACCGGATCTCAACCCGTGCTATTTCTGGTTATGGGGCCATCTCGAAAGTACCTGTGTATGTAGAGCCCATTCCAGATGTGGAGATACTGGAGCAGCGTATCCATGTTTCCTTTGACACTGTTCAGTTGCAGCCTGGCCGATGTGAACGTGTGCGACAGCACGTGCTACGACGCATACACTCATGGGTTGAGGCACATGGAAACAATTTCGAAAACATAGTCTATTGCAACGGTGGCTGCAGGGTACAGCACGTATTAGACCGTACTCTCTGTAACAGCGTATAACTGAATAAATAGACTCTAGCATGGAAACCATGTAATTCCGCACATAAGTTCATTAGATCTTTTCCGTGGCGTATTCTCCCATCGATCAATCCCTGGAGTTTGTACACGGTGGAAAATATCACCCTGCACCAAACCATCATCCGTGTAATAGAATGACAACAGGAAGAACTTGTGCCAGTCCGGCACTCGAACCTTAATTCCTCAAGTATCCCGACCGGTCACCTTGCCACTTGGCTACCCGAGTACGGCTCACTGTCAGATCTAGGCTTCGATATGTTGTCAATCATGTGTCTACAACCTGTACTCGTACATGCAGTATGCTTATTCTCACACAGGAAAGCCGCTGTACTTGGAATGTAATGTAGATTGTATGTTAATAATGAAATCTACTTTAACTATAGGCCGGCCGTTGTGACCTAGTAGTTCTAGGCGCTTCAGTCTGGAACTGCGCGACCGCTACGGTCGCAGGTTCGAATCCTGCCTCGGGCATCGATGTGTGTGATGTCCTTAGGTTAGTCAGGTTTAAGTAGTTCTAAGTTGTAGGGGACTGATGACCTCAGATGTTAAGTCCCACAGTGCTCAGAGCCATTTGAACCATTTTATTTTAACAATAAAATCTCGCTCACTCAGCCTGATTACTGTTTCCACATTGCTTTAATATGTTGTGTCATTCGGGTAATATCGACCAAGCCGAAGTCGTGTGGTACGAAATACATAAGTAAATCCTTTCCTTGTTAGGGTGCGATGCACAAATTCAAGAAGAATCCAGCCAATGCAGGTCTAGAGGACTGATCTCTGTCTCCAACGAAGCGAGCGGTTTCAAATGTTTTGGAGAAGGAGATGACCGTAAGGGCTGTTGTCTATATTCCTGGGAAAAAAGAGCTAAGGTGTTGAAAATCAGTTTTAAGGAATCAATAAACATCTCTGACACCTCGGATGTGCTTTTTCAAACAAACAGTATTTCTGAGGAATTTTTTGAAGAAAATTGAATCCAGTGTAAAAAGAAATGCGGACTTGGCGTTCGTACCTTGTCCATAAAATGAAGATTCAAAGAAACCAGTTTGGTTTGCTGTTAACTTTGAACATTACAGACGTAATCTTTAGCTAAATTACACTGCGTGAAAGAAACAAATTATTATTTTTTATTTTCCACAGCAATATACACGTATCTGTTATATGTTGGTAGTTTAATTTTTTATTATAGTGTACTTCTGTAATGTAAGCAGATTGCACCTGTTTATGAACTACAATACACCTGTAATTCAAAACCTTCTTTGTGTTGTACGGCCCAAACTGATCAACAGTTGTGTTCATATTTCGAATTGTAAAGCTTAGAAACTATTTTCTTACCCTGTGTCATTTCGGCTAGAAATATTTCTTCCACCATTTACACAAAAAATATGTTCAGTTAAATGCTTTATGCAGTTAGACCTCATTTTAAAACAACAATAGTTTCAGACCTGCGAGAGAGCTTCTGTAAAGTTTGGAAGGTAGGAGACGAGGTACTGGCAGAAGTAAAGCTGTGAGTACCGGGCGTGAGTCGTGCTTCGGTAGCTCAGCTGGTAGAGCACCTGCCCGCGAAAGGCAAAGGTCCCGAGTTCGAGTCTCGGTCGGGCACACAGTTTTAATCTGCCAGGAAGTTTCATATCAGCGCACACTCCGCTGCAGAGTGAAAATCTCATTCTGGAAACATCCCCCAGGCTGTGGCTAAGCCATGTCTCCGCAATATCCTATCTTTCAGGAGTGCTAGTTCTGCAAGGTTCGCAGGAGAGCTTCTGTAAAGTTTGGAAGGTAGGAGACGATGTACTGGCAGAAGTAAAGCTGTGAGTACCGGGCGTGAGTCGTGCTTCGGTAGCTCAGTTGGTAGAGCACCTGCCCGCGAAAGGCAAAGGTCCCGAGTTCGAGTCTCGGTCGGGCACACAGTTTTAATCTGCCAGGAAGTTTCATATCAGCGCACACTCCGCTGCAGAGTGAAAATCTCATTCTGGAAACATCCCCCAGGCTGTGGCTAAGCCATGTCTCCGCAATATCCTATCTTTCAGGAGTGCTAGTTCTGCAAGGTTCGCAGGAGAGCTTCAGTAAAGTTTGGAAGGTAGGAGACGAGGTACTGGCAGAAGTAAAGCTGTGAGTACCGGGCGTGAGTCGTGCTTCGGTAGCTCAGTTGGTAGAGTACTTGCCCGCGAAAGGCAAAGGTCCCGAGTTCGAATCTCGGTCGGGCACACAGTTTTAATCTGCCAGGAAGTTTCATATGAGCGCACACTCCGCTGCAGAGTGAAAATCTCATTCTGGTATCAGTGATATTGTCCAATAATACTGAACAGTGATACTGTTCAATATATTGACGGTTGGCCCCAGATAGCTAATCAATGCTACACAGTGTTAGTGTCAAATCTCTGACGCGCATACATGGCAGATATGGACAAAGCAGTTATTTGGCCCTTTGACAGGCTTCACACTGGAGTATGCGAAAGCGGAACTGCAGATGGATGACGTCGTGTAACAACAGAGGTTGATTAACTCACGAAAATCATGTAAGACACCTGAGTATAAGCGAGCCAAACGATTATCGGAACGTTGAGAATCGACGTTCGCTCATATCGTGTACTTTTGCAAATGGTTACACCCCTAATTAAGAAAAACGTGCACTCATTTGAGACGCGCTATTCCTACAAGTCAGCGCCTGTCGATTACCTTACGCTATTTGCATACAGGAAAATCATTTGAAGACCTATAATTTGTGAATGCAGTATCGCCACTGTCAATAAGCCTAATCGTTATTGATATGTGCACAGCTATTGCAGAAGGCTTGAAACATTACATAAACACGAGGGAAGGTCTGTCTGCGTATTTAATGTTCAAATTGTTATTGTAATGGCGTACAGTTTGTTTATTTGATTAGATAAATCTTTCAAATATATGGAGTACATCGTTTCCATTTAAATTAATGCAATATCACCACTGTCAATAAGCCTAATTGTCATAGAAATGTGCACAGCTATTTCAGTAAGCTCGAAACATTACATAAAGACGAGGAAGGATCTAGTGGCCTATTTAATGTTCAAATCGTTATTGTAATGGCGTAAAGTTTATATATTTGATTAGATACAATTTTAAAATACATGGAGTATCCGTTTCCATTTAAATTGTATTAAAAATCATTTGTGCTTGTGCCCGCGTATTTTGCAATGCTCTTTTGGTCGTATACATAAATCAAGTCAACGATGCGCTTTATGTTTAAGTGCATTTTGATTTTGCACTAAATCGCAGTACAAATTCCCCATTTGCCCTTAAAATGATATCACTGATTGCTTTAATGACAAATGTCTAGTTTTTAAACCAACTGCACACGCAGCAGTCAGTTTCTCAAAATCATTTTGTGACGGCAGCGAATGGTGTAGGCGATTACATGGGAGTGAAATTTATAGACCAATGTCATCTTCCTTTTGCCTTTTCCTTGCCGACCTCCACATTGTAAATAAATATTTTGTAAAACTTAGTGTAACAGTCGCAATTGCTCTGACGGTTACTAATGGAATTTTCTACTGTACATTTAAGGCACCAAAACAGAAGGAGAATGCGAAGCTATTAATCAAAGCTTTCATGATCAACGGAATTTTCCAAAATGTTTTCATGAAAAGGTCACCTCTCCCTGATTCACAATGGTTTTCTATCATAGAATCATAAGAAATTATTCGGGACTGTACGATTGGTTGTTGTAAAATCTAGCTAGAAATTCGTAATGTTTGATGCTGGCCTAATAGCAGAGTTCAGACACAGTTGTTTTTGGGCTATCCTGATTTCGGAAAACCAAGAATTGATGTCTCATTAAGTCACTGTACTACGTAGGTTGCCAAATTGCAATAAAACTTTCGTTTCCTGTGGGGAGACTATGCTTTTCGACTGCCGGATAACTTACCGAAACCTTTCAGCCAAACTGGATCACAAAGAGAACAGCGAATTTTTTAATATCACCTAAGTCGAGCAGGTCGCGTTGGAATATTGATATCCAGACCTGTGAATCTGTCTCCCAACAAAATCAGGTCATATTGGGTGATTCTGTGATGTTTCAGAACTTCAAGAACAGCGGAGAACGGTAAATGTATCAGTTTGAGGAATGGGTACCTGGACCGGAAACGAGCGACTTGAAATTTATAAGAGAAAATTGTTCTGATACCTCCGTCAGTGGTCTGCATGTACCGGTAATGTTGTTGCGAGGATTGTGGGGTATGCAATCCCGAAGAGCTCTTAGGTGTATGGATTAGGGCAATAACTTAGCTAATGCAATGCAGATGACGTACTGTACTGGCACGAGCAATCCTGGTGTACAATGTCTACTGAAGTAGACTACAGTCTGTGTTTGCAAATAAAAGTAGTAACGTCTAATGAGCCCGAACCTAAAGGATTTACGCCCCGTTACGGAAGTTGCACATATGATTTTCATGTATGGGAAAGCAAATGCAAGAAGCAGAGGAGTGGAGAGGTTGTAGAGAACAAAATATCTGAGCGGAAAACATCCTTCGCATCATGCTTCCAAGAATGTCCCTGTGATTTGGTTCTACAGTACGACTCAGGAGGCCGATGAACTGCATGGACTCCAAACGTAATAGTAGAAGATGGAGTGCTTGCTCTAGTGTACGAGACGCCAGTAACCAGCACTCGATCAGTTGCACGTGAAATGAATGTTTCGCATAGTACTACCGTGCGAGTATACTCCCGTATCTTCTACAGAACGCGCATGATACGACTCGTTCTGAATTCGGGACTCGTGTCGTGTGCAGCCCCATGGTTCTTGCAGCGCCTTACAGTCGATCCTCACTTTCTAGCGTATGTACTTCTGACGGATGAAACTGTTTCACGGGAAACGTATTACTAAGTAGCCGCAAGTCAATGTTTGGGACGATAAGAATTCCCACGCTATAGTTGCGAAGAGCGGCCAACGCATGTTATCAGTCAACGTATCGGCCGGTATTATCGATGATTATGTACTGGGCCCGTTTTCCTTCTTTCCCGATTAAATGCAGCAGTGTAGACAGCGTTTGTCAGAGACGTACTTTCAAAGTTCCTGAAAAAATTTCTACTTGTTATTCGCTAACGAATCGGCCTCTTACAAAGTGAAGCCTCACGTCACTTAAGATTGAGATTTGGTGAAAACCTAGATCAGACATTTCCTGAAAAGTGGACAGGCAGAGAAGGTCCTGTTTCGTGGTCAACACGCTCACCTGATCTCACACTAACTAATCCGTTCTTGTGGGGCTACGTGAAAAGATTTGTGTATAAGACGCCTGTCGAGAGTGAAGAGGATCTCCTGGCAAGAATTCTTGCTGTCTTTTATGTTTCCAAACTACACCGCAGATGTTCGAACGGAAACAACAGAAGACTGTGTGACGATGTCATGCCTATGTTGCCACTGGGGGACACCATTTTCAACAATTGCTGTAACTGTAGCAGCTTGTCACACATGTGTAGTTAAACGCAGTTCTTTACTACTGTACCGTAGACTTAGGATTTTCTGTCTCTTTGGCAACAAGTTACATTCGCCCTTACTTCTCCATCAACAATGGACATTACCTCAAGGTACTGGGGAATGTTCAGTGGGAAGTACGTACCTCATGATCAATCTTCGGAAGTTGGGACCGTTATTTTGAACACAGCACGAGCTAATACAGAATTCGAGTCGATTTTCGCTTATAACTTCGACTCGGTCATATCAGGAGTACAGTCCTTTTCTTTAAATTGATACATCTACTTCTCTCCCTCATTCCTGAAAATCTGTACCATCATCATGGAATCACCCAGTAATATTTGCATGTTGCTAATCGCTCAAATTTCCGAGGAAAATGAAGCATACACGTACATTCCAGCGGTTCTATTGCTATGGAAAATGTGTAGTCAGGCAAAGGAACTTTGAGGCAGAGTCAGCGAGCAGATGGACTGCAGAGAATTTATTCCAGACATACAATATTCAGCGGAAAATCTACGAGAGGGAGTTACTGTTTCTTCTTCAATAGGGAAAGCAAGGTCCCAGGCAAACAAAATTTGTGTAATACGGACAATAAAGTTTGTGGAGTACATACTACTATTTTGGTGGCAGTACTTACAAGCACCAATGTATACCGGAATGCAAGAAATAAAACTGACATAAAACGATATGCAATGCTTTGCTCAGCCTCAAACAAATCAATTCCCTGTGAATATTGTGCTTCCACCTATCCACATGCTTTATGTTGGTGTTCGTATAGTACAGTGTACTCGAAGAAGTTTCACGTTCTTCCAAAACGTTAATTGAAACAAAATACCACAAGTTTGGTTCTTGTAGCTCGTCAGCACCGGCTCCGTTCTTCGATGCATTCGTTATTCTCTTTAATTCTTTACCGTAAAAGGCACCCAACGAATCTAATTTTACATTAAGTGAATATTGCCTGCTTTTGGGCACATCTCCCTACTGTAACAGCATTATCGATTCTAAGTAGTTTATACAGTGTTGTTATGTGTATTTAACTATGAAGTGATTGTTCTGTACTAGATAAGATCTTTGAATTGTCAGAGAGAAAGTGGAAATTTATGATGTACATGTTGTAGAGATTTAATTATATTTAAAATTAATGAAACTTCATAAAATATGTATGCTCGTAAAAGAGAAATTGTACTCTGAACACTGGTTCCTGTTTGGGAAGTTGTATTATATAAAGTATAACATGTAGGGAAACCCCTTCGCTACGAAAGGGCTTGGCGCGCGGGAAAAGGTGGATTTGGCAGTCGATCTGGGCGGCAAGAGAGAGAGCACATTACGCAGTCAGTGGTCAGCAGTTGTACCGTGAACACCGTAGGTGCCAAGTTAGGCGTTCAGAAGCCACTTTATGTTGAAATTGCACAGGATGTGGTGTCCGCTGTAATATGGTGCTCTTGTATTATGGAATGGCTCTAAAATGATTAATACGTCGCCGAGAAGAAATCTGAAAAGAGCCTTAAACTCCAAGAGGTGAGACGAGACAGCTGCCATGTGCTTGCCACCACTATTGCGCCACTGCTCCGCCATCTTCAGGAAATCAGATGTGTATTTTAGTATGGACCAGTTTGTTTATGTGTGTGATATTTCAATAATAATTCAAGTGGTAAAAACATGTGTGTGAACTTTGAGATTGTCCCGCTCATAAAACCGTTTAAGGGTCCTATCCTAAACGTGCAAAAGACCGAGTATCCTATTTCTGAATAACCATTGAATTGTTTCTGATTTGAATGTGCCAGAGTTCCAGTGTTAAAGTGTATAAATGTTACTAGTTATGTAAGTAGGCTGTTTAGGTTTTTTATTGGTAATGCCACCTTTGTATAAAAATCACTGGCTGTGCTGTGTGCAGTCTGTGGCTAGTTTGCATTGTTGTCTGCCATTGTAGTGTTGGGCAGCGGCAGCTGCATGTGAACAGCGCGTAGCGTTGCGCAGTTGGAGGTGAGCCGCCAGCAGTGGTGGATGTGGGGAGGGAGATGGCGGAGTTTTGTAATTTGTCATGAACTGCTATATATACTATGACTATTAAGGTAAATACATTGTTTGTTCTCTATTAATATCTTTCATTTGCTAACTATCCCTATCAGTAGTTAGAGCCTTCCATAGTTTCAATCTTTTATTTAGCTGGCAGTAGTGGCGCTCGCTGTATTGCAGTAGTTCGAGTAACCAAGATTTTTGTGAGGTAAGTGATTTGTGAAACGTATAGGTTAATGTTAGTCAGGGCCATTCTTTTGTAGGGATTTTTGAAAGTCAGAATGCGTTGCGCTAAAAATATTGTGTGTCAGGTTAAGCACAGTCTTGTATAATTCTTCAAAAAGGGGACGTTTCATATGGCGACCCTTAGCCGAGGATACCTCACTGGAATGTAAGTAGGCTGTTTAGGTTTTTTATTGGTAACGCCACCTTTGTATAAAAATCACTGGCTGTGCTGTGTGCAGTCTGTGGCTAGTTTGCATTGTTGTCTGCCATTGTAGTGTTGGGCAGCGGCAGCTGCATGTGAACAGCGCGTAGCGTTGCGCAGATTTTTCTTGTAGTTTGTGTAATTAGTGTAGCTTTTGTTTATTGCTAGCGCGTAATTGTAGAGAGAATCTCCTTTGTAGTTGCAGTCTTTCATTGTTGTTGAAGCATGCATGTTAATTTGCACCAAGTATTTCGCAGCTGTGCTTGCAATTAACTAGATATTATTTTCAGTGCTATGTTAATGTGTTCTCTTATTTTTGCTCTTCAAATTCTGCTTTTCTGTGTTATCGTGTGAAATATTGTGACAATAATGGCGTGTGAAAAACGTAACACTAGGCTCCAAAGTAAACTGAGAAATAATAGTGACGACGAGTGTAGCTTACCAGCACCGCTGTGTAATTAATTAACAGACATCCAAAGTAGTAATTTGGTAACTGTGCATAGGGAAATGGAGCGGGCGTCAAATAATGGTGTAGACAGTGAAACAGGTAGTGAACAGGGAAGCATTATCGATCGATCGGTCGGCAACAGCTCGTCTCAGGAATCGGGATTGACAGAACACAATATTACAAATACTGTAGACTCAGGTTTTGGGTTCTCACCGTTTTCTCAAATGAGTCAAGAAACATTTTCTGCTTGTCAAAATGTGAATGTTGCCGGTGCAACTTCACTGCCGAAAAGCACTGAGGAACATGTTTCAGACACCAGTGCATTGTTATTACAGTTAATGCAACAAATGGGACAAAGGCTACAAAAATTAGACACAATGGAACAAAATCTTCAAACGTTAGACACAATGGAACTAAATCAGAGACAAACACAGCAAACGTTAGACACAATGGAACAAAATCTTCAAAAGTTAGACACAGTGGAACAAAATCTTAAAAAGTTAGACACAGTGGAACAAAATCTTAAAAAATTAGACGCAATGGAACAAAATCTTCACACCACGCTTGAACAAACAGGTGAAGATTTGACTACTGAGTTACATAAAATCGAATCAAAATGTCAAAAAGTCTGTAACGACGTAAAAACACAAATTTGTGAGCATTTTCAACCTATTTTTTCGCGGCATGAAAATGCATTACAGAATCACGAAGCAGCCATAAAAGAACTGCAAATTATTGTTCATGAAAATCATGAGACCTTGCAAGCTAAATTTGACTCACTTGCATCTACCGATTCGGTTACGCAACTTGCAAAAACTCAGGAAAACTTAAAGGACACAGTAGAAAGACACATGGAGGAAATTGGTACATTATCAGAGAAAGTAGTTGAACTTTCGGATCAGGTCACTAACTTATCTACAAAGGTAGATGATGATCTGAATGACACAAGACCTGTAGCCTTCACTGACACAGAAGAGTATGAACAAATTAGAAAATTCAAACAAAATCAGAATCAAATTAATACGCAACACCGAAGAGAAATCCGGGAAGTACAAGATCAGCTGACACAGGTAATACAAGAATTACGTATTTCAGAGGACATTCGCGCCCCAATACGGGAAGAGGGACGTAGAAATACGGAACAGCCACAAAATAATAACACAGCGCATTTCGGAAATTATGAAAGAAATTGGCAGGGTGCACCGAATTTTGAAATGGAACCGCCGAAACGACGTAACAATGACCGATATGCGACTCGCCGACATGATGACTTTGACTATAAGCTGTTCATTACTACACGTAAATTCAAAACATTTCAGAATTCTGGCAACGACATTCATCCACAAGCATGGCTCCATCAATTCTCTCATTGTTTTTCTCCCAACTGGTCGTTAGAACACAGATTAGAATTTATGTGTGGCTACTTGGAGAATGAACCAGCTGTAAGAATGCGATCGGTCATTCACGATTGTCACAGTGAAGGAGAATTTTACCATGCCTTCCTCTCAGCATATTGGTCTCAAGCTACACAAGACTGAGTGAAACATAGCATCATGATGATGAAACACTTTGAACAATCTGAATTTTCCAGTCTTATGAAATATTTTGAAGACATGTTGCATAAGAATCAGTATCTTTCAAACCCATACAGCCCCTCAGAACTCATCTGCATTTGCTTATTCAAATTGCCTGAACATTTACGACATATTATTTTAGCAGGACGTTGCAATGAAGACACTGAGGCTTTTCAGGGACTGTTACAAGAACTAGAAATTGGCACAGACAGTCGCCGGATGCGAAAACAGGAAAACAATCACAACAGGTCACATCCGTCACAATTCCGTGACGAGAGAAACAATAACTGGACATGACAAGTCTATTCTTACAACGCAAATCGTGACCAAAACAGACACCACCCATATGACAACCACTGGCAGAGTAATACTAGTTACAGAGAAAGATCGCATTTCCGTAGTAATGAATATGACAGAGATTACCATAGAAACAGACAATATGAGAACAAAAACAATTATGATCAAGGGAGACAGAATAACTTAAGACGCAACAGTTCAGCGCGCAGTTACGATTCCGGGAGAAATTCTCCACCACATGACCGACAGACAAGAAACTACAGGAACTACCGACATGATGACAGACGATATAATCATAACGACAGACCTGAATTTCATCAGAACTGGCGGGATTTAAACAGGGCTGGGCCCTCTGGGCAAGGTGAATTTGTAGAAGTTAGGTCTCCAAATCCCAATAACGACGCGCGCCAACAAAGGAACAGACAATGACTCGCACCACAGGCAGCCGCGTGCGCCGGCTGGCTCAGAGAAAAATAACATAGACGCTAACCCTGAGAAAAATTTTAGCATTCCTTACCGACGTATAAAACATGACAATTGCTTTGCAGTTGAAAGTCTGCGTACTAGGAAGAGTAAAGGTTTACACCACATTTCACATGTAAAACAGTTTATTGAATGATAATCTGCTGTTTAACTTAGTCTTTGCCATAAAACGTTTCACTTTACATTACTAGTATGCTTTGTCAGACTTAGAATCTGTTAATATGCAACAATGTTTGAAGTTAAATATCCAGTCAAGAACCAAGAGAACTTATTTAAACAGAAATTACGAATGCATTGTTATTGTGAACAGACGACACAGTGTTATTGTGTGTGTACATTCTTGCTTGTTAGTTGCACGTTTACGTAACGACTAAAAGGCTCACATACTTAGAACATTTACCAGTACTGCTAATGAGATTTTAATGCAACATTTTGGTTTACTTGCAAATACATTATGGATTCAAGGTGCTTTCTGAGAGATACCAGGTGACACAGTGGTTAGTTTATTTGACAGCTACACGACTATATCACAACGCTACTAATGTGTGACACGATTTACCTTGTTGCTTTTGCGGCGAATCTGTTTTATATCTGCACAGTTTTTCTGAATTCTTCTGGAAAGTAAAACATGTTTTAGTAGTAACTTTTGTGGTATAGCAACCATGAGACAGCGTTTTTCGTGGCACAACAATACGTTACTGTACAGTAGTTTCTTCATCACGCCAACAAACATAATAACTACGATATCTATTCGCAAAGCATTTCACTTTCGTTTATGATGAAGTAAGTACATTGAATTCAGCAGAACTTTGCTTACAGAGGACGATAACTACGACACTTCCACAGAATTATCTTACAGCAAGACGCACATTTAGCGCTACAGGACACGCATTTGAGTAATCAATCTTGTACTTAAACCATTTATTTTTCAAGATTTTTGAATTACAATGAAAGTTTTCCGTGATACATTTCATTCCATTGCTGTAATCTGTAACACTTGAGGATATAATTACATTTATCCTCAGGGGGGTACATGCCTACTTTGTGTACCATGTGTTTGGTAAGCACAAGGAGCCCTAGCTAATATGGTATTTGCTTATACAACTTTACATATCGGTACCATATTTATCTAACACAGAACTACACAGCTATCTGATTATTTGACAAAGAAACAAACATTCTTTTTACTACGTCAGTGACAGATGTTTACGCAATTACACAGTTGGATAACTTCACACTTATGAAACTGTATTTTGTCTGTACTTTGTCAACTGTTCATATTTTTTCGGAACCTTTGTGATACTATAACAGCTTTGAATGAGGTATTTGGTATGGGATCATGATTTTTAAAGTGTGTTTGAGGCAGATGACACTTTTGACATGAGCAGAGAATTATTTAGGTTTTGAAATTATTGGAGGAAGCTACGACTACTTTGAGATTGGACTGTGGTGTTATGATGTTATTTTTACGACGACGGTGTGTATTATTCTGTTGAAGTATGTTTATGATCAATAAGCTCATCCTATATGAGGAATTTGATTATGCTATGTATTTATTATGATGAAATATTGAAGTGTCGTCGCAAGATTGACGTGTCGACGAATATATATATGTGTAATAAGCTAAGGAGTAATGAATAGTGGTTAGGGACTCTGACTTGTAAAAAAAGGATGTTGGAAACCAAGAATCGTACTTTAAGAGTTATGAAATGTGTGTAAATGCGTGAATGTATCACAATGCCGGCGAAAATTTTTTGGACACTGTTATATTGATAAGATTTTGTTTCTACAGATTTGCAACCCAAATTCTTGACCTGTGAAATATTTTTATATGAGACTGTCACTGTAGCGGAAGCTGCTGTCGTAAAAATTTCAGTAAGAAAGGTAAGTGACCGTGACATAAATCGTTGTGAGCGGCCAGGTGTGCCAGCCGCCTTGAAAAAAAGCCATTAGGTGGTAGAAAAAAAAGAGGAGGCCATTATCCTCGCTATCAACATTCCTTTGTAGAAAGCATCGTAAATACGACACCCTCAAACTTGAAAACATGATTACACTGTGGAGCTCTTAATTTATATTTACTAAAATGCCTAATGAAACGATGAGAAACATTTCACGGCTATTGTCTTGCTAATTGAGAGAAATGCCATATGGCTTGCCTTTATGTATTTATTTACTCATTATGTTTAATATCTAGTTTCTAGCTGCACTGCAGCATTGGTTAAAATAAAATTTTATAGATGTACTAATATAAATATTTTCTGTCTACAGATGGAGTAAATAATAATTTTTTTAAAAGAAAAAATGAGGGAGCACAGAAAGACATTTACCTTCACAGGAACTGCATACATAATTTACTTTTCAAGTACTTGGTAATTTTTTGTAGAATTAGTTTTTTTGTGGTGCACCACTTTAATTACTTAGACATTAAGATGTGATTATACATTTCCCTTATCTGCATTGTTATCTTTAGTGTACTATTTTTTCTGCTTGAGCCATGTCATGTTTAGGTATTTCATTTTCTGCTGCTGTTTGCCAGGCATAGTGCTACTGAATTTTAATTTGTGTTACTCTGCTAAGCCAGTTTACTACTGATTTATTTTTCTTGTTTGCTGCTCATTGCCTTATATTAGTTGTAATTTATGCTGCTTGCTTTGCCTTTTGGATTTTTTATCATTGCTGTTTGTGTTAATTGTTTTGTGCTGCTGCATTGCCTCGTTCCTTAGTTTAGTATCTGAGCTCAGTAGATTTAAGTTAGCTTAAGAGGGGGTAGACTATATAAGAGAATGAGTTGCGATGAAATGCATTGAGAAGTCATACGAAAAAAGTACAGAAAGCAGGTATAGATAGGACTTTTTGGAAATAATGAAGAACGAAGGGAGATCTCCGAGAAGTAAAGAAAGTTTTGTTTGCAAAATACTGCAGTAAAAGACACCCTGTCCTTTCTTTTTGTGTTATCCCCCTATGTGTTTGTGTACCCTTGTGTATTTGTTTTCTTCCTGTCTCTGTGCACTGTTTCATAGAATTTTTTTTCTCTTCTAATTCTAAGCTACATTCACTATGATGAGGAATACTGTTATCCTCAAATATAATTGGCATTAATAATATGTTATTCACTTTGTAAAAATGTTTAGACATTCATTTATTCTGTTTTGTTTTAATGCTCATGTGTGAAGCTGATGTTTTGAATGTTATTTTATGTATGTACTTATGTCATAATTCTTGTAACACTGATATGCATGTTTATTTCTATTCTTTTGTAAAGCCTGTTTTACTACAAATGTTATCTGCACTATTATTTTCTTTAATGATGTATTTTGTGCCTTTGTTATTGTTTTCTTATGTTAGAAAATTGTAATTGACACCAGTTCATCAAATTAAGTAACTTGTAAGTTCCATTTCACTGCACACGTTTCTGTTGGTCATAGTATATGGACAATATGTGAGAAGTAGGGACTGTTAGTGTTTACACGTGTGTTAATAATTCAGCAAGGGACTGGATAACAGCATTGCTGGTTCTAAGGACAATTCCAAACACTTTGTGAGTGCACAAGTGGTGTTTATGGACTTGCTATATTATCTGCAAGACTCTTCAATGGTGAATGTGCACCTGCACAGTCACAACAGATGGCTGCTGGCCATCTCTACAAGGACTACAGTGGGTCTGCATCTTTGATGACCCACCAGTACCATTATCTCTACAAGAACTACAGTGGGTCTACATCTTTGATGATCCATCAATACCATTATTTCTACAAGGACTACAGTGGGTCTGCATCTTTGATGACCCACTAGTACCATTATCTCTACAAGGATTGCAGTGGGTCTGCACCTCTGGTGGCCCACCAATACCATAATCTCTACCAGGACTACAGTGGGTCTGCTCTGTGATGACCTGCCCACCAACACTCTTCAAAACTTCGACTGACTCCGCTGTGGGTTTGCTCTGTTGTGGCCCATGACCTGTCTGCATGTCGAGAGTCAGCACTGTCTTTCCGTGGCAATGACAACGCTACTTCTTCAAGACTGCATGGAAATCCACTACTTCCGTGTGCATTTTCTTTTACTGTTCAGACTTTGAAAAAAAAAAGAAAAACACTGTAATTTTACTGTGATGACTCAGGACTGTCTTTATAGACCGTGAGAAAATTTTAGCATTTGACCTACATTGTATCAATAAGTGTGTGCATTTGATATCTTTGTTATTGTAATTATGAAAAATTTTATCAAATCATTATTGGCCACTGCCCAAAACAATTTGTAAAACTATTTGTGGGGAGCATGGGGGCTATGTAAGTAGGCTGTTTAGGTTTTTTATTGGTAACGCCACCTTTGTATAAAAATCACTGGCTGTGCTGTGTGCAGTCTGTGGCTAGTTTGCATTGTTGTCTGCCATTGTAGTGTTGGGCAGCGGCAGCTGCATGCGAACAGCGCGTAGTGTTGCGCAGTTGGAGGTGAGCCGCCAGCAGTGGTGGATGTGGGGAGGGAGATGGCGGAGTTTTGTAATTTGTCATGAACTGCTATATATACTATGACTATTAAGGTAAATACATCGTTTGTTCTCTATTAATATCTTTCATTTGCTAACTATCTCTATCAGTAGTTAGTGCCTTCCATAGTTTGAATCTTTTATTTAGCTGGCAGTAGTGGCGCTCGCTGTATTGCAGTAGTTCGAGTAACCAAAATTTTTGTGAGGTAAGTGATTTGTGAAACGTATAGGTTAATGTTAGTCAGGGCCATTCTTTTGTAGGGATTTTTGAAAGTCAGATTGCGTTGCGCTAAAAATATTGTGTGTCAGGTTAAGCACAGTCTTGTATAATTCTTCAAAAATGGGACTTTCATAGTTAAACTACCTGCTTGATAGGTAATGAAAAAGGCATATAATTTCACTTACAAGAAATTTGGTTTTTGCCTTGACTATTACCATAAACTAATGTCTGAAGTTTTATTTGAGAATAAAATTTGTGCTAATTGCTGTATAGTGTTGAAATTCAAGTGGGATTAAAAATCCACATTAGTGTAATGCATTTTGTCTTTGAAATAGTTGCAGAGTTTGCCTGTAGAGTAAATGATAGTTTATGGCCACACTATATTCTTCTCTAAAATGAGAAAGTTAAACTAAATATTGCTTTTGCTACAGGAATCTGAAGTATTTCCATAAAAGAGAGAGTGTAGACAAGGTGTTTGTACATTGCTGTTTTATTGCATTTGTGATATATGTGTTTTAGTCAAACCAGGACTCTTGTCATGCTTCACTTAGTCTCATGATGTCTTTGATAAGTTTTTGGTGCTGAATTGGTTAATGGTTGATATGATATATATTATTAACAGGAGTCAAGTACCATTTATCTTTCTGTGATTGCTAATTTATACGAAGGGTAACTACTGCTAATCAGTGTTCCGTTCAACCGGTAGTTGTGTGTGTTCATTGCACCTTACAAAGAGAGAAATAATGACGGTCCGTTTTGCAAAATTATGATTAAATTCTTTGAACTTAATTTTCCCTCATTATTATGCCTAATTAGGCTGGCGACCGTTTATTATTTCATTCACGAAAACTTTAACTACTTTCATTATTTCCTAAATTAAAGTCTTCCAGCTTTCTATTAATTGCCATATTAAGGAAATTTACGTTCGCTACCCTTTGTCCATTAGGTTAACACGCAGTCAAACATTTCAAAATTCACTGTCACAAATTTCCAGCCAACCAGTTGCAAATAGAATTTAAAATATTTAACTAGTTTTCAACGCCAAATAGGGGCGCCTTCTTCAGAAGAAAGTGTTACCTTACCTAACAATATCACAGGAAGGTACATTAATAGAAGGCAGGCATTGGAACAAACATTTAATTTTTACAAATTAAATTTTCATAAAAATACTCACATGCAGTTAAAAGGAAATTTGATCGACATCGCTCTAGTCAAAACATTAAAACAACAATTAAAACATTTTCCACCTAATTGCATAACAGGTATAATGAAAATTTTAAAACAATATATAAATATGCCATTAAGGGCACTGCTTGCTATTAATGTACCTTCCTGTGATATTGTTTGGTAAGGTAACAGTTTCTTCTGAAGAAGGCGCCCCCATTTGGCGTTGAAAATGAGTTAAAAGTATTTGAAATTCTATTTGCAACCGGTTGGCTGGAAGTTTGTGACATAGTAATTAATTGCGGTTGCTGATCACAGCCATGTTCAAAACATTAAAAAATTTCTCCCAGGGGTAACACTTATTGTATGTTAACGTCTCATTTAGCATAACGTACGAACATAGGTATTATACCACCCTTCTCTAGTAACGGACAAAACTGTTCAGTTTTGACTTGGTGATTACTATAATCGCTTGATTTAACGCACCACTGAGTTGACAAACCGTTGTATTCTTCCGTGGCTCTAAAATGAACATATGTTCCGCTGACAAATATGCCGTTTCCATTAGACACCACAATTTTCGCAAAGGAAACAGTTTATAATTCGAGACTGAAGTACCAAAAATACACATGATTTAAGTAGACTCGTCGGTATGTTGCACAATATATTGCCCAACCTTGAATCTTACCGACAGACGGTAGATAATATTGCCCAATCTGAAACATTATACAGCATTTTTGAAAGTCTAGGGGCCACATAAAGCGTATACAGCAAATGGGAATAATGGATGGTAGATACCAGTTAAGTCAATCTGGGAGCTGAGGCTACAGCAGTCTTTGTGCCATGATTGTTTAATATCACCAATATCTTTAACATGTGACCAAGACTTTAACAGTAACAATAGAATGTTTTACTGTAAAAATAACAACAATAATAAAAATAATAGTAGTAATAATAATTATTATTACCTTACATTATTCGTCAGTACATTGCTCTTGGCTTAACCCTCCACACAGCAGTTTTAATAAAAGACTATTCATAATTTTTTACATGTGAAAAGATGTATAAAAATATTTCACTAATAATTTTGGAAAATTAATTTTATTTGTCACTTTGCCTGTCGGCAGCACTAGCGCAGACCGGCGGCCAATTCTTTTTTTCTGTTTAGAGCCGCGTCTATACAAATGTGCAAAGCAATCGGCAGTGGTAAACTTTCACTAACAACGAAGAAATTCCAATTGTAACTCTACTATGCATATGTGCAAAGCAGCGAAATAAAGGGTTAACTTACAACAAACTGCAGTTCAGAAAAATATAATATTTTAAAACCATTTGTCTGAAAGTTTGAAAAGTACATTGGTCATGCTTATTGCTTTAAGAACTATGATAAAAAAGGCTCTTCTTCTTGGCGTCCTGGCCACAGCGGCCGGAGACAGCGGTCGTGAGTGCGTTATCTGTGCCTGCTCGTGTGAATGTGTGTATCTTCGTTTTCTGAGGAAAGTATTCGCCGTAAGCTCAATGTGCAACCGTCATTTCGTTATGCTTGTCTGGAACTCTACGCGTCAACCTTACGGTGAATGGAAACCTATCCTTTTCAACAGTGTCGAAATTCTAACTTCGACAATGTGAAAATTTACACTCTGTAGAAATTCAAGTGTACACCCAACACTATCCTCTCATTTGCGGTTGTGGGTGCACGTTCGCAGACTACGCTCTCTTTTCAGCCTCCGCTCGAATAAGTCAGTCATTTTTCCCGTTACTGGAAAGTCACTCCTTTCTGTCTTCCCTTACCTAACTTTCCTTGTTTTACCGGTTCCACTTGCGGGCGCACGAATTGTGCTGGATGTAATCCTGACAGCACGGAAGATATCCAGTGAA
The DNA here is from genome assembly GCF_023864345.2 of Schistocerca serialis cubense. Classification (NCBI taxonomy): domain Eukaryota; kingdom Metazoa; phylum Arthropoda; class Insecta; order Orthoptera; family Acrididae; genus Schistocerca; species Schistocerca serialis. The sequence continues at coordinate 23,752,120 of NC_064646.1, forward strand.
TGTGTGCCTCTTCCAGGATGAAAAGTTCTCTGCAGGCAGTTGGGACACGGGCTCGTTAATGTTGGCTGGCTCTCAATCCAACAACTGAAATGAATCCTCCGTTAAGCGCAGCGAACTTCTTAGTTTCTAACGAGTGTTAACTGGGAGTCTGGGAAAATCACGCATGCTGTATCAAGCTACATCTAGAGCAATTGTGCACTTGAGTATGCTGTTGTATAACTGCGGTTCTGATGGAAATTTCTGCCAACAGAGAACTCAGTGATACTCCCGGTGTCTGTGATGGGTGAACATCAGAGCTAAGGAGTTGTTCCGCAACGCGAAATTCGATGATCTTCAGCTGCAGCGGCATGACGGTAAACACCACTAGCTCGGCTACCTTCTAATATGCATGGGCAGTAGCATTAATTTTGAAGCAATACGGACTGTCTGCCATATGAATGCATAGTAATCATGGCTATCGCTACGTAAAATGAAAACCAAGTTACGAAAATAATTAACAAAAGATTTACCAGGGAACCATCAGTATGGACCATTGGTTGTATGATACGAGAGTTTAATGATCAGTATCTCATCTTTGCTAGCATCAAAATGTCCTTGGCCCAGGGTTCGATCCCAGCACTGCTTCATTCCGTATTCATATATATAATCAAAACGGGTGTACTACGGCGTACCTGACGGTTATTGCTAGTGTAGTTGCTCTTCTAAACAGCTTCATATACGGGCAAACCAGTGGCGTCTTTTCCTGTGGTTAGTCGTACTTCACGTACCTGGGCTATGCACGGCTTTCTTTAACAAAGAACTTGATGTATTCATAGTACATCGCCGAACACTTCTGCTCTCATGTCCTGCAGCTAATTCACTGCGAATAATAACCTTTAGCTGTGATACAGCAGTCAAAAAGAATTGGCTAGAAATGCATACACAGAAATGCAAAACAGAAGTTAAAAGAATAATTTAATAACAAGTGTTTCGTTATAACATCCGTAATTGATGTAGACTATAGGGAATTGTTGAGTATTGTTTATTCATGAAAGGACATCTAAATTAAATGGGAAGTGTTCCTACAACGTTAAGTCAAAATAGAGGCAGAAAACACTCTTATTAACTGCCGAAATTTTATGCTGAGAGCGTTAGAAGAATGGTGGAAAAAACCCCAGACTAAATAGTCATCAAAGATTTGTGGAATATGTGAAACCTAAGTCCACTTCGTAATCACAACACACGACATATTCATCAGCTCAATACAGTTTAGAGTTCAACATGATGGTTTACAAATTTTCACTCATGATACAAAGAAGAGTAACTCATATTGTGTCTATTATCAGTTCCCTAAATGAAGGAGCAAAAATTAGTCCTACTCTGAAGCACATTCAAACCTCTTGGAATATAAAGTTCCTTCAGATGTTAAAATTTGTTACGGACTGTTTACTGCCCAGAATCGATCACCTATACCACCGAATAATGGATGTTACCACAGGCGGGTCTTCCTTCTCCAAGAACTCGACATAAAGTGCAGAACTGCTCCCTTGAGCGATTCACTCGAAAACTCTGTCTCCACTTGACTCCCGTAGCGTTCTGCTGCCGTCTGCTTTTCTATTGGCTGAAGACCTTCTCCACCAAAAATACATTCTCCTTAAGTTCTACAGACATTAAAGTAATCTTTACCACTTTCTGGACTAAACTAATATACTACAAGTATATTTAAGTAAAATAAAAGCCATACAAATTCGGCTCACTCAGGCCATTTACAATGATATAAATAATACTTCATAAATACATAAGGGAGCATTCTTACGCTATTGTGCACATGCTACATGACAATAGATTATCATTAAATTTTGTCTAAACAATTATTTACGCCTTCTCATTAGAAGTGTCTTTTGGATGATTCTTGAATTGTCGGGTCCACTAACACAAGTAATTCACCACGTTCAAATAAGCACAGTTTTTTAATAGCTCTTGCAGTCAACATTGAAATAAAGTTTCAAACAAATCAGCAAACTGGTCATTAAATAAAAACACAAGTACTACAAAATATAAAGTACTCATGCTGTGTTCATTTGCTGTGAAAATGTGGAGAATGCGACGTTCCGGGAAAACATTCGTTTAATAAAAAGTTATAAAGGCCTTAATAAATCAAGAAATTAAATATATACATAGCTATCAGAGATGACAGGTATAGTAAAATTGGTAGCAACTCAGGTCTAGTATGCTGAAATCATATGAAGTATTGAAAAGTTGTTACATCAGCGGTTGATTGTGAAAATTTTTATTCACTATGAAATATTAACTTCTGTACTGTTGTGTCATTGGATGCACTTTATTTTTCTGAGATTGCAGATGTGTTCATATTGGCATTAATATTTGACTAATTTGTTATAGACTCTCAGAGAGTAGTAAGAAGCCGTGTTGAAGCTTCTCTGACACTCCATTGTCTCTTGAAGCATTGTCTGTCCTCCCAGGAGTCAAAATTATCAAGGATTTTCCTATTTCTGGCCACGTGATCCTTGTCTCTGCAGCTGGACTCACCTGGACCTGTCGCCCAGTAGGATATGCCGCAGCATCCGCTGAGCCCTTGTGCAAACTAGCTTTCAGCTGTACAACAGATTCATCTTACCTTGTAGATTTACTGGGTGGTCGATTAGCTCGCCTGCCGTTACGGCAGAGATGTGTGTATGTATATATGTACGTATGTGTGTTAAACATCAAAACAACTGGACTGATTTCAACCAAACATAATACATACATCACTTATCGTCTGGAAAGGACTGCTGTAGGGGTAAGAACACCAAAGTATCAGAAGGGTGGAAGGGTGTAGCCCAGGACGTGGGAATCCCTCTAGTTTATTCACCGTGAATTTGAGAATAAGAACATACAGTGTCTTGCATCAAACATTACATATAATTTCAATGCTTCACGAACGTTTCGTTGCAGACAACCCTCAAAAAATGATGAAAGGAAAAAGTTTCTCTTGCTACCTTTTCTCTCTTCGTGCGGTAAAACAGCCGCATGAAGCATGAAGTTTTAATTTATTAAATTCTAATATATTATCTGGTATGATTTTTTTTCTAGTAATTTAATTGAAAGCTTTGTTGCTTTGGTAAAAATAAATAGGGTTCTTTTTGTCGTGACAGAATAAATTACTATTAATCACACCAGATTTGTCGGAGAACAGCAGCAACATGTGTAATTGATCCAGCTTTAAGAAATTCTATTACCTTTTAGCGGAAAATTCGTGCGGTACTCTCCGACGTTAGAAAAGTCGTGGAGGCGGCTGTCTTTTCTCATTCGCGATATCGAAAATTACTAAAAAATGAACAGAAATTTTTTTTTCGGGGGAAGATCGCGCGGAGAAAACAGAAGTTACATGAAAGAAACCTAAGGGACCAACTAATTGGATTTGTACGAACATATAAACGGAACTGAAAGAACTTGAATAAATACTATAACGATGTCGTCACGACATCCTCCTGTTCCGACAGAACACACGCTGGATCATAAGCTGCATAATTCTTTTAAACAGGAAAGATTATCACAAGTATAATTAACGAAAATAAGGTTGAGAGATTTTCTTTGAAATTAAATAAACTTCAAGGCTTCAAGTATTATATTATGAAACGGAAACTTACATTAACATGGCCACCCATTGTGGCGGTGGAGCGAATTTTCATGATACACATTCTCGCTTGTTTGTGGCTACATATATTTTTAATCACTTAAACTCTTAAATTTACAATAAAATGATTATATCAGTATGGAGCACAATGCTTTTGCGTCCGACTCGCAACACATTCACAGAACAGCTAGAGAGCGGCGCGGCTCCCTGCAGAAGTAAAAACTGGCAATTGTTATTTTGAAACATAGGTGCATCGTTTTTTTACTGATCGATAGCAGCGTATAACAGTTTATAGCTATCGTGATATTCTGCGCTTTTCAGGAGCGCGGCAAAGATATCTGGTTACAACATTCATTGGTATATGTTAAAAGTTCGCACATACTGACGCGAATACAGAAAAAAAACTTTTACATGTTAAAAATCGCAGTGATAAAGGCTGTAATGTCACAATTACCATTTGCTAGTTACTCTATTCGCAAACAGTATCAACAACTGCTTCCGAATGTATCTACGAAATACGTCACTGCATGAGACATAGTTCAAGAAATATCACGTCAAATACTGCCATGTGTGAAAACTGTCTCATCATATATGACGTTTCAATGTACTACTTCCTTACTGCTAATTCTGTTCGCAATATGATTCACTGACAATATCCACAAAATGCGCCTGTATGTGCCAACATAAGTACACTCTAAGACAAAAAATAAAGACACAACACGAAGGAATTATCAGAATGGGACAGATATCAGTAGGTGTGACGTAAATATACAAAGAGACACGTTCAAGAGAAAGAGCTTCACAATTCAACACGTCCACTTGGCGCGTAAAATCGTCAAAATTCTGACCTTGTTTGAGGGCCTTATCCACAATGCCCCAAACTTTCTCAGTTGGGTAGAGGTCTGATGACCTTGCTGACCAAGGTAGGATTTGGTAAGCACGAAGACAAGGAGTAGAACCTCCCACCATGTGTGGGTGGGCATTATCTTGCTGAAATGTAAGTCTATGGTGGCTTGCCATGACATGAACAAAACCACACGTCCCCTCAGGGGGCTGGTCGCTCTTTGGTGGGTTCGTGCTCAATTACTGTGGGGCCCCAGACTTTGCAGCGTCTTGTCCTTTACATGTTGCATGTCTATCCTCTTGCTGTTCTTTCTCCACCTGTCTTGGGGAACAAGTCTGAGGTGTGTTTTGGAAATGTATTCTGCGTTTTCGGTAGTCAGTATCAGAATAATCTCCACTATTTTTCGCTCCTTATTTCTTTCTTCGATCACCTCCTCTTATCCTCCCTCTACTTAGGCGTTTGAGGTTCCACATTCTCTTCTTCCTTCCTGTGTGCTCCTGAAGGCCGGCCCATGCATCTGACAGGGTAATGCCCAATTCTCAGCTCCGAGTCAACGGGTAGGGTTCGCCTGTAGCCCCAGTACAGGCCAGGCCTAGGTAGGCCCGAGCTGCTACCATCCCAAATTGCCAACTGGTCCCTGTGTGAGGTGTTCAGGAGATGTAACTGAGGTTGAACAATCACTTAAGGCGGGTGCGCCGCCTTTCGAAGGGGGCCACCAGTTGAAAGGAGTGCGCCATGGAGACGCTGGCGATCATGGGGTATTTTCTCGCAATGAGCCGATCATATTCTGTCAACGGCTACGAAACGTAAACGGAATAAGGCTCATGATTCAATGACCATCCCAGTTCCACCACGGTTCCTCGTTGTTTTACGTACTGAAGACAGTCATTCACTATGGTAGCTCCGTCTATTATTCAGAGAGGTATTGGTGCAATTGTTGACCCTGTGAAATCCTGCCCTCGTTTACGCAACGGCACTTTGCCTGTGCGTGTCGAGGCGTAACTAACGATGAATTATTCCTGTAGTGTTATTTACACTAGGCTGCTCGATGACTTCACAGAGGCAGAAGACCAAGACGTACCACTCTGATTAGCATCTCATTCCAGTCAATCTGGTCATAAAATTGTAGATGCCTCCTCAGGGCAGATTCTGTGACGGTACAAACCCCCGTTACTAGATGAATATTTCTAGTATGCAAGGATTGCTTTGTGGAGAGCGAGCACGCTAAATGGTGCGTGATTCGCGGAAGCGCGTAGCGCGCCCGCGCGAGACTTGCAACGGTCGGTGGGATGGCCTCCGTCGCCACGTGTCCTGCAGCTTGGGGCATTGTTTGGTTTTTCGCGCATTACGCGAAAACTATGTAACTTACGGTGAAGAGCGATGCGGAAGCGGATTGTGGTTAGCAATATGCGCCTCCTGTAAGATCGATCTTTATTTCAAATCACGAGAGGCAAGAGTTATAGTAACCTCAAAATCGGTTAATATCACGAATACTGAGAGATTAATAAAAATAGTAAATAACAACTTAAAGGGATGAGCGAGCACTCATTAAAAAAGTCTCATCATAGCGGATCGAGTGCAATAGCCATACGTTAAGATTCAAAAATAATTAAGCCCGTAACGAGCAATAAACAAAGTTTGAGTGGAAATTGTTTATAAAATTCAATAGAAAATTCATGACGTAAAGAACGGCACTATATAATGTTTTGGGTGGCATCATACGTATTTTAAACTCGTTAAGTTATACTATACATGTTACTTGCAATAGTTTTCATTGTTTGGAAATTATTATTAACATTCATCGCCCATAATTAATCAATTATTATAGATATGTAGATTTTTAGCAGCCCAATGTGTAGATCGCTATAGATTACGTCTAAAAACAGTGCTACACTCCTGGAAATGGAAAAAAGAACACATTGACACCGGTGTGTCAGACCCACCATACTTGCTCCGGACACTGCTAGAGGGCTGTACAAGCAATGATCACACGCACGGCACAGCGGACACACCAGGAACCGCGGTGTTGGCCGTCGAATGGCGCTAGCTGCGCAGCATTTGTGCACCGCCGCCGTCAGTATCAGCCAGTTTGCGTGGCATACGGAGCTCCATCGCAGTCTTTAACACTGGTAGCATGCCGCGACAGCGTGGACGTGAACCGTATGTGCAGTTGACGGACTTTGAGCGAGGGCGTATAGTGGGCATGCGGGAGGCCGGGTGGACGTACCGCCGAATTGCTCAACACGTGGGGCGCGAGGTCTCCACAGTACATCGATGTTGTCGCCAGTGGTCGGCGGATGGTGCACGTGCCCGTCGACCTGAGACCGGACCGCAGCGACGCACGGATGCACGCCAAGACCGTAGGATCCTACGCAGTGCCGTAGGGGACCGCACCGCCACTTCCCAGCAAATTAGGGACACTGTTGCTCCTGGGGTATCGGCGAGGACCATTCGCAACCGTCTCCATGAAGCTGGGCTACGGTCCCGCACACCGTTAGGCCGTCTTCCGCTCACGCCCCAACATCGTGCAGCCCGCCTCCAGTGGTGCCGCGACAGGCGTGGATGGAGGGACGAATGGAGTCGTGTCGTCGTCAGCGATGAGAGTCGCTTCTGCCTTGGTGCCAATGATGGTCGTATGCGTGTTTGGCGCCGTGCAGGTGAGCGCCACAATCAGGACTGCATACGACCGAGGCACACAGGGCCAACACCCGGCATCATGGTGTGGGGAGCGATCTCCTACACTGGCCGTACACCACTGGTGATCGTCGAGGGGACACTGAATAGTGCACGGTACATCCAAACCGTCATCGAACCCATCGTTCTACCATTCCTAGGCCGGCAAGGGAACTTGCTGTTCCAACAGGACAATGCACGTCCGCATGTATCCCGTGCCACCCAACGTGCTCTAGAAGGTGTAAGTCAACTACCCTGGCCAGCAAGATCTCCGGATCTGTCCCCCATTGAGCATGTTTGGGACTGGATGAAGCGTCGTCTCACGCGGTCTGCACGTCCAGCACGAACGCTGGTCCAACTGAGGGGCCAGGTGGAAATGGCATGGCAAGCCGTTCCACAGGACTACATCCAGCATCTCTACGATCGTCTCCATGGGAGAACAGCAGCCTGCATTGCTGCGAAAGGTGGATATACACTGTACTAGTGCCGACATTGTGCATGCTCTGTTGCCTGTGTCTATGTGCCTGTGGTTCTGTCAGTGTGATCATGTGATGTATCTGACCCCAGGAATGTGTCAATAAAGTTTCCCCTTCCTGGGACAATGAATTCACGGTGTTCTTATTTCAATTTCCAGGAGTGTATATGCAGTTCCGTGTTAAAACTTTGCAGCACAGAGGTAAACAAACAAATTTTCACTAAGTGGCGAAATTTCGCAAAAACTAAAACTTGATTTACGGGCTATATTTAAGATGTACTTTTTAGCGCGGTTCCGATGGTGTACTTATTTCTGTCGAGGGATGTATGTGTCAAAATTTGTAATCTTAACTGGTGAGACTGGTACTTAAATAACAAGGGGGTTGGACATTCGAGCCTATATAAGCGACCAGCCATCTTGGGCAGTGGTCAGTCGTTGGTCAGTCGTTTCAGAGGGTGGGTGGGGAGCAAGCCCCACTTGAGGGTGGCCCATGTGATCGTTTGAGAATTCTTATTCACGCCGATTTATTTCGACAAAGAGTATCGTTTAATAGTGCAAGTGTGCCAGCATATACTTGGTGAACTGGAAGTGCAACAATTATTTGTGTGAGTACGATTTACGAGGTATACATCGTCGTAAGTGAACATGTGGCGAACTGTGATTTCGCGCCAAAACTGTTAGAACAAAGAGGACAGTGGGACTTGTAGTTGTATTCGAATTACCTGAATAATTTTCTTTTGTAGCAGCCTACATTACTGCTATTGGGGGCTCCGAGTCAAATTATTATTAAAGTAAAACTGTAAACCGTCTCACCAGTGCTAATTTCATTGTGTGAACGAAAAGGACAACGACAATAAATAGTGTTTGAACTGTGTCGTGAAAAAAAAAAAATGAATTTGCTATAATAATCGTCAAATGTTTGTTCTCGAGCGTAAACTGTACTTATGTGAGAGTGAATAATTAATTCAAAAACTATAACAAATGCGCAGGGCGCCGGACGGTGTGGCACAGCGGTTCTAGGCGCTACAGTCTGGAACCGCGCGACCGCTATGGTCGCAGGTTTGAATCCTGCCTCGGCCATGGATGTGTGTGATGTCCTTAGGTTAGGTAGGTTTAACTAGTTCTAAGTTCTAGGGGACTGATGACCTCAGAAGTTAAGTCCCATAGTGCTCAGAGCCATTTGAACCATTTTTTGAAATGCTCGGGTATGGAAGTGTACTAATGCTCCAAGTGTGGAAATCATCCCCTGAGACTTACGTGAGAGCCAAACTTTGCAATAACCTTTTTTAACCAACATTTTTATGTGTACATTCGTCTGAACATTCGCAAACGCTTCTTCTTTATTTACCGCCCCGTCGCAACACGTACTCTCTTCCTCACTTTTCATAGGGCGGTTCTTCCGTCAAAGATCACAGCTGGTTACGAAGTTTTCGTAGTCAGAGTGTATATACTGAACCCGATGCGCTGCTACCAGTCTCATCATTACAGCCACACTGGAAAGATCTGTCGAAACCCAGCCAAATGTTAGCCTGTCGTAGAAATGCTCACGAGGGTGATTGACCGTCCCCTTCTTCCTGCTGCTTCAACTGCCATGGCGACCATATCAACTCCTTCCACGATTGTCCCATGTCTCTCTATGGTCAGACCGTCCAGGAGATCCAGGTGAAGGAATAAGTGCCTTACCGGTCGGTCGCAAGTTGTTGGCTAGTCCTACATTTCACAATCCGGCACTTACAGTACTTTTCTTGCTACATCTCGCTCCACGAAGGACGTGGCCACACAGACATGCGACCTGAAATTTATCATTGCGGTTGTGAAATCGCCCAGCGTGATGGTATCGACCCCGGCTCCTCCTGCAGGTATGCAACACGCCCCTAACGGGGCGAAGTCACCAGCTACACAACCGGCAGTTGGAAAGAACAGAAGGAATACTCCCGTGAAGACTCCCTGTGCCCCTCCACCCAACCAACATCTGTGTCTTCCTCTGTCAACCGGAAAGGCTCCAGGATGTCAAAAAGAAGCAGACGGTCTTCTCCTTCGCTGACTGCAAGATTCTCTTCGACGGTGTCGTCATGTGTTGCCCTCGCCCGGCCGTCTTCCTTGTCGCTGGTGTGCACCACCAACCATTTTACTGCCCTGTATTCCGCAGGCCGACAGAAGGAGAATGCCGGAGCTTCTCTAGATCTTACGGAGCAGAATCCTCCTGCATCTGTGCCTGTAGCAGCGAGTCTTCAAGGGCAGGCACTCGGCAGCCGCCGAGGTTACACGATACACCTTCGTTTCTTCCTCGTCACGACTTCCTACCAATGGAACGTTCGCAGTCTTCCATCCAACAAAGAGGATTTACGGCTGCTCTTGGAATCACAGCGCCCCCTTGTTCTCTGCTTTTAGGAAACACAACAGCGTCCTCACGATCGTTCTGAGTTTTCGCATTTCTTCCCAGTCAGTTTCAATCTCCCCCGAGGACACCCATCCATCTCATGGCGGAGTAATGCTGCTCATACCGGATGACGTACACAGTCAACCCATCTCCCTGACTACCCACCTTGAAGCTATTGCAGTTCGCTTTTCCCTCGACCTTTTTCCTGTGTACCGTTTACATTCTCCGCAATTCGTTGTCACTAGGGCAGACTTCCTCCAGTTCATGTTGCAGCTACCTCATCCCTTTCTGCTGCTCGGTGATTTTAATGCGCAGAATTCTCTTTGGGGTTCTCCCAGTACCTGTCAGAGGCTCAGGCGGTTCTGTCACCGCGTAGGCTGCACATTCCTTGACTTGTGCCATCGGGTGGTGGGTTTCCGGAATCCGCTTAGTATGTCAGGAGTCCACTACACACAGGAAGGGGCTACACGGGCAGCGGGAGCTTGTGAAAGGGACTGGGTGGTTTTTTTAGGTTAGGGCGTCTGAGGAAACAACAGAAAGGGTGTCCGTCTAAAAGGGGGCAGGTAAAACATAGTAGGTAGTTGTAGAAACCATCGGTATTGCAGTTGTAAATTGTCGTAGTTGTGATGGGAAAGAACCAGAGCTCAAAGCCCTAATAGAAAGCACTGAAGCTCAACTAGTTATTGGTACAGAAAGCTCGTTAAAGCTGGAAATAAGTTCAGCCGAAGCTTTTTCAAACGATCTAACGGTGTTCAGAAAGGATAGATTAAATACAGTTGGTGGTGGAGTATTAATTGCGGTCAGAAGTGGTTTGCCTTGTAGTTAAAGTATATAGTTCCTACGAAATAGTACTGGTAGAGGTTATACTTGACAATCGGTCTAAACCATTAATTGGATCGGTTTATCGACCCCGTCCCTCCCTCCCCCCCCCCCCCCCCCCCTGCACACTGACTAAGAAGATATAGTTGCTGAACAGTTCAAAGAAAACTTAAGTCTCATTTTAAATAGGTATCCCACTCATACAATTTTAGTCGGTGGCAACTTCCATCTACCCTCGATATGCTGGAGCCGGCAATTAACTGCCGGCCGGGGTGGCCGAGCGGTTCTAGGCGCTAAAGCTTGGAACCGCGTTACCTAAAATGGTTCAAATGGCTCTGAGCACAATGGGACTTAACATCTGAGGTCATCAGTCCCCTAGAACTTAGAACTACTTAAACCTAACTAACCTGAGGACATCACACACATCCATGCCCGAGGCAGGATTCGAACCTGCGACCGTAGCAGTGGCGCGGTTCCGGACTACAGCGCCTGGAACCGCATGGCCACCGCGGCCGGCGAAACGCGTTACCGCTACGGTCGCAGGTACGAATCCTGCCTCGGGCATGGATGTGTGTGATGTCCTTAGAATAGGTAGGTTTAAGTAGTTCTAAGTTCTAGGGGACTGATGACCTTAGAAGTTAAGTCCCATTGTGCTCAGAGCCATTTGAACCATTTGATATGCTGGAAGAAATATACATTTAAAGCCGGCGGCAGGCATAAAACGTCATCCGAAATTGTACTGAATGATTTCTCAGAAAATTGTTTGGAACAATGAGTTCAGGAGCCTACACGAAGCGTAAATGATTGCGAAAGCATACTTGACCTCTTAGCGACAAATAATTCTGGACAAATAAGGAGTATCATAACGAAAACAGGGATTAGCGACCACAAATCAGTTGCTGCTATGCTGAATACCGTAACACCAGCAATCATCAAAAGAAACGCAAAACACATCTATTTAAAAAAAATCTGATAAAAATTCTTTTAACGCCTTATTAAGAGACGTTCTCCACTCCTTCCGATCTGATTGGTACACAAAACGGGTCAGACCGCTGTTGCAGAATCAACGAAAAATGCACGCGAAATTTAAAAGAACGCAAAGTCCCGAAGAGTGGCAAAGTTTCGCAAAACTTCGAAATATAGATCGTGCTTCATTTCGAGATGCTTTTAATAATTTCCTCAAGGAAACTCTGTTACGGAATATGGGCGAAAACACAAAGAGATTCTGGTCATATACACTACTGGCCATTAAAATTGCTACACGAAGAAGAAATGCAGATGATAAACGGGTATTCATTGGACAAATATGCTATATCAGAACTGACATGTGATTACACCTTCACGCAATTTGGGTTCATAGATCCAGAGAAATCAGTACCCAGAACATCCACATCTGGCCGTAATAACGGCATTGATACGTCTGGGCACTGAGTCATACGGAGCTAGGATGGCGTGTACAGGTACAGCTGCCTATGCTGCTTCAACACGATACCACAGTTCATCAAGAGTAGTGGCTGGCGTATTGTGACAGGCCTGTTGTTCGGCCACCATTGACCAGACGTTTTCAATTGGTGAAAGATCTGGAGAATGAGCTTGCCAGGGCTTCAGTCGAACATTTTCTGTATCCAGAAAGGCCCGTACAGGACCTGCAACATGTGGTCGTGCATTATCCTGCTGATATGCAGGGTTTCACAGGGATCGAATGATGTGTAGAGCCACGGGTCGTAACACATCTGATATGTAACGTCCACGGTTCAAAATGCCGTCATTGCGAACAAGAGGTGACCAAGACGTGTAACCAATGGCACCCCATACCATCAGGCCGGGTGATATGCCAGTATGGCGATTACGAATACACGCTTCCAATGTGCATTCACCGCGATGTCGACAAACACGGATGCGACCATCATGATGCTGTCAACAGAATCTGGATTCATTCGAAAAAATGAATACACCGTCGCAGGGACTCCTCTCTGTGATGCAGCGTCAAAGGTAACCGCAGCCACGGTCTCCCAGCTGATAGTCCATGCTGCTGCAAACGTCGTCGAACTGTTCGTGCAGATGGTTGTTGTCTCGCAAACGTCCCCATCTGTTGACTCAGGGATCGAGACGTGGCTGCACGATCCGTTACAGTCATGCGGATAATATGCCTTTCCTCTCGACTGTCAGAGGTACGAGGCCGTTGGGATCCAGCACGGCGTTCCGTATTACCTTCCTGAACCCACGGATTCCATATTCTGCTAACAGTCATTGGATCTCTACCAACGCTAGCAGCAATGTCGCGATACGATAAACCGCAATCGCGATAGGCTACAATCCGACCTTTATCAAAGTCGATAACGTGATGGTACTCATTTCTCCTCCTTACACGAGGCATCACAACCACGTTTCACCAGGCAACGCCGGTCAACTGCTGTTTGTGTATGAGAAATTGCTTGGTAACTTTCCTCATGTCAGCACATTGTACGTGTCGCCACCGGCGCGTGAATGCTCTGAAAAGCTAATCATTTGCATATCACAGCATCCTCTTCCTGTCGGTTAAATTTCGCGTCTGTAGCACATCATCTTCGTGGTGTACCAATTTTAATGGCCAGTAGTGTATAAAGCACACTAGTGGCAAGACGCAATCAACACCTTCACTGTGCGATGACAACGCTGAAGTCACTGATGATCAGTGCCACCAAAGCAGAGTTATTAAACACGGTTTTCGGAAACTCCATCAAAGAAGAAGAAGTAAATATTCCCGAATTCTAAGCAAGAACTACTGCGACGATGAGAAACAATGAAGTAGATATCCTCGGTGTGGCAAAAAAACTTAAATCACTTAATAAAGGCAAGGCTTCCGGTCCAGATGGTTTATCAGTCAGGTCTTTCAGAGTATGCAAATGCAATAGCTCCATACTGGGCAATTATATACACCTCCTCGCTCACAGAAAGTTCCGTACCTAAAGACTGGAAAGTTGTTCAAGTCACACCAATACCCAGAAAGGGAAACAGGAGTAATCCGCTGAATTACAGGCCCATATCACTAACGTCGATTTGCAGTAGGGTTTTGGAACATATACTCTATTCGAACATTATGAAGCACCTGGAAGAAAACGCTTTACTGACATATAATCAGCACGGCTACAAAAAATATCGTTCTTGAGGACGCAACTAGCTCTTTATACTCATGAAGTAATGAGTGCTATCGACAGGCGATGTCAAATTGATTCCATATTTTTATATTTCCAAAAGGCTTTCGACACCGTTCCTTAAAAGCGTTTTCTAACCAAACTGAGAGCCTGTGGATTATCGCCTCAGTTGTAAGACTGGGTTCGTGATTTCCTGTCAGAAAGGTCACAGTTCGTAGTAATAGACGGAAAGTCATCGAATAAAACAGAAGTAATATCCGGCGTTCCCAAGGAGGTGTTATAGGCCCTCTTTTGCTTGTGATCTACATTAACGACATAGGAGACAATCTGAGTAGCCGTCTTAGATTGTTTGTAGACGATGCTGTCTTGTAAAGTCACTGGATGACCAAAACTAAGTGCAAAATGATTTAGATAAGATATCTCTGTGGCGCGAAAAGTGGCAATTGAACCTAAATAAAGAAAAGTGTGAAGTTATTCACATGGGTACTAAAAGAAATCCGCTAGATTTCGATTACGCTCTAAGTAACACAAATCTGAAGCCTGTAAATTCAACTAAATACTTAGGGATTACAACTACAAATAACCTAAATTGGAACAATCAAATAGATAATGTTGTGGATAGAGCAAACCGAAGACTGCGATTGGTTGGCAGAACACTTAGAAGGTGCAGCAGGTCTACTAAAGAGACTGCTTACACTACCCTTATCCGCCCTATTCTTGAGTACTGCTGTATGGTGGGGGATCCGTATTAGGTGGGACTGACGGATGATGTTGAAAAATTACAAAGAATGGCGGCTTGTTTTGTATTATCTCGAAATAGGGGAGATAGTGCCACAGACATGATACGTGAATTGTTGTGGCAGTAATTAAAACAAAGGTGTTTCTCACGAAATTTCAGTCGCCAATTTTCTCCTCCGATAGCGAGAACATTCTGTTGGTACCCACCTACATAGGGAGAAATGATCATCACGATAAAATAAGAGAAATCAGGGATCGCACAGAAAAATTTAAGTGTTCGTTTTTCCCGCGCGCCGTTCGAGTGTGGAACTCTAGAGAGACAGCTTGAAGGTGGTTCATTGAACACTCTACAAGGCACTTAATTGTGAATAGCAGAGTAATCACGTAGATGTAGATGTACGCTCTTGGCTGACCTTCTCCGTTAACTTAACCTCTTCTTCCTTAACACAGGAGCACCCAGGTTCGTTTACGACTGCAATACACACCTATTCCCATGTGGACCTATACTTCTGCACTGTCCAGTTTGCCTATCATCTCGAGTCGTCCGTTGTCTCTGACACACTCTCGAGCGACCATTTCCCGTGTGCTATGCGTTTGCTGACTCCAAACCCACTTACGTGGACACCCAAAGGGCAGCTTACTAAAGCCAACTGGAGGCTTTACTCCTCCCTGGCGACCTTCGCGACCTTCGACGAACGACATCTCCCCAGTTGTGATGAACAGGTACAATATCTTACAAACGTTATCCTTACCGTCGCAGAACGCTCCATTCGTCGCAATTTCTCTTTACCGCACTGTATCCCGGTCCGTTGATGGACTGAGCCGTGCCACGTCGCAATTCGCGCGCAGAGACGTGATCTCCGAGTTTTTAACCGTCCTTCAACGATGTCAAACTGCATTCATTATAAACAGTTTTGGGCACAGTGTCGTCGTGTTGTTCGGCATAGCAAAAAAGCTACCTGGATTTCATTCACTAGTTCTTTTAGCAGTTCCATTACCTCTTCCTCGTGTGGGGCAAAGTGCGATAGCTGTCTGGGTGCAAGATCGAAGATCCATTCCCCAATTTTCGATCCTTTACTGTGAGGGAGTTAGATCATTCAATCACTTCGTCCCTATCCTCTACCCCTCGGCCAGACGATGTTGAATTCAGGTGTTGCAGAACCTCAACACCTTCCTCTTGCAGGTAAGCACTTTCTGCTTCATATGTGCAACTACATCTTGGCAGGGGAGACATTTCCTACACACTGGCGTGAATCCACTGTCATCCCATACCCATGCCCGGTAAGTACAGACATCCTCCTCCTAGCTACCGCTCCACTTCTCTCACCAACTGTGCTTGTAATGTGATGGGACATATGATTCGTGCCCAGCTAGTTTGGCGGGTCGGGTCTCGCATCTTACTAAACACTACACAGTGTGGATTTCGAGTGCGCCTTTCTGCAGTTGACCAACTCGTCACTTTGTCCACCCATGTCATGAATGGCTTTCAGTGGAAAGTTCAAGCTGCGGCCGTGTTTTTCGATTTGGAGAAGGCCTACGACACCTGCTGGAGAACTGGTTTCCTCCATTCTCTCTACACGTGGGGTTTGCATGGCCGCCTGCAGACATTTATAAAAGACCGAGTTTTCAAGGTATGTACGGGTTCTGCCCAATCAGACTCCTTTATCCACGTTCCATCCTGAGCTTCGTCCTCTTTGCTATCGCCATAACTCTGTAATGGCCTGTCTCTCGCTTGGAATCGCCAGCTCCCTTTTAGTTGACGATTTTGACGTCTATTGTAGTTCTACATGGACCTGTCTCATTGTGCAACGTCTTCAGTGGTGTCTCGGTCATGTTTACCCATGGAACATCGACAATGGCTTTCGTTTTTCCACCTACAAAGCCGTTTGTATAAACTTATGGCGGCGCAATTGGTTTCTTTCAACGTCTTTACATCTTATACCTGTTGCTCTTCCGTTAGTTGAAACTACGAAATTCCTGGAGAACATGCTCTACAGGAAATTTTATTGACCCTCCCGTATGTCTTATCTGGGAGCCTGGTGTACGCGGTCCCTCAATGTTCTACATGTACTCAGTGGTACTTCCTGGGGAGTAGATCGAACCGCTCTCCTCCGTTTGTACCGGTCCCTTTTCCGTTCGGTACTAGACTATGGGTGTTTCGTTTATGCAGCTCCACGTCCGTCCCTCTTACGCCATTTCAATACTATCCACCATCGTGGCACCCGTTTGGTCACTGGCGCTTATTCCACTAGCCCAGTTGAATGTCTATATGCAGAAGCTGCCAAACTACCACTGCCTTACAACCACTTTCTCCTCAGCATATATGCATGCTGTTTGTCTGCCATGCGTGGCCACCCATCCTATGCCTCCTTCTTCGATGACTCCTTTGATGCCAGTATGGTGCGCCCCTCTTGTCTGTTACATCCTGGATTTCATTTTCCGTTCTTGCTCCATCAGCTTAACTTCACGCTAGCTCCAATTTCCCCAGTGAACGTGAATCCCTAACCACCTTGGCTTCGGGTAGCGGCCCCTGTTCACCTTGGCGTTCATCCGCTTCCTAAAGACACCACTGCAGCCGCGCTCTGTCTCCTTCAGTCTCACGACCTATGCACGAAATTTGACGACTGTACCTTTCTACACACTGACGGCTCTCGGACTGATCGAGGTGTCGGGTGTTCCTCCGTCACTGGCTCAAAAAATGGCTCTTAGCACTATGGGACTCAACATCTGAGGTCATCAGTTCCCTAGAACTTAGAACTACTTAAACCTAACTAACCTAAGAACATCACACACAGCCATGCCCGAGGCAGGATTCGAACCTGCGACCGTAGCAGTCACGCGGTTCCGGACTGAAGTGCCTAGAACCGCACGGCCACCGCGGCCGGCCTCCGTCACTGGCACCGACATTCTTCGGCATCGGCTTCCGGAAAACCACTCAGTGTTTACAGTGCCCTTCAGAACCTCTGACGTAGTGCCCTTTTTTTACCCACTTACGTTCTTGTTTGTGTTTGCCGTCTGAGTTATTGGCCGTTCTGGGGAACGACGCGGGGGCTGTCGGCCGCATTTTACTCTTTATCCGTCATAACAATATGGCGAAGGACATTTAATTTTTAGTTCACGACCTCCATTTCTCTACGGCGTTTTTACAGACCTTTCTCCATATCCTTGTTTTTAGCTGTCTTCTTTTCCATCCATTGAGGTTAACATGTAATTCTTTTTAACTCGTCTCTTTGTATTCGTGTTGAACAGTTCTGACGTAGGCGCGTATGACCCTAGTTGTTTTTGCACCCTAAAACAAAACGAACAACAAAACGAGGCGTAGAATGTAGTCGACGTACCGCTCTGCTGTAAGAATGCACGGCTGGGAACCAAAAGGATGCTGCTATGAAACGAAATGGGACTCTATCACTTCCGGTTGCCAGGCCGTATGCCGTGTGACAGTAACGTTGGTATCACACAGCAGTCCGGGTGATATCCCAACATATCATCGTCCTCAAGTCTGGGGTAGAATTGAATTGTCTTCAGTAATGAGTCTCGTTTCCTACCGAGCTCCATGAACCGACCGAAACGCTAACACATTTTTCCAAAACTTATCATATGTGTAGCATGAGGTCACAAAGATCTAATGCTGTATAAGGGACGTTTGGCCACGTACTGTAGTTGCTTCTGTGAGCATGAGCAGTACAGATTCTGTGAAAGCTAAATCAAGTAGACCAAAGATGCTACCACGATTTAGCTTCTCTGATTTTCCAATCGACAAACACATTTCTCCGATACGGGTTCTGTGATTAGAAGTAATTTATTTCACTTGTTTGCTCGAACGAAGATAGGGTGCTTATGGGGGTACGCGGACTGTAATCGAACACTTGTATATCAATTTGAAAGACTGAGCGAGGTGGCGCTGTAGTTAGCACACTGGACTCGCATTCGGGAGGACTACGGTAATCCTGATTAGGTTTTCTGTGATTTCCCTAACTCGCTTCAGGCAAATTCCGGGATGTTTCCTTTAAAAGGCCACGACCGATTTCCTTCCCTAAGCCACTGGCAACTGTGATCTTGCTGTTTAGTTCTCTCCTCCCCTAAGTCAACCAACCTACCAATTTGGAAGTTGGATAGAACCCGACATGCTGCACGGCTATAATACAGAAATTCTTACAGAAACCTGTCGACCTGTTAGAGCTCCTAATTTTCTTTTCTAATGAGATATTATTACATTTGATTGATCTCTCTAAATGTGCTGAGTTCAGGATAAACCACCTGCGTTTTTACCTGTGTTTATTCACACTTTAGGTACTTGGGCTATGCTTGAGTCTGTTTAAGAAAGAGTAGCTCCATGTAGTTACAGGGCTAAGCCGCTCACATCTGCTTTCATGCCACACACGCTGCAGATAGTAATGTTTCAAATTCGAAATAGGTGTAGAAATATTTCAACCTACATTTCTAGACGATATTGTGACTGGAATTAATTATGTGAAACAGTGTATAAAAAGAATAAATCAGATACATATATTAATTAAGCGCATTACACTCATTAGGACTTGTTACAGAAGCCTTTAGTCCGAAAAGAGCACAAAATTCATATTGTATCAAAGCAGATCTCCCAATTAAAATTTACTGAATATCTCTATAAATAATCTTTTACTGTACACGCATGTTTCTCTGAAAACTGATACTAAAATAAATATAAAAATGTTATAACTTCGCCGAACCATCTTTTACAATTGCTGTTAAATCATTGAATTATCAGTATATCTAACATGTTACTTTCGTTTTTCGGCATTTAAATTGTGATACCGACTTGAAAACCAAGAATTCATACCAATTTGATCCAGAAAAAGAGCTTTACTGACCGATCTGCCCGTTGCTTGTGCTGTTAGCTGCTGTACATTTCCCCATATGGTGCCGAAGCTAATGATACCTGATGGCTGCATGATGGGTAAAAGCTTCATTTCCTGGTTGCTGTTTTTGCTTATTGTTTCTTCAAGAAATGTCTTCACTTCATTAATTCTAAGTAATTCAATATCATCTATATTAGTGATCTCGCTAAGTATGATGATGTACTGTAGGGAAGGGAAACATTCGAAAGGTTAACGATGCAGAAGGGTTGTGGTACTTGTAAACATCATATTGAGGAATATTTATTAATGAACTGACAGATTTAAAAGTCTAAAAAGTAACACAAATCATCCTCTACAAAGCCAATAAAAACCCGCCGACATAAAGAGCTATGAACCGTCATACTGTAAAAGAGTAACATTCTTAGCTCATCAAAAGATACAAATAAAGAAGGAATCCAAAAGTAGCTCTATAGTCTGTACTACTACCAAGGTGCATGTGTTGCAGATATCAACGCGTAACTTTACAAAATTATCTCAGCAGTCCTCTACACCATCTACTGTAGGTTTTGCAGCAATCTAGATTCCATATATGCCAGACACATTATGAATTGTTCATCTG
Source organism: Schistocerca serialis cubense (assembly GCF_023864345.2). NCBI lineage: Eukaryota > Metazoa > Arthropoda > Insecta > Orthoptera > Acrididae > Schistocerca > Schistocerca serialis. The sequence continues at coordinate 23,772,256 of NC_064646.1, forward strand.
TGGACCGATACTGGAGAGTAAGGCATAATATGATGATGTTTTTATTATTACTCCACATTTTATTACTTTTACTACGTATTATGTAGTATTCTCTCCCCATTAGCAGTGTCGTGGTGGGATGGCCTGACTGACTCACAAATATAGATAGGTGTACTGTATGTGCAGTCACAGTGTAGGTGTCTCTACGGAGATTCCAGACAAACGTGTGTATCCTGAAGAGTGTCAGTAGTCTTTTTAATAAGTGGGAGTATGGATGATTGGTGCTTTTACCCTGAGGATATGCAGCTCTTGTGTATGGGTAAATGACGATGACATCCTATTGGATAGCATATTCTGAAAGGAAAACAGTCTCCAATTCAGATATCTGGATGGGGACTACTCAGAAGGATGTTGTCAACTGGAAAAGCGAAACTGGCAACCTACAGGTCGGAGCGTGGAATGGTATATACCTTAACTGGGTAAGGAAGTTGGAGAATTTGAAAAGGGAAATGAATGTGTTAAAGGTACACGTATGGTAGGGACTAGTGAAGAGAGTTGGCACGAAGAACAGGACCTCTGATCAGATGAGTACAGGGCTATAAATAGAATATGAAATAGGGGGTATGGGTGAGCACATCTCGTAATGTGTAAGAAAACAGGTATGTGGGTGAGCTACTGTGTCACGTTACATTAATGTAACCACCTGTAAAATAATCAATAACCATCCTTTGCAGCACAGCCCGCCGCGATATGTGCGAGAAGAGAATCAATGAAGTACTGGAAGGTACGGAGAGGGATGTCGAGCCACTCCGACGCCAATGCCGTGGCCGGCTGCCCTACGGTTCTCATGGAGGTGGTTCGGAGAGTCTCATGGCCAGAGGAGTACGATAAGGGTATAAAGCGAGTTGTGTAACACGTTGCATTGTCCTGCTGGTGGATTCCACCATCCTGACGAAAAAACATGCAGCTTATATGGGTGAACGTGGTACCCAAGGATAGATGCACACTTGTGTTGATCCACTGTGCCTTCCAGAATGGCGAGATCACCCAAATAATACCATGAAAACATTCCCCAATCACAAAGCTTCCCTCTCGTTTGATTTCATAAGTTCGCGCCGTACACGCCACCGACCATATAACATCAAACGTGATTAATACGAAAGGGCCACCTGCTCCCATTCAGTACACATCCAGCTCTGGTATTCGCGTGCCAATTCAAGCCGTCGTCGTCGATGAACAGCAGTCAGTATGGGTAGATGAACTACACTCCAGCTGCGGAGGTCAATATGCAGCATGGTTCGTAGAACGGCCGTGGAGTACACACTATCGGTAGCCTAAATGGTTCAAATGGCTGTGAGCACTATGGAACTTAACATCTGAGGTCATCAGTCCCCTATAATTTAGAACTACTTAAACCTAACTAACCTAAGGACATCACACACATCCAGGCCCGAGGCAGGATTCTAACCTGCGACCGTAGCGGTCGCACGGTTCCAGACTGAAGTGCTTAGAACCACTCGGCCACACCGGCCGGCTATCGGTAGCCCCTTGGTTCATCTGGGCGGTCAGCTGCTCAACAGTTGCACATGTGTTCTCTCATACACATCTCCGGAGCCATCGTTCACACTTGTCGCCTATGGCCTTGATGCAGTACAGCTGCCTCTCTGCCAATGTTTTGATTGCGCCATTTGACAGTCCACGGTATACTTCAACAACAGCGGCACTCGAACGGTTTACGAACTGTGGCGAATCGGAAATGCCGGCCAGTGTGGCCGTGCGGTTCTAGGCGCTTCAGTCTGGAACCGCGTGACCGCACGGTCGCAGGTTCGAATCCTGCCTCGGGGATGGATGTGTGTGATGTCCTTAGGGTAGTTAGGTTTAAGTAGTTCTACGTTCTAGGGGGCTGATGACCATAGTGCTCAGAGCCATTTGAACCATTTGAATCGGAAATGCTTCCACGCTTTGGTCCGCAGCTCGTGGCCTAGTCGCTAGCGTTGCTGCCTCAGGATCACGGGGTCCCGTGTTCGATTCCCGGCCGCGTTGGGGATTTTCTCTGCCTGGGAACTGGATGCTTGTGTTGTCCCCATCGTTTCATCGTCACCATCATCATTTGTGAACGTGACTAAAATTGGACTCTGTACATATTGGGACATTGTACGGGCGCTGATGACAACGCACTTGAACGCCCCACAAACCAAACATCATCGTCATCTTCCACGCTAGGCCAGAAAGCCAACGAACATGATCTTTAGGACGTCAGCTAAATAACACCGTTTCCGCATTACGATAATTATAGTACTGTATTTCACTTGTCCTTCCTATCCCAGACACGCTTATAGATCTTCCACTGCTATTCCTGACGCCTGCCTTCTGTGAGTGGTTGTTGCACGTTGACGTCGAACATACAATGACGGGAAAAAATATCGCAGCACCAAGAAGGACTTTTGCAAGTTAACCGAAGTTAGTAGGCATCTTTCTACATCTGAAACATAATGTCCAATAAAATTTTGCACGCAACGTATAAGAGGGCCCCCGGTACCATCATATGGGGATGGAAATCCATTGTTTTTCAAATACACGCTGTAACGGTCGTGGGAGTCAGTTACCTCTGAAATTGGACGTGGAGAATTGATATTAGTCAAGAATGCCTTCAAGCTGACAAAGACACCATTATCAACACTTCACTGAGTCTGAACGATGTCGAGTAACAGGCTATGAAAAGCTAGGTGTTACTTCTGCGATACTGCAGAATTACTTGGAAGGGACGTAGGCACTGTACATGACCGCTGGCAGCGGTGGTCTCGAGAATATTCGGTTGTTTCCTTAGCAGAGAGCGAAATTCGGTATCACTGTTGTTAGTTCATTAAATAGTTCTGTTATATTGCTAGAGAAGGCCGAAATGCACGCTATAAGCTCACGCAGGATGGCGTGAGGTCTGAAACAGGATACGTAATGAATGCTATAAAGAAAAGTACGTAGCTTCTGGAATACTTAACTTTAATCCATCATTTGTATACATCGTTCTTGATGAGACATGCTTCATACGATAACTATCAATTGCTATGGCGCCTTGCTAGGTCGTAGCCATTGACTTAGCTGAAGGCTATTCTAACTATCTTCTCTGCAAATAAACGAGGCTTCGTCAATGTTGCATCGCTAGCTAAGTCGTCCGTACAACTGGGGCGAGTGCTAGTAAGTCTCTCGAGACCTGCCGTGTGGTGGCGCTCGGTCTGCGATAACTGACAGTGGCGACACGCGGGTCCGACATGTACTAATGGACCGCGGCCGATTTAAAGCTACCACCTAGCAAGTGTGGTGTCTGGCGGTGACACCACAAGTTCTACTGTTGTAACTGAACTTAGGAAACGTAGACGTTTAGGTTTTTCGAAAACTGTTAACATTTTACCATCAGTGAGAACTGTGGGCTTTGTCATAGGTTTGTGAGTAGTGGGTCACAGTGTGAGATTTGTTCAAAGTATTTTCTTTGGGGGAATGCAGTGGGGAAGCCAGTGGGCATTCTAGGGGGTGGGGGGGGGGGGGCTGGAAATGCAAAACTGTAGCAGAAATACGTTGATAGAGGAGCAGGAGCGCAAGACCTGTGTTCTTCTGGTGCAGTTACAAAAAGCAAAACAGTAACTGGGTAGGTTGAGGAGGGTGAATGGCCTTGGGGGATGGAAATTGCAGATGGTAAAAAGGCAGCTAGGTGGAGATATTCGGACAGTTGTACGTTGCATGTAGCCAATAGATTTAACCAACTGTCAGAATTTAGCGGAGAGGAGCCTTTTGCACCTGTAGGCGTAGGAAACACGCAGCAGTCCTCAGCAGTTAGGGAGCCTAAGTCAGTTGCAGATTCTAACAGAGAGAAGAAGGTTCTGCAGCTCGGTAATTTGCATGGCAGAGGCGTGGGCCAGCAGTTGCAGGAAGAGTTGGGGAATGAGTACCAGGTCACCAGCATTGTGAAGCCTAGTGCTGGTTTAGTTCACGTGACATTTAACATAGGGAAGTTACGTAGGAATTTTACGAAAAAGGATCTGGTAGTGACCGTGCGTAGAGCTGCGATAGTATGGATACTAACGGGGAGTATGATGTAGCAGTTGACCTGGTACAGAGAGCAAACCATACTGGCGGCAGGAATGTGTACTTGCTGCAAATGTTTCAGCGTCATGATCGGCCGCAGCTTAATGCGCGTTAACATGGGGCTGGAGAAGGCGCTGATGGCGGAGGGCATAGCTCTCATTGTAGTTGTGCCAGTTGAGTCTATCAATAGATCGGGTTTCAGTGGGTATGACCTGCAGCTCAATAGGTATAGGAAAGGTAGGCTGGCAAAGCTTATGGGTGTCAGTGTAGTGGGTGGCGGTGAGATCACTCATGGGAAAATTCTTGCAGTATTTGGTGTTAGAGCTGCACCATTTTTAGACTGAAGTCAGCTAATAGGTATCCCTGCTTAAAGGAAGCTCCTCTAACAAAGTAATCGCCTTCGAAAGAGATCAGGTATCCGAGTAGTGTAGGAATTATCATATTTCATAAAAATATAAGTCATTAGAGATAAAATTAGTAAAAAGCTTATAGATGTAGACTCTGACATTATAGGTATACTGGAGCAACACTTAAATAATTTGACGATTCAGAGGCTTCCTGTACTGGGATACAGATTAGCTGGTTGTTTTCCAAAAAGAACTTTGCGGAATGCAGGAGCAGCCATGTACGTGAAAAATAGTATTCCATTTGAGTCCGTAGATGTATCACGACACTGCACTGAGCAGGTATTTGAATGTTGTGCAGGGGCAGTTGAAATTTGTGAAGCTAAACTTCCAACTGTTTTTAGTTATAGGCCCTCTAATTCTGACTTCAGATCATTTCTGCTAAAGTTAGAGAGGGTTCTAGGTTCACTTTATATGAAGTATCAATATTTAGTTATTTGTGGTGACTTCAATATTATTTTAGATGTGATTGTGCAAGAAAAAGCACGTTTTCAGGTCTGCTAAATTCATTATCATCTGTTGACTGCTTTTTCCAACCACGGTGCAGGGGAACAGCAGGATAGCCATAGAAATTTTTTTGTTCATTCATCATTACTGGATGGGCATACTGTCAGTAAAAGGCTGAATGGCCTTTAATAACGTGACGTACAAATTTAACACTAAAAGGGTTTTGTACTCGTACAAAAGTTACATATAATTACAAACTATGTAGAAATCTAATACAACGACAATAGAATTTTTTAAACCTCGTCACGGAACAACGGTGACGGGATGTTTATATCGCCGACAGCATAGATGAAAAATAAAATATAATATCCTTAATCGATTTCTCATGCTCTTTGAAAGATGCTTTCCATTAGAATGTTCTAAACAGGGTACTAGCAGCAAAAGGCAGTCCGTGTGGCTGCCTAGTGGGATAAGTGTATCATGCAGAACAAAGTGAGAATTATATCTAAATGTTAGAAATAGTCACAGTCGAGTTGCGGTAGCCCACTGCAAACAATATCTAAAGGTGCTTAAAATGTTATTAGGAAGGCAAAGAGTATGCAGAATGCTAATAGAATAGCTAATTCACAGGATAAAATAAAAACCATTTGGTCAGTTGTGAAGGACGTATCCGCTCAGCAGCATAAGGTCGACCATGTAAAGTCGTTTGCAGTAAAATTATTTATGCTACCGATAAGTCATAAAATATAAATATATAAAAAAATATAAGTCATAAAATATAAATATAATTATGCTACCGATAAGTCGAAGAATATAATAATTCCAATCCCAAAGAAAGCAGGTGTTGACAGATGTGAAAATTACCGAACTATCAGCTTAATAAGTCACAGCTGCAAAATACTAACACGAATTCTTTACAGACGAATGGAAAAACTAGTAGAAGCCAACCTCGGGGAAGATCAGTTTGGATTCCGTAGAAACACTGGAACACGTGAGGCAATACTGACCTTACGACTTATCTTAGAAGAAAGATTAAGGAAAGGCAAACCTACGTTTCTAGCATTTGTAGACTTAGAGAAAGCTTTTGACAATGTTGACTGGAATACTCTCTTTCAAATTCTAAAGGTGGCAGGGGTAAAATACAGGGAGCGAAAGGCTATTTACAATCTGTACAGAAACCAGATGGCAGTTATAAGAGTCGAGGGACATGAAAGGGAAGCAGTGGTTGGGAAGGGAGTAAGACAGGGTTGTAGCCTCTCCCCGATGTTGTTCAATCTGTATATTGAGCAAGCAGTAAAGGAAACAAAAGAAAAATTCGGAGTAGGTATTAAAATTCATGGAGAAGAAATAAAAACTTTGAGGTTCGCCGATGACATTGTAATTCTGTCAGAGACAGCAAAGGACTTGGAAGAGCAGTTGAATGGAATGGACAGTGTCTTGAAAGGAGGATATAAGATGAACATCAACAAAAGCAAAACAAGGATAGTGGAATGTAGTCTAATTAAGTCGGGTGATGCTGAGGGAATTAGATTAGGAAATGAGGCACTTAAAGTAGTAAAGGAGTTTTGCTATTTGGGGAGCAAAATAACTGATGATGGTCGAAGTAGAGAGGATATAAAATGTAGACTGGCAATGGCAAGGAAAGCGTTTCTGAAGAAGAGAAATTTGTTAACATCCAGTATTGATTTAAGTGTCAGGAAGTCATTTCTGAAAGTATTCGTATGGAGTGTAGCCATGTATGGAAGTGAAACATGGACGATAAATAGTTTGGACAAGAAGAGAATAGAAGCTTTCGAAATATGGTGCTACAGAAGAATGCTGAAGATTAGATGGGTAGATCATGTAACTAATGAGGAAGTATTGAATAGGATTGGGGAGAAGAGAAGTTTGTGGCACAACTTGACCAGAAGAAGGGATCGGTTGGTAGGGCATGTTCTGAGGCATCAAGGGATCACCAATTTAGTATTGGAGGGCAGCGTGGAGGGTAAAAATCGTAGAGGGAGACCACGAGATGAATACACTAAGCAGATTCAGAAGGATGTAGGTTGCAGTAGGTACTGGGAGATGAAAAAGCTTGCACAGGATAGAGTAGCATGGAGAGCTGCATCAAACCAGTCTCAGGACTGAAGACCACAACAACAAACAACCGATAAGTCAGATATATATTAACAAGCACAACGAGCATTGCTGGTGAGTTAAATAAGATAACTTAGGTTCTACAGACAGTCATTTAACTCTCTTGGCATATGCCTTTCCGACAATGAATACTCCTCTGAAATACAGATAAGGGAAAGATTGAGTGATTAATTAAATCACTGAATACTAAGGACTCTAAGGGATATGATGGAATGCATAGCAGCATATTAAAATATTGTGGTGCACGTGTTAGCCCTGTACTTAAGCCACATTTGTAGTTTTTCCTTTAAGAATGGTCAGTTTCCGGAACTATTACAGTACTCAGTAGTAAAGTCGCTTTAAAAAAAGGGAGAAAGGGATGAGTAGGCAATTTTAGACCTATTTCCATACCATTAGCTGCTATAATAATTGAAAAGGCTGTGTATGTAAGTATAATATAAGATTTTATTTAACATGATTTGCTATCAAATGGAAAGTTCAGTTTTAGAAGTCGTTTAACAACTGAAAGTAAAATATACACTTTTTTCTGTGAAGTACTGGAAGGACTAAACAAAAGGTTTCGAACGCTGTGTATCGTTTTTGATGCAGGGAATAGCTCACAATTGGCTCACCTCTTACTTTAACAACAGACAGCAAAAGGTCATTATCCACAGTGCTGAGAACGGCTATGATGTGGGGTCTGAATGGGTCACAGTTAAATGTGAGGTGCCCCAGGGATCGGTGCTGGGATCACTCGCGCTCCTTATCTATATAAATGATATGTTCTCTAGCATTACAGATGATTCCAAAATATTTCTGTTTGCTGATGACACTAGCTTGGTAGTAAAGGCTGTTGGGTGTAAAGTTGCCACAGTTTCTGATAATGTAGTTCATTACATAAGTTCATTGCTTGTAGAAAATAAACTAACACTAAAGCACAGTAAGACTCAGTTTTTACGGTTTCTAACACACGATTGAGCAAACCCCGACGTTTGAATTTCACAGAATGGGCATATGATTAGTGAAACTGAACGGTACAAATTTCTACGTGTTCAGGTATATAGTAGCTGTCGTGGAGATCCCACATTCAGGAACTTGTTCAGAGATTTCATGCGGTCATTTTTACTATTCCAACGGTATCTGAAGTAAGTGAAGTAGTGTAATTTGCTTATTTTCATTCGCTTATGACGTATGATATTATATTTTGGGGTAACTCTTCCCATTCTCGAAGGATATGTTTGGCTCGGGTTCATGCGTTTCGGACAATAAATGGCGTAAGTAGGCGAACCTCTTGTCGATCCCTGTATATTAATGAGGGTATTTTGACACTGGCCTCTCAATGTACATACTATTTACTGTCGTTTATTGTTAACCACATCAGCTTATTCCTAAGAATTAGAAGTTTTCATTCAGTTAGTTCTAGTCAGAAATCCAATCTGCATTTGGAACACACTTCATTGACTCTTGTACAGAAAGGTGTGCAGTATACTACTGCATCCGTTTCGAAGAAGCTACCACTAGAACCCAAAAATCTTAACAATAACCTAAGCGCTTTCAAACCTAAACTGAAGTTTCCTCATGGGTCACTCCTATTCTGTCGAGGGTTTCTTGAAAAATTAAGCTGCTTCCTGTACGGTTGACAGCATTTACATAATCTTGTGGCTGGTATTTTTATGGGCTCATGTACATTTTATTTTATCTGTTATTACTTTTATGTTGTAATTTCATGCACTGACAGGTTTCATGACCTTGGAGATTTGCTCCTCAAATTGGTCCTACGGAACTAGACGTGTAAAATGAAAATAAAGAAAGGGAAAAAAATGGTTCAAATGGCTCTGAGCACTATGGGACTTAACTGCTGAGGTCGTCAGTCCCTTAGAACATAGAACTATTTAAACCTATCCAACCTAAGGACAACACACACATCCATGCCCGAGGCAGGATTCGAACCTGCGACCGTTACGGTCGCGCGGGTCCAGACTGTAGCGCCTAGAACCGCTCGGCCACCCCGGCCGGCAAAGAAATGGAAGACCGTGGTCCTGACGACCACGTGGCACCTCCGAGAAGGAAGACTATAGTTTTCGGGGTATGGCTCTGTTACATCTTACTGCTTCTGCAGTAGCAGTCTGCGCAGCACTTGGCACCAAGCTGACACAACTAACTGTACAAATCTGTAACTTGGAGGACAGCACTGAGCCAGAAGCCGTATAGCGTGCATTCCATTGACGTCAAGCGAATGCCATAAGGGACTTCAGTGCTGTCAAGCGAGAGCTCAAACGAGGGCGTTGTGTGTTTTTTGATGCAAGTTGGTTCTGCGCGTGGTGTTATAGTAGGTGCACGAGAGATGCAACACAACATCTTTGAGGGAGAGATTAAATGGGGATTTTCCCATACAACCAATGCACGAGTGTACCGTGAATATTAGGAGTCTGGTGAAAGATCAAATCTTTGACATCGCTGCTGCCGGAGAAAGATCCTGAAGAGCGGTACCAACGACGACTGAAGATAATCGTTCAGCGTGACAGAAGTGCAACCTTTCCGAAAATTGCTGCAGATTTCAGTGCTGGGCCATCAACAAGTGTCAGCGTGAGAACCATTCAACGATGCATCATCGACATGGGCTTTCGAAACCGAAGGTCCACTCGTGTACCCTTGGTGACTGCACTACACAAAGCTTTACGCCTCGCCTGGGCCCATCAACACCGACATTGGTCTGCTGATGACTGGAAACATGTTGCTTAGTCGGATGAATGTCGTTTCAAATAGTGTTGAGCTCATGGACATGTACAGGTATTGAGGCAACCTCATGAATCGGTGGACCCTGCATATCAGCAAGGGACTGTTTAAGCTTGAGGAGGCTCTGTAATAATGTGGGGGGTGTGAAGTCGGAGTGATATGGGATTCCTGATACGTGTAGATTGTACTCTGACATGTGAGACCTACGTAGGCATCCTGTCTGACCACCTGCATCCATTCATGTCCATTGTGCATTCCGACGGACTTGGACAATTCCAGCAGGACAATGGGACACCCCACACGTCCAGAATTGCTACAGAGTGGCTGCAGGAACTCTCTTTGAGTTTAAACACTTCTGTGGCCACCAAACCCCCAGGCATGAACATATTGAATATATCTGTGATGCCTTGCAACGTGCTGTTCAGATCTCCACCCCGTCGTACTCTTACGAATTTATGGACAGCCCTGCAGGATTCATGGTATTAGTTCCCTCCAGCAGTACTTCAGGCATTAGTCGAGTCAATGCCACGTCGTGTTGCGGGACTTCTGCGTACTTGCTAGGGCCCTACACGATATTAGGCAGGTGTACCGATTTCTTTGGCTCTTCAGTATAGTATCAGTACTAGGAACAAGAACAGTCTACATAAAGACCTAAAATAACTTTCCTTGGCCCCAAAAGGGGTTCAGTATTCAGGGAGACACATTTCCAATAAATTGGCAGCAATAATTAAAAGCTTGGTTTCAGATTAAGCACGGTTTGAAGCATTAAAAGCTTTGTTTCAGATAAAGCACAGTTTGAGCAGAGTTTGAAAGACTTTTTGATAGGCAGCTCATTCTACTCCGTTTATGAATATCTGAACTGGGACTGTTAGACCAGCTTAAACAGAAATGTCTGTTAGATTTCATTTTTGACAGCGCTTGGTCACAACAGTCAAGATTAGGTGCTATGTGTGTAACAAACTTATTAAAAGTGCATAACTATGTTTCATTCTGATGGGGTATTAATTCTGTAAATATTAGCCGTTCCACTTCACTGTAATGTATTCACGTATTTGACAGAATTCTGAAAAAAGGTCAGAGTAGAGAGTATTATATTTTTTTAATTACTAAATTTTGCATGTTGACAAATTCACTACACATTCGCATGAAATCACTGATATTTTCTGCAAAGTTAAACGCATAATTTACTTGAAATATAAAGCTTTCTTTTAGTAATTAAAAAAAAATAGTCCCTCTATCAACTTTCGTGCTACATGTGATGTACATTTTACTATCGGACGGACAGAATAAATTTTACGGGTTCGTTCTGAAGATGACAAGCTAAGCGTTGCGCTTCTCCACTGCAGCGTCGATTGCCTTCCAGTGTCTCAAGTTTCCCTGGAGGGAGAAAACTTCTGTATCTCCCGCTTTCACGTAACTGACTTCTTATTAAGAAGACATGACGGATCGCCGATCCTGTCTTACAGCACGAAGTGAGAGGAAAGACAGTAAATGTCAAGTATACATTTACTCTGAGAAATAGTGGCATTTAATGGATTAAAAACTGTGCTGTGTGATCGGAAAAGAGCGCAGATCAGAGGTAAAAGAAAATGAACTGATCCATACATATGCACATTAACTTCCAAAACGTCAGACTATTACTGATCCGGCAGCAAATTCTAAACTCGAACATTATTAAGTTAGTGGGGGATTCCTGGAAGAAGCACCACAGGTTCAAGAAAAGAGCTTGTGAGCCACACAGGTCACTTTCTTTACACAAAATGTATTGCATGTATTATAATAAAGGTACTACCTGCTCACATTTTGAAATTTGTTTCGGTGGTGTGTCACACTGTGGGTTAATATTCAAACTTTGATGATACGTTTGTCAGTAACACGAAAATTTTTGGCTGATACTATTAGTACTTTTAACTGCTCGACAGCGGACCTACCTAAATTACGCGACTAGTGGTATAAGTACGGAAGTATTCCGGAAGCAATAATGTTATATGCACACATGATTCACTTATCAGATCGGAGCAGCAGCAGTATTCTTCAAGGATCGAGGACTATGCTGTTGGCTAAAATAAATAGTCGCCACTAGGTGTCAGTATGACATTGCAAAGTGATTTAAGACAGTATTTTAATTTTGCGTCCTTAAATGCAGCTACTTGTGAAAATATGCCGCGCGGGATTAGCCGAGCGGTCTGGGGCACTGCAGTCATGGACTATGCAGCTGGTTCCGGCGGAGGTTCGAGTCCTCCCTCGGGCATGGGTGTGTGTGTGTTTGTCTTAAGATAATTTAGACTAAGTAGTGTGTAAGCTGATGATTTAACACTAAAAGGGTTTTGTACTCGTACAAAAGTTACATATAATTACAAACTATGTAGAAATCTAATACAACGACAATAGAATTTTTTAAACCTCGTCACGGAACAACGGTGACGGGATGTTTATATCGCCGACAGCATAGATGAAAAATAAAATATAATATCCTTAATCGATTTCTCATGCTCTTTGAAAGATGCTTTCCATTAGAATGTTCTAAACAGGGTACTAGCAGCAAAAGGCAGTCCGTGTGGCTGCCTAGTGGGATAAGTGTATCATGCAGAACAAAGTGAGAATTATATCTAAATGTTAGAAATAGTCACAGTCGAGTTGCGGTAGCCCACTGCAAACAATATCTAAAGGTGCTTAAAATGTTATTAGGAAGGCAAAGAGTATGCAGAATGCTAATAGAATAGCTAATTCACAGGATAAAATAAAAACCATTTGGTCAGTTGTGAAGGACGTATCCGCTCAGCAGCATAAGGTCGACCATGTAAAGTCGTTTGCAGTAAAATTATTTATGCTACCGATAAGTCATAAAATATAAATATATAAAAAAATATAAGTCATAAAATATAAATATAATTATGCTACCGATAAGTCGAAGAATATAATAATTCCAATCCCAAAGAAAGCAGGTGTTGACAGATGTGAAAATTACCGAACTATCAGCTTAATTAGTCACAGCTGCAAAATACTAACACGAATTCTTTACAGACGAATGGAAAAACTAGTAGAAGCCAACCTCGGGGAAGATCAGTTTGGATTCCGTAGAAACACTGGAACACGTGAGGCAATACTGACCTTACGACTTATCTTAGCAGAAAGATTAAGGAAAGGCAAACCTACGTTTCTAGGATTTGTAGACTTAGAGAAAGCTTTTGACAATGTTGACTGGAATACTCTCTTTCAAATTCTAAAGGTGGCAGGGGTAAAATACAGGGAGCGAAAGGCTATTTACAATTTGTACAGAAAACAGATGGCAGTTATAAGAGTCGAGGGACATGAAAGGGAAGCAGTGGTTGGGAAGGGAGTAAGACAGGGTTGTAGCCTCTCCCCGATGTTGTTCAATCTGTATATTGAGCAAGGAAACAAAAGAAAAATTCGGAGTAGGTATTAAAATTCATGGAGAAGAAATAAAAACTTTGAGGTTCGCCGATGACATTGTAATTCTGTCAGAGACAGCAAAGGACTTGGAAGAGCAGTTGAATGGAATGGACAGTGTCTTGAAAGGAGGATATAAGATGAACATCAACAAAAGCAAAACAAGGATAATGGAATGTAGTCTAATTAAGTCGGGTGATGCTGAGGGAATTAGATTAGGAAATGAGGCACTTAAAGTAGTAAAGGAGTTTTGCTATTTGGGGAGCAAAATAACTGATGATGGTCGAAGTAGAGAGGATATAAAATGTAGGCTGGCAATGGCAAGGAAAGCGTTTCTGAAGAAGAGAAATTTGTTAACATCCAGTATTTATTTAAGTGTCAGGAAGTCATTTCTGAAAGTATTCGTATGGAGTGTAGCCATGTATGGAAGTGAAACATGGACGATAAATAGTTTGGACAAGAAGAGAATAGAAGCTTTCGAAATGTGGTGCTACAGAAGAATGCTGAAGATTAGATGGGTAGATCACATAACTAATGAGGAAGTATTGAATAGGATTGGGGAGAAGAGAAGTTTGTGGCACAACTTGACCAGAAGAAGGGATCGGTTGGTAGGACATGTTCTGAGGCATCAAGGGATCACCAATTTAGTATTGGAGGGCAGCGTGGAGGGTAAAAATCGTAGAGGGAGACCAAGAGATGAATACACTAAGCAGATTCAGAAGGATGTAGGTTGCAGTAGGTACAGGGAGATGAAAAAGCTTGCACAGGATAGAGTAGCATGGAGAGCTGCATCAAACCAGTCTCAGGACTGAAGACCACAACAACAACAACATTAATAGCACATTTCGTAAGTGAATATATGTATTGTGGAAGTACTGTGAATAATCCTAGTTCCTTAAATAAATGCCTGAAAGGTGATCTTGGATGGGCTCCTCCTATTATTCTGACTACATGCTTTTGTGCAATACGTAATTATTTCTTAACAAATAATCACCCCAAAATATGATGATGCTATATGACAGCAGGGATTGAAAATTGGAATAGAAGACTAATTTGCCGATATTTTTATTACAAAATCTGCAATATCGCTAATAGCATAAGCAGCGGAACTCAAACGTTTGTTTCAGCAAATCATCAATGTGTTTCTTCTAGTTCAGTTTCTCATAATGCATGCACCAAGAAATTTTGAATATTCTGTCTTAGCAACAGTTTTCTGTTCAGAGTTTATATTTATCGGTGATGTTATGAGATTTACTGTACAGAGATTTTTCAAAATGTAGTGGGCGTCAGTTTGCAGACAAGAGCGTAATAACTTTCTGAAGACATTATTTACAATTTCCTCAGCTTATACTTGATTTCTTGGGTGTGATTACCATTCTCATACTACTTATATCATCAGCAAAAATAAGTAGGTTTGTATCTTCATGACTAGAGAGTGGCAAGTCATATACAGGGTGGTCCACTGATAGTGACCGGGCTAAATATCTCACGAAATAAGCGTCAAACGAAAAAACTACAACGAACGAAACTCGTTTAGCTTGAAAGGGGAAACGGCGCTATGGTTGGCCCGCTAGATGGCGCTGCCATAGGTCAAACGGATATCAACTGTGTTTTTTTAAATAGGAACACCCATTTTTCTTACATATTCGTGTAGTACGTAAAGAAATATGAATGTTTTAGTTGGACCACTATTTTCGCTTTGTGATAGATGGCGCTGTAATAGTCACAACCGTATAAGTACGTGGTATCACGTAACATTCCGCCAGTGCGGACGGTATTTGCTTCGTGATACATTACCCGTGTTAAAATGAACCGTTTACAATTGCGGAAAAGGTCGATATTGTGTTGATGTATGGATATTGTGATCAAAACGCCCAACGGGCGTGGGCTATGTATGCTGCGCGATTTCCTGGACGACATCATCCAAGTGTCCGGACCGTTCGCCGGATAGTTACGTTATTTAAGGAAACAGGAAGTGTTCAGCCACATGTGAAACGTCAACCTCGACCTGCAACAAATGATGATGCCGAAGTAGGTGTTTTAGCTGCTGTCGCGGCTAATCCGCACATCAGTAGCAGACAAATTGCACGAGATTCGGGAATCTCAAAGACTTCGGTGTTGAGAATGCTACATCAACATCGATTGCACCCGTACCATATTTCTATGCACCAGAAATTGCATGGTGACGACTTTGAACGTCGTGTGCAGTCCTGCCACGATAAAAGATTTTTTGCACGCGTTCTACTTAGCAACGAAGCGTCATTCACCAACAGCGGTAACGTAAACCGGCATAATATGCACTATTGGGCAACGGAAAATCCACGATGGCTGTGACAAGTGGAACATCAGCGACCTTGGCGAGTTATTGTATGGTGCGGCATTATGGGAGGAAGGATAATTGGCCCCCACTTTATCGATGGCAATCTAAATGGTGCAATGTATGCTGATTTCCTACGTAATGTTCTACCGATGTTACCACAAGATGTTTCACTGCATGACAGAATGGCGATGTACTTCCAACATGATGGATGTCCGGCACATAGCTCACGTGCAGTTGAAGCGATATTGAATACGATATTTCATGACAGGTGGATTGGTCGTCGAAGCACCATACCATGGCCCGCACGTTCACCGGATCTGACGTTCCCGGGTTTCTTTCTGTAGGAAAAGTTGAAGGATATCTGCTATCGTGATCCACCGACGACGCCTGACAATATGCGTCGGCGCATTGTCAATGCATGGTCGAAAATTACGGAAGGTGAAGTTCTAGCTGTTGAGAGGAATGTCGTTACACGTATTGCCAAATGCATTGAGCTTGACGGACATCATTTTGAGCATTTATTGCATTAATGTGGTATTTACAGGTAATCACGCTGTAACAGTATGCGTTCTCAGAAGTGATAAGTTCACTAAGGTACATGTATAACATTGGAACAACCGAAATAAAATGTTCGAATGTACCTAGGTTCTGTATTTTAATTTAGAAAACCTACCTGTTACCCACTGTTCGTCTAAAATTGTGAGCCATATGTTTGTGACTATTTCACCGCCATCTATCACAAAGCAAAAAAAGTGGTCCAACTTAAACACTGATATTTCTTTACGTACTACACGAATGTGTAATAAAAATGGGGGTTCCAATTAAAAGAAACACAGTTGATATCCGTTTCATCTGTGGCAGCGCCTGCGCCATTTAGCGGGCCAACCATAGTGCCATCTGGTTTCCCCCTTCAAGCTAGACGAGTTTCGTTCTTTGTAATTTTTTCGTTTGATGCTTATTTCGTGAGATATTTGGCCCGGTCACAGTCAATGGACCACCCTGTATATTGGGTGTCACACCTAACCTTGACACCTCAAATATCTCTGTAACAACAATGGATATCCAAAAACGGTTTTCACCAGCATGAACGTTCGGCAGGGGCTTAGGAAACCAAATATTATGCGAAACTTTAAAACGAAAACAAATACTAATTTCAACACAGACTTGTGTATTTTTAAATGGACACCACCTATTATGTCGTACGTAATCAACAGCGTGGCAAATCACAAAAATAACGGCGTTGGTGGTATGAGAAATACGTTAATTACACCCCAAGAAATTGAGAAGCGAAGTTGACGTTTGAAATAAATGAAAAGCACAGCTAGCGCACGTCCTGAAACTCAAGCGTGCACCTCATGCTGCTGGTAATGTGATGTGACTGACGTACTATGTCACTGGAGTGTTAATGTATGGTGTGGTATTCTATGACAACACATCATTGGCCCATATTTCATTGATGGCGTTCCTAAAGGGGGATAGTTGAGCCCCTTCTTGAGCTGTACCTTACTTGAACCGGTCCACCTCTTATAATGTGTAAAATAATGCGGTATCAGAATGATGGATGTCCTGCGCATAGTTTTTATTGTTGCCAAATGATAACTAGAGGTACAATTAGTGGAAACATGCTTTGTTTCACGTTTCTAAACCTCGTAAGTCCTGAAATATGCGGCGTGTAAAGGATGGCAACGGCGTCATAGTTTCTGACGTAATGCATCGCATGTACTATTGTGCTCAGAGCTGGTGTTACCGGCACTTTCGCCTGTATCCTGACGTAAACATATCACCACAGCACGCTCTACCTTCAGTGTATAAGTGTCTCCTACTCTGCTGAACTGCTCTCATTCTGTAACGTAATTCACATACGTTGCCACATTAAAACCTGTTTTCTTGTCACTTGTTACATTTGCCATCATCTAGTCGATATGCCGGCCATCAGCTAGATATTATTTTACTAGATATTATTTTAAATTATGGCGAATGTCATAGAAATGCAACCGCAGCTGTGACATTGTATGCTGAACGCTAACCAGATCGATGGTGTCCGTCACATCGAACCATTGGCAACATCTGCAAGACACCCACGGAAACAGAAAGCTGTGCTCCCACAAAACGTCGACATACAAGGCCAGTGACTGGCAATGGAAACGAAATTGCTGTTCTGGTGGCTGTAGCGCACAATCCTCAGGTGGGTGTACGAGAAATTGGTGTAGGAATAAAAGACAGTAGGTTGTGCAGAATATCGCATCGGCATCGGTTTCATCCGTTCCATATCTCACTGCACCAAGAACCGTACGGGAATGACCTTGAATCCAACATTGCATTCTGTCGTTTTGCACTTCACCAGTTGCAAGGTAATGTAGTATTCCTAAGGAATACGTTGTTTACGGACAAGGCTTCATTTACAAATCATGGTAATGTGAATCTGCGGAACATACACTACTGGTCCGTGCAGGATCCCCACTGGATTCGCCAAGTTGCTCATCAACGACAAAGGAGTGTCAATGTTTGGTGCGGTATCATTGCTAACTGTATTGTAGGTCCCTATTTCTGCCGTGGAACACTAAATGGACAGCGATATGCATCAGTTCTTCAACACACACAAGCGCTCCTCATGGAGGATCTAGGATTGGATACTCGTCTATCAATGTGGTTCCAACATGATGGATGTCCCACACTCAATGCGGAAGTTGCCAGAGACGTTCTAGATGCGACATTTTCAAATAGGTGGTTGGGGCGGGAAGGTACTGTGCGATGGCCAGCACGGTCCCCCGGCTAGACGCCAATTGACTTCTTTCTCTGGGGCGCAGTGAGAGACACAGTGTATTAAGAACCCTCAACGTCAGTAGAGGATATGCAACATCCAATTACTGCTGCGTGTGCGGCGATATCTGTAGAAATTCTACAGTCTGCGCAAAACCATCTGGTTACCTGTGTGCAAACATATATTGATGCAAATGGAGGGCAGTTCGAACATAAGTTGACAGTTTCATTGGTCAAGATGTGGGTGTATTTTCTATGCTGGATGTGATTCACCACAATACAGTTTCTGTGGCAGACAGGGCCCTAGTAAATGTGTTTAGGAAAGTGAATTCAAGTGTTTTATCTCTAATTGTAGCGCTAGTTGTCATTTCGCTAGAATAAACATACATTTACAATTGGAAAAACGTAACTTTGCGTTGGACGTGTTACTTGTTTAATTTTCTGGGTTGTGCATGCCTTCCCATTATGTCAGCCCCTGACACAGGCAGCGTGAGGTGCACGCTTGTATTAGGACGTGCGCTAGCTGTGCGCTTCAGTTATTTCCAGCGCCAACTTGACTTCGCAATTTCTCGGGATGTAATTGACGTATTGCGACGCAACCAACGCCATTATTTTTTTGTTTTTTCATGCCATTGGTTGCATACGAAATAATAGGGGTGTCCATTTAAAAATACAAAAGTTTGTGTTGAAAATAGTATTCGTTTTCATTTTAAAATTTCGCGTAGTATTTGGTTTCCTAAACTCTGCCGTACGTTAATGCTGGTGAAAACCGTTTTTGAATATCTATTGTTGTTCCAGAGATATTTGAGGTGGCAGAGTTAGGTGAGACACCCTGTATAGCAATGAGGGTCCCAAGAATGAATCCTGTTGGCAGCCATTCTTGATAAATCTCCAGTTAGAGGACTCTTCTGATTTTTGCAGACTATCTGTACCGATAATTTGGACTTTCTGTATTTTTACAGTTAAATATGCATTAAGCCTTTTGTGTGCTGTCCCTCTATGTCCCAATATATGTATTGTGAAAGTACTGTGAATATTCTTAGTTCCTTAAATGGAAGCCTGAAAGGTGATCTTGGATGGGCTCTACCTATTGTTCTGATTACATGCTTTTGTGCAATACAAAATTTTTCTCTTAATAATTAATTACCCCAAAATATGATGGTGCTATGTGACAGCAGGGACTCAGACCTTCTGGACGTCCATTGGATCCCCATGGCCGGCCCACAACAGTGATTCCCATCCGCTGCAGCTTCAAGCTGTGTAACCGAAGCCACCATTGCCTGGAGCCAAGAGCGAAGTGTCACCAATTGGACTCGCGTCCGCAGACAGCAGTCACAGTCCTTATCAGTACTAAAGACTGTGGAAAAGTACACAACACAGACAAACCAAGGACTTTCGACACTCGCTACCGAACTCCACTGTGGACATTGACGAAAAACAAGAACTGTGTCTAACCAACTAGATTAACCGGTACAGACTCAAAAACTAGACTACCAAAGCACTCAGATTGGATAAATAATTAGCTCCTTAGAAGAACTTGTAATATTTCACAGAATCGGTTCACTTTCCAACACCAATGCAAACTCAAGAACTGTGTCTATTAAGTATTAAGCCCGCCCGGTTAGCCATACGGTCTAATGCACGGCTTTCCAGATTGGGAAGGAGCGGCTGGTCCCTGGCATGAATCCGTCCGGCGGACATGTGTCGAGGTCCGGTGATCCGGCCTGTCTGTGATTGTTTTTAGGCGGTTTTCCATCTGCCTCGGTGAATGCGGACTCGTTCCCCTTGGTTCAAATGGTTCAAATGGCTCTGAGCACTATGGGACTCAACTGCTGAGGTCATTAGTCCCCTAGAACTTAGAACTAGTTAAACCTAACTAACCTAAGGACATCACAAACATCCATGACCGAGGGAGGATTCGAACCTGGGACCGTAGCGGTCTTGCGGTTCCAGACTGCAGCGCCTTTAACCGCACGGCCACTTCGGCCGGCTTCGTTCCCCTTATTCCGCCTCAGCTACACTACGTCGGCGATTGCTGCGGAAACAAGTTCTCCACGTACGATTACACCACCATTACTCTACCACGCAAACATAGGGGTTACACTCGTCTGGTGTGAGACGTTCCCTGGGGGGTCCACCGGGGGCCGAAGCGCACAATGATTGTGAAAGAGTGGTGGAGGGATGAAGTGAACCGCGGTAGTCGTCATGGAGTTGTGAACCACAGCGGCTGCGGCGGGGACGTAACCTTTCCGTCGTTTCTAGGCCCCCGGTTAACATACAATAAAATACAAGTATTAAATTAACGAGAAAAAATTCAAGAAACTAGGCTAACAAAACACATAGATCAACTATACAGTTCGCTTCTGTTTGGGAACGCGTAAAGTGTCACAAAATCGACTACTTCCCAGTTGCTGCTTGTATCTCGGCTGCCTGCTGCTGCTAGATTAATTCTTTTCCGAAAGTCCTTACGAATGTTTCCATACTGTTTCATCATGCAATGATAAGCCGTTTTTCAGGGTGGTCCTCTTAAGTAACGAGAGTTTACTTATACGCTGTCCGCGCCTCGTGGTCGTGCGGTAGCGTTCTCGCTTCACGCGCACGGGGTCCCGCGTTCGATTCCCGGCGGGGTCAGGGATTTCCTCTGCCTCGAGATGACTGGGTGTTGTGTGTCTTTCATCATCATTTCATCCTCGTTCACTCGCAGGTCGCCGTAGTGGCGTTAAAGAACTTGTGGAGCGGCGACCGAACCGCCCCGCGAGGGGTCTCCCGGCCACCAATGCCATACGCTCGTCACTATTACTTATACGCTGTGCATTAAATGTGCTGTATCTCGGAAACCATTCGGATAATGGCATATGCCCCTACAAAATTTCTTGCTTGAAAGGAGGGTCATATCTCTGAATAATGACAATTCCTCCTGGGACAACCTGTTTGTCTGTGAGAATACAGAGCAATGTCGACGGCTCGCGTGCCTTTAAGTAGACGTCCAGCACGTGGCACAAGCGACTCGGTTGTGGCGCTTATTAGCGCACGCAGTCCGGCCACGTGCGAGTAAAGCCTGGCGCAGCCGGCGCGATTATTGCGCTGCTGAATCAAATTTACCGCGGCAGCGCACTGCGGGCAGCGTCGCAATTAAACGCGGCCCGGGGCGTAACTCGGCCGCGGTTTGCCGCTGCGGTGGCGGCCGGGCCGGCCGGCCGCGCTCGTGGTTAGCCAGCCGACCAGGTGTACGGGTGACGAGGCGGCGACCCCTTCTGCAGCTCTTCATCATCATCATCAGCTGCTGCTGCTGCTGCCGCTGCTGGTGCCACTGGCACGCAGTTTGTGGAGATTAAATCTGCACGACCGCCATCAATTGTCATCTTCACGCACCTGCTGATTTCGAGCATTCACGGTCGTACATCCCTCGTCAAACTTGTAGAAGTTAGCTGTTGACTCCATAGACCATGGTACACACACTCAAAACATAAAATACAATGGAATGCACGACACTGCAGTTTCATTTTATTCTTATTTCAGCTATAGTATGCATGTGACAGCATGCATACTTAATATGTCCGAAACGCTGCGCACAAAAACAGGGTTTTCTGGTGCTCATACCTTGGGTTCTATTGTTGATAAGGAGGTAAGGTCAAGTGTTTTAGGTACCCCTTAGTCCACAGACTATTTATACATCCTACAGAAGGACTGTCTTAGGATCACTATCCTACTCGTACAGTACATGGTTAAAGTATGAATATTAGACACTTACTTGCTTGGGCAAATTTGAACAAATCGGTTAGTTCTTTTTGCATAGGATATAGTCTACGACGGTACTGATGAGACTTATGGAGGCACCACCTGTTCATGAGCGGTTCCTCGGAAAACGCCACGAAATATTATTGCAGAAGTTGGACCATTATGCAGTAAGGGGAGTAGCTTACAATTGGCTCCCCTTACTTTAAGAACAGAAAGCAGAAGGTAATTCTCCGCAATACTGAGAGTGGTAGTGATGTTTAGTCCCAACGGGGCACTGTCAATTGGGGCGTTCCCCAAGGGTCGGTGCTGGAGCCACTGCTGTTTATTATTTATATAAATGGCTCTGAGCACTATGGGACTTAACTTCTGAGGTCATCAGTCCCCTAGAACTTACAACTACTTTAACCTAACTAACCTAAGGACATCACACACATCCATGCCCAAGGCAGGATTCGATCCTGCGACCGTAGTAGTCGTGCGGTTCCAGACTGTAGCGTGTAGAACCGCTCGGCCTCGCCGGCCGGCATTTATATAAATGATATGCCTTCTAGTATTATAGGTGATTCAAAAATACTTCTGGTTGCTGGTGACACCAGCTTGGTAGTGAAGGATCTTGTGTGTAATATTGAAACATTATCAAATAATGTAGTTCATGAAATAAGTTCGTGGCTTTTGGAAAATAATTTGATGCTAAATCACAGTAACACACAATTTTTACAGTTTCTAACTCACAATTCAACAAGAACTGCTATTTTGATGAGACAGAATGGGCATATTATAAGCGAGACGGAACAGTTCAAGTTCCTAGGCGTTCGGATAGATAGTAAGCTGTTGTGGAAAACCCATGTTCAGAATCTTGTTCAGAAACTAAATGCTGCTTTATTTACCATTAGAACAGTATCTGAAATAAGTGACAGTTCAACACGAAAAGTAGTCTACTTCGCATATTTTCACACACTTATGTCTATGGTATTATTTTATGGGGTAGTTCTTCTGATTCAAAAAGGGTGTTTTTGGCTCAAAAACGAGCTGTTCGAGCTATATGGGGTGTACGTTCGAGAACCTCTTGCCGACCCCTATCCAATAGTCTGGGAATTCTGACATTGCAGGCAGAAATCAAATCTGCATGTGGAATGCACTTCCTTGACTCTTGTGCAGGAAGGAGTGCACTATTCTGCTGCAACCATTTTCAATAAGCCACCACAAGAACTCAAAATTCTTAGCAGTAGCCCAATCGCTTTTAAGTCTAAACTGAAGAGTTTCCTCATGGTTCACTCCTTCTATTCTGTCGAGGAGCCCCTGGTAGGGCTGAAAAATTAAGCAAATTCCAGTGTTACATTGTTGATTTTCTTCATTTAAACTTACGAATTGTCGCCTGAATACGTTTCTTGTATTTCATTTTATCTGTTTCTACTATCGTGTTATAATTTCATGTATTGACTCGTTCCATGACCATGGAAACTTCTTAATTTGGTCCCACGGAACAATAAATAAATAAATAAAATTTAACTATATTTTCGCTGTCACCAGCGGACAAAAAACCGGCCGAGGATTCCAAGACGGTCATGCACAGCAAGTGCTTCAAATGGTTCAAAAGTGACTCTGAGCACTATGGGACTTAACATCTGACGTCATCATTCCCCTATAACTTAGAACTACTTAAACCTAACTAATATACGGACATCACACACGTCCATGCCTGAGGCAGGAGTCGAACCTGCGACCGTATTAGTCATGTGGTTCGAGACTGAAACGCCTAGAACCGTTCGGCCACACAGGCCGGCTGGTTCAAATGTTTACGATATATTCCTAACATCCAGATCTTGAACAGTTTCGAAAATGTTCTTGAAATATTATCTGTTTTAAAGATACAGACATGCAAGTTCACTATACTTCTACACGTAAGATCCGGTTAGAGGCGAAATATGAACAATAAATAACCCCAGAAAGTTGGTCATATTTTGACAGTATATTCTCTAGACACTTGCACAGAAGAGCCATCTCCTTGTTTTGTTTTTTGGGTGCCAAAACCCATCCCACAGATTCCGAGACGGCTATCCACAGAAAATGACTATAATTTTCTATCTGTTCCTAAGAACCTGTTGTCAAACAACTTTGAAAATTTTCTTCATATCTGTATCCGTCTCCGAGATGACATTTATTTTCGCACATGTGACGTGCTCTGCTGCAGCTGGGAAAAGAAGAGAAGCAACGGAAAATGTTCCTATAAAAGCGTAAAAAATGCGAATATGGTCCTGTTTATTTGAAAGACTCTTAAAAGTGAAGTACCAGCTGCATCTGTCTCCCTTCCTTAGCACCTTCAAAATTTTCCCAAAACTTTTACCATGCAAACATATTCGCGAGTCTTTATGCTAAGAGGGAAGAAGACAGTGACTGACAGAGAGACGGAAACATAATACATACTGGAAGATAGTAGAGAGTGGTTGTGTTGTAGAGTCAAAAGAAACTACGTCAGTGTCACAGTGGCAGTGGAACATAGTTAACAGTGACAGAAGAGAGCTAGGATAAGACAAGGTGAAAATGACGGAAGCGGGGGGGGGGGGGGGGGGAAGGGAGGAGGGGGGGAAGAGGGTACAATAAACAGAGAGAGAAAGTGAAAGAGGGTGAGAGCCAGTGATAATGAGAGACAGGAGACAATGACAATGACAACGAGGAAGACCGAGGTAGTGAGAAGAGACAGCAGATCTAATCTAATCTAATCTAATCTAGGAATAAAGAAGTGAGATACTAGCAGTAAGAGAGAAGAAGAAGGAGACGGTGGCAGTGGGACATAAGGAAGAGGACTGTGGCTGTAATACTGGAGATAATGTGACAGACACACAAAGAGATAATAATAATGAGTTCGGTTGAGTCAGTGAGTGAGAAAGGACAACAGGGAGTGGGTGGGTATGAGGGACGTACAGCTACGGACTAGGGGGTGTGAATGAGTTACAGTTAGCGGAGCATGTGAGAGTTTGAGGTGAGTTACATGTTAAAAAGGGCGCGAATATTTTCAAATGTCATCTTTTTTGGAATAAATTTTAAATGTGCTGAGGAAGGTAAAATGTGTAAGTAGGCTGTTTAGGTTCTTATATTGGTAACGCCGCCGCCACGTAGCGCTCTCTGTATGAAAATGAAATCACTGGTTGTGCCGTGAGCAGTCTGTGGCTAGTTTGCATTGTTGTCTGCCATTGTAGAGGGGCAGCTGGATGTGAACAGCGCGTAGTGTTGCGCAGTTGGAGGTGAGCCGCCAGCAGTGGTGGATGTGGGGAGAGAGATGGCGGAGTTTTGAAATTTGTCATGAACTGCTATATTTGTATATGATGATATCAAGGTAAATACATTGTTTGTTCTCTATTAATATCTTTCATTTTGCTAACTATCCCTATCAGTAGTTAGTGCCTTCAGTAGTTTGAATCTTTTATTTAGCTGGCAGTAGTGGCGCTCGCTGTATTGCAGTAGCTTCAGCAGCGAAGGTTTTTGTGAGGTAAGTGATTTGTGAAAGGTATAGTTTAATGTTAGTCAGGGCCATTCTTTTGTAGGGAATTTTGAAAGTCAGATTGCGTTGCGCTAACAAAATATTGTGTGTCAGTTTAAGCACAGTCATGTATAATTGTTCAAAGGGGACGTTTCATATGTCGACACTTAGCCTAGGATACCTCACTGGAATCTTCTGATTTTTCTTGTAGTTTGTGTAGTTGGTGTAGCTATTGTTTATTGGTAGCGCGTAATCATAGAGAGAATTTCCTTTGTAGTTGTAGTTTTTCATTGTTGTACAGTAAAACAGTTGTGGCATGCATGTAGATTTGCACCAAGTATTTCGCAGCTGCGCTGGCAATTAAGTAGACATTATTACCATTGCTATGTTATTTTATTTTGCTCTTCAAATTGTGCTTTTCTGTGTTATCGTGTGAAATATTGTGACAATTATGGTGTGTGAAAAATGTAATACTAGGCTCCAAAGTAAACTGAGAAATGACAGTGAAGACGAAAGCAGTGTGTTAGCGCCGCAGAGTAATGAATTAACTAATGTTCAAAGTAGTAATTTGGTAATTGCGCATAGGGAAATGGAGCGGGCGGCAAACAATGGCGTGGACAGTGAAACAATTAGTGAAGAGGGAAGCATTATCGATCGATCGGTCGGCAACAGCTCGCCTCAGGAATCCGAAATGACAGGACACAATTTTGCAAATACTGTAGATTCAGGTTTTGCGTCCTCATCGTTTTCCCAAATGAGTCAAGACACGTTTTCCGCTTGTCAAAATGTGAATGTTGCCGGTGCAAATTCACTGCCGAAAAGCACTGAGGAACATGTTTCAGACACCAGTGCATTGTTATTACAATTAATGCAACAAATGGGACAAAAGCTTGAAAAGTTAGACACAGTGGAACAAAATCTCAAGAAGTTAGACACAATGGAACAACACCAGAGACAAACACAGCAACAGTTAGACACAATGGAACAAAATCAGAGACAAACACAGCAACAACTTCAAAAGTTAGACTCATTGGAACAAACTCTTGAACAAACGCGTGAAGATTTAACTACTGAGTTACATCACATTGAATCGAAATGTCAAAAAGTCTGTAATGACGTAAAAACTCAAATTTGTGAGCATTTTCACCCTATTTTTTCGCGGCATGAAAATGCATTACAGAATCACGAAGCAGCCATAAAAGAACTGCAAATTATTGTTCATGAAAATCATGAGACCTTGCAAGCTAAATTTGACTCAGCTGCATCTACCGATTCGGTTACGCAACTTGCAAAAACTCAGGGAAACTTAAAGGACACAGTAGATACCCTGAAAATTGGTTCAGAAAGACACATGGAGGAAATAAGTACACTATCGGAGAAAGTAGCCGAACTTTCGGATCAGGTCACTAACTTATGTACAAAGGTAGAGGATGATCTGAATGACGCAAGACCGGTAGTCTTTAATGACACAGAAGAGTACGAACAAATTAGGAAATTCAAACAAAATCAGAATCAAATTAATACACAACACCAAAGAGAAATCCGGGAAGTACAAGATCAGCTGACACAGGTAATACAAAAACTACGTATAAGGGAAGAGGGACATAGAAATACGGAACAGCCACAAAATAATAACATAGGGCATTTCGGAAGTTATGAAAGAAATTGGCAATGTGCACCGAATTTTGAGTTGGAACCGCCGAAGCGACGTAACAATGACCGACATGCGACTCGCCGAGATGATGATTTTGACTATAAGCTGTTCATTACTACACGTAAATTCAAAACATTTAAGAATTCTGGCAACGACATTCATCCACAAGCATGGCTCCATCAATTCTCTCATTGTTTTCCTCCCAACTGGTCGTTAGAACACAGATTAGAATTTATGTGTGGCTACTTGGAGAATGAACCAGCTGTAAGAATGCGATCGGTAATTCATGATTGCCACAGTGAAGGAGAGTTTACCATGCCTTCCTCTCAGCATATTGGTCTCAAGCTACACAAGACCGTGTAAAACATGGCATCATAATGATGAAACATTTCGAACAATCTGAATTCTCCAGTCTTGTGAAATATTTTGAAGACATGTTGCACAAGAATCAGTATCTTTCAAACCCATACAGCCCCTCAGAACTCATCCGCATTTGCTTACTCAAATTACCTGAACATTTACGGCATATTATTTTGGCAGGACGTTGCAAAGACGACATTGAAGCTTTTGAGGGACTCTTACAAGAATTAGAAATTGACACAGACAGTCGCGGGATGCGAAAACGGGAAAACAATAAGTACAGGGCACATCCGTCACAATTCTGTGACGACAGAAATAATAACTGGACACGACAAGGCTATTCTTACAACGCAAATCGTGATCAAAACAGACACCACCCATATGACAACCACTGGCAGAGTAATAATAGTTACAGAGAAAGATCGCATTTCCGTAGTAATGAATATGACAGAGATAACCATAGAAACAGACAATATGGTAATCAGAACTATTATTATCAAGGGAGACAGAATAATTTCAGACGGAACAGTTCAGCGCGCAGTTACGATTCAGGGAGAAATTCTCCACCACGTGACCGACACGAAAGAAACTGTGTAAACTACCGACAAAACGACAGACCTGAATTCTATCAGAACTGGCGAGCTTTAAACAGAGCTGGGCCCTCTCGGCAAGGCGAATTTGTGGAAGTTAGACCTCCTAATCCCAGTAACGACGCGCGCCAACAAAGAAACAGACAATGACTCACACCGCAGGCAGCCGCGTGCGCCGGCTGGCTCAGAGAAAAATAACATTGACGCTAACCTTGAGCAAAATTCCAGTATTCTTTACGGACGAATGCCGCATGATAATTGCATTCAAGTTGAAATTCTGCGTACTAGGAAGAGTAAAGGTTTACACCATATTTCACATGTAAAACCGTTTATTGAAAGATAATCTGCTTTTTAACTTTGTCTTTGCCATAAAAAGTGTCACTTCACGTTACTAGTATGCTTTAGAAACTGTTACCATGCAACAATGTTTTGAAGTTCAATATCCACTCAAGAACCAAGAGAACTTATTTTAACAGAAATTACGACTTCATTGTTATTGCGAACAGACGACACAGTGTTATTGTGTGTATACATTCCTCCTTGTTAGTTGCACGATTTCGTAACGAATATGAGGCTTACATACTTAGGACATATACTGGTACTGCTAATGAGATTCTAATGCAACATTTTGGTTTACTTGAAAATACATTCTGAATTAAAGTACTTTTTGAGAGATACCAGATGACACAGTGGTTAGTTTATGTGACAGCTACACGATTTTATCACGACGCTGCTAATGCATGACAATTTACAATGTTGCTTTTGCGGTGTATCTGTTTTATATCTGCACAGTTTTTTCTGAATTCTTCTATAAAGTGAGACATGTTTTAGTGGTGACTTTTGTGCTATTGCTACAAGGAGACAGCCTTTTCCGTAGGACAACAATACGTTACAGCACAGTACTTTCCTCATCACGGCAATAAGCGTAATAACTAAGTTATCTATACGCAAAGCATTTCACTTTTGTTTATCATGAGGTAAGTACATTGGCTTCTGCAGAACTTAGCTTTTGGAGGACGATAACTACGACACTTCCACAGAGATTATCTTACAGCAAGACGCATATTTAGCGCTACAGGACACGTATTTGTGTGATTAATTTTGTACTTAAAACATTTATTTTTAAAGATTTTTGAATTACAAAGAAAGTTTTTCGTGATACATTTCATTCCATTGCTGTAATCTGTAACACCTGAGGGTATAATTACAATAATCCTCAGGGGGGTACACGCCTACTTTTTGTACCATGTGTGTGGCAAGCACAAGGAGCCCTAGCTAATATGGTATTTGCTTATACAACTTTACAAATCGGTACCATGTTTCTCTCACACACAAATTACACAGCTATCTGATCATTTAACTGAGAGATAAACATTTTTTTACTACATCAGTGACACATGTTTTCGCAATACACGGTTGGGTAACTTCACACTTATGAAACTGTATTTTGTCTGTACTTTGTAAACTGTTCATATTTTTTCGGACCCATTGTGATGCTATGAGAGCTTTGAATGATGTATTTGGTATGAGATCATGATTTTTAAAGTACGTTTGAGGCTGCTGACACTTTTGACATGAGCAGAGAATTTTTTTAGGCTTAGAAATTATTGGAGGAAGTTACAACGATTTTGAGATTTGACTGAAGTGTTATGATGTTATTATTACGACGACGATGTGTATTATGTTGTTGAGGAATGTTTATTATGCTACGTATTTCTTATGATGAAATATTGAAGAAGTGTCGACGAATATGTATATGTATAATAAGGTAAGGAGTAATGAATAGTGGATAGGGACTCTTGACTTGTGAAACAGGATGTTGGAAACCAAGAATCGTACTTTAAGAGTTATGAAATGTGTGTAAATGCGTGAATGTATCACAATGACGGCGAAAATTTTTTTGGACACTTATAATTATAGGATTTTCTTTCTACAGATTTGCAACGCTAATTCTTGACCTGTGAAATATTTTTATATGAGACTGCCACTGTAGCGGAAACTGTTGTCGTAAATATTTCCATAAGAAAATTAAGTGACCACCTGCACGTAATGCGTCGTGGGCACCCAGCTGTGTCAGACGCCTGGAGAAAAAGCCATTAGCGCGTGCCTTTCAGAGCACAGGAAGAAAAAAAAAAGGAAGGCCATTATCCTGGCCATTGTCATTCCTTTAGAGAAAGCATCGCAAATCCGACACGCTGATTACTTGGAAACATATCGTACTTTCTAATGAAATGACGAGAAATATTTTTACATCTGCACACCTGATTACGACAAGCGTCTTTCTACGAGAATTCAGAGAGTTTCTACTAACTTATGAAATGTCACATGACTACTGAATGATATTTTTATACTTTGCTTTTCGTAGTTGCTTATTTCATTTGATATCTAGTTTCTAGCTGCACTGCAGCATTGGTTAAAATAAAATTTTATAGATGTACTAATATAAATATTTTCTGTCTACAGATCGAGTAAATAATAATTTTTTTCAAAAAAATGAGGGGGCACAAAATGACATTTACCTTCACAGGAACTGCATTCATAATTTTCTTTTCAAGTAATTGGTAACTTTTTGGTAGAATAACTTCTTGTGGTGCACCACTTTAATTACATAGACATTAAGACGTGAATATACATTTCCCTTATCTGCATTGTTGTTTTTACTGTAATATTTTTCTGCTTGAGCTATGTCATGTTTAGGTATAAGTTCCTGCTGTTTGCCAGGCATAGTGCTGCTAAATTTAACTTTGTATTACTTTGTTAAGCTTTTCTTGTTGCTGCACATTGGCTCATATTAGTTGTAATTTTGCATTTTATCTGTTAATTTAGATTTGCTGCTGCCTGCTTTGCAAATTGGCATTTTTTGTCATTGCTGTTTGTGATAATTTGTTATGTGATGCTGCATTGCCTCGTCCCTTAGTTTAGTATCTGAGCTCAGTAGATTTAAGTTAGCTTAAGAGGAGACTATATAAGAAACTAACTATTATAAATTTATAAGAAATGCATTGAGAAGCTATCAGAAAATGGTCTGGCAAAATAAAAAGGATACTGTACAGTGGAGAAAAACTATTATTGACAGAGGATGTGAACAGAATACAGAAAGCAGAGAGAAAAACTATTTTTGACAGAGGAAGTGAACGAAATACAGAAGGCAGGCTTAGATAGGACTTTTGGGAATAATGATGAATGAAGGGAGATCTCCAAGAAGCAAAGAAAGTTTTGTTTGCAAAATACTGCAATGAAACAAACCCTGTCCTTTCCTTTTGTGTTATCCCACTATGTGTTTGGGTACCCTTGTGTATATATGTTCTTCCTGTCTTTATATGTTTACCTCATCAGACTTTTGTTGTAGAATTTTTCTCATACTCAGCTACATGAACTATGATGAGGAATACTGTTATCCTCAAATATAATTTGCATTAATAATATGTTATTTACTTTGTAAAGATGTTAGATATTATTAATTCAGTTCTGTTTAATGCTCATGTGTGAAGTTGATGTTTCGAAAGTTACTCTGATCTTTTATGTATGTACTCATGTCATAATTCCTGTAACATTGATGTATATGTTTATTTCTATTCTTTTGTAAAGCCCCTATTATCTACAAATGTTATCTGTATTATTATGTTTTAATGATGTTTTCTGTATCTTTGTAATTGTATTCTCATGTTGTAAAATTGTAATTGACACCAGTTTATCAAACTAAGTAACTTGTAAGCATTCATTTCACTGCACACATTTCCGTTGGTCATAGTATATGGACAATATGTGAGAAGTAGGGACTGATAGTGTTTGCACGTGTGTTAATGATTCAGCAAGGGACTGGATAACAGCATTGCTGGTTCTAAGGACAATTTTAAAAACTTTGTGAGTGCACAAGTGGTGGTTTATGGACTTGCTATATCATCCGCAAGACTCTTCAATGGTGATTGTGCACCTGCACAGTCACAACAGATGGCTGCTGGCTATCTCTACAAGGACTGCAGTGGGTCTGCACCTCTGGTGGCCCACCAATACCATACTCTCTACCAGGACTCCAGTGGGTCTGCTCTGTGATGACCTACCTACCAATATTCTTCAAAACTTCAAATGACTCTGCTGTGGGTTTGCTCTGTTGTGGCCCATTATCTGTCAGCATGTCAAGAGTCAGCACTGTCTTTCCGTTGGAAGGACAACACTACTTCTTCAAGACTGTATGGAAATCCACTACTTCTGTGTGCAATTTCTTTTACTAATGAGAAACTGTAATTACTATTATGATGAATGATCAGGACTGACATTGTGGACTGTGAGAAAATTTTAGCTTTTGACCAACGTTGTATCAATAAGTGTGTGCATTTTATATCTTTGTTAGTGTAATTGTGAAAAATTTTTGTCAAATCTGTATTGGCCAGTGCCCAACAACATTTGTAAAAATTTTTTGTGGGGAGCATGGGGGCTATGTAAGTAGGCTGTTTAGGTTCTTATATTGGTAACGCCGCCACCACGTAGCGCTCTCTGTATGAAAATGAAATCACTGGCTGTGCCGTGAGCAGTCTGTGGCTAGTTTGCATTGTTGTCTGCCATTGTATAGGGGCAGCTGGATGTGAACAGCGCGTAGTGTTGCGCAGTTGGAGGTGAGCCGCCAGCAGTGGTGGATGTGGGGAGAGAGATGGCGGAGTTTTGAAATTTGTCATGAACTGCTATATTTGTATATGATGATATCAAGGTAAATACATTGTTTGTTCTCTATTAATATCTTTCATTTTGCTACCTATCCCTATCAGTAGTTAGTGCCTTCAGTAGTTTGAATCTTTTATTTAGCTGGCAGTAGTGGCGCCCGCTGTATTGCAGTAGCTTGAGCAGCGAAGATTTTTGTGAGGTAAGTGATTTGTGAAAGGTATAGTTTAATGTTAGTCAGGGCCATTCTTTTGTAGGGAATTTTGAAAGTCAGATTGCGTTGCGCTAACAAAATATTGTGTGTCAGTTTAAGCACAGTCTTGTATAATTGTTCAAAGGGGACGTTTCAAATGAAGTAGCAGGTACCCATTTTTCAGCGTGTATCTTTTAAGTAAAATGAAACATATTCGCATCTATTGTATCCCATAGGAACATTTCTCTGGAGCTACTCTAACTAGCTGGAACATTACAACCGTCAGCTTGATAGTGTACCTGTCCACCTATGGAAGGGCGACAGTTCTGCATCACATGTTTACTACAATTCCTTGGAAGTTTTCGAAGGTATGTGGCACCAGATGGCTACGTACAGACTCTAAATTACGGGTCTGTGATTTGTGGAAATTGACTGCCACCTCGCAGCGTCCCACATGTGTCGCATCGTGTTCATGTCAGGCTAATTTGGTGGCTACACTACCAATGTGAGTTCACTATCTTGCTCCGCAAACCACATGTAGCATAAATCTGGCCTTGAAACACAGTCAGTAATCGTGCATAAAGATGCCATCGCCGTCAGAGAAGGCATTATGCATGAAGGTAAGCGGATGACCAGCTGTAATGTTCACGTAAGCGGATTTATTTATTTATCGTGTCAGAAGCAAACTAAAAACAATATTAGATACATTACTACATACATACATACATTATGGTTTATAAATTAAACTAGTCAAGGATGAAATAAATGATTAGACACGGATTGTGTTGCAAACATAAGATAATTTTAATCTATACAGTGGATGCCCAAAAATTTGCAACGTCCAGTGGACTTTGTGTAGCGTTTACGAGGTCCTCCATGGTGCACACAGTTGGAGGTAATGTGCATTGTAGTAGATGTGTTGATGTCTGCATGGCAGCTCCGCAGTCACACTCTTGGATCTTGTGACAGAAGAACGCAGGCGGTTGAGTGATTTCCATGTGGACCGTTTCTCTGTGTGGCCTGGGAGAAGAACTTCTTGCGGGATCAGCCACTCCTCCAGATGCTGGCATCTGACCTGGCATCTCTTCTCCCGGTGTTGATGTGGAGTGTCAGCGAGTGGTTCTGTACTGTGAAGGAAGCTCTTTCTAGACACAAGTCTTTGCTGTGCCGGTTGGTGACCATGTAGTGGGTGGGGTTCGGATGTTAATGCCTTCTTCATTTCACTCCTTGCTGCTGTAGCTCTTCGGATGTCCGGGGGGGAGGGGGGCTACGCTGGATAAGCAGTACAGTTTTCCACATGTGTGGCTCTTAGACAACCCGTAATGATACGACATGTCTTATTCAGAGCAACATTAACTTTCTTTGTATGTGTAGATCTGCACCATACTGGACAGGCGTACTCAGCTGCAGAGTAGCAGAGGGCTAATGCGTATGTGCGCACTGTGTCTGGCTGTGCTCCCCATGTTGTTTCAGTCAGCTTCCTAACCACATTCTTCCTGGCAGCCACTTTTTGCTTTGTTTTTAAGCAGTGTTCCTTATATGTAAGAGCACGGTCCAGAGTGACTCCGAGGTATTTTTGAGTCTTGCAGTGTTCTAAAGAGGTTCCTTCCCAATCTACCTGCAAGGTTCTACTAGCCTGTCTGTTTCGGAGGTGGAAAGCACAGGTCTGGGTCTTAGAAGGATTTGGTTTCAATTGATTGTCCCTGTAATAGGCAGTTAATTCTCTCAGGGCATCAGTCAGCTTCCGCTCCACCCTCTCAAAGCTGTGATCTTGTGCTGTGATAGCTCGGTCATCTGCATATATGAAGCTTTGTGTTCCTTCTGGTAATGGCTGGTCATTAGTGTATATATTGAACAGGGTGGGTGCCTGTACACTGCCCTGTGGCAGTCCATTTTTCTGCTGCCTCCATCTGTTTCTTTGTCCTTGGTATTCCACAAAATATCTTCGGTTCTACAGAAGATTTCTAATTAGACAGGTTAGTTGGTAGTCCTTGGTGAGGTTGTATAGCTTCAGCAACAAGAGTCTGTGGTTGACAGTGTCGTAGGCGGCTGAAAGATCTATAAACACCGCTCCTGTTATCTGCCGCCTTTGGAAGCCGTCCTCTATATGCTGCGTCAAATTCAACTCATGTGCTGTGCAGCTCTTCCCTTGTCTAAATCCTGCCTGTTGAGGGATCAGTAATGGCTCTATCATATGTGTAATTCTTTGGAGGATCAACCTTTCCAATACCTTATACAGGTGGCATAGGAGGGAGATTGGCCTATAGCTTTTGGGGTCATCCCGGTCTTTCCCTGGTTTATGTATAGCTATAATTTTTGCTTTCCGCCAAGATTTTGGTATCTTGCTGCTCTTGATACAATTATTCATTAGCTCGAGTAGCACTTTGCGCCTGGACCAAAGTTCTTGATCTGTTCACTTCTTATGTCATCTACCCCTGCTGCTTTTCCGACTTTGCACTTATTTAGAGCTGAGTCGAGCTCATTCAAACTGAATGGTCGAGACAGAGTGTTTCTCTCTTGTTCGAGCTCCCTTTCCAGGGTTCGTCTCCCGATTTTACTGGTATGATCAGGTTTACCATTTTTCAAAAGCTGGTGTGCGATCTGGTCTGCCTTCACATTTGTATGCGTATTGGGTTGGGAGGGATTATTGTTAAGGTGTCGTAACAATCTCCAGGCCTTTTGACTACTTCTACTCATCTCACATTCTGCCATCAGTTTGATCCACTGTTCTCTCTTCGCCTCAGAGATTGAGGAGAGAGTATTTTGCGCAGCCAGATAAGTCTCCTCGCTATAAGGGTTTTCTTCATATAGTCGATAGTATCCGTCCAGCAGAGCAGCTGTTTCAGGTGTCACACCCTGCAGATACATTTTCCTGCACCCTCTTGGAATTTATGCCCGGCAGCAATGTTTGACAGTTTGAACAAAGCTGTCACACTCTTCAGGAATAGGTCGCACAGACTTAATCTCCTTGTCCAGCATCTTAGCAAATTTTTTTCCAATCATCTTTCTTGAAATTGTATCTCCGTTTGAAATTCACCTCCTGTGGCCTTATTGCTGGAAGAACTTGACACAGTAGTGGCCTGTGTTGCGTCTTTGGTATGGGCGAGCACACTGATCTGGAGCAAAGCTGTGTGATGTCTTTACTCACAAAGAGGAGGTCAGGATTAAATACACGTTGCCACTTGCCACTGTTGAAGGAAGGGGGGTAGCTTGCTGTCGTGTATAAGAGACAACTGGCAGGATTCAGCCCAGGAGAGGACTGCATCCCCATTTCCGTCATCTTCAGAGTATCCCCACAAATGACTATGGCTGTTAAAGTCACCGATTACTACAGACGTCTTGCTGTTATGGAAGTTCCTGGGTGGTGTGAAGGAAAATGCAGCCGAAGGGGGCTTATACACAGAGGTAACCACGCAGTCACTCAGCTCCACTGAGATGACTTCGATGTTATTTTCTACTGTGCAGTGAGCACTGATTATCTGAAGACCTGGTCTTACAAATATATCACTTCCATACTGATAGTGCGGTGTTTCTGCAGCTAGTTTCATGCCCGGTATTTTTGGTCGTCTCTGTCGCTCATCTCTATGCGTCTCTTGTATACACAGGACGTCGCATTTTTTTTTCGCGGCATAGGTTGGATAACAGATGTTCTTTGGCTGATGATATGCCTTCAATATTTGTAGATATGATAGTTAAAATTGGCTCTGATAAGGACCGTTTATTTACTCGCAACGTAAGCGGATGATCAGCGGTAATGTTAACGTAGCCCACAGCTGCCATGGCGCCTTGGTCTCATGGGACTAAGAGTGGAGATCCCTCGTAGATTAATACGGCCCCCACCGGCATGTATCCGTGGTGCGGAGCATGTTTCGATCAGCCAATCGCCTGCATAACGTTGTGGCTCGACAAGAACATAAGCCTGTTGTAACAAGAAACGTGATTCGTCCTACCAAGATATTCGTTCCCATTGATCCACAGCCCAACTATGATGATGCCACTCCTACTGCAGTCGCAGCTGACTATGGCGTTGGGTCAACGTAAGGACGTTATATGTGTAGTCTGGTGCAGAGTTCCATGTCTAACGATGTGCACCGAACGGTGAGGTGCAGACACTTATGCCCCCCCCCCCCCCCCCCCCCCCCCGTATTGTACTCTGCCGTCAGATCCGACGGAGAATATGACCGATCCTGCTGTACAAAGTGATTTGGACTCCGAAATTGTGATGATACTGCTTGTTTTCTCTTATATCGTCCGTTCCTAATTAGGAATGACCTTGAACTGATCACGAAGTATCTGACTGCCACGATACGAACCACATGTAGCAGTTGTTTGTAATTCCCTTCTGCGATATGTATATTTCGAAAAACAATGCATTTAAGCTGCTGTATAAGGGCGATAAAATAGTTCCGGTTGGAGGGCATTACTGCAGCGTAAACACTATGCAGCGCAGCTCTGCTGCAGGTATATAAATACCGTGTAGGCAAGGCATTAGTCTAGCATTCGTGTCTCTCCGACGTGAGTGCAGTAAATGCGGAAATTTGGTCTATGGCGACGTTATTACAAAAATGCGTCCAAACGGGACGTACGTGCTGTTATTCTGTCCTCGGCTGCCAAAGAGCAAGCACCGGTAGACGTCCATCGGGGAGAGGAGAAATTTTGTGGGACAGCATACCTGTCGAAAATCACCTTTGTGGAATGGTGTGCCAAGTTCCTTGCTGCTTCTTTATAACGTGCGTCCCTATATCGCAAATTTTGTGACGCAGAAGTAACCCCAAATCACATGTGAGTCACTCGAGCACATGGCCTTGAGGCCTGAGATTCCCATTCGATTGTCACCGCTTTGGTCCCTTAAAAAATGCCTTCAATTGTCGTCGGTTCCTGTTGGACGAGAAAGTACAGTAGGTACTTACGGACTTATTCATGTTGCATTATACGGTGTTCTACTTAAAGTGTATCTGCAGCTTGGTACATCAACTAGACGATTGCCTCAATGCTCACGACAATTTTGCCTCATAATGATATCTATTCTAGATTGTACGGCCTTTTCGATTGCTCCTAATACTAATAAATTTTGTATAAAAAACAATACGGGACAAATAAACAAGTCGCTACGTGTACTATAACTTTCATTTTAATGACGAGATGGCTGCAGGTGGGGTGAATACGCATTAATTTAGATGACACTATCTAATGCACTGTCCACTCTCACACTATACCACTATCCAAAGCATGTAATATCAGTATCAGTACACACAATAAGTTAATGTATAAGTAACTGAAGGTACAAGCCCTCTGTGGTGCCTGGTTACCTGTGTAGTTGTTGAAGTAATCTTCAGTCAGTAACCATGTGTTTCACTTTTATACTTTCGAATGTTTATCGTAGTAGACATGAACTGACTAAAATGTTTCACTGACCTGTAAGCCATGAACATTGAATGGTTTGACTTGAACACAAAAGAATGAAAAAAACTGTCTCACTGCAATTAGCCTCACCACCGTACATCTTCTGAGTATTAATTAATAGGGTCTGGTACCTGTGATAGTTGGAGTCGTTGTATTATTCGCTGCACGTCCTAAAAAATTTCACTGAAAACTGGTTTTGTACATATTCGGTTGTATGCATTTGCTCGACTCTAAATATGTTAACGCAACTTGTAACGGTATTAAGGTACAGAATGTGAAATACGAATAAACTTTAGAAAATTGGATTCATTCACTGATTACGAAATGAAAAGACGTGACGACTGAGAACTTCTCACGTCAGTACCGATTAATATCATTATCACACATGGGAAAGAGAGCTCGGTTTTACAACAATAAAGCATTTGCAGTCGCGCGTCAGCATTCGGTGGACACTTTAACTATTTATTCGCATCCCTGTTCCAAAATACACTCCTGGAAATGGAAAAAAGAACACATTGACACCGGTGTGTCAGACCCACCATACTTGCTCCGGACACTGCGAGAGGGCTGTACAAGCAATGATCACACGCACGGCACAGCAGACACACCAGGAACCGCGGTGTTGGCCGTCGAATGGCGCTAGCTGTGCAGCATTTGTGCACCGCCGCCGTCAGTGTCAGCCAGTTTGCCGTGGCATAGGGAGCTCCATCGCAGTCTTTAACACTGGTAGCATGCCGCGACAGCGTGGACGTGAACCGTATGTGCAGTTGACGGACTTTGAGCGAGGGCGTATAATGGGCATGCGGGAGGCCGGGTGGAAGTACCGCCGAATTGCTCAACACGTGGGGCGTCAGGTCTCCACAGTACATCGATGTTGTCGCCAGTGGTCGGCGGAAGGTGCACGTGCCCGTCGACCTGGGACCGGACCGCAGCGACGCACGGATGCACGCCAAGACCGTAGGATCCTACGCAGTGCCGTAGGGGACCGCACCGCCACTTCCCAGCAAATTAGGGACACTGTTGCTCCTGGGGTATCGGCGAGGACCATTCGCAACCGTCTCCATGAAGCTGGGCTACGGTCCCGCACACCGTTAGGCCGTCTTCCGCTCACTCCCCAACATCGTGCAGCCCGCCTCCAGTGGTGTCGCGACAGGCGTGAATGGAGGGACGAATGGAGACGTGTCGTCTTCAGCGATGAGAGTCGCTTCTGCCTTGGTGCCAATGATGGTCGTATGCGTGTTTGGCGCCGTGCAAGTGAGCGCCACTATCAGGACTGCATACGACCGAGGCACACAGGGCCAACACCCGGCATCATGGTGTGGGGAGCGATCTCCTACACTGGCCGTACACCACTGGTGATCGTCGAGGGGACACTGAATAGTGCACGGTACATCCAAACCGTCATCGAACCCATCGTTCTACCATTCCTAGACTGGCAAGGGAACTTGCTGTTCCAACAGGACGATGCACGTCCGCATGTATCCCGTGCCACACAACGTGCTCTAGAAGGTGTACGTCAACTACCCTTGCCAGCAAGATCTCCGGATCTGTCCCCCATTGAGCATGTTTGGGACTGGATGAAGCGTCGTCTCACACGGTCTGCACGTCCAGCACGAACGCTGGTCCAACTGAGGCGCCAGGTGGAAATGGCATGGCAAGCCGTTCCACAGGACTACATCCAGCATCTCTACGATCGTCTCCATGCGAGAATAGCAGCCTGCATTGCTGCGAAAGGTGGATATACACGGTACAAGTGCCGACATTGTGCATGCTCTGTTGCCTGTGTCTATGTGCCTGTGGTTCTGTCAGTGTGATCTTGTGATGTATCTGACCCCAGGAATGTGTCAATAAAGTTTCCCCTTCCTGGGACAATGAATTCACGGTGTTCTTATTTCAATTTCCAGGAGTGTACTTCAATAAAATCGTCTCGTTAATTCAGTATCGCGCGTGAACAGCCGCTGTTACTCAGTTCCGCCAACTGCAGCAAATTCAGCATTTAGCTCCGTCCAGTAAATATGATTTCATGTAAGACACTGCTTCCTTCGCACGCCGTTAACAAGACCAAGCCACCTCTTGATGTCTATTTCTCTCTGCGAAGTTTTGCGATTAAATAACTGTAAAATACTTGCCGAACGTTACACGCAACTACAGCTTAAATGTACAACCAACTCGGCGTCTATAAAGCAACATTTTATGCGACTGTATATTAGAGACTTTAATATAGCGCTGTATTCATAACTGCTCACCACGCATTCTCCAAAATAGGCGACATAGCGAGACGCTTCATGTCTTCGCTTCCCCTAACCACTATACATACACTCCTGGGAATGGAAAAAAGAACACATTGACACCGGTGTGTCAGACCCACCATACTTGCTCCGGACACTGCGAGAGGGCTGTACAAGCAATGATCACACGCACGGCACAGCGGACACACCAGGAACCGCGGTGTTGGCCGTCGGATGGCGCTAGCTGCGCAGCATTTGTGCACCGCCGCCGTCAGTGTCAGCCAGTTTGCCGTGGCATACGGAGCTCCATCGCAGTCTTTAACACTGGTAGCATGCCGCGACAGCGTGGACGTGAACCGTATGTGCAGTTGACGGACTTTGAGCGAGGGCGTATAGTGGGCATGCGGGAGGCCGGGTGGACGTACCGCCGAATTGCGCAACACGTGGGGCGTGAGGTCTCCACAGTACATCGATGTTGTCGCCAGTGGTCGGCGGAAGGTGCACGTGCCCGTCGACCTGGGACCGGACCGCAGCGACGCACGGATGCACGCCAAGGCCGTAGGATCCTACGCAGTGCCGTAGCGGACCGCACCGCCACTTCCCAGCAAATTAGGGACACTGTTGCTGCTGGGGTATCGGCGAGGACCATTCGCAACCGTCTCCATGAAGCTGGGCTACGGTCCCGCACACCGTTAGGCCGTCTTCCGCTCACGCCCCAACATCGTGCAGCCCGCCTCCAGTGGTGTCGCAACAGGCGTGAATGGATGGACGAATGGAGACGTGTCGTCTTCAGCGATGAGAGTCGCTTCTGCCTTGGTGCCAATGATGGTCGTATGCGTGTTTGGCGCCGTGCAGGTGAGCGCCACAATCAGGACTGCATACGACCGAGGCACACAGGGCCAACACCCGGCATCATGGTGTGGGGAGCGATCTCCTACACTGGCCGTACACCACTGGTGATCGTCGAGGGGACACTGAATAGTGCACGGTTCATCCAAACCGTCATCGAACCCATTCCTAGACCGGCAAGGGAACTTGCTGTTCCAACAGGACAATGCACGTCCGCATGTATCCCGTGCCACCCAACGTGCTCTAGAAGGTGTAAGTCAACTACCCTGGCCACCAAGATCTCCGGATCTGTCCCCCATTGAGCATGTTTGGGACTGGATGAAGCGTCGTCCCACGCGGTCTGCACGTCCAGCACGAACGCTGGTCCAACTGAGGGGCCAGGTGGAAATGGCATGGCAAGCCGTTCCACAGGACTACATCCAGCATCTCTACGATCGTCTCCATGGGAGAATGGCAGCCTGCATTGCTGCGAAAGGTGGATATACACTGTACTAGTGCCGACATTGTGCATGCTCTGTTGCCTGTGTCTATGTGCCTGTGGTTCTGTCAGTGTGATCATGTGATGTATCTGACCCCAGGAATGTGTCAATAAAGTTTCCCCTTCCTGGGACAATGAATTCACGGTGTTCTTATTTCAATTTCCAGGAGTGTATTTGGAATACCTATGAGCGTTGGTCGCTCTCTGCGAGGGGCGTTTGAAGAGTCCGGCACGTATCGAGGTCATGTTTAGTTAGTAGCATCTTTGGAAAGAACGCACACCAAATTTCATACTTATTGGTCAATTTCTTTGTGTTTGGCAGTCGTGTGAATCAAGGAAGTCGAGTGATTGTCAAGAAATGGACGAAAAAGTATATCATGTGATAATGAAACATTACTTTATGAAAGGCAAAACGCCTCATGAGACTAAAGAGAAGCTTGATAAACACTACGGAGACTCTGTACCTTCGATAACAACAGTTTATAAGTGGTTTCAAAATTTTCGGTGTGGCCATATGGGCACAAGTGA
The DNA here is from genome assembly GCF_023864345.2 of Schistocerca serialis cubense. Lineage (NCBI taxonomy): Eukaryota > Metazoa > Arthropoda > Insecta > Orthoptera > Acrididae > Schistocerca > Schistocerca serialis. Next base: position 23,814,660 of record NC_064646.1, read on the forward strand.
TGCTGAACGTTCTGGACGCCCTGTGGAAGTTACGACTCCAGAAATCATTCATAAAATCCATGATATGGTGATGGATGACAGAAAAGGTAAGGTGCGTGAGATTGCTAGTGCTGTGGGCGTCTCGAATGAATGGGTACATAATATTTTGCATAAACATTTGGACATGAGAAAGCTAACCGCAAGATGGGTTCCTCGATTGCTCACGCTTGACCAAAAACGGAATTGTGTGAAGTGTTGCAAGGATGGTTTGCAGCTGTTCAGGAAGAATCCGCAGGACTTTAAGCGTCGATTCGTCACTGTGGATGAAACATGGATACATTATTATACTCCTGAGACCAAACGAAGATCTAAACAATGGGTTACCAAGGGAGAATCTGCACCAAAAAAAGCGAAGACCATTCCTTTGGCCAGAAAGGTTATGTCGACTGTCTTTTGGGATTCGCAAGGGATAATCCTCATCGACTATCTGAAAAAGGGTAAAACTATTACAGCTGCATTTTGTTCATCATTATTGGGCCGTTTGAATACCGATCTGCGAGAAAAACGCCGGCGATTTGACCGCAAAAATGTCATTTTCCATTACGACAATGCACCAGCACACACCTCAGCAGTTGTGGTCGCAAAATTAATGGAAATAAGATTCCAATTCGTTTCACATCCCCCCTGTTCTCCAGACTTGGCTCCCTCGGACTACTAGTTGTTCCCCAATTTGAAGAAATGGCTGCCGAGACAAAGATTTTATTCAAACGAGGAGGTGATTGCAGCAACTAATAGCTATTTTGCAGACTTGGACAATTCCTATTATTCAGAAGGAATCAACAAATTAGAACTGTGTTGGATGAAGTGTATAAGTCTAAAAGGAGACTATGTCGAAAAATAAAAAAGATTTACTCCAAACACGTAGCCCTAGACCGCTTGGCTAATCCTGTGCGGCTTGCACTGATCACTACACCATCCGGACACACTGGCCACCGTAAACGTACTGACCCAGCACGCCTTCCGCCACACCCAAATTCTCATGGAATACTGCAAACTATTGTCAATGACGCTCACTACTCGAGGCATCTCGGCGATTCCAATAAGAGTTCAAGCTTGTTGTGCATCTCCATTGAAGGGATCCTTGACCATTAACGCCATGATATGCGGAATCTGGTCTATTGGACATCTCCGAAAGAACAGACGCCGCATTTACACGGAAGCGCCTAGGAAATTATTATAGGCATGCGTATTTAAATACAGAGAAACATTATGTAATTAAGCAGAATACGGCGCTGCCGTCAGCATCGACTATGTATGACAACAAGTGTCTGGCGCAGTTGTTTGTTCGGTTACTGCCACTAAAACAACACATTTTCAAGATTTAAGTGGGCTTGAACGTGGTGTTATAGTCGGCGCACGAGAGATGCGACACAGCACGTCGGAGGGAGCGATGAAATGGCGATTTTCCCGTGCGACCATTTCACGAGTATACCGTAAATATCAGGAATCCATTAAACATCAAATCTCCGACATCGCTGCGGCTGGAAAAAAGATCCAGCAAGAACGGGACCAGCGACGCCTGAAGAGAATCGTTCAACGTGACAGAAGTGCAACCGTTCCGCAAAATGCTGCAGATTTCAAAGCTGGGCCACCAACAAGTGTCAACAAACCATCATCGATATAGGCTTTCGGTGCAGAAAGCCCACTCATGTACCCCTCATGACTGCACGACACAAAGCTTTAGGCCCGCCTGGGCCCGTCAATACCGACATCGGACTGTTGATGACTAGAAACATGTTGTCTTGTCGAACGTGTCTCGTTTCAAGTTGTATCGGGCGGATGAACGTGTACGGGTAAGGAGACAACATCGTGAATCCATGAACTTTGCATATCAGCTGGGGGCTGTTCAGTCTGGTGGAGGCTCTGTAATGGTGTGGGGCGCGTGCAGTTAGAGTGATATGGGACCCCTGATACGTCTAGATACGACTCTGACAGGTGACAGTCACGTAAGCATCCCGTGTGGTCACCTGCATCCACTCATGTCCATTGTGAATACTGACTAACTTCGGCATTTCCAGCAGGACTACTCGACACCCCATACGTCCAGAATTCCTACAGAATGGCTCTGGGAACTCGCTTTTGGATATAAACACTTCCGCTGGCCACCATACTCCCCAAACATGAACTTCATTGAGCATGTCATGGACGCGTTGCAATGCGGTGTTCAGAAGAGATCTCCACCCCCTCGTACTCTTACGGTTTTATGGACAGCCCTGCAGGATTCATGGTGTCAGTTCCCTCCAGCACTGCTTCAGACATTAGTCGAGTCCATGCCACGTTGTGTTGCGGCACTTATGCGTTCTCGCGGGGCCCCTACACAATATTAGACAGGTTTATCAGTTTCTTTGGCTCTTTAACAATTTTGAAAATAATACTTGATTGTTTCTTCCACACACACTTCCATTTGACTACTAAGTACTTTTCAATATTAATAAATATACTTATGAAAAAACAGTCTCTATGAAACAACAAATATTACAAGATGTATGCAGAGAATCAAAGCCGGTAGTCTTTGACATTAACATGCGATAAATGGCACCAGTTAACAAGACCTTCAGGCGCTCCGTACTCAGGTGCGAGCATACTCAGATCTGATATGCCGAATAAGCTTTTCCTGGATAAAAAAACAATTCGCGTTTCATGAAAGTACAGAAATGAAATTTAAGTTTGTTACATTACTGAGGTGGTGCCAGGTGAATCATTACAACTTCCAAGTTCTTTGCTTTGTCAGAGTTGCTCATTCCGGTGCGTTTCTGCCTTTTGCTGACAGTCCTTTCATTATCATGATTCGCCATTCGTCTCTGTTCCTCTTGAATGTTTTTCTTACCCGGTCACTTGACCGAAACACTATCAGGCGGCATTTAACCTCTTGGTGTACTGTGGTCATTATGTTTTGGCTCATCTGTCTATGTTAGTGCTAAATGAGATTACAAATTCGAAAAACACGTACCACAGGTTTCCATCTCAGGTCTGCTAATGCTTCTATTATTCACCTGTCATTGGGTTAGCACACTGGACTCGCATTCGGGAGGACGACGGTTCAATCCCGCGTCCGACCATCCTGATTTAGGTTTTCCGAGATTTCCCTAAATCGCTTCAGGCAAATGCCGGTATGGTTCCTTTGACAGGGCACGGCCGACTTCCTTCCCATCCTTCCCTAATCCGATGAAACCGATGACCTCGCTGTTTGGTCTCTTCGTCTCAAATCTACCCAATCAACCTAGCTTGTCATTACTGTGATCGTCAGTCCAAAGAACACTTTGAAGCTGCTCTATCCTTTGCAAAACTTATCCTCTTTGCATTACTGCTGAAATCTACATCCATTTGTACCTGCCTCCGTCAACAACTGCACACACTTTTCGCCTTAACCTAATAATTAATTCTTCGTGCCTTAAGAAATGACCTAACAATCTCTCTCGTCTTCTTGTACCCAGACTGTGTGCTAGAATTTGTTTTCTCCCAAACTCGATGCATTACGTACTCAACATACAATGGCGTCCAGAATTAAAACGACAAACGGACATTAAGCAAACTTTCGTTTATTTTGCCACAAAATGGTGTAAGCAGGTGGTAGTAAAGAAGGAATAATGTAAACAATACAGAAAGTTAACAACTGCAACATAGATAACGGTAGACAATAATATTCGTCGTTTCTTCCAACTTAAAGGATTTCCAAACACATTCCGACTAGTAGCTAATGTGGACATTTCGGTGTGTGACCGCCTTTGGTAACAATATAGACCTCACAAAGACTGGGCATGCTTGTGAATAATGTCATTAATCTCATGTTGAGGCAGTAACACCCATTCTTCCTGCAGAGCTGCTCGCAGTCTTTGAGAGTGGTTGGTGGATGCTGAGTGATGTAACCCGTCTCCTTAGTGCCTCCCAGACATGCTCTATGGGATTCAAATCAGGAGAGCCAGCAGGCCATGTCATGTGTGCAATATCTTCCGTTTCCAAGAAAACATCAACCACCCCTGCTCTATGAGGTTGAGCATTATCGTCCACCACTACGAAGTCTTGGCCGACAGCACCTCGCGACAACAGCAATTGATGTGTCAAGATTTCACCATGATGCCTGACAGCAGTAAATCTTGCCGATTGACTCATACAGTTTCTTGAAGAAGTGTTCGAGTGGTCAGTATAATGCCTGCCCCTCCTCCTCGATATTAGTCTCTCTCCGCAATGTTTGGGCCTCTCCGCAATGTTTGGGCCCCGATATCGTGTCACACGTTCCCTCCAGATGCGAATCCGTCGAGAATCACTCTCCAGAGCCGATCAGGACTCATCAGGACTCACCTGTGAAAAGAACATCAGTCCACTTTTCGGCCGTCCAATTGGCATGTTGACGGCTCCACTCCAGACATTCCCTTCTGTGAAGAAGCATAGGAGGACACGTACAGCAGGTCTCCGAAATACAGGTAACTCTGCCGAAGCCTTCCGTACATCTTTTGCCTCGATATAACACGACCAGTGAATGCTACGAGGTCAGATGCCAGTCACTGTGCAGTACCAACATGATAAAGTCGTGTACTTAACAGCCAAATAACGGTCCTCTCTTTCTGATGTGACATTGTACTGGTCATCGGGATACAGTTTCGATCTCTATAAACTGCCGTCACATGCGAGAAACAACACACGTCACATTATGCCATCGGGCGAAATTGCCCTGTCTCCATTTTTGCTATGGCCCTCCGCTGCAGAGACTTTGGTAGGCATCTTCTCCGCGCCACACAGCACCGATTCTCAATGTTGGTGGATGTTGGCCTATCCGTCAAACACTACCCCGATTGATAGGTGTCATGACGTCATAGTTAGCGTGTTTTTCCGTTGACGGGAATGCCATCTTTCTTGCAGAACACAATCGCAGAGATATCTGTTGACAGTTTTTGTGATTATATCGTGAAGTAGACACAGAACGGGCACCAATGGACTACATGATTTTCATCATCTTGTGAAACACATTTAAAAAGTTTCTTTTATGTTCCTGTATGTCTGTTTATGCTCTCAGATTCATATCAGGCAAATATTTTGAGTTGACACTACCTTACGCTTAAGTGAATGTAAGATGTTAACGTACTCCTTTTTTTCTTTTTTCGAAAAATCTTTTCTTTACGCGGCCAATTTTCATTTCTTCCCCACTTCACTCCATCCACCGTCAATTAAATTTCTGTTGAAATAAAAGAAATTCCAATCCTTTCACTGTTTGATGTTCTAATCTAATCCCCCTGCATCAACTGATTTAATTTTAGCAAATTGTATTACCCTTGTATTACGTTTGTTTACATCTACTTATAATATACTGTCAACACACTACTCACTCTTTCAACTTACTTACCAAGTCCCTTGCCGTCCCTGACAAAAGCATAATGTCATCGGTAAACGAAGTTTTAATTCCACCTCCCTGAATTTTAATTACTTCACCTAATTTCACCCTCGATTCCACTAATACTTTGCTTGTGCTACGTAGAGATTGAAAGACATGGAGTCCTAGCCGCCGGCCGGTGTGGCCGTGCGGTTCTAGGTGCTTCAGTCTGGAACCGCGTGACCGCTACGGTCGCAGGTTCGAATCCTGCCTCGGGCACGGATGTGTGTGATGTCCTTAGGTTAGTTAGGTTTAAGTAGTTTTAAGTTCTAGGGGACTGATGACCACAGATGTTAAGTCCCATAGTGCTCAGAGCCATTTGAACCATTTTGAACCATTTTGGAGTCCTAGCCCTTCTCAACTACTATCTATCTTTTACGGTATACTCTTTAACTCTTTTGAATGCACTCCGGTTTCTGTATAAGTCGCAGATAACCTTCACCTCTCTGAATTTTGTCACTGAAAAAATTTAGAACTTCGAAGAAAGTCTTCCAGTTAACGCTGTTAAAAGTAATATTAAAATTTTTTTAAATTACATCACTGAAATTTCGGCCTTTAGCCATATTCAAGCGGACGACTGCATAAGACCAGAATGTACGACAACGCGCTGACAAATATTGTCTTCTAATATTTAATGTGAATACTCGTACAACTTTTTAAATAAAACAAACCTTTATTAACTTTCTGCATCCTTATTCTTTACGTCCCCATATTTATTTCTCAATATAGTGACCCTGGCGACCAACACATTTCTCTCAACGAGAGACCACTTTGCTGATACCGTCACTGCAGAAAGTTAGACTTTGTTGACGGAGCCACAACTTCACCTCTGCTTACAGCGCTTCATCGCTAAAGGAGTACAGTCCTCGAAGGTGTTCATTAGGTTTTGTGAACAGGTGAAAAGTGGACAGGCCCAAGTCGGTACTCTATGGGTAAATAACGGGTGACAGTAAACCCAAGGCATCGCATTGTTGCAGATGTCCCAGTGCTTGTGTGTAGTTTGGCTCTGCCGTATTGTAGGTGAGGGTGGTCAATGTGTGATCGAACTCTACTGCGGTTAGAAACTCAATTACAGCTCACTATTTCTTATGTTGCGACATAGCTGTGTTACACACATACACGTTACCTGCTAGAATTCGGAGCCCTCTAGAAGCAGAGGGTTGTAACTTTTGTTAGCGAAGCGGAAAAATCTATCGAGTGATATTCATGACGCATTATATCTCATCTGATATTGAGAACAGAATAAATAACTCGGAGGCGTTACTGTTAAGCAGGTACTTTTACAAACAAAACCATACAAATTCACTTATACAGTGTCATATACATTGCAAATATATTATAAGACGAGACTATACCGTCATTATCGAACTTTAGAGCGTTTCAAAATTTTAAAGGTTTAAAAATATCAGAGACTTCCGTAAACATGTTATCAACGTCTTATCTCTCTTTTATAAGTAACATCAAAATACTGTTCATGTTCGCTATTTGATAGCTTCTGAAGCAGTAGAAATTGAAGATAAACTGATTTAAAAATACAAATGTCGGAGTACTTATCACCACATGCAGAAAACTGTACGAGCAATTAAAAAGGCCCTGTTTCGTTCATCTCCTCATTTCGTATTCGGTACTTTTCTTACAATTTATGCACAAGCAACGTTTATTATTGGTGAGCTTGCTGAATTCTGTTTGGACACAGGCTACTCTGAGATTATTTAATAACATTACGTTCTGATCTGCTACGAACCACCTTGTTAAAAAAAATTACTCTTTCATTTCATGTAATCACGTTACAGTGGAAAAAGGGAACCCTGTATTAGGAATTTCTATCTACAAGCGGAGTTATACGATATACAGATAATGAGCGAATTTTCTTTAGCTCGCGATCTCTGACGACGACAGAGAAAGTACTGCCTTTCAACGTGTCTGTGGTGCGAAAAGCTTCAGTTGCTAAAACAGTGGAACTGTGTTGTAGTCTGAGTTTCTTGGAAAAATATCCCAAAAATGGTGACGTTGTTTACGGTTTACACCGATTTTGTAATTTGCACAGCTCATAGTATCTTCATGTGGTGGAAATACTTCAATCAGATACACAGCCGTTGGTTATGAATCATGTAATTCACGTCTCACATTTTTCCATGTGTTAAGCACAAAAATGGATAACTGCCAATCACCTCACTTTACGTACATTAAATGGTACTGTCGCGCCGGCCGTTGTGGCCGACATGTTCTAGGCGCTCCAGTCTGGAACCGAGCGACCACTACGGTTGCAGGCTCGAATCCTGCCTCGGGCATGGATATGTGTGATGTCCTTAGATTAGTTAGCTTCAAGTAGTTCTAAGTTCCAGGGGACTGATGACCTCAGATGTTAAGTCTCACAGTGCTCATAGCCATTTGAACCATTTTGATAATGTCGCTGTTTTCAGTCTCGCTATGTTCCATTTGTAAATGGCTAAAGGATGAACTTGCAATAGCGAAGTTCGAAATAAAATATGTAGACAGTCGAAGGCGACCATGATGTCATTTGAAGAGTTTACTTAATAAGACTGAATTACTTTTATACTGTGGTACTAAAGAATGATTCTTAATTTTCGTTTATAGTACAGAAATGGGCCTGTTGATTGCAAGACTGTTAAATCCTGTAAATTATGTACGGTTTCTATACGCGGTTTTCTTGTTTCGCTGACATGAAAATCCATTTCAAAATAATGAAATACCCGGGCGTGTAACACTTTAAATATAAAATTTAGTTGTAACTTTTATCGCACTACACCTTTTTCACGGTTTTCTTTTAGTTTTCTGTCTCAGAATCATTAGTAATAAAACTGTCTCTTTAGTAGTGTCTAAGTATAGTATCTCAATAAATGTTCAGGCTTAATTGCCACGGATGATGATGTGACATTCGGTTAACTACCAACTGTAAATTTATTCACTTGCTTTGAGCTTCAACTTTCAGTGCAACGTAATTCAGTTATTTTTCTGTCGTAGCCGAAGATACTAGAAATAACTGGTCATTGCACTATCGTTCAGTGAGAGACAGGAAGTAAGAAACACGAAGTGTAAGCGGGTCACAGAAACGAATCAGTTTTTGGAACTGCGTCCTTCGAAATTTTCTTGTTACATCGAACTCAAAATGAGTCTTTTCAAGCACGTTATGTAACCAACAAACACGTTGGACTTAATTGTAAGAAGACATAAGTACCATTTTGTAAGTTCTTCATTTTACGTTTACAGCTGGCAACACTAATAAGCAAGAAATAATTAGTATTACAATAACGATTCATGATGCATGAATTTTAGAGAGCTTGGTGTGCAAAGATTCTAAACTACAGCAGTCATGCATGCTAATATCTTGCCCTGCACTGGATACTGCAGATGCTGCTTACAACCAGAGAAATGTGATACTACATCGCAACAGTAATTATTGATACTAGTGTCTCCAAACTTGCTGTTCATAGCCTGTGCTATCTGCTCTGAGCAGTAGCCAATATCACATGATCAGTTGCAAAGGATATCGCGGAACCCGAAATTCGAATTCGATATCCGTACACTTGGAGTTCTGGCTATTGGTTTACCTCCGAATTACCAACCCTCTAGAAAGTAATTTAGTATGACATAAACAGTAATGTAGATTTCATATATTAAATTGCCCTTTCTGATGATGTACGTTGCTGGTAGCTCTAATACGCCTGCAGTCCCAGTCGATAAGGGATTTCAGTGAAACGCTGGTGGGATAGACTTCACCCCAGAAAAATGTTTCTGCCAGATCTTCAAACTAGTATCTATGACTTTACACATACACGTATCTGCGTAAGCTGTTTCAATACCTGTTTGACGAAAATGTAAGTTAAACGTGACGAAATTAATTACTACATTGTAAGTTTTTTATTTACTACACATTTCGGAGGCTTTGTCCATCATAAGGCGTCAGTTTTGGTTTTAAGAGAACTTTTATTAGTTAATTATTAACGTATATGTTTTTTTTTTCAAATATTATTTGCTTTGAGTGATATGCTTGAAAATTAAACTATGTATAACCCTCGTACAAGTGGGATATGTAAAAATGATACAGAAAAATTCAAGAAATTATATCCACTATTGTACAACCCTATTATAATCTTTGCATACCGCAAGATATAAAATATGAAAAAAGTGCTACACCCCTGTAGGAGAGGGAGCGTCAAATACTTGTAACATTCCTGGTAAACTTTTTATATAATCGTTCACAAGCAGCAGTCTCGAGGACAGTAAAAAACGAAGATGTGCATGACTGCTGGTACGACACATGAGGTCCTAAATGTTTCTACTTTATGATCCACCAAAAACTTGCGGCAGACAAAGTGATAAACTGAAGATACATGCATCAAAAAATGTTTTCCAGCAGCCCAGTTCTCAGAAATCCTGAAGATAGGTGTTGACTGTAGATATTGTATCACAGACACAGTCTCTTTGGCTGTTTGCAAATGTCACTAAACCCGCCCGAAGAACAGGAAGTGTTCAGCCACATGTGAAATGTCACCCCGACATGCAACAAATGATGATGCCCAAGTAGGTGTTTCAGCTGCTGTGTGGCTAGTCCGCACATCAGTAGCAGACAAATTGCGCGAGAATCGGGAATCTCAAAAACGTCGGTGCCGAGAACGCTACATCAACATCGATTGCACCCGTACCATACGAGGTGTGGCTAGAAAAAAAAAACCGGACTAGTACTGGTGAAACAATAAAACGAATGCAATAAGGCTGAAAGGGACTTGGAAGAGCAGTTGAACGGAATGGACAGTGTCTTGAAAGGAGGATATAAGATGAACATCAACAAAAGCAAAACGAGGATAATGGAATGTAGTCAAATTAAATCGGGTGATGCTGAGGGGATTACATTAGGAAATGAGACACTTAAAGTAGTAAAGGAGTTTTGCTATTTAGGGAGTAAAATAACTGATGATGGTCGAAGTAGAGAGGATATAAAATGTAGACTGGCAATGGCAAAGAAATCGTTTCTGAAGAAGAGAAATTTGTTAACATCGAGTATAGATTTAAGTGTCAGGAAGTCGTTTCTGAAAGTATTTGTGTGGAGTGTAGCCATGTATGGAAGTGAAACATGGGCGATATCCAGTTTGGACAAGAAGAGAATAGAAGCTTTCGAAATGTGGTGCTACAGAAGAATGCTGAAGATAAGGTGCGTAGATCACGTAATTAATGAGGAGGTATTGAATAGGATTGGGCAGAAGAGAAGTTTGTGGCACAACTTGACTAGAAGAAGGGATCGGTTGGTAGGACATGTTTTGAGGCATCAAGGGATCACAAATTTAGCATTGGAGGGCAGCGTGGAGGGTAAAAATCGTAGAGGGAGACCAAGAGATCAATACACTAAGCAGATTCAGAAGGATGTAGGTTGCAGTAGGTACTGGGAGATGAAGAAGCTTGCACAGGATAGAGTAGCATGGAGAGCTGCATCAAACCAGTCTCAGGACTGAAGACCACAACAACAACAACAAGGCTGAAAGTCGCGTGGCCTGTCACGTGACTCTCGCTCCGCCTACTGCTCGAGTTTCATCTGCCTCCTGCACTCAGTCTGCCCGTGGCGTCTGTTTTAAGGAGTTGACGTTTTGTCTGTGCGTCGTAAAATGTTGAGTGTACAGAAAGAACAGCGTGTTAACATCAAATTTTGTTTCAAACTAGGAAAATCTGCAAGTGAAACGTTTGCAATGTTACAACAAGTGTACGGCGATGATTGTTTATCGCGAACACAAGTGTTTGAGTGGTTTAAACGATTTAAAGATGGCCGCGAAGACACCAGTGATGACACTCGCACTGGCAGAACATTGTCAGCAAAAACTGATGCAAACATTGAAAAAATCGGTAAATTTGTTCGACAAGATCGCCGTTTCACAATCAGAGCAGTGTCTGAGTTAACAGGAGTTGACAAGGAAAGTGTTAGGCAGATTCTTCATGAAAGTTTCAACATGAACAAAATGTGTTCAAAAATGGTTCCAAAGTGTCTCACAATTGAACAGAAGGAACGCCGAAGAATGATTTGTTCTGACATCCTGGAAAACATTGAAAGTGATCCCACCTTCTTACAAAATGTTATTACTTGCGATGAATCGTGGTTTTTTACTTACGATCCCGAAACTAAACGCCAATCGATGCATTGGAAAACTCCTGGTTCTCCAAGACAAAAAAAAGCACGAATGTCAAAATCGAAATTCAAGGCAATGATGATTGTTTTTTTTTTTGACATCAAAGGGATTGTGCACATTGATTGGGTACCAGAGGGACAAACAGTGAATCAGCATTACTACATTAGCGTCCTGGCTACCCTACGTGAGCGAGTACGGAGAAAACGGAACGATTTGTGGAGAAAAAAGTCATGGATCCTTCACCAAGACAATGCCCCAGCTCACAGTGCGTTGTCAGTGAAGACGTTTTTGGCAAAACACAACATTCCCATCTTAGATCATCCACCCTACTCACCTGATTTGGCCCCCTGTGACATTTTCCTTTTCCCTAAAGTCAAGTCAGCTTTGAAAGGAACTAGATTTGAGACTGTTGAAGCAGTAAAAGAAAAAGCGACGGAAGTAATGTATGGACTTACCGAAAATGATCTGCAGCATTGCTATGAACAGTGGAAAATTCGTATGGAGTGGTGTAGAGACCGAGGAGGAGAGTACATTGAAGGAGATAACATGAAATTGTAAATATATGTTTTTTCCAGCATCAGTCCGGTTTTTTCCTAGCCGCACCTCGTATTTCTAACCGCCAGGAATTGCATGGCGACGACTTTGAACGAGGTGTACAGTTCTGCCACTGGGCATAAGAGAAATTACGGGACGATGACAGATTTTTTGCATGCGTTCTATTTAGCGACGAAGTGTCATTCACCAACAGCCGTAACGTGAACCGGTATAATATGCACTATTGAGAAACGGAAAATCCACTATGGCTGCGACAAGTGGAATATCAGTGACCTTGGCGGGTTAATGTATGGTGCAGCATTATGGGTCCCCAGTTTATCGATGGCAATCTAAATGGTGCAATGTATGCTGGTTTCCTCCGTAATGTTCTACCGATGTTACTACAAGAAGTCTCAGTGCATGATAGAATGGCGATGTACTTCCAACATGACAGATGTCCGGCACATAGCTCGAGTGCCGTTGAAGCGGTATTGATTAGCATATTTCACAAGTGGATTGGTCGTCGAAGCACCACACCATGACCCGCAAGTTCACCGGATCTGACGTCCCAGGATTTTTTTCTGTGGGGAAAGTTGAAGGATATTTGCTTGCTATCGTGATCCACCGATAACGCCTGACAACATGCGTCAGCGCTTTGTCAGTGCATGTGCGAACCTTACGGAAGGTGAACTACTCGCTGTTGAGAGGAATGTCGTTACACGTATTGCCAAATGCATTGAGGTTGACGGACATCATTTTGAGCATTTATTGCATTAATGTGGTATTTACAGGTAATCACGCTGTAACAGCATGCGTTCTCAGAAATGATAAGTTTACAAAGGTACATGTATCACATTGGAACAACCGAAAAAAATATTCAAACGTACCTACGTTCTGTATTTTAATTTAAAAACCTACCTGTTACCATCTGTTTGTCTAAAATTGTCAGCCATATGTTTGTGACTATTACAGCGCCATCTATCACAAAGCGAAAAAAGTGGTCCATCTAAAACATTCTTATTTCCTTACGTACTACACGAATATGTAATAAAAATGGGGATTCCTATTTAGAAAAACACAGCTAATGTCCGTTTGACCTATGGCAGCGCCATTTAGCGGGCCAACCATACCGACATCCTGTTTCCCCCTTCAAGCTAGACAAGTTTCGTTCTTTATAGTTCTTTCGTTTGACTCTTATTTCGTGAGATATTTGGCCTGGTCACTGTCAATGAACCAGCCTGTCTATAGGCTGACGCAAAAGGTCCCACCACTAGAAAATAATTAATGTAGAGTAATGAAATTTTGGTAATACTTTATCTAGGTAACATATGTAAGTGATAAATACAGGTTAATGCACGACATAAGCAAATGCAAATCTGAAATGCTGTTACAGTAATAACTGTGTGACCACCAGAATGTTGAATGCAAGCATGCAAACGTGCATGGATGATGTTGACCAGGTGCAGGATACAAGTTTGTGGGATGGAGTTCCATGCTTGTTGCACTTAGTCTGCCAATACAGGAACAGCTACTGCTGATCGTGGATGATGATGCAGTTATCGTCCGATGATGTACCATATGTGCTCGACTGGAGACAGGTCCGACGATTGAGAAGACCAAGGCAACATGTAGACGCTCTGCAGGTCTTGTTCGGTTATGAGTTGAAAAATACTCCCTGGAATAGTGTTCATGAATGGTAGCACAAAAGGTCGAATAACCAAATTGACGTACAAATTTGCACTCTTGGTGCGTAGGATAACCATGCGCGTACTCCTCCATCAAACCATCACACGACCATCAGTGCCACCGAGACAGGACCAGCTTTCATCAAAAAACACAATAGTTCTCCACCCCCTACACGAATGAGTTCTCGTTTGGCGCTACTGAAGTCGCAAATGGCAGTGATTTGGGGTCGGTGAAATGCAAGCTATAGGGCGTCAGCCTAAGAGCTTTCCTTGAAGTACATCTACATCTGCATCTACATGGATACTCTGCAAATCACATTTAAGTGCCTGCCAGAGGGTTCATCGAACCACACTCACAATTGTCTATTATTCCAATCTCGTATAGCGCGCGGGAAGAATGAACACCTATATCTTTCCGTACGAGCTCTCATTTCCCTTATTTTATCGTGACGATTTTTCCTCCCTATTAGGTCGGTGTCAACAACATATTTCTGCGTTCGGAGGAGAAAGTTGGTGATTGGAATTTCGTGACAAGATTCCGCCGTATCGAAAAACGCATTTCTTTTAATGATGTCCATCCCACATCCTGTGCCATTTCTGTGACACTCTCTCCCATACTCCGCGATAATAAAAAACGTGCTGCCTTTCTTTGAACTTTTTCGATGTACTCAGTCAGTCCTATCTGGTAAGGATCCCACACCGCGCAGCAGTATTCTAAAAGAGGACGGATAAGCGTAGTGTATGCAGTTTTCTTAGTAGGTCTGTTAGATTTTCTAAGTGTCCTGCCAATGAAACGCCGTCTTTGGTTAGCCTTCCTCACAACATTTTCAATCTGTTCCTTCGAATTTAAATTGTTTGTAATTGTAATACCTAGGTATTTAGTTGAATTTACGGCTTTCAGATTAAACTGATTTATAATAATAAATGAAAAGCACCAGTTTGCTTTTGTTCTACAATATTACTTTTATTGCTAACCGGTTTTCGGCTTACAAGGCCATCTTCAGACATTTACTAGTAAGATGGCCTTGTAAGCCGAAAATTACATTTACTGGTAAATGTCTGAAGATGGCCTTGTAAGCCGAAAACCGGTTAGCAATAAAAGCAATATTGTAGAACAAAAGCAAACTGGTGCTCTTCATTTATTATTATAATGTTGTTCTACCAAGAACCGACGGAAGATTCAGTTAATAAGACTGATTTATCGTGTAACCGAAGTTTAACGCGGTCCTTTTAGCACTCATGTTGATGACTTCACATTTTTCGTTCTTTGAGGTCAACTGCCACTTTTCGCACCATTCCGATATTTCTTCTAAATTCTTTTGCAGTTTGTTTTGATGTTCAGATGACTTTATTAGTCGATAAACGACAGCGTCATCTGCAAACAACCGAAGACGGGTGCTCAGATTGTCTCCCAAATCGTTTATATAGATAAGAAACTGCAAACGGCTTATAACACTACCTTGGGGAACGCCAGAAATCACCTATATGTTGCGAGTCAGTGTGTCCCTGCGGTGCCAACAGCTGCTGAAATTGCTGCTTCAGATGCAGTTCGACGCGCCAGAACCATACCTCAAATACGGCGGTCTCCTCCCAGTAGTGCCACGTGGCAAACCAGATCCTGGTTTTCTTGTGACTGTATGTTCCCGAAACAACTATTGCCAACAATAATGTACATTAGTGGCATTACTGCCAAGACTTTCTGCAAAATCGCAGAGGGAACATATAGCTTCTTATAGCCCTATTAGACGACCTCGTTCAAACTCAGTGCGGTGTTGATAGTGACGTCTTTGTCGCCTTAAAAGCATTCTCGACTAACATCAGCTCACCACATCCGACATCAAAGGTAAATAATTCTCACAAAAGCTACACCTTTTATTTAAACAAACCTCATTTTCATCCTCGTAGTGCCACTACCCTACCAACTGCCGCAGAATTGGAATAGACATCATGCTTTAGAGGTATAAACAAGTAATCTATAAATTTATGCTCACACTCTGTCATCTATAAGCTTAAAAATGACCCCATTTAATGTGTTAGTTCTTTTTCAGCCTTTGTATCCCTTTACTGGATATTCGTGAGTACTAAATCAAATTGGTCTTGGAGCTATATAATTGGCAGGTGAAGCACAATTTCAGTATCTCTGTGGACGGCGAAACAGCGTGGTGGTAGTGGTAGCATATTTTCAGCTGTTTCCTAAAAAAATTGTGACTTTGTTTACACTTAAACTGATAAATATTGCTACGAACATAAGAACTGACTAATAAAAGAAGTGGACAGAATAGATTGCCGTTCAGGTTTTAACATTGTACCGACTACCAGGTCAGAGACAGACAGCGAAGTCAAAGAGGACAGAGTTCATGGACAATATTGACACTGCCTGACTCCACAGAATCATCCTAACATTTGCCTTACGCTACTTCGGCAAACTATGGAAAACGGAAATTCTGACCAGTATGGGAAGGTTTGACACCCAGTCCGCTGAATATCAGCCCAGTGTCTTAACCATTGATTCACGTCACTCGCTAGTAATGTGAAACCTTTATAAAAGTGTTGCTGAGTGCAATTCATCTGCTAATACAGGATTTGTCCGATGGTTTATCATCATAGAAGAGTGTGAGGGTGACACAGTTCCTGTTTCACTTCAGACAGAACGTAAATTTTTTGGATACTAGGAAGAAGAGAGAGTGGAATTATCTAAATCACGTGAACTAGGAAAAAAAGGCTTGATCAATGGTGGCTGACTCACTGCTAAAAGGGTGAAGCATCGAAGTGAATCGGTATTTCAGTGCCTTTATGAGCTTTGTAATAAGTTTAAAAATCATGAAGGTTCTCTTATTGACCATACGATTTGGATTTAAGGCTGCTGTATTGGAGGCCAATCGATGGGACCACCGTATTAGCACCGACCAGAGCTAGAAAAGCTAGAAAAAATACCGGGTGATCAAAAAGTCAGTATTAATTTGGAAACTTCATAAACCACGGAATAATTTAGATACAGCGGTAAAAATTGACACACATGCTTGGAATGACATGGGGTTTTATTAGAACCAAAATAAAAAACAAAGTATTGCTGCACGCTTGAAAGATCTCTTGCGCGCGTCGTTTGGTGATGATCGTGTGCTCAGCCTCCACTTTCGTCATGCTTGGCTTTCCAGGTCCCCAGACCTCAGTCCCTTCGATTATTGGCTTTGGGGTTATCTCAAGTCGCAAGTGTATCGTGATCGACCGACATCTCTAGGGATGCTGAAAGACAACATCCGACGCCAATGCCTCAACATAACTCCGGACATGTTTTACAGTGCTGTTCACAACATTATTCCTCGACTACAGCTATTGTTGAGGAATGATGGAGGACATATTGAGCATTTCCTGTAAAGAACATCGTCTTTGCTTTGTCTTACTTTGTTATGCTAATTATTGCTGTTCTGATCAGATGAAGAGCCATCTGTCGGACATATTTTGAGCGTTTGTATATTTTTGGTTCTAATAAAACCCCATGTCATTCCAAGCATGTAGTCAATTTGTACCTCTCTGTGTACATTATTCCGTGATTTATTCAGTTTTCAAATTTATACTGACTTTTTGATCACCCGGTATTTAAAAATCTATGTTAGAGCAAGGAATCACGATAATATTAAATAATAAACGTCATCTCTCTCAAGGGTGTGTTAGGCCTATTAACGTGAGAAATGCAAACTTGAATGTCAACATCTTACACTAATCACAGTAAAAGGAGGTGCGCGAAAAAGGAGAGTGTGATAGACGAAGTGATAGACGAATGTGATTCCTCAGCCAGTTTCTTTAAACAAAGTCCAATGATTATCCAGAGATTACATATTTTACAAGTATATTTAATACTGTATGCGAATTCATTAGGCTAATAAATACACCGCAACACCAAGAAGAAGTTGTGCAACATATACGAATGTTGGTAGGCATGTTTCTTCACCTGAAAGATGTCTATTCAGATTTCGCGTCTGTCACATAGAAGAGGCTCTAGTATCACCACTCAGAGGATGCAAATCACGTTTGCTCTAAATACGCGCTGTAATGACCGTGAGCGTTACTTACCTTAGAGAGTGGAGGTAGTGAGTTGGTATTAGTCAAGAATTCGTTTAAGGCGACAAACTCGCCATTGACAAACCGGCTATTGGCTTCTGTCTCGGGTTCTCCGGCCGACGTTCGTCTGATGACTTTACTGATGTTTCGCCAGTACGAGTGGCTGGCATCGGCAAAGCTTCTCCCTCCATTGCTGGTGGTGAACTGGAGCTCGCGGCCACAGACTATATGTGCCCGGCGCACCAACGTCCGAGGGCTTCTCCGCTGTCATTTCCGGTGCGGTTCTCCTCTTGCTACCTGCGACAGTCGTTCGCTGCAGCACGGGAAACCAGGATCCGTTTACATTAAGGCTTTCTTCTTTCTTGTTGAAGCTATTTCCGTGTTTTTGTATTTCTATCGCTTCTCTGAACAAGCGGGTGTGATAGTGCTTCTCTACCGCCAGAACTTACGTATCGGCGAAATTTACTACGTGGTCGGTCTCACACAGTGGGTGCTCTGCCACGGCCGATTTCTCCACCTGCCCCAACCTGCAATGTCACTTATGTTCTGTGATCCTGGTGCTGATTGATCAAAAATTCAAATGCTTCTGAGCACTATGGGACTTAACAGCTATGGTCATCAGTCCCCTAGAACTTAGAACTACTTAAACCTAATTAACCTATGGACATCACACAACACCCAGTCATCACCAAACAGAGAAAATCCCTGACCCCGCCGGGAATCGAACCCGGGAACCCGGGCGTGGAAAGCGAGAACGCTACCGCACGACCACGAGCTGCGGACGCTGATTGATCGTCCAGGCATTCCGACATATACTTTTCCTCATGTGCATGGCATGCGGTATATTCCCGACATTGCACGTGGATATCTTATCTCCTTTGTCGATCTAAGACACTCTTTGATCTTCTATGTCGCTTTGAAAATGGCCTTTACGTCGTGTTTGCGTGATATACTGCCGATTCTGTCCTTCACTCTGGGAATGTATGGCAGAAAGGCTGTGCCCGACGTTACTTTTTCTGATTTGTCACTTCGCCGAGTGTTTCGCTCTGTTGCACTTCTAATATAATTTGTGGAGTACTCATTTCTCCTCAGAACACTTTCCAGGTGTTGCACTTCGCGTCTGAGCTGCTGCGGCTCACATATTCGTCCTGCACGCGTTACGAGCGTATTAATCATGACTCTTTTCTGGCTCTGGTGGTGATTTCATAGTTTGTGCAGGTATCGGTCTGAGTGTGTTGGTTTTCGATACACGCTGTGTCCCAGGTTTTCGCCATCCCTTGTGACCAGCAAATCTAGAAATGGTAGCTTTTTTGTCCTTTCCTACTTCCAAAGCAAATTTTATGTTTGCATGGAGTCTGTTCAAGTGTGTCAGGAAGTCACCGAACTATTCTTCACCATGGCTCTACACTACGAAAGTATCAACTACGTATCTGTACCACACTATATGTTTACAAATCGCCAAGTCCAGTGCCTGTGCGTCGAAATGTTCCATGACGATGTTGGCCACTACTGGACTAAGAGCATGTCGTTTCCATTTCCCCGCAAGACATCACGTAGCCCTTTCGTGCATGTCTAGCCAACTAGCTATTTCACGTGGAATGGCAATGCCTACGAACAGCTGGAAGGCGTAGCCATGGGGAGCGAAAGGATATTTACAGTTTGCACAGAATCCAAGTGGCATTTATAAGAGTCGAGAGGCATGAGAGAGGAGCTGTGGTTGAGAATGGAGTACGATAGGGTAGTAGTAGCCTATCCCCGATGTTTTTCAGTCTGTATATTGAGCAAGCAGTAAAGGAACCAAAAGAAATATTTGGAGTAGGAATTAAAATCCATGTAGAAGAAATAAAAACTTTGAAGTCTGCCGATGGCATTGTAATTCTCTCGAAGACAGCAAAGCACTTGGAAGAGCAGCTGAACGGAATGGACACTGTCTTGAAAGGAGGATATAAGATGAACATCAACAAGAGTAAAACGAGGATATCAATGTAGTCGAATTAAATCAGGTGATGTTCAATAAATTAGATTACGAAATGAGATACTTAACATAATAGATGAGGTTTATTAATTTGGAGCAAAATAACGGATGATGGTCGAAGTAGACAGTAGGTTTGCTGTTTTGGAGCAAAATAACGGATGATGGTCGAAGTAGAGAGGATATAACATGTACACTGGCAATGGCAAAGAAAGCGTTGCTGAAGAAGAGAAATTGGTCTACACCGAGTATAGATTTAAGTGACAGGAAGTCGTTTCTGAAAGTGTTTGTATGGAGTGTAGCCATTTACGGAAGTGACACATGGACCATAAGTCGTGTAGACAAGAAGAGAATACAGGTTTTCGAAATGCGGTGCTACACAGGGATGCTGAAGTTTAGATGGCTAGATGACGTAACTAATGAGGGGGTTCTGAACACAACTGGGGAGAATTTTGTGGCACACCTTGACTAGAAGGAGCCAGTCGGTGTGGCCGTGCGGTTCTAGGCGCTTCAATCCGGAACCGCGTGACCGCTACGGTCGCAGGTTCGAATCCTGCCTCGGGCATGGATGTGTGTGACGTCCTTAGGTTAGTTAGGTTTAAGTAGTTGTACGTTCTAGGGGACTGATGACCACAGATGTTAAGTCCCCTAGTGTTCAGAGCCATTTGAACCATTTTTTTGTTTTACTAGAAGGTGTGATCGGTTGATAGGACGTATTCTGAGGCATCAAAAGATCACTAATTTGGTTCTGGAGGGTAAAAATCGTAGAGGAAGACCAAGGGATGAGTGCGCTAAGCAGATTCAGAAGGACGTGCATTGCAATAGTTACTCGGAAATCGGGGGGGGGGGGGGGGGGGGCCGGGCTTGCGCAGGATAGGGTGGCGTGGCGATCTACATCAAGCCGATCTCTGGACTGAAAAGGGTAATCCATAAGAACCTATTACAGCCGCAATATTTCTTTGAGCAATCAGGATCCACCTAAGCCCGGCAACAGCAAAATTATACCATAAAAGAATTAATAAAAAAAAATCCACTTGACAAGAATCCACAATAAAGGCTTTAAATATAAAAACACCCATTTAGCGACTGCGAGTATTAATAATCAGAAAATTCCCGTGGCAAACATTCATGTCCAAGAAGTAGTCAATTTTACACAGTGTACACATGATCCAATACACACTCACATTCACCAAGCTCCTTATGTTTTTATGGGACATATTGTTCTAGATTTTCTAGATTTTAATTGAAAATAGTTCCCATCCACCGATTCTCTACGAAGTTTTCGGGTAGTTAAACTTTATTATAAATCAAATACTGGGACTGGGAATGCTCATTAATTATTCGGGTTTCACTTTGCCCCACAACCAGTTCGCCTGATATAAGGCTGAAAAGTTATTCACTCCTCAGTGGGTCCTCACTCTGATACTCCTTTCTCTTTAGGAAGGAAGTAAGATTGGAGTTTATCGTCGCTGCACAACGCAGTCATTAGACACTGAGCACAGCACAGCTTGGATTGCGAACGCACGAGGAAAAGAAATCGGTTGTGGTCTTTTCAAAGGAATCCTGCAGCGACTTCGGGAAACGACGGATATCCTAAATCAGGATGGCCGAACATGGATTTGGACCGTCGTCTTACCGAATGTGAGTCCAGTGTGGTAACTACGGTGCCACCTCGCTCGAACTCTGCCTCCATGGGCAGAGAATGAAAAGTGATTAAAAGAAGTTAGTCACTTCTTATGCAATGCCAGCACCCCTAGATCTGTGCACTCGAAGAAAAATAGACTGCGCAATTAATTTATTCGCAACATTGTCTAAAAGTGGACGTTGGTATCGGCAGAAGGCATATAGCGCCAAAATGATTCGCGTAAAATAATAAGCAGTCCTTCTGCTACTGAAACACAGCTGATAAGAAGTCGTCTTAGCAATCCTCTAGTCAGTACGCAAGCAACAGTTTGCACTGTCTAATATGTTCCAAAGCAGCCTGCGTAAATATGGGATTTTTCTGAAGCTGATACCTTGGGTAGGAAGGTAGCGCAGCGTGTTTTGGATAGCCCTTGATCTAGGGGTCGTTGGCACATGCAACAGAAATATCGTCTTAGTGTCAAAAATGGTTCAAATGGCTCTGAGCACTATGGGACTTAACATCCGACGTCATCAGTCCCCTAGAACGTAGAATTACTTAAACCTAATTAACCTAAGGACATCACAAATATCCATGCCCGAGGCAGGATTCGAACCTGCGACCGTAGCAGCCGCACCATTCCAGACTGAAGCGCCTAGAACCGCTCGGCCACCACGGTCGGCCGTGTTAGTGTCACTATCCCATAGTACGAGTACATGGTCAAATTTCTAACATTACACACTTCCCCCCGCTTAGGTAAATGGAGCGCAACGGTTAATTTCATATGATTTGGTCTACGGTGAATCTTAGTGGCTTATAGAGGCACCATTAGCTCATGGTCGCTTCCTTTGAAAACACCGAGAAAGGTTATTGTACCACTTTTACGTACCAAAACTGGGCCGCGGATTCCATGACAGCTATGCACAGCAAATGGCAGTAATATTTACGAATTCTAAGATCCCGTTCTCGAACAGCCTTGAAATTTTCTTGATATTTTTATCCGCTTCGGAGATACAGAGGTTCGAAGTTATCCTACTTCTACACGTAAAATACACACGTAAAGTCTAGTACTAGGCGAAAACGTAGTCTATAAAGTGATGTAGCGCAGGGAACTATCCTGTATTGTTTTTCCGTTATCATCAGAAGGGTTTTGGGAACCTCTTATAGTAGTACCGAAGCTAATGCAAAATTCTTGTGAACGTAAATCGGGTGCGAGCTGCGAATTTAGTTTTGTGTTGTTTCAATTCCACATAGGTGAACTTTCAAGATTTTACTGACCCATACATTTCTATTCATTTGTGTGACATATTCTGGTGTGGCAGCGACGATAAGGGAACGGGTGAAACAAAAGTTCCTATTGTACAACATAAAGGCTAATATACTCGTGTATAAAAGACTATGACTGAAAAGTGATGTACCACCCCTCTCATTCTACCTTCCCCAGCACCTCTAAAAATTTTCCCAAAAATTTTGACACGTGAACGTATTCACGCTTTTTTCTGTGGTGATAGAAAAGAAAATAGTGGTAGTGGAAATTAAGTGCTGCAAGGTGGTAGACCGTTATGGTACAGAAACAGGAAAGGAGACATTGGCACTGTGAGAGAAAGAGAGGGACACAGTGGTAGCGGGACATAGTTGCAAGTGAAAGAACAGTGCTATGAAATGAGTGAAGGAGACAATGCCAGTGGAGAGGAATAAAGAGAAGCAGGAAGTTGGAGTGGTTCAGGGCCAGTAATACTGGGGGACGGAGTCCATGTCAATGGCAACGAGGGAAAGAGAGATAATGACAGCGAGAAAATGCAGCAGCACTAGGAAAGTATGCAGGAGATAGTAGCAATAAGAGAGAGCAAGAGGGAGCCAGTTAAGTGAGTGAGTACAGTAAGTAAGAATGAAGGAGACTACTTACAGCGATGGTCTCATGAGTATGGGGGAGTTACAGTAACGAAAACTTGTGGCAGTGAGAGGCAAGTTGCGAGATAAAAAAGCGCGAATATGTTCGCATTTCAAAAAGGTGCTAAGGGAAAAAGAATGAGGGAGCTGGTAACCTATTACCAAGTCAGTCTTTTAAACAGGAGCATATTCACCTTTTTGTGGCCTGATGGGAGTAGGTGCGCCGGCAATGGATCGAATCCACCCGGCGTTAACGACGAGGGTCAGTTTACCGGCCAGCCTGGATGTGGTTTTTACGTGGTTTTCCACATCCCACTAGGTGAATACCAGGCTGGTCCCCACATTCCACCTCAGTTACACAGCTCGCAGACATCTGCATACGTTCGCTCTTTTCCATGGATTACACTAGATGAAGACAGTTGGGATACACAAATCCCATATGGGGTGATGGCAGAAGGGCATCCGGCCACCCCTTACAATTAACATGCCAAATCCGATTAACCATGGCTGACCCTGGGCAAGCTATAGGAGTCAGTTCAATAAATCATCCAACTTTTCTGAATCTGTAATCGTTTGCTTGTCTGTATTTACACATCACGTCTACCTATCTCCGTCCCATTTGGATAATTCCTTTTGTTGCGTTGCCTTTGGTCTTAGAGGATATTTTGATTCCTGTGGCCTCTCGAGATGGTGGTCATTCTGTGATTGTGCTTTAATATATATTGCCGCCTGGAGACTAAATATTAGATCTGCTGCGAGTATTTAAAATTCAGGCTTAATACTGTGCTCTTGTTGAAGTAGTATTTAATAGCTGTAATACATTTGGTATGTTTCAGGCAGCGACTTTCTGTTTATGAGGCTTCACATTTTCAGGAAGTTAAGATCTTGAAAGATAGCCTCTTGGAGAACCTTGTTTCCTAGTGGTTCCTCTTCAAGCACTTCTTTCTAAGCTTAGGTCACCAGGGACAGGTAGCGAAATTCTGATGTTTTGAGTTTGGTAATTTAACCAATTGCTGTTTGACTAGTTTCCGGTCGTTCTTTTCTTTTTAAGTTTCCTTATCTTTGCTGCGGTCTAACGCCCGTATCTAATTGCAAATGTTCCAAACTTGTATTTAAAACCATTGGTCCCCGTGAAGGTGTTTCGTTAATTACTATGTTTCTATATTCCATTGCCATTTAAGGTGTCTAATAATCGCGATAGTTTTTCACATTTTATTGCTTGTACCGTAATTATTCTGAGTGTTTATCAGAGCGGGAGAGTTACTAGGATGTAAATTATTTTTCTAATGTGTACGCCTGCAGCGTTAAGAGGTCCAATACGTTTGTTCTTTTTGTTGTTTAATGTTATTGTTAAACAAACTGATCGAAACGGTATAAAATTATTTGATCCAGTACCTTGTACCTTATCACTCACCATCCTTACTCCCCACCGTTTCACAGACTTTTATATTGGTCAGGTGTAATGGGACACCCTTTCGTAACATAGACTTTTTTTATAGAATTAGCCGATACAAGGATTATTCCCGAATCTATTATAGGTGAACATCCCGGCTGTTTATCTGAAAGAATTTCATTTGATTTTATATACCAAGTATAATATTTTAGATTAAAATGTATAAAAACAATTAATTTGTTTCACTCTGTATATATGGGCTAAATTACTGCTCTTTTAAGAATATTTGAAATCACGAAATTTCAGGTATACTGGAAATTCATATTATTAATTGAACAGTCTAACACTAGTTATTAATTTTTTTTCCTGTACTCTTTTATAATGTAATGATACAATTTGGTAAAGATTCTTCTTTTGTCAAGAAAGTGCAAACTGTTTTTCTTTGTAAAGTCTTTGGAATATTGTGAGTACCGCAGAATCAGTAAGAATGTACGCCTAGATGCAAGACTTGGAGCCAACAACAAGAGAAAATGTAAACAAGTGAAAGATTTTTTTTTCTTTTGTACATCTTACGCCTCACGAAGATTTCAAAACTTGTGCCGAGACAGAGAACTTTAATAGTTTGGCGTGGGAGGGTAAGGTTACACAGGTAAGTCGCGATTTCCGTGACAAGCAATTTGAAAAAGGTCGAGATGATATCCTGGTAAACAAATGCAATGAATGATAACGTTGTGGGATTGAAACGTAATGAAGCTGATAGGTGTAGATGGGTCAGTACGAAGGTTATTACATGCCATTTGTCGAAAATGTATGTTTATGTAATACAACATGTTTCAGGACTACAGTGCCCGAATACAAAGTTCTCAGCGTTAAATGATAATAAGATAGCGTTGTCCCACAACATACTATGTTAAATAAGTCACAAATTTTCAAAAACTGTTGCGTAATTATCACCGTTCTGTTTCGCTGTACAGTTGTACGACGGTTTCGTGACAGATAACAACACAGTTTGTTCCCAAATAGCAACAGACAACAATTGAAATCTGCCAGTGTCCAGCTACGCAAGCGCGAAGCTGGACCGTGCTACGTGACGCGTGGCAAACAGCTGCAACTCCACTTGACTGACGAGACAGGGCATCGATTACCTGTGACGTAGCGAGGCAGTAACGCATCGACAGTGCACGGAAGCCGTGAGTACGGACTCTGCTTCCCATAACTAGCCATTCAGAACGCCAGCGACCATCTGTATCGGGAATCGATAGCAAGCCGTACAAACGTGGCAGTTACGTCGCCATTACTAGAGGCCATTCTTCTGGTATCACCCCTGGATTACGCATCAGTATCACGTGCTTGAATATTCCCATTTAGTTTCTGCACTTTCCCCTTCCCGTCGTTTGCAGTTCTTCTCCCCGTCGGTCTCCCTCCCCACTATGCCCAGCCTCCCACTCTGCTCATTCACCGCAACCGATTGCTTCCGCCTCTGTCTGGCACTAACAGAACCTCCGAAGCTATCATTGCCTCCTGCGGCAGTATCCGAGAATGGACGTAGCTGTTGCGCCCGTTTTTGCGACTATAACAATGGAAGTACAGTGTCGAAATAGATGGTCGGTGCAGATAGCAGCCGCTGGCTTTGGTGCGGAGGCAGCACCGCACAAAGCGATGTATTGGAACGCCATAAAACTTACGGTCCTTTCTTTTCTTGCTCCCT
The DNA here is from genome assembly GCF_023864345.2 of Schistocerca serialis cubense. Lineage (NCBI taxonomy): Eukaryota > Metazoa > Arthropoda > Insecta > Orthoptera > Acrididae > Schistocerca > Schistocerca serialis. Next base: position 23,841,063 of record NC_064646.1, read on the forward strand.
TTGCCCTCCAACCTCCAACCCCCCTTCCCCCCCCCCTCCCCCTTACAACCCTTCTTTATTTCCTTTAGCGCGGCTGGGTGCCCCACAAAATGCGTACGACCTCTCCCACTCTGTGAACGCTGGCCCATTAATTTCGCTTCGAGGGCCTCTGCCCTGCTCTAAGATTGCGATGCGGCTCGGCTGTGTTTCTCTTCTGCTGCCTCGGCCGCCCTGAGGCCTTCCTGCAGCGCACTGCAGCGGAATTGTTCAGTACGCCTCGGCGGACACGGCAAGCTGCTTCCCTTCCGGCAATCGTTCGATTCTCTGGTCGTGCTGCAAAGGCTCGCCGCGAGCTACACTTCTCTTTACCGTTTCTCTCGGTTCTGCTAACGTGGTGTAAATCTGCCGAGGATCGCCAGGAGTAGGTTTCTCGCAGCTCACCCTACTTCACTCGTGCCTTCTGTCGCTATCCCGAACCTGTGTCTCTCTCTTTGTTCTTCTAAGCAAGATTTCGCTGGTAGCAACCAGCTATAGAGCGCATACTCACCAATTTCGTTTCATTCTGAAGCTAAACAAAAACGTATGAGAAAACACTGCCTCATGGGAGGCCATGGCGCCACAGAGCTCCGATCAGTCGACATATATAGATCGCCCGTGTAACTGGAACCTTATTATAATTCTCCCACAAGGCATTAAGATAAAGGTACCTGTTCACCGATATATCTGGCGCCACAGAGAGCGCTGAAATGAGGCAATCCCGCGAATATTTCCAAAATGGTTCAAGTGGCTCTGAGCACTATGGGACTTAACATCTGAGGTCATCAGTCCTCTAGAACTTAGAACTACTTAAACCTAACTAACCTAAGGACATCACACACATTCATGGCCGAGGCAGGATTCGAACCTGCGACCGTAGCTTTCGCATGGTTCCAGACTGAAGCGCCTAGAGCCATTCGGCCACAGCGGCCGGCAAAATATTTCACACATCTGCCAAACAGGGCGCAGATGACGATTCGTTAGCTGATGTGAACAAAAGCGGCTGCACGCATTCATTTGGATCTTTAGGGACCTGTTGTCTCCTATAAAACAATATTTTTAATTATAATGCACTACTGGCCATTAAAATTGCTACACCAAGAAGAAATGCAGATGATAAACGAGTATTCATTGGACAAATGTATTATATTAGAACTGACATGTGATTAGATTTTCACGCAATTTGGTGCAATGATCCTGAGAAACCAGAACCCAGAACAACCACCTCTGGCCGTAATAACTGCCTTGATACGCCTGGGCATTGAATCAAACACAGCTTGGATGGCGCCTACAGGTACAGCTGCCCATGCAGCATCAACACGATACCACAGCCGGCCGTGGTGGCCGAGCGGTTCTAGGAGCTACAGTCTCGAAGCTCACGACCGCTGCGATCGCAGGTTCGAATCCTGCCTCTTGCATGGGTGTGTATGATATCCTTAGGTTAGTTAGGTTTAAGTAGTTCTAAGTTCTAGGCGACTGATGACCTCAGAAGTTAAGTCGCATAGTGCTCAGAGCCATTTGAACTATTAGCCAAGCTGAGAGCCATTTGAACCATTTTGAACGATACCACAGTTCATCAAGAGTAGTCACTGGTGCATTGTGACGAGCCTGTTGCTCGGCCACCATTGACCAGGCGTTTCCAGTTGTTGAGAGATCTGGAGAATGTGCTTGCCAGGGCAGCAGTCGAACATTTTCTGTATCCAGAAAGACCCATACAGGACCTGCAACATGCGGTCTGCATTATCCTGCTGAAATGTAGGGTTTCGCAGGGATCGAATGAAGGGAAGAGCCACGGGTCGTAACACATCTAAAATGTAGCTTCCACTGTTCAAAGTGCCGTCAATGCGAACAAGAGGTGACAGAGACGTGTAACCAATGTCACCCTATACCATCACGCCGGGTGATACGCCAGTATGTCGATGACGAATGCACGCCTCCAATGTACGTTCACCGTGATGCCGCCAAACACGGATGCGACCAACATGATGCTGTAAACAGAAGCTGGATTCATTCAAAATAATGACGTTTTGCCATTCGTGCACCAGGTTCGTCGTTGAGTACATCATCGCAGGCGCTCCTGTCTGTGATGCAGCGTCAAGGGTAGCCGCAGCCGTGGTCTGTCGAACTGTTCGTGCAGATGGTAGTTGTCTTGCGAACGTCCCCATCTATTGACGCAGGGATCGAGACGTGGCTGCACGATCCGTTACAGCCATGTGGATATGATGCTTGTCATCTCATCTGCTAGTGATACGAGGCCGTTGGGAGCCAGCACGGCGTTCCGTATTACCCTCCTGAACCCACCGTTTCCATATTCTGCTAACAGTCATTGGATCTCGACCAATTGGAGCAGCAATGTCGCGATACGATAAACCTCAATCGCGGTAGGCTACAATCCGACCTTTATCAAAGCCGGGAACGTGATGGAACGCATTTCTACTCCTTACACGAGGCATCCCAACAACGTTTCACCGGGCAACGCCGGTCAACTGCTGTTTGTGTATGACAAATCGTCTGGAAACTTTCTTCATCTCAGCGCGTTGTAGGTGTCGCCACCGGCGCACAGTGGGTCAGAATCCCAAAAAGCTGGTCAAAATATAAGTAGTTGTTCAATTTGTACCAAACTTAGTATGTAAGGGTTTACGGAGTTTCTGATTAAGAAAATGATATCAAAAAGTGAAAAAAAAACAAAATGGCGGACCCAAGATGGCAAGCTCTTTGTACACTACTATCATTTTTTTCGTATAAAAGTAATTTTTAGGGAATTATCGAGGTTACTGATGAAGACAGAGATCAAAAAATTTAAAAATGGTGGATCCAAAATAGCGGTCAAAATCTGTCTTTTTATTTATTTTTATGTATATATTTTTATAAATATAAAAGTCAATATTTAGGGTTTATTGTAGTTAATGCTTAAAAAATAAACCAAAAAAGTGGAAAACTCGAAGAAACGACCAAATATAGGTTACAAGATGGTGTAATATATTACAAAAAATTATTTCATTTTAATTACAGTTATTTATTTTGTAAATATTTTATAACTTAATTTACAAGTTTTCAATTTCTTATTCTTTTTCATCTTCTGCTTCAACTGAATCGTCATCATCCTCAAACACTGTTTCCTTATTATCTGCATCTGCATCTGAATCTTCATAGTCTTCCGCCACAGGAACTAAGAGGGCAACGGCTTCTGGCGACAAACGCTTCAGTTTCTTCGGCAAAGATTTGCGAAAGGAAGAAACGTAGGGGTCTGTCGTTGCCAACAATCTCCTGAACACCAGAATGAGATTTTCACTCTGCAGCGGAGTGTGCGCTGATATGAAACTTCCTGGTAGATTAAAACTGTGTGCCCGACCGAGACTCGAAGATACTGGCAGAAGTAAAGCTGTGAGTACCGGGCGAGAGTCGTGCTTCGGTAGCTCAGATGGTAGAGCACATTCCCGCGAAAGGCAAAGGTCCCGAGTTCGAGTCTCGGTCGGGCACACAGTTTTAATCTGTCAGGAAGTTTCATATCTGCGCACACTCCGCTGCAGAGTGAAAATCTCATTCTGGAAACATCCTCCAGGCTGTGGCTAGGCCATGTCTCCGCTATATCCTTTCTTTCAGGAGTGCTAGTTCTGCATGATTCGCAGCAGAGCTTCTGTAAAGTTTGGAAGGTAGGAGACGAGGTACTGGTGGAAGTAAAGCTGTGAGTACCGGGCGTGAGTCGTGTTTCGGTAGCTCAGATGGTAGAGCACTTGCCCGCGAAAGGCAAAGGTCCCGAATTCGAGTCTCGGTCGGGCACACAGTTTTAATCTGCCAGGAAGTTTCATCTCCTGAACACGTCCTCCATAGTCTTAACTCCTGAAAACTTTCGAGAAAAACTCAGGCGACATTGCTTTATCAACTTATTGGTTGATTCCTGAGCATCCTCCGACAGTTGATCGATGGGTAAAATAGCCGAAGAAATAATGTCTGGACCGTGAATCGACAATCTATGGACTGCTGTTGTCATGTTGTACCAGTGGATTAGTTCTTCGGAAACTTCATTTATCAGCGCTGATGTTGGAGTGTTTTCAAAAAAACGTCGAGCGGTGTTTGCGTCATTCGTACTGCCAAACCCTTCTTTCGGCATGTCAATTACAATTCCAAGCTGCTCTTTGAAAGCTTTTTGAATGTTGGCTTTCAGTATTGCTTTTTCCTCTTTATCTTCTGCTTTACGTGCCTCCCACTTTTTTGTTTTCATTTGGTATGCCAAATGAATACAACATTCAAAACATGGAATCCAGGCGTGAAGAGTTGATAGTCCGTACTGCAGATAATCGGCGGTAACTTGTTTTTCAAAACATCGTCAATGTTATTAAATTGGGCAGACGTAGCCTTGCAGAGATAGCAGCGTTGCGCAGATTTCGTGTTGGTGATAGCATTGCACACTTTACCATCTACCATGGTCATGCTTAAATTGTATTTAATGGTATTGTGTTTCCCATGAATAACTGTTTCGAATGACTGGAGTTGTTCGATCTGTTTGTCGTAATACGCTTTCTCATTTAAAGACGTTTGCTCTGTTTCCTTTGTAAATTCGAACTTCAGTGGTCTGCAAAAGAGGGTTGAAGACGGCTTCGGATTAATCCATAAGATCTTTCCTTCTTTAGTTTCTTCATTTACACCTGCAAGTTTCAGTGGAACAAGCGAAGTGAAAAATAAAGTTGCATCTGAAATACTCGAATCAGAAAACTTCATTTTATACATGCTTTTCCCGGAGGTTCCGTCAAAGCCCCACTTACAAATAAGGGCCATATTAGACATTTACGAATCACTCATATGTAAAATATCGTCCCGTTTCAGCAGTAGAACACGTTGAACAGTGTGGTCTAACAAAGCTTGCAACCGTACCTCAGCTTTTGATTCGGTAAAAGTGAGGGTTACGTCTGGAGGGCAGCAAGCTTTTTTTGCTACCAAAACAGCTGAATACGGTGGATACAGTGTGTTTAAGCCTTTTCCTTTAGCCCCATTTCTCAAATGCTGGTAAGATTCTTTTGACAATTTCAAGTCGAAAAGGAGTGCTAGACTTTCATTTGCATCATATGAGGATGGCGATGATGTTGAAAATCGCAAGCCTGCCTTGTATTTTGTCACCTTGGATGGACTTGAGAGTGTGACGTCTTTCACAATCTTCACAGCATCTGGGCGCCCCGAAGATCGAAGACTCATTTGCGCGTCGAACGATAATTCGACAGGACTGAACTTCGTACGAATATCCTCAGTTCTCCTTCTGTTAGACCAATCAGATAATGTTTCAAATTTTGTGGCAGGTCGGCCTGTTGATTTAGTCACACTTGCAGGTTTCGAATCAATCGGAATATATACTATTGTATTTAACCATGTTTCGTTCTTCTTGAAAAAATATCCTTGTCGCCGAGTTGCTTCCTTATACTTGCTTCTTAACTTTGTTAACAAAATCGAAATGGTAGGCCTCATATCATAGGGAATTTTAATTGTATGTCCACTTTTTTCTGTCAACGACCTTTCCAAATGTTCAAAGACCCTTTCCAAATCATTTGACGAATACTCTTTTGTTATTAGAAAAATATCTTTCCTCGAAAATCCGATTCTGGAATACGCTGGATCAGATGAAACTGAAATTTAAAAAAAATCTGTGTTACACTTTTCATCATTTGTCTAATTATTTTATTCTTTACAATGCTTCTACGTGTCGATTGTAATTTAAATTGTACAAATAAAACTCATAATTAATTGATTCTACTGTCATTTTTGAAGATGTCTGAACAATGACATTTTGCAAGAGTCGCTTAAAACGTGGCTCAAGGCCAGAGTCGCAACTAGTCGCAGGATTTGAAGCTTAATTTACAAAGGTAATAATATATACTTGCGTACACAGCGCAAAAGAAAGTGGAGTGTAGTGGAATTCGTAACTTATCTCTATTTTTTAAGCGCATTTTACGATTTTGTCATTCATTTCCTTGTAGAACGGCATTGGGACAGGTCAAGAGCGGTGAGGTAACACATTGAAGAACTGGGATATCTGTTCATCAGCTCACTGACACTGACGCCTGGAGGAGCAGACAATGTAAAACATTGTTAAGGAGTGCCCACTTCGCGCAATTAACGTTGATGTGAGTACGCTATATCAAGTGACACAGAGTGCTCTCGGCCGGTAGTCAAAGTCTGACATCTGACTGTAGATACTTTGTGTATTTGTAAAACCATACGATAAATAAATCACTGAGACAAGATAAAGTAATGGTGGTATCTTCTACTACAGCGTCACGCCTGATTATCATCACTCTACACATGATTATTTATCCTTTATTTTATTTTAATGAATAATTATTAAAGATTTGTTATTGTATTACCCGTGTCACCTGATACAGTATGATTCGTCCTGTGAGGAGTTAGTCGCAAGAGTGCAACCACGTCACCTCAATACTGCAACTACTTATCTGTGGTAGAGATTTTACTTCCTGCTACTTTTTATGATGGAGAGCGAATTTGCTTGGTGTGAGTGTAACTGCAAGTACTTTCAGTTGTGTAGGTGCTATATACACAGAGATTAATATATGTGTAAAACAGAGCAACAGACAGATGAAAGGAAGGTGGAATGAGCTAGGGTGTCCGGACATCGAAACTGTGAAAATGAGTTATTAATCGCCTCAAGGAATAACAGATACTGAAAAGGATGTACGAAATACATAAATAAAGCGAATAAAATCGTTTGAATTCTGCAAGTTGTTAATGAACATATAGGAGCTGATTTGTAAAGGACACAAACAACCGAAGAGTGTTGGGTTTTTAATTAATTGCGGTGGGAAATGACTGATAACTAAATAATACTTTTGTGAAGGCACAACATGTAAAATGCTTCAGGTGTCTTTTCTGATTAATAAAGTATAGCGTCCCTTGAATTGTACACGTCGGGTGTTGAGATCAAGTATATAAAATTGGCGATCATGAATGAACTGAAAATATTACTCCCAATTAGATATTCATTCATATACCGCTACGAGTATATTCGTACTTTAATGAGAAAGTGTTTGATATAAGCTAAAGTTTGCGTAAAATTAAGAAGGGCTGCATGCCATCTTAACAGAATCAGCGAAGACATGGGTTTCAGCATTCCCCGCCATCTTCTTACATCCCGATGTAGGAGAATGTTTTTTGCATATAATTTTGGGCACCGAAAAACATCGACAGTTAAAATGAACAAATCAAACCACGTCACTTGTACATAACAAGAATCATGTTTATGGACTTCCATCTCCCATCTAGTAAGAAAAAAGAAATTAATTGTGTGCTTGGAAATAAACAGGAAGGCGAAATAAACTGGAAAGTTGATATATTAATTTTGTTTTCGCGGAGAAAAGGCGTTTAAGACTAAACATTGAAGCCAACAATTACCTCGATACCTTATAGCTAGAAATACTTTAAAAGTAAGATTTTGAAAATACTAATTAATTATCGTAATTAACGGTATGCAGCATTTCAATTTTGATTGGCGGAAACTGTCACACGGTAATTGTTTTTAAGTACAAAGGGGTCGATTCTGTGTATTTGAAAGTTGATGTACGTTTTGTGGATTCAGTTTGTAGGGAAACAGCCTACTCACGCCGTAGTAAATTCACATCAGTCTTTCCATTGTGTGCCAGCCAGTCCACAGTAACTAGCTTTGACGTCATAAATGTTGCGCAATTCTTTAAAAAATCAAGCAATTAACGTAAAACATTTCTAGCATGTCAGGAGTAATACTAAATTAATATGTGTTGAATATCAGTTCGATAACTTTAACCATTTTCGAAATTTGGACGTTTTTCTGTAAAAATCATGGGCGCAACAGAAAAGAGCTACAGAGTTAAAAATTTATAATTAGATTCATTTTTCATAATTATTTAATAAAAACAGTACTTTGGATTTCACAAATTAAAATTTTAGTGGAAATTCATGATTTTCTGGTTTTCGTCTTAAAACTTAAGGAAGCAAGATAGATTAAGTAGGATAATAAATCAGGCTAGGATGTTTATATTTAAGTAGAATGGAGATCCGCTATCACCATAAGGATGTGAGAAGTTTCATTTGAATACCTATAAAGCTATAGCGATAGCGTATCTCCAAAGGGCCAGTTCAGAGCTCGTCTACTGTGTGCAGTGTAATTAAATTAATTCTCTCGCCCAAAATATTTAACTTAGCCACGTCAAACTTTTATTATGTTTACTTACCTGTGTGTGGAATGCACATTTAAATTGAGAGCTTCATCGGCCATCAGCAAAAGAAGCTATGATTTATTCGATAACTTAATGTGGTGCATTACTAGCCCAGCGGCTAGTCGGGAGAGCCGATTTGATCAGGCGTTCCCTTAGCCGTCCGCACCGCGGCTTTATATATAAGAACGCTGCGCAAGGAAGCAAGGCCCCAGTTCTCTCCAGATGCTGAATAGCACGGCGTATGTGTCGGGAGTCGCATCGCGTCGGTATCATTGCTACAAACTGCCTCGGATGCCGTATTAAGTTACTCAGGATACGCGTAGCCAGGAAATCATTTTCGAGTGAAGTGTTAATTCTGGGATGATTTTAATTATCTATCTTCAGTTTGCGTATGTCGTATTTTCACGTGCCGTCGCGGGACAGACATTCTGCCATTATTTATCATGGTGTTTGATGAACCTAATCGTCAAATTATGGCGAGCATTCATTTAAATATTTAACTTGGACAGTTCTAGTGGCATCAGCGCATTAGACTCTGAACTGCTCTGTTAGTTAGATTGTGTGGATTCTTTTGTTTTCATCTGTGACTTTCAGAATACAGAGCGTTCCTTCACGACCGTTTTTAATTAGAAATCCAAGACAATCTCCTAATTCCTCAGAGCTATAAGCTATAACTATAAGTGTATTCTCAGATGAAGTGGGCACTATGAATTCTAATTACAGGCTTCACGTTTTGCTAATCACTTTCTGGTTGCCAATATTGTAGTTAGAGAGCCAGTGTTGAGAACGGCAAAAGACAGCATAAATAATAGGAACATTCAAAAACAATAACAACAATAATTCCACCCGCCGCCGCACATATGGTTAATCGGCCGGGAAATGCAGTGTTTCAACATTCAAACAAATTATATAACAGCAACATATTTTCCAACCTGCCGCCCTACAAATGGTGCATCAGTCGGGAAAATCAATCATTTATTTATATAGCAAATAATTCCAACCGCCGCCCCACAAGTTGTGCTAAGTAATAATGGGATAACAGAAGGAAATAAGAAATAAAATGCAGAGAATAACGAAAGCAGTTATACGACTCCGTTCTCTTCAGGCGGTAACCTGTCTGTACTCCTGTCAGCAACCTCGGAGCTACTTTCCCACTTTTGTTTTTGCCTCTCCTGCCAATGTGGCGTGAATTTGCCGCGGACCGCTAGGGGTGGCTCTCTCGCAGATCACGGCACTTTTCTACTGCCTCTTACCACCGTCCCAAACACATACATCTACATCTACATTTATACTCCGCAAGCCACCCAACGGTGTGTGGCGGAGGGCACTATACGTACCACTGTCATTACCTCCCTTTTCTGTTCCAGTCGCGTATGGTTCGCGGGAAGAACGGCTGTCTGAAAGCCTCCATGCGCGCTCGAATCTCTCTAATTTTACATTCGTGATCTCCTCGGGAGGTATAAGTAGGGAGAAGCAATATATTCGATACCTCATCCAGAAACGCACCCTCTCGAAACCTGGCGAGCAATCTACACCACGATGCAGAGCGTCTCTCTTGCAGAGTCTGCTACTTGAGTTTGCTAAACATCTCCGTAACGCTATCACGGTTACCAAATAACCCTGTGACGAAACGCGCCTCTCTTCTTTCGATCTTCCCTATCTCTTCTGTCAACCCGATCTGGTTCAGATCCCACACAGATGAGCAATACTCAAGTATAGGTCGAACGAGTGTTTTGTAAGCCACCTCCTTTGTTGATGGACTACATTTTCTAAGGATTCTCCCAATGAATCTCAACCTGGTACCCGCCTTACCAACAATTAATTTTATATGATCATTCCACTTCAAATCGTTCCGTGCGCATACTCCCAGATATTTTACAGCTGCTACCAGTGTTTGTTCCGCTATCATATAACCATACAATAAAGGACCCTTCTTTCTATGTTTTCGCAATACATTACATTTGTCTATGTTAAGGCTCAATTGCCACTCCCTGCACCAAGTGCCTATCCGCTGCAGATCTTCCTGCATTTCGCGGCAATTTTCTAGTGCTGCAACTTCTCTGTATACTATGGCAAAATCCGCGAAAAGCCGCATGGAACTTCCGACACTATCTACTAGGTCATTTATATATATTGTGAAAAGTAATGGCCCCATAACACTCCCCTGTGGCACGCCAGAGGTTACTTTAACGTCTGTAGACGTCTCTCCATTGATAACAACATGCTGTGTTCTGTTTGCTAAAAGTTCTTCAATCCAGCCACACAGCTGGTCTGATATTCCGTAGGCTTTCACCTTGTTTATCAGGCGACAGTGCGGAACTGTATCGAACGCCTTCCGGAAGTCAAGGAAAATAGCATCTACCTGGGAGCCTGTATCTAATATTTTCTGGGTCTCATGAACAAATAATGCGAGTTGGGTCTCACACGATCGCTGTTTCCGGAATCCATGTTGATTCCTACAGAGTAGATTCTGGGTTTCCAAAAACGACATGATACTCGAGCAAAAAACATGTTCTAAAATTCTACAACAGATCGATGTCAGAGATATAGGTCTATAGTTTTGCGCATCTGCTCGACGACACTTCTTGAAGACTGGGACTACCTGTGCTCTTGTCCAATCATTTGGAACCTTCCGCTCCTCTAGAGACTTGCAGTACACGGCTGTTAGAAGCGGAGCAAGTTCTTCTCTTTGTAACTGAAACTGAAATTTACTGGTAGGTGCTAACTGTATTACCACTGTTTCTGTTTCATATTAAAGCCAAGCAAATACTAATGAAATGACTCTATATGAATACAGCTACACGATCGCCCCATTTGCACATTATAACCGAGGCAAAGACGACCCCCCACCATGTGCAGGAAGTTGTGATATTGGCGTTTCTGCCACGCCTGCTCCTTCAGATCATGTGATTGGGATGATTAACTGCACAGCTTCTAGTCGTTACGTTGAAAGCGCTGTTAGCGTTTTGCCCGCATTCTTTGAATAATTCTAGTAAAGTATGCCATATGTTGTGAATGAAAGAGTGTGCGTAGCTGAAGCGTACACCCATAATTGTTCTTTAAGAAAAGAGTTATTCAATTATGTATGGAAAATTCTTCATTTGGTGTACACCTGATAAGAAGTGTGGTGTTCCGAAGTTGACAGTAAAAAATGTCTCTAAGAGTGGCCATAATCCTTCAGTTCATATTGTTGAAGAGGTTTCAAAAATTTGACAGAAAATTACTTCTACCCGAGTAATCTTTGTGTTAGTTATCGCAACTAAATGAACAGTCTGAGGCAAAAAGAAAAATCTCCCCATTAAGGAATTATCCGTATGTATGATGCACACATACAGTCAAACACATGATTACAATTTTAGAATTTTTTTAATTAGATATAAAAAGCCTCACTATAATGGGGAGTCAATAACTCATAGGCCCATGTCTCTCTTTACGAAAGCAGCTATTCGATTTGATATTAACTGAAAGATATAGAGTTCTTGGATGTATCCATGACGGATATCGTCCCTGATTCTGTCTGACTGGCGTGTCGGATCGTCAAAATCCCGAGCTGGTTGGAACGCCCTTCCCTTAAAGCTTCAAACGTTCTCAGTTGGTGAGAGATATGGCGACCTTGGTGACAAGGGTGGGGTTAGGCAGGCCCAAAGCCTAGCAGTAGAAACCCTAGCCGTGTGCGAACGAGAATGTCCTGGCTGAAATGTAAGTGGGGCATAGAATATGGTCGACATACCACTAGTAGTAGAACAACAGGGGCGTCATCCTACTCTCCACTGTTGCCAAATTTATTCAAGATGGTGGAACCAAGATGGCAGTGGTAGAAATGGGACCGGTGCAATGACATCATGGTGGGAAGTTCAAATTTTGACTGGAAAATAGGTCAGTTGGCCTACCTCCACCAATCTAAACCCTCTCCCCTACCTTTCTCCCCCTACTCCTAGAAAATGGTGGGAGTTTCAAATAGCATCTGGTCAATGCAACACACCACGGCTACCTCCAATAACCTAAGAAAATTATGGGAAAATAGGTCACTTGGGTTACCTCCACTAACCTATGTCATCCAACCGCCACCTCTTCCGAGTAATGTCATCCAACCGCCACCTCTTCCGAGTAATTGGCGGGAAAAGGACTCAGCCTGTGCTGCATAGGATGGACATAAGTCTTTATTTTGCAGCCAGTCTTTATTTAACCAACACTGTCATCCCTCCCATGATGTAATGCAAGATGGCTGTCAGTAGGTGGGGGGGGGGGGGGGATAGAGGGAAAAGGACTCAGCCTGTTCTCTGCTGCTGGTGGGAGGTAGGAGTGTACTTTATTTATTTTAGAACATTTTATTGAGGGACAGATTTGACATAGTATATTTATTACACAGATACAAAACACTCAGCCTGGCGTGCTTCAGGTGACAGTAAATAGTCACAGGACGCTACCGCACACACCCCAGGAGTCAGGGTGCACCAGCAGCCCCTGCGAAGTGATGATGCAGCTGTCAGTTGCCGAGCCATGCACAGGTGTCCGTTCTGTTACTATGCATTGATATGGAGTCCTTACCTCCCCAACACGCGTGCATCTAGAGAAATCTTGTGCACTTCGATGGGCAAGGACTCGGCAAGCTCCACTCACTCATGAGACGTGGAATGTAGTGGTATACTTCTGGTCAGCTGCAGATTAAATCGTTAATTGTAAGCAGGGTGGGCTGGTCAAAGGCAGTGTGAGAGGGTCTTTCCATCCATAATTTTATCCTAAGACTGTGAGAATGCTCTGTGACTCCCATCCACTTAGAGATAGATCATATGCACTATGCTCAAGGTGTTAGAAATATACAGAGTGCTGTCAGGTATACTTTGATGATGTATGTGTTCGAGAATTAACAATTAATGGACATACTGCACTGTCAACTATCTACATTCGCAATGATACTCCCAATTTAGACAAGGGGCAGTTTAACTATGATACTGGAATTGGGGAAAGGTACTGTTGCATCATTGGTCGGTGTTGCAATTATTGTAAAATCGTTAAAATTGTTCGCCCTATCAACTATGATGTTATTACAGCACACTGATGGTGTCTTTTCCGTACCATCCATCCATTGGTACACTGTTGGTTACCACATAATGATTAACTGACAACGCTGGTTTCAGTTTGAGAAAGCGTTTTGGTGGAGGGGCAAAACCTTCCAGGGATGGCTAGCACTGAATCAGTGATCGTGTACATGATTGCAATATGAGGAATCAGTTGAAACGAAACACTGAGCCATCAACTATTCATCACTGTGACATTAGTTTAAATGTAGAGATCGTCAGTCACCTTCTGAGTGTTTTGTATCAGTGTAATAACTATACGATGTCAAATCCATCCCTAAATAAGTAGTTCCAAAATAAATAAAGTAAGCTTCTTCCTCTCTCCAGGAGCCAAGAACAGGCTGATTCATTTCCCGCCATTTTCCATTCTCCTGACCGCCATCTTGGATTACATCATGGGAGGGACGATAATGCCCCCTGGTGGCAGTACTGTGTACTAGGTAAGTTGTACTCCGGAACTCATGGTGGACACACTCGATGGTGGTACTGTCTCACATTGGTTAAATAAAGACTGCCTGCAAAATAGGGACTTATGTTCATCCTATCTAGCACAGGCTGAGTCCCTTTCCTGTCAATTCCTAGGAAAAGGTGGCAGCTGGATGACTTAGATTAGTGGAGGCAACCCAAGTGACCTATTTTCCTGCCATTTTCTTAGGTTAGTGGAGGTAGCCATGGTGTGCTGTATTGTCCTGATGGAATTTGAAGTTCCCAAAATTTTCTGGGGGAGTTTAGAGGAGGGTGGGAGGGGGTGATTTGGAGTAGTTAGGTTAGTGGAGCTAGTCCTATTGACCGCTTTTCCCGCCAAAATTTCAAGTTCCCACCATGATGTCATTGCAATGTTGTCATTTATATCACAGCCATCTTGAATGAATTTGGCAACAGTGGAGAGTGGGGTGATACCCCTGTTGTTCTGCTACTACCTCTGTTTTGTGAGGTGCATCGGATGGCAACCAAAACGGCTCCTGCTACGCAAAGAAACGGCAGCCCAGACCATCACTCTAGTTGTTGAGCCGTAAGTTGTACTGATCTCCCACCAATCCCCGGGAGCATCTCGACACATCGTCACTGGTCCTCGGGGCTTATTTCAAAGTGGGACTTGCCAATGAAGACAATTCTACTCCACTCAATGAAATTCCAGCCCAGAGACATGTCAGTGATGAATCTCAGTTCGAACTGAGCCCAGATTGTGTCGAACATGTGTTTGGAGATGCCCTGGAGAGTGGTGGGATATCAACCTCAATGTCGCCCATCATGTGGCCTGACAACCAGCGGGGATGGTCTAGGATGATTATCATTTCATATCAGGACCCCTTTGGTTGTCATCTACGGCACTCTTCCAGAGTAGTGGTATGTCGACGACATTCTACTTCGAGTATTGTTTACCGTCATAGCAAGGCATCCTAGGCTTACATTTTAACAAGATAATTCCCGCACATACACGACGAGAGTTCCTCCCAACATCAGCTTGGCTAGCAAGGTCATAAGATATCTTCTTAATTGCGACCTTTTGGAGCATTTTGGACAGGGCCCTCGGTCTTTTATCCATATGAGTAGACAGACGAATCGTTGCAGGCCAAGTGAAAATCCTCGAATCATGCAACAAATAATGTAATAAATAGTTGGAAATCCCTGCGTGAAGTTTTGCAGTCTTCTTAGCGGCATGCTGTAGTCAAAAAAAACGGCCAGCTAGGATGAATACAATAAAATTTTTCAGATCTCGTTCTCGGTTAAGGGAAATTGAAATCCGGATCTTCTTGTTTCCAACGAGAGAGATCTGCGTGTCTAACGTCTCTTTGTTCGTTGACTCTTATTCGGGATACCATCATAGACGAATACAAAAAAAGCAAATAGTTCTGACAGCTTCGTTAGCCGAGCATGCCTGCTATTGGCTTTTATGTACAGAGATTGAGCTGTGGCGGCTTCCTTCTTTCAAATCTCCCGCGGTACAGAGAGCTAGCATTTCGTCGCCACAGAGAGCACTTTCCAAATAGGGGGCGTGGTCGTGACGTCGCCAGCGGTTGGGCGGTTGCTGTCAGTGGTAGTGTGGTTTGTGGCATGAGGCCGGCTTTTAGATGTACAGGCAGTATGTTAATGGGGTGGATTTATAAATAATAATTACTTACTAGGACCGCAAAATTTTGTACATGGCTGCACGTTCAGAGACCGTGAATAGTTACAATTGAAAGAAAACAGCCCTCGGTCACTATTTTTAACGAATTAAACGGGTTTCAACTCTGTCTTCCTCAGAATTTAAATCAAAGAACGATCTATAACATGATCACAGAATTATGACTAAAAACGTATGATACAGACTATACGTACAGAATCATCGTGAAAGACTGGCAGTACCTTTATGTCATTTATAGCATAATAAATATACCACAAGGGCATTAGTCACACAGATATTTAAGATAAGAAACTGTGATGGTGAGCCACTAATGGCTGCTCGTTACTTGCGCGGTTACAGGTTTTGCAACCTGTGGCTGTCGTTTATCGATTTTTCGTTGCGACGGAATGTTCTCACGAAACTCCAGTCACCACCTTTCTCCTCCGAACGGGAAAATATTTTGTTGACACCGACCTACATAGGACGGAACGGTCACCACGATAAAATAAAGGAAATCAGAGCTCGTACGGAAAGATATAGGTGTTCATTCTTTCCGTGCGCTATACGAGATTGGAATAATAGATAATTGTGAAGGTGGTTCGATGAACCCTCTGCCAGGCACTTAAATGTGAATTGCAGAGTATCCATGTAGATGTAGATGTAGATGTAGATAGCGTTGGCTTATTAATGGAATTAGGCAAGCCAGACCACTTGTAACATCACAAATATAAGCCTAAATTATAACCAAAAGATATCAACTAATAAAACAAAAAAATATTGCCTTTCCCGGATAATACGTCATAAGGGCAACAATAATCATGAGTAAAATAATAATAGAACGGAAGTCCCATTGTCAGAATCTAGCATGCGACATAACTTTCGAAGAAAACCTGTTAACGTATACACTAACGGACAAAAGTAGTAGCACCAAGAAGGAGTAGTGCAACATAACGAAACCTGATGGGTGTGTTTCCACATCTGAAATATGTCGATTCAAATTTTGCGCCTTTCGCGTAAGAGTCACACTACTAGAGCCATTATAAGAGTGCAAATCGAGCGTTAGTTACCGTTCGAGATGGGATGTGGTGAACTGATGATAGTCAAAAAAGCCTTTCAGCCGAGAAAGTTCCTTCTGCAATGTTTCAGCAAGACTTGGCAAGATCGCAGGCACTGTACAAGATTGCTGGCAGTAGTGGTCACTAGAATGTACAAGTCCGGTCTTCATGCGAGCGTAAAATATTTCGTTTCATTTGTTTAAGGTCGCATGAAGACCGGACTCTGGATGGTCACGTGGTTCAACCGAGAGGGATGACCATCGTGTTCAGCGTATGGCTCAGGCGCATCGCAGAGCATCTGCAGCAGCAATTTGATCAGCAGTTACCACCACAGTGGCAAAACGACTTTTTAAAAATAAGGTACTTCAAGAAGGCTCAGAGTCAGACGCACTGGAACGTGCGTTTCACCGACGCATGGTCACTGCGACTTCAGCGGTGAAATTGGAAATTTGTGGTAAGGACTATGGGACAAATCTGCTGAGGTCGTCTGTTCCTAGGCTTACTCACTACTTAATGTATCTTAAACTAAGTTACGCTAAGGACGACACACGCACACATGCCTGAGGGAGGACTGGAACCTCCAACGGGGGGAGCCGCGCGAACCGTGACATGACACCCCAGACCGCACTGCTAAGCCGCGAGGCGACTTCACTGGTGTCAAGTGAGAGCTCATTGGAGGCCAGGGTGCAGGTCTGTTGTGTGTTATGATGAAAGCTGGTCCTTCCTCGGTGCCAGTGAAGGTCGTGTACTGGTCAGAAGGCCAGCAACAACCTGTCTGCGTGCTACACACAATTCTCCTACACCAAGAGTTGAGGTCTGGGGTGCGATTTTGCGTGACAGCAAGAGCACTACCGTGGTTATCGCACGCGTCATGACCGCTAATTTGTGCATATGTCTGCTGGTTCGACCTTTGTGCTGCCATATTGGTTCAAATGGCTCTGAGCACTATGGCACTTAACATCTATGGTCATCAGTCCCCTAGAACTTAGAACTACTTAAACCTAACTAACCTAAGGACAGCACACAACACCCAGTCATCACGAGGCAGAGAAAATCCCTGACCCGCCGGGAATCGAACCCGGGAACCAGGGCGTGGGAAGCGAGAACGCTACCGCACGACCACGAGATGCGGGCTGTGCTGCCATATACAGGGTGTTTCAAAAATGACCGGTATATTTGAAACGGCAATAAAAACTAAACGAGCAGCGATAGAGATACACCGTTTGTTGCAATATGCTTGGGACAACAGTACATTTTCTGGCAGACAAACTTTCGAAATTACAGTAGTTACAATTTTCAACAACAGATGGCGCTGCGGTCTGGGAAACTCTACAGTACGATATTTTCCACATATCCACCATGCGTGGCAATAATATGGCGTAGTCTCTGAATGAAATTACCCGAAACCTTTGACAACGTGTCTGGCGGAATGGCTTCACATGCAGATGAGATGTACTGCTTCAGCTGTTCAATTGTTTCTGGATTCTGGCGGTACACCTGGTCTTTCACGTGTCCCCACAGAAAAAAGTCACAGGGATTCATGTCTGGCGAATAGGGAGGCCAATCCACGACGCCTCCTGTATGTTTCGGACCCGAAGCAATCACACGATCATCGAAATATTCATTCAGGAAATTAAAGACGTCGGCCGTGCGCTGTGGCCGGGCATCATCTTGCATAAACCACGAGGTGTTCGCAGTGTCGTCTAAGGTTGTTTGTACCGCCACAAATTTACGAAGAATGTCCAGATAGCGTGATGCAGTAATCGTTTCGGATCTGAAAAATGGGCCAATGATTCCTTTGGAAGAAATGGCGGCTCAGACCAGTACTTTTTGAGGATGCAGGGACGATGGGACTGCAACATGGGGCTTTTCGGTTCCCCATATGCGCCAGTTCTGTTTATTGACGAAGCCGTCCAGGTAAAAATAAGCTTCGTCAGTAAACCAAATGCTGCCCACATGCATATCGCCGTCATCAATCCTGTGCACTATATCGTTAGCGAATGTCTCTCGTGCAGCAATGGTAGCGGGGCTGAGGGGTTGCCGCGTTGGAATTTTGTATGGATAGAGGTGTAAACTCTGGCGCATGAGACGATACGTGGACGTTGGCGTCATTTGGACTGCAGCTGCAACACGGTGAATGGAAACCTGAGGCCGCTGTTGGATCACCTGCTGCACTAGCTGCGCGTTGCCCTCTGTGGTTGCCGTACGCGGTCGCCCTACCTTTCCAGCACGTTCATCCGTCACGTTCCCAGTCCGTTGAAAATTTTTCAAACAGATCCTTTATTGTATCGCTTTTCGGTCCTCTGGTTACATTAAACCTCCGTTGAAAACTTCGTCTTGTTGCAACAACACTGTGTTCTAGGCGGTGGAATTCCAACACCAGAAAAATCCTCTGTTCTAAGGAATAAACCATGTTGTCCACAGCACACTTGCACGTTGTGAACAGCACACGCTTACAGCAGAAAGACGACGTACAGAATGGCGCACCCACAGACTACGTTGTCATCTATATCTTTCACATCACTTGCAGCGCCATCTGTTGTTGAAAATTGTAACTACTGTAATTTCGAAAGTTTGTCCGCCTGAAAATGTACTGTTGTCCCAAGCATATTGCAACAAACGGTGTATTTCTATCGCTGCTCGTTTAGTTTTTATTGCCGTTTCAAATATACCGGTCATTTTTGAAACACCTTGTATGAACAGCATTCCGGGGAATGCTTTCCAACATACCGCTCTTGTAACCCAAAATTTTCTACAGTATATCGGTATGTTTCCCTCGCTAGCTCGATCACCAGATCTGACTCCAGTCGAGCACATATTCCAACGTTATCGGGCGACAACAGCAGCGTCGTCCTTAAACAGCACTAACAATCCTACAAACAGACGTCCGACACGATTACAATACAATGCATGCAAGTTTACATGCCTGCATTCAACGTTGAGACGTTTACACCGATTAAACAGGCCAACGAAAAAAAAATTTTCTAAACTTTATTTACTTTGATAGCTGATGTTTATGAGCTGAATCCAAATCTAGCGTTAGTTTTTTTGTATCACCCATAGTTTTCGAGCAATATGCTTATTATTATATAGTATAAAAATCCTATGCTATACGCTAAATAGGGAAATTAATGAAACGCATTGTTACAACATAAGCATGGTTTATATTTACAGTAAGCCACTTAAACCAATGATATTTTTTAATAGAGGTTTCATTTGTCGGCTGGAATTGGTGTTTTCTTTCTCTTTTTTCTTTTTGGCTTCTTGTGTGGCTTTTCTACGATGAGTCGCTTGCTGAACTTCTCGGTGAAGTGACCAACAGTAGTCCCCAATCATGTTGGTGTTCCAACGAGCATGGTAGCGTTTTTTCATCACTTCAATATCCTGGTAAAAACGCTCTCCTTGCTCCGATCGCGGACGGAAGTTTAGGGTAGCTTATTACTTTCTTGTTTTTCGAATTATGACTAGTAATATCAACAATGCAAAAGCAGCAATCATCCCTCCATATCACAGAAACAGAAAATCTTTAGGCTTTTTTTCATTTTTGGGCCATTTTCTCAGATCTTCAACACACACATTACATACATTATGTGGCGACCAAGATTTATCTTGATCACTAAGTTTAGATCCAAAGTATGATAGATAAACCTTTTTCACAAAGTCTGTAATGTTTCTTTGGTGTTTTTTAACCACAAATTCACCAATGACTTCCTGGCAGATTAAAACTGCCAGTATCTGCCAGTATCTCGTCTCCTACCTTCCAAACTTTACAGAAGCTCTCCTGCGAACCTTGCAGAACTAATCTGCCAGGAAGTTTCATATCAGCGCACACTCCGCTGCAGAGTGAAAATCTCATTCTGGAAACATCCCCCAGGATGTGGCTAAGCAATGCCTCCGCGTTATCCTTTCTTTCAGGAGTGCTAGTTCTGCAAGGTTCGCAGGAGAGCTTCTGTAAAGTTTGGAAGGTAGGAGACGAGATACTGGCAGAAGTAAAGCTGTGAGTACCGGGCGTGAGTCGTGCTTCGGTAGCTCAGATGGTAGAGCGCTTGCCTACAAAAGGCAAAAGTCCCGAGTTCGAGTCTCGGTCGGGCCCACAGTTTTAATATGCCGGGAAGTTTCATATCAGCGCACACTCCGCTGCAGAGTGAAAATCTCATTCTGGAATAACATTAATGCCTAAAACGAGAAGAGAAACTCAAATGAAATTTTGTAATGTCATGGCAATACCCACAGTACTGAATGGACCAGCAGGTTGGACATTGAGATAAAAGAAGCCATGACAAGTGGAGACATCACGGATGAAGTTCCTTACATCACTGATAGGATGCACAAGAGAACACAAAATAAGAAAAGATATCAAAAGATCTGGGATGCAGCCATTAACAGAAAAAGTTATTCAACGAAAGCAGGGTTGGAAAGTGTACGTATTGCCTGTGTAACCTCAGAGAATCCCTCGACAAGTGATGGCATAGAATCTTACTGGAAGATAGAGTCTGGGAGGGACGAGGAAGAGATGGTGTGGGTTGGACAGGCAATAAGCCGTAATGTTGTGATGGCAGAAGATGAAATTATTGTCAACTGTTGCCATACACTGCCTGTAAAGAAGGTAAAGCCCTAAGAAGACATGGTCGGATGTCATGGAACTTCGTACATGTGTAAACCGTCGGCCGATAGGTAAATGATTCACGCAGCAATTCTCTGTGACAGGTGGAATGGCCACTACAGTGCATTAGCGTTGTCTATGTTCAACGTTGTACTCAAGTCTGATAGGGAATATAAGGGGTGTGAACAGCGTCGTGTGTTAGGTATTCATAGTGAAGATGCCGTGTATTGAGACAGTTTCATCAGCACGTGACTGTGTTTGAAAATGGCCTCATCTAGGTCTCCATTTGGTCAGCTTATTCAATCGTGCGATGCCCAGATTCGTAGGCATTGAGATGTGATAGTGACCCGCCGTTGGACTGCTCGGGAACATTAAGGCAGACGTGCTCGCGTCAAGATTGCGGTCGAACACGTCTGACTCCCCATCTGAGGATCGCCGTATCGAGCACCATGCACGTCATAACCCCATCACGCCTGCGGATGTCGTCCGAGAGCAAGAAACGGGACTGGTTGCAACAATGTGTCATCCCGCACTGTTAGCCAAAGACTAGCAGCACCTGGAGTAGGGAGCTACTAGTCCGCGCGTAGGACGCCGTTAACACTACAACACCAACGGCTGCATTTTGAGTGGTGTTGTTACGGGGAAGCATCGAGAGCTGGTGAACAGAATTACAATGCATTCGGCGGCGAAACATCGTTCTGTACTACAACAGTCAGAAAGAATGACGGCTACCTGTGGAGATGGCCCAATTTCTTATGTTTTGCTGAGGCACAGCGGTATTATTTGGAGTGGGGAGGCATCGTGTAAGACTTGACATCATGGCTGCTAGTAGTTGATGGACCTCTGACAGCACTACAGTATGTCACAGGACATCCATCGTGCTCATATTTTACACCTTATGTGGCAGTATGGTGGCGCCATTTTTCAACAAGACAATGCTCACACAGATGTGTCTCTGTGAGCTGTCTGTGTGATGTTGAAGTGCTCCAGTGGCCTGCAGTATCCACAGATACATGTGTAGGACCGGACTGGACGTCAGCGTCGTCTCTGTGCCAGTGTCCAGCATGCCATGGACCAATTACTACAGCTGTGGGCCAGCTTGCCTGAGATGAGGATACAAAACCTCCTCGAACCGAAGCAGTGAATGCAACCAGGCCAAAACGGGTGGGCTAATGACACCACATTGTCTGCAAATTTTACGAGATATTGTAGTCACTGGAATAATATCGCATACCCTCTGCACCCGTGAAGTTTCTTTTTGTTTCCCCCTCCCCTTATGGGCACTGCACATTTTGTCAGGCACTGTACTCAAAAGCATCTTTTGATCTGAAGTAAAATGGTGTTTTTCTGTTGTTGAATGTAGATATTATTTGACCCGCTCTGCTTTTATGTAGGACGTTCTGTACAATTAACATCCTTATGAATTCTCTAAGAACCGTGGGTATTTTGGTCATTAATTGTACGATTAATTTGCCGGAGTTCTGCACTCCTGTTGCTGGCGATATGTTCTAATTATTTCACCATAACCACGGACTCCTAAATTATCAACCGTTACCATTATACACTAATGGCCATTGAAGTTGCTACACCACGAAGATGACGTGCTACAGACGCGAAATTTAACCGACAGGAAGACGATGCTGCGAAACGCAAATGATTCGCTTCTCAGAGCATTCACACAAGCTTGGCGCCGGTGGCGACACCTAAAACGTGCTGACATGAGGGCAGTTTCCAACCGATTTCTCATACACTACACAGCAGTTGACTGGCGTTGCCTGGTGAAACGTTGTTGTGATGCCTCGTGTAGGGAGGAGAAACGCGTACCATCACGTTTTGATAAAGGACGCACTGTAGCCTATCACGATTGCGGTTTATGGTATCGCGACATTGCTGCTGGCGTTGGTCGAGATCCAATGACAGTTAGCAGAATATGGAATCGGTGGGTTCAGGAGGGTAATACGGAACGCCGTGCTGGATCCCAACGACCTCGTGTCACTAGCAGTCGAGATGACAGGCATCTTATCAGCATGGCTGTAACGGATCGTGCAGCCACGTCTCGATCACTGAGTCAACAGATGGGGACGTTTGCAAGACAACAACCATCCGTACGAACAGTTCAACGACGTTTGCAGCAGCATGGACTATCAGCTCGGAGACCGTGGCAGCGGTTACCCTTGACACTGCATCACCGACTGGAGCCCCTGATATGGTGTACTCAACGACGAACCTGAGTGCACGAATGGCAAAACGTCATTTTTTTCTGATCTATCCAGGTTCTGTTTACAGCATCATGATAGATGCATCCGTGTTCGGCGACATCGCGACAAACGCACATTGGAAGCGTGTATTCGTCATCGCCATACTGGCGTATCACCCCGTGTGATGGTATGGGTTGCCATTGGTTACACGTCTCGGTCACCTCCTGTTCGCATTGACGGCGCTTTGAACAGTGGACGTTACATTTCAGATGTGTTACGACCCGTGGCTCTACCCTTCATTCGCTCCCTACGAAACCCTACATTTCAGCAGGATAATGTGCGACAGCATGTTGCAGGTCCTGTACGGGCCTTTCTGGATGCAAAAATTGTTCGACTGCTGCCCTGCCTAGCACGTTCTCCAGATCTCTCACCAACTGAAAACGTCTGGTCAATGGTGGCCGAGCAACACAATACGCCAGTCACAACTCTTGATGAACTGTGGTATCATGTTGAAGCTAAATTTCCAGCTGTACCTGTACACGCCATCCAAGGTCTGTCCAACTCAATGCCCAGGCGTATTAAGGCCGTTATTACGGCCGGAGGTGGTTGTTCTGGGTACTGATTTCTCAGGATCTATGCACCCAAATTGCGTGAAAACGTAATCACATGTCAGTTCTAGTATAATATATTTGTCCAATGAATACCCATTTATCATCTGTATTTCTTGTTGGTGTAGCAATTTTAATGGCCAGTAGTGTATATCCACGCTATGGTTGTTTCTGCTATTCTGTTCTTCGACCATTTCATAAAGTAGAGTTTGAAACGTTGAACAAACCTTAATAGCTAATCCAGCTTTCGGACTTTGAGTTTGATTCCATTCCGTGTAATCCTCGTTGTCTCGTTGCATGTCGTCTTCATTCTTTAGCAATTTAACAGATCGCCAACAGTTTGTCGCACATAACATTTCAGTGACTTCGAGTAGTTTCATTTACGTCTTCCCGTTGTCAATGTGTCGCACCTGAAAAAAATCTGAGCATCAGATACAGGTTTTCACTGAAGACCATAACGTTCGAAATTCAGTTCCTGTTAACTGAGTGCGACTAGTGCTAAGTCATGAGTAAAAACCGTAAATTCTCATTTTTCCTTCCACATGACTGGGTGTTGTGTGATGTCCTTAGGTTATTTAGGTTTAAGTAGTTCTAAGTTCTAGGGGACTGATGACCTGAGATGTTAAGTCCTATAGTGCTCAGAGCCGTCACACAGTTATGTGCTGGTGGCTAGTTCATCCGAGGCTGCTCGATCTCTTGTGCTCGCTGGAACACAGCCTCGTTTGACGTTTCAGGACCTCTATATGTAGCATTTGAGGCTATTTCCTTGCAGATGATACATGACTGAGTCGGTTTTTAGCTCCGCTTGCCAATCAGTGAGCGTCAAATCAGAGTTATCCCAGTTCGTGTGACCTCTTAATACACTGACAAATGCGGAATGCAATCTGCGCCTCTGCCTAAATTACGAGTCTTACGATTAATATTCAATACTTAGATAATTTTTCTTTTTTTTCTGGCAGTCCTACACGACTTGTTCATTTCATCTAGCACATTAAAAGACTGCTACACTTCTGGGAGAGAATACCTCGTCTTAATAAATTGCGTTTCCATGGAGTATTGTCGCCGACATAGATCATAACGCTCGTTACCACCTGCTGCAATTGATATGAGTGTGTGAAATCTTATGGGACTTAACTGCTAAGGTCTTCAGTCCCTAAGCTTACACACTACGTAACCTAAATTATCCGAAGGACGAACACACACAACCATGCCCGTGGGAGGACTCGAAACTCCGCCGGGACCAACAGCACAGTCCAAGACTGCAGCACCTTAGACCGTGCGATTGATAATATTAGATGTTCTTGCTTGGAAGATGTTATGAATCGTCAATGAAATTCAATCACTGCCTAGTCATAATGAAGTCAGATTTTCAGATACCGCTTGCACCTTTTTCGATAAATCAAAGTGTCAGACAACATTAAGTTCCCTGGCCAACTTCGGATGACATTGAAGTATCTGGAATTTACCGTTATAGAGGCATTGCCTGTTCTTGATAGAAATCACAATACCCCAACAAATCTACACTACTGGCCATTAAATTGTTACACCAAGCAGAAATGCAGATGATAAACGGGTATTCATTGCACAAATATATTATACTAGATCTGACATGTGACTACATTTTTACGGAATTTGGGTGCATAGATCCTGAGAAATCAGTACCCAGAACAACCACCTCTGGCCGTAATAACGGCCTTGATACGCCTCGGCATTGAGTCAAACAGAGCTTGGATGGCGAGTACATGTACAGCTGCCCATGCAGCTTCAACACGATACCACAATTCATCAAGAGTAGTGACTGACGTATTATGACAAGCCAGTTGCTCGGCCACCACTGACCAGACTTTTTCAGACAGATCTGGAGAATGTGCTGGCCAGGGCAGCAGTCGAACATTTTCTGTATCCAGAAAGGCCCGTAAAGGACTTGCAACATGCGGACGTGCATTATCCTGCTGAAATGTAGGGATTCGCGGGGATCGAATGAAGGGTAGAGCCACGGGTCGTAACACATCTGAAATGTAGCGTCCACTGTTCCAAGTGCCGTCAATGCGAACAAGAGGTCACCGAGACGTGTAACCAATGGCACCCCATACCATCACTCCCAGTGATACGCCAGTATGGCGATAACGAATATACGCTTGCAATGTGCGTTCATCGCGATGTCGCCAAATACGGATGCAACCATCATGATGCTGTAAACAGAACCTGGATTCATCCGAAATAATGACTTTTGCCATTCGTGCACCCAGGTTCGTCGTTGAGTACACCATCGGAGGCGCTCCTGTCTGTGATGCAGCGTCAAGGGTAACCGCAGAAATGGTCTCCGAGCTGATAATCCATGCGCCTGCAAACGTCGTCGAACTGTTCGTGCAGATGGTTGTTGTCTTGCAAACGTCCCCATCTGTTGACTCAGTGAATCGAGACGAGGCTGCACGATCCGTTACAGCCAGCGGATAAGATGCCTGTCATCACGACTGCTAGTGATAAGAGGCCGTTGGGATCCAGCACGGCGTTCCGTATTACCCTCCGGAACCCACCGATTCCATATTCTGCTAACGATCATTGGATCTCGACTAACGAAAGCAGCAATGTCGCGATACGATAAACCGCAATCGCGATCGGCAACAATCTGACCTTTATCGAAGTCGGAAACGAGATGGTACGCATTTCTCCTGCTTTCACGAGGCATCACAACAACGTTTCGCCAGGCAACGCCGGTCAACTGCTGTTTGAGTATGAGAAATCGGTTGGAAACTACCCTCATGTCAGCACGCTGTAGGTGTCGCCACCGGCGCCAACCTTGTGTGAATGCTCTGAAAAGCTGATCATTTGCATATCACAGCATCTTCTTCCTATCAGTTAAAATTCGCGTCTGAAGCAACGTCATCTTTGTGGTGCAGCAATTTTAATAACCAGTACTGTATCTGATGTGGCGGTAGCGAACCCACGTTATAATCCTGCTGAACTTCAAAATTTGAGTAAAATCCAATAAATTACAAATAAAACCGCAAGTGGTCAGTTTCTACCTAGAGTGGAAAAGGGGAGCGGAATGTAACACGCGCCACGTAACATTGCGACGCTTGGCTACTGCTGATTCAGATGTGGGGCTGGAAAATTACGAATGAAATGCATAAGCTAAGGCTGCGTAAGTAGATTTTGGGTGTCAGTGTCGCAAGGTCGATTCTCGTCACGTCACCTCGGGGCAGTGGGGGGGTGGGTGTAAGTTGCCACAACCGTCTCCGTGCGCAGACTGCGGCGCCGGCGAACACGCATACGTAACGCCCTGCCGCTAAGACGGCGCCGTAATGGCCGCGGCGGCCCGTCCGACCCCAATGCAGGCGCGGGCTGGCCCCCCTTTCTATTCGGCGGGCTTTGTCCTCCCAGGCCAGGGGCCACTCGGCGGAGTGCTCGCGCCTGCGCATTACAGCCCACCGACGGCACGCGGGGCCGTAAAATTTCTGCGCCCTCGCACAGAGGCGGCGGGCACACCGCGGCTTTTAGCAGTAAAGGCGCCGCGAATGGAAATGGAATCGAAAAATTTTAATGACGCCGAGAGCGAGCGGCTGCCTCGCGAAACGCTCAGGGAGGAGTGGACTTTGTATGCGAGGTCGATTCTTTCGGCATCACCGACCAGGCATGGCTCCAACAAAAGACGGTGTGATAGACGTCGTGCCTCCCCGAAACAAAAAGAAAGTACCGGGTGATCAAAAAGTGAAAATAAATTTGAAAACTGAATAAATCACGGAACAATGTACACAGAGACGTAAAAATTGACACACGTGCTTGGAATGACATGAGGTTTTATTAGAACCCAAAAAAAATACAAACGTTCCAAAATTGTCCGACAGATGGCGCCTCATCTGATCAGAATAGCAATAATTAGCATAACAAAGTAAGACAAAGCGAAGATCATGTTCTTTATAGGAAATGCTCAATATGTCCACCATCATTCCTCAACAATAGCTGTAGTCGAGCACTAATGTTGCGAATAGCAATGTAAAGCATGTCCGGAGTTATGGTTGGCATTGGCGTCGGATGTTGTCTTTCAGCATCCCTAGAGGTGTCGGTCGGTCACGATACACTTGCTACTTTAGGAAACCCCAAAGCCAATAATCGCACGGACTGAGGTCTGGGGACCTGGGAGGCCAAGCATGACGAAAGTGACGGCTGAGCACACAATCATCACCAAACGACGCGCGCAAGAGATCTTTCACGCGTCTAGCAATACGGGGTGTTTTTTTTTTTTTTTTTTTTTTTGTTCTAATAAAACCCCACGTCATTCCAAGCATGTATGTCAATTTTTACCTCTCGATCTACACTATTCCGTGGTTTATTAAGTTTTCAAATATATACTGACTTTTAGATCACCCGGAATGTTTACTGGAAGAAATTGCCTTTTGTACATACGGGACCACATCCGATCTGCATTTCTTGAGGCCAATCATTTTCCAGCTCTAGTTGTTCTATTTTGAAATAACTACTTCATCCAATTGTTTCGTCCTATTGCCACTATTAAGCAACATCACAGCTAAAAATTGCTCACTGGCGCTCTGAGTGCTTCATGCAAACTTAAGTATATACAAAGTTCATCCACTTTGGGAACCGAGAATCTCTACGATTTTTATCTGTCTAACATTCTGCGTGGCGTCTGTTTGTTCTAAGTCGTGTCTCCCTACCACTTTCGCGCAACGACGCTCTGAGCGTGATTTTTTAGGGAATTGACTAGTTTCAACCTGGGGCCTGTTGCTGGTAAGGAGACGCCAGACCACACATGACATGTACAGTTCAGAAGAGTTCAGTGAGACTAGCGATGATGTAACCAAATACTTAATGATTTCAGCATTAGCTCCACTGCACTACCTGTAAAAGAATCTTAATACTAACTAAATTTAGTGGAAGGGGTTCAAGGCCTTCCTGTTTTTAGTTAGCTGGTAAAATAACATCGAAAAAACAGTAAAGTTTACCATTGGAATTTTTATTCTACTCACAAAACATTGTTCATATATTGCGCTGTTGATGAAAGGAAATATTTTAATACAGAATGATGGAAACCAACTACGTTAAAAAAATGTGAACGAATATTCCCTGAATGGGTTTCCAAGTTCTACAATGAATCGAAGGATGATCTACGCCATATCACATCTATAATCTAGATTTAAATTAAGTTTCATAAAAGCGAATACTGTCAAAAATGGTTTACGGTAACCCTCAATTATCTTTAATTACTTATTTAACTTGTCGTAAATTACAGTGGCGGATGTGGTTTCTCAATAATTATATAACAGAAAAATCATCGCGTTTCAGATTTTAACGTCAAGTAGCAAATGTGAATACCATGAGGTTTAATTGACGATCGACACAAGAATTACGTGAAAAGGGAATGTAACATATGAGACTTCTGCGGTTCTGAGTGAAGCGTTATGTGCTCTTATGCGGCATCACGCGCATTCATTACCTAGTCGATGGTTAGTCAGCGTCAGGGGACGGCGGGCGGCGCAGCTCCACACACCTCGCCGTCTTGGAAGCAACTCCCTCTAACTTCTCCTTACTACAATTTTACCGAAGTTGGTTTAAGAAAAAGGTATCTGGCTGTGTTTTCAACTCACCAGTCAGGGTCTCAATTTTAACCTGAAGCTCCACCTACAAAAACTCTGTCTATCCAATGAGAAACGTTATACTTTTCATGGTGGGGCAATGTTTTTAATGTTTGCAACATAACTGAGATGCGTATAGTCTCACGCTAAAACTTGCAGCTGGTGTAGCCCTTTTTGTGT
The DNA here is from genome assembly GCF_023864345.2 of Schistocerca serialis cubense. Classification (NCBI taxonomy): domain Eukaryota; kingdom Metazoa; phylum Arthropoda; class Insecta; order Orthoptera; family Acrididae; genus Schistocerca; species Schistocerca serialis. Next base: position 23,870,696 of record NC_064646.1, read on the forward strand.
TATCGTAAGATCTATACTGTTCTTATGGAGGGCTCTATCTTTTAACATGGGCTGGGGGCTGCTCTTGGCGATCGTATGGCCTTCTAGGTTACACGGCTCTGCTCTCGGCTTCTGTTCTCGTTTCTCCCCTCGGAACTGCGTCTGTTTCACGGTGGGAAGGTATGACATGTATTTTAGGCGTTCTTGTGTTAGTCTGTGGTATTCCATTTGCTCACTCGTTGATCGTATTACTTTGGTTAATTTAATGTCAGGATTTATTCGGAGCTGTGTAACATACTGTCGGATTTGCTATCAAGTCAGGGTTTTCATGGAAGGTGTTGGATTTGCCTGACACCTTACATCTGTTACTTGTAACCCCCCCCCCCCCCCCCCTCACTTATCGACCTAAATGACAGCGAAAACTTTAACCGCGTGTACCTAATGGAAATTTGGGAAAAGCAATTGTCACTGAAGTTAATCTGTTGGTAGAGAGGGAGGAAGGGTTACATCTAAATGAAAGGAAAAATGCAAATGAAATCGGTGGAAATTAATTTTGAAAAAGGGTAAAGTTAATAAAGAAAGTAAATGTGCGGTCGTTACGTTAACAATTAACTAGCGTTAATTAGATATTGAGATATGGGGAAATTACGGTCGCCAGTCCTATGGACAACCACTATAATAACTGAAAAAGAAAGGTTAACGAACACATAATTAGCACTAAAAGTGTGGCAATTGAAGGTTGGCACGTGTTGTGTGAAAACTGAATGTTTGTCTGAAGTAATACATTTCGCTACAGTCTGACTTAATTTAGGTAAAGAATTAATAAGACTCAAAAAATTAAAGTTAGTTTAGTGACTGAAATTAATAGTGAATTTTGTTTCTGAAGCACCACGAAATGAAATAAAATAAGGTTAGTCTTGGGCTACCTCAACAATCATCTCAAAAGCAACATGAATCTACGCAATCTAGAAATAAGAGATTTAACTTTGAACTTGAATTAAATCATTTTGAACAATTAACAATAGTAAAATTTAGTATTACCAAGCTGAACTGCAGTCACAGGTAGGCTGCAATAAGGTAACAAAACTCGCACTCTTAATTTCTGCTTGTGTAATTTAAATATAGTTCTGTTTGGTTATTGTAGCCAGCTATGAATACTTTAAACGAACTTTGAAATTTAAGCAGTGAAATGGAACGATATTACTTTAATACTGGCGTTTGAATTTCAACGACACCTGGGCTCATTTAAGAAAAGGAAGGGACCCTGCTTGGTTATGCAGTTGTGACAAGGAGCAACAAAGGTTCTCGCTGAGTTGCTTTATTTTAGTGATGCAAATGGAAGAGTTAGAAAAGCTGAGGTCTGCCACACAGTTCTAAAACTTTACGTGCTTTCAGTCTTCCTTGTTGGTTGATTGAAGCTTTGAAGTAGTCGATCGAGGAGGTGGCGCCAATCACTTATTGTCAGCCGTCGCTGTTGCAGAAGCTGGATGTTGGTGCGCCTTCTTCTCAACACGGTCACTAAGCGAAATGGGTTCTTCATGTGCGCCTGAAACTAACATAACAAGTCGAGCGCAATTACATGCTGCCAAACCCCGAAATCGCGGCAACTTGCGGGAGCGTCACTCTACACACCTGCTCCACCGCCCTACTCCAGCCACATTCTGCTCTGCCCGCAACTCCACGCGGCAGAGTTAACACTACCCAAGATCGTAAATAATTTGGTTCTCCACACGACCTATCCATGTAATCGTTCGATAGCATAGTTTTCCCTAGGCAAGACCCAGCGTAAAAATACAAATAATATCTACAAAACAAACCAATTATACATCGACATAAATGCGTAAATATATATAAATATACAAAATTGTAAGACAATTACAATATATGAAGACACAGAAATGTCATATCTTCAGGTAACAAAATAAGGAAAAAATTTATACAATAAATGGAAATAGGAGGATATGCATTTCCGGCGAGATACCGGTCCTGGAAAATTCAACACTTTCGAGAATGTTTTAATTTTGAAGTCAGATAACAAATGACAAAAGAAACGTATTTTTCGTGTGGTAGAATGACGAATTAACAATTTTCAGATTTTTTGGTTTTCTTGAATTGTGAAATGTTCCATCTTGTCAAATTTTATGATTGTATCTGAATGGGTAGTACACGACAGGTTTTATGGAGTACGTTTTCGAGTATTAAAATATGTGACATAAATGGCGCATCGTTTGATTGCAGTCACTTAGAAGCTTAACTTTTATACATCACCAAGGCACCGAAATCTCAAGTATGTGAAAAAAATTTCAACTTGTTACGTCTAAACATTTCTGATAAAAAGGCTTATTAACTAACAAACGGACAGAGCGACAATCGCCTAACCCATGCCATAAAATTTTTTTTGTAATAGAACTTACAAATTGGCAACCAGTGGTTTTTCCCTTTACTTTCACTGTAAAGCCTTTCTTCATTTGAAATGTCATGATTCTAGGCCAACAGTAAAGACCCTACTATAGGTTTTGATGAGTGAATTTGCGAGTATCAAAATATATGACATAAATGGCCGTTCTTTTGATAACATTGATGAGAAACGAACATTTATTACAGTAAAGAATGGTTCAAATGGCTCTGAGCACTATGGAACTTAACATGTCTGGTCATCAGTCCTCTACAACTTAGAACTACTTAAACGTAACTAACCTAAGGACATCACACACATCCATGCCCGAGGCAGGATTCGAACCTGCGACCGTAGCAGTCACGCGGTTCCTGACTGAGCGCCTAGAACCGCTAGGCGACAGTACCCGGCTATTACAGTAAAGCGTCTATAGGTCTTAGTATGTGACATAAATTTCAATTTGATACGTCTACCCTTTCTTGAGAAAATTGTGTCTTAACAGAAGAACGGATAGACAATCGCGGATAACAAATGAGAATTTCTTTCTCTTTGATGTAACTACAAACTCACAATTTTAGGATTTTTTCCTTTATTTGTTGTGTGAATGTATGCTTATTGTCAAATTTAAAAAATTTAGGCCATCCTGAAGTACCCTATAGGTTTGGATGAATGCGTTTGCGAGTATCAAATTACGTGACATAATGTCCGTATTTTTTGATTCCATTTATTCAGAAGCTTCAATTTTTTGCATCGCCAAGGCACCTAAAATCCCAGTGATAAAATTTCCACTTGATTCGTCTACCAGCTCGTCTGGCAGGCAGACAGACAGACAGAACTGAACCTGTACGGGTTCCGTTTTTACCTTACTGAGGAGCGGAAAGCGTTTCCATTTTAAGACGTACACAGACCATGTGTATATTTACTTTAAATAGTTCCACTAACGTCTTTAAGAGCGCCGTATGCCTGTACAGTAATAAAACGTGTATAAGGGGCACTTTTCCTCTTTTTAACGTATGGATGTTTGCCAGTAACTACTACGGTTGAGTGAAAGGACGCCATCACGTGTTGCATACTCTACATCTACACCTATACGCCACAAGCCACGTTGCGGTGTGTGGCGTGGATACCTCCCGTACCAATGCCACACCCCTTTTGTCCTGTTCCACTCGCGAGTACTTCGCAGGAAGATCGATTGTTGGTAAGCCTCAGTCTGGGCTCCATCTCTCTGATTTCACCTTCGTAACCGTTTCGGTATGTATACGAAGAAGGGAGCAATGCATTTCTTCACTCTTGTAGGAACTCACGCTCTCAGAAATTTTGCAGTAAACTAAACTGTGACGCAGAAAGCCTCTCTTCCTGCGTCAGCGACTGCAGTTGGTTGACCATCTCCGTGACGCTACCGTGGTTACTAAAGGGACAAACTAAGCGGGCTGCTCTTCTTTCGATCTTATATTTTCCTCTGTCAGTCCAGTCTTGGATCGATCTTATACGAGGAGCAATGTTCAAGAATTTGTCGAACGAGAGGTTGTTAAACTACCTCTTTATCGATGGACCACATTTCCTGAGGTTCCTTCCAGTGAACCTCCATTTCGAATCAGCCTTTCTCGCTTCGCAGTTTGAATTCATGCCCGAGGCAGGATTCAAACCTGCGGCCGTAGCGAGATGTTAATTCAAGCTGTTTGTGATCAATGAGCAAAATGAAGAACATACACAGTGGTCACAAAGCTACAAGCAGAACGAAGTTCGGTGTATTACCTGATTTACACTACTGGCCTTTAAAATTGCTACTCCACGAAGATGAAGTGCTACAGGCGCGAAATTTAGCCGACAGGAAGAAGCTGCTGTGACATGGAAATGATTAGCTTTTCAGAGCATTCACACAAGGTTGGCGCCGGTGGCGACACCTGCAACGTGCTGACATGAGGAAAGTTTACAACTGATTTCTCATACACAAACAGTAGTTGACCGGCGTTGTCTGATGAAACGTTGTTGTGATGCCTCGTGTAAGAAGGAGAAATGCGTACCATCACGTTTCCGACTTTGATAAAGGTCGGATTGTAGCCTATCGCGATTGCGGTTTATCGTAACGCGACATTGCTGCTCGCGTTTGTCGAGATCCAATGACTGTTAGCTGAATATAGAATCAGGAGGGTAATACGGAACGCCGTGCTGGATCCCGACGGCCTCGTATCACTAGCAGTCGAGATGACAGGCATCTTATCCGCATCAGCTCGGAGACCATGGCTGCGTTCAACCTCGACGCTGCAACACAGACAGGAGTGGCTGTGATGGTGTACTCAACGACGAACCTGGGTGCACGAATGGCAAAACGTCATTTTTCCGGATGAATCCAGGTTCTGTTTACAGCATCATGATGGTCGCATCCGTGTTTGGCGACATCGCGGTGGACGCATATTGGGAGCGTGTATTCGTCATCGCCATACTAGCGTATCACCCAGCGTGATGGTATGGGGTGCCATTGGTTACATGTGTCGGTCAGCTCTTGTTCACACTGACGGCACTTTGAACAGTGGACGTTACATTTCAGGTGTGTTACGATCTTTGGCTCTACCCTTCATTCGATCCCAGCAAATCGCTACATTTCAGCAGGATAATGCATGACCGAATGATGCAGGTCCTGTACTGGCCTCTCTGGATACAGAAAATGTTCGACTGCTGCCCTGGGCAGCAAATTCTCCAGACCTCTCACCAATTGAAAACGTACGGTCAATGGTGGTCGAGCAACTGGCTCGTCACAATACACCAGTCACTACTCTTGATGAACTTTGGTATAGTGTTGAAGGTGCATGGGGAGCTGTACCTGTACACGCCATCCAAGCTCTATTTGACTCAATGGTTCAAATGGCTCTGAGCACTATGGGACTCAACTGCTGTTATTTGACTCAATGCCCAGGCGTATCAAGGCTGTTGTTACGGCTAGAGGTGGTTGTTCTGGGTACTGACTTCTCAGGATCTATGCATCCAAATTGCGTGAAAAAGTAATCACATGTCAGTTCTAGTGTAATATATTTGTCCAATGACTACCCGTTTATCTTCTGCATTTCTTCTAGGTGTAGAAATTTTAATGGCCAGTAGTGTATTTTGTGGAAGCAACTGCTTCCTGTGATTATTCTGCAATAACATGATCATACAGTAAAGCGTCTTCCTGTTTACGTAGAAGCAATACGTTCCGTTTGTTTATGTTGAGGACCAATTTAATTCCCCCCTTCGGAATGTTCGAGTCCTCCCACGGGTATGGGTGTTTGTATGTTGTCTTTAGCGTAAGTTAGACCAATGACCTCAGCAGTTTGGTCCCATAGTCCTTACCACAAATTTCCAATTTTTACCAATTTCATTCTCTGCACCAAGCGTCAATCGTCTGCAGGTCTTCCTACATTCTACTTCCGGTTTGTAGCGTTGCGAGTTCTGCGGATACAGTAGCATCATCCGCAAAAAGACTCATGGAACTTTCGATGTTGTTTGCTACGTTATTTATATGCATTGTGAAAGGCAATGACCCTGTAACACTCCCTTTGTATACGCCACAAATTACTTTGGCGTCTGAAGACTTCACTACGTCGAGAATGACGTCCTGTGTTCTGTTCGCTAGAAACACTCCAGTCCAATCACACAGATGATCTGATAAATAGCACGTTCGTATTTTATCCATAAGGTGGCACTGCGGAACTGTATAGAATGCCTTACGTACGTCAAAGAACATTGCATCGACCTTGGTGCCGGTGTCTACGGTCTGCTGGATACCGTGGACGAACAGAGCCAGGTTGGTTTCAAGTAGTCGTTGTTTTTGGAACCCATTTTAATTTCTACAGAGTAAGCTTGTAAACTGAGTCCTGCTGACAAGACTATTACGCGGATTAAATGTCATGGTGATGTTGCCAGAGTTTCTGTTGTGGGTGGTTGAACTTCACATAACAGTTCCTGATGTAGTGTGTGTTTAAGATGACCACACCGAGAACTATGGGTTCCTGAGGCTGGTAACACTGTGACTCCGTAATATTCCCTGCTTGCCGCTCATCAGTGCCCGCGCGCGTGCGTACGTCAGTATGTAGAGTTCTTATAAGGGCGTACGTCCGGGAAGAGTAGCTGCGTGGTTTGAGGCGCTATGTCACGGATTGCGCGGCCACTCCCGCCGGAGGTTCGAGCATGGGTGAGTGAGGTGTTCTTAGCATAAGTCAGTTTAAGTAGAGTGTAAGTCTATGAATCGATGACCTCAGCAGTTTGGTCTTTTAGTAATTTACACTCATTTGGACATTTTTGAACATATTGGCGTACGGGATAACGAACTGCTGTAGAGGCTGAAATTTCTAATTCCGTTATCAGAAGCGTCCTCGACTCATTCTCCGCTTTTCTTCAAATGGTGCAAATGGCTCTGAGCACTGTGGGACTCAACATCTGAGGTCATCAGTTCAAACGGTTCAAATGGCTCTGAGCACTATGGGACTTAACATCTGAGGTCATCAGTCCCCTAGAACTTAGAACTACTTAAACCTAACTGACCTAAAGACATCACACACATCCATGCCCGAGGCAGGATTCGAACCTGCGACCATAGCAGTCGCGCGGTTCCGGACTGCTCGCCTAGAACCGCTAGACCACCGCGGCCGGCCGCTTTTCTTCAGAATGGTGTGTTAGTTAAATGCAGAAGTGCGTAAATTGCCATGCAAGATTCAGTTTCATTGTGTTGATCGTGGTCATGGACTGTGCGGCTGGTCCCGGCGGAGGTTTGAGTTCTCCCTCGGGCACGGGTGTGTGTGTTTGTCCTTAGGATGATTTAGGTTAAGTAGTGTGTAAGCTTAGGGACTGATGACCTTAGCAGTTAAGTCTCATAAGATTTCACACACATTTGAACATTTTTTTTTTCTTTTTGTTGATCGTGTTAATCGTTGGCGGCCAACGATTTACGAACTGATTTGTGATTTCGGGATAAACTGAAATATTGTTCGGCAACTGTTACTTACCACCATCTTTCTGCCGGCCTACTGACTCGTGGTTTCAAGTTTTATTTTGCCTTAATGAACGTCGATGTGCACGAAAGACGGAACTGGGTTATCATTGCTAATGTTCGTGTTGACAAAACTGATGTAACGTCTGTTACTACACTAGAGAGTATCCCTCCTCGTGATGTTATGAGATGTATTGTTAAATGAATCTGTCTGGAGTCTTCCTGTTATTCTGCTGCTAGTCGGTCTATTGATAAACTTTACGTCATCAGGCTAGCTTCCGTTGGGAACTGGGTGCATTCAGCGACTGTCACCTGACTTATAAATGATAGAGCACAGCGATCAGTCGTCCTTTTTTTGCTGCTTTTATTTGGCAAACCCAGATTTCGGTTAATGCCCACCCATTATCAATGCTAAAATATGATACAAGAAGTACATGGTCAGACGGTACTATAAAAAGGTACAACTCGTGGTATGACATATAATGGCTGTCTCATATAGAGGGCGCCATACAGCTAATCGATGTATTCTCCACACAGCCTATGTACATTATACAGTAGTATTCAAAGAATTGTGACTGACGCCCGAACAACTGGGAACTGACATGCACTGAGACTAGAAAATAGTGGTATGTAGTCTAATGTTTAAGCCATATATGTTATCCCACGAGTTGGAGCTTTTCATAGTATCGCCTGACCATGTATTTCTTGTATTATTTTTTAGCATTGATAATGGCTAGGCAATAGCAGAAAGCTGGATTTGCCAAATATTACCTGCAAAAAAAGGACGACTGCTGTGCTCTGTCATTTATAAACCTTTATGTCTTCGTTTGAAACATATTTGTAAATTGAGTGCTGACGATATGTTTATTATATCTATTAAAGACCGTGACGGTATTGCTAAATTTTCTGTAATACTAGCTTTCTATTCGTTAACAAACTAACTATTCTCTGATGCTTTAGGACGTGGCCTACCTCAAATCACCTCTCCTTGTCGAATTGTGCTGTAAGACCCTTTTTCTCTTCACTTCGATTCATTACGTACCCGATTTACCCATCTGATCCTCAGCATTCTTCTGTAACGCCAAATTTCAAAAGATTTAATTCTTCTTTCGTCTGTACTGATTACAGTCCAATTTCACCTCCATTTAAGGCTGAACTACAGACAAGTATTTTCAGAAAAGACTTACTACCGCCGGCCGCGGTGGTCTAGCGGTCGAGGCGCTCAGTCCGGAACCGCGCGACTGCTACGGTCGCAGGTTCGAATCCTGCCTCGGGCATGGATGTGTGTGATGTCCTTAGGTTAGTTAGGTTTAAGTAGTTCTAAGTTCTAGGGGACTGATGACCACAGATGTTAAGTCCCATAGTGCTCAGAACCATTTGAACCATTTGACTTACTACCACTTAAATTCATATTAGAGCGTTATATATAATTGTATATGTCTTTTTCAAAAAAAAGCCGGCCGTGGTGGCCGAGCGGTTCTAGGCACATCAGTCTGGAACCGCACGACTGCTACGGTCGCAGGTTCGAATCCTGCCTCGTGCGTGAATGTGTGTAACGTCCTTAGGTTAGTTAGGTTTAAGTAGTTCTACGTTCTAGGGGACTGATGACCTCAGAAGTTAAGTCCCATAGTGCTCAGAGCCATTTGAACAATTTTTGAACAGGGGATCTCAAATTTCTTCTATATTTATAGATTTTGCAAAAGGGGTTTGACACCACACATCGCAAGCGGCTTGTAGCGAAATTGCGTGCTTATGGAATATTGCCTGAGTTGTGTGACTGTAATCGTGGTTTCACCAGGCAACACCATTCAGCTGCTGTTTGTGTATGAGAAATCGGTGGGAAACTTTCCTCATGTCAGCACGTTGTAGGTGTCGCCACCGGCGCCAACCTTGTGTGAATGCTCTGAAAATCTAATCATTTGCATATCACAGCATCTTCTTCCTGTCGGTTAAATTTCGCGCCTGTAGCACATCATCTTCGTGGTGTAGCAATTTTAATGGCCATTGGTGTATAAAGATTGCACTGGGCCTTTGAAAAAAAATTTTCAAACTAATTCCCTAAAATATTCCTTGACTTGCTGGCATCCTGTACAGAGGCCATGAATGTCCTACACTGGCGGACGAAACAGATGTACAGATAAAAAAGGAATCTTCGTTTACCCAGATAGTGTTGTCGGAGTCATTAAAGTAGAACGATGAGAAAGCAAGTAACAGTATACTGCTGCCCGAAGCGACAGCAACATCCCCTGTGTTGGGAGCTGACGACGCCCTCCACATTGTACCTCACCTGCAGGTGGGCCGTCTAACTGGCAGAGAATGCCCAGGGAGTTAGCGTACCTGACTTAACTCCGGCGCACAACTCAAAGTTAGGTTCTTGATCTGCGACCTGCCGACCGCAACCCAGGGCTAAAATTTCTACATCACTCACAGACGCGAAACGCTAACTTTGAGCTGCTGCGTCATTAACAGACTTGGGCGTTCCGTTTATCAAGGACAACTATACCCTGCCTCCCTAAGCACAACGTTTATAGCTACACTCCCCGAACAAGATAATCTCTGAGTAAGTTGTCGGCACTCAAGAGAGAGTTTAACCAGTAGCCAGTATCATATTTGTTACAAAGAGCCCTCATATTTTTCAGACAAGAAAGCACATTCACATTTGTTAAAAAGTGATTCGATTTTTCAAGTTCGTAAGCATACGAATGTAGTGTTTTCAGAACTGTCAAGGGACATCCTTAACATTGTTCACGTGGTGAAAATTAATTTACACTGTGCTGATCATAGATTGAGATATGATATTGTTATGCTTAATTACTGCAGAAACTGCTAACACAAATCTTAGTACCAATAGCTGAAAGACTTAGGACCTTTTAAATTTTTGTTTTTCAGAAGTTTCGATGTACTTTTCCGATAATTCGCCGAGCAAGTAAACAGTGGTAAGGAAATGCTGACGCACGTTAGACGCAATCGGTTCAGTACAAATTGACGAATTTTAAGACTAAAATTTAGCGTAGAGTTTATCATTTTAAAAATATGTCGTTGTGTATATTTGAAAACAGTGACTTACCTGACAGAAAAGTCAGGTCGCATGTACTTAAAATGTTTATTTATCAGATTTCATAGAAACTGTGCAGCGCAGTTCCTCCACACAATCAACCATCCCCTTACCACTGTTTACAAATGGTTCAAATGGCTCTGAGCACTATGGGGCTTAATTTCTGAGGTCATCAGTGCCCTAGAACTTAGAACTAATTAAACCTAACTAACCTAAGGACATCAGACACATTCATGCCCGAGAAGGATTCGAACCTGCGACGGTAGCAGTCCCGCGGTTCCGGAATGCAGCGCCTAGAACAGCCCGGTCACATCGGCCGGCCCACTGTTTGCAGCCGAAGTCTTCATATACAGGGGGGGGGGGGGGGCGGGGCTACAAACAATTTGTCCAAAAGTGTAGCGCAGAATGACTGCATCAAACCAACGAATATGAATATATGAACTAAGGATCGCAGTTACATATTTTGGGCGTTATATTACTCAAAATGAAAAGTAATTCACAGAAAATTTATCTGTAAACAAAATATTTGGAGTAACAGTGACAATGAGAAGGAGAAAAACTTAAAGCATCACAAGCTCGTGTATGGTGCTTAGCTGACGTAGTACACTGCACTTCTTTAGAAATCAAAATAATCACATGCCGCATGTTTCATGTTAAAACGTATCCCGAAAAGGTCAAAGTAAATGAAAACGGGGTATGCTCTTGTACAAAATACTTGTCACCACCAAATGTTTAACTATCCACTGCTATCACGCTGGCATAGAACATAGCGGCGATGCAAGGACTGCTGTATTTTACGAAAAAAGCCAAGAGTAGTCTGAAGTAATTCTGCTGCTGCCACAATGCGAACTATCGAGTCCCGTTTATCCTCAACTGGTGCTGCATACACACCGTCTTACATGATTCCCGAGAAGAAACATTCCAGCGGTGCCAAGTCTGCCGAATCTGGAGGCAACCGCAGTGGTCCACAGCGACCGATAGATGCTTCCAATTTTTATATGTGAAAGTTTTTCAAATAAAACAAACGTTGTGATTAAAATTCTTCTGGGTATAATACCGCGTCATTGCCAAAAACTAACAACAATAATAAACTAAAACCGACGTTTCGGACGAGTTGCAACGGACTTCCTCAGGGCACGACTGGTTTTGTATGGGAATAAGTGCTTCTATTTATTACAGACTATCGACGTCTGACGTCACTCTTGCAAAACTTTTAATTGGCCCTCTAATATGATTGGCTAGTCATGACGTAAGGGAAGACGGAAGGAGAGAGGCTATTCGTGGATGTCCATGTCGTCAACGATTGGTAGCTGTCCGCCAATCAGCGTTCGGCTTATGGTCGGCAAGTTTTCCTGCTGGTGTGCGCGGAAGTCGACTGACAGTTGCTCTACAGCTGTTTGTGCAGATACGTCCGTGTCCCGTGTAGCTTTTGCCCCGCGACCGCTCGCCCCGAGCCTACCGGATAAGCGATGAAAATAACATCAAAGAAGAATTAAAGGAGCTACAACACACGTTTCGTGCCAACGGCTATGATGACAACATCATAAGAAAGGTAACTAAAACCAAAGGGAGCAGAACACGAGAAGAAGACAAAGAAGAGAAGCTTCCACTGGTACACTGACCATATCTAAAAGGCATCAGTGAACGGCTAGGCAACGTCCTCCACCGACGAGGTTTCAAACCGATTTTTCGAAGCAGTCACAGGATCCACGAAATGATAGGTACCACCAAATGGTTCAAATGGCTCTGAGCACTATGCGACTCAACGTCTGAGGTCATCAGACGCCTAGAACTTAGAACTAATTAAACCTAACTAACCTAAGGACATAACACACATCCATGCCCGAGGCAGGATTCGAACCTGCGACCGTAGCGGTCGCTCGGTTCCAGACTGCAGCGCCTAGAACCGCACGGCCACTCTGGCCGGCTAGGTACCACCAAGGATGTAGTGAAAAATCTTAACAGAATGGTTCGAATGGCTCTGAGCACTATTCGACTTAACTTCTGAGGTCATCAGTCGCCTAAAACTTAGAACTAATGAAACCTAACTAACCTAATGACATCACACACATCCATGCCCAAGGCAGGATTCGAACCTGGTACCTTAGCGGTCGCTCGGCTCCAGACTGTAGCGCCTAGAACCGCACGGCAACTCCGGCCGGCCCAATCTTAACACTGCAGATGTTTACGAACTACGGTGTGAGTCCGTAGCTCCCTACATAGGAGAAACAGGGAGACCTGTCAGCTTACGAGTAGCAGAACACGATCGCTATGTACGATTACAACAACATAATAAATCGACGATAGCGGAACACCACAGTGACTGTGGGCAACCTATCAGGTTCCAGGAAGCCCGAGTACTGGCGGAAGACACGTGGATGCGAGAACGCAAAATACGGGAGGCAACATCAACAGAGAAGATGGCTACAAACTCCCGGCGCGGCGTGCTGACTGCCGGCCATCCTAGTTCAACGGGCCGCGAGCGGTCGCGGGGGCAAAAGCTACACGGGACAAGGACGTATCTGCACAAACAGCTGTAGAGCTACTGTCAGTCCACTTCCGCGCACACCGGGAGGAAAACTTGCCGACCAGAAGCCAAACGCCGGCCGGAATGGCCGAGCTGTTCTAGGGACTACAGTCTGGAACCGCGCGACCTCTACGATCGCCGGTTCGAATCCTGCCTCGGGTATGGATGTGTGTGATGTCCTTAGGTTAGTTAGGTTTAAGTAGTTCTAAGTTCTAGGGGACTGATGACGGCAGTCCCATAGTGCTCAGAGCCATTTGAACCAATTAAGAAGCCGAACGCCGATTGGCGGACAGCTACCAATCGTTGACGACATGGACATCGACGAATAGCCTCTTTCCTTCCATCTTCCCTTACGTCATGACTAGCCAATCATATTAGAGGGCCAATCAAAAGTTTTGCAACAGTGACGTCAGACACTGATAGTCTGTAATAAACAGAAGCACCTGTCCCCATGCAAAACCAGTCGTGCCCTGAGGAAGGCCGTTGCAATTCGGCCGAAACGTCGGTTTTAGTTTATTATTGTTGTTAGTTTTTAGCAATGACGCGGCATAATACCCAGAAGAATTTTAATCACTATGACACCGGCTGCGTAAGCCTACGTTCTTAAAAAAAACTTTATTTACATGCTACAACTATATTTTTGATGTCTGCCTATTTGCAGTTCTCTTCCGCTAGAGGATTCCGAAATGTAGCGTTAAACCTGGTGGTGTGTAACATATCTATGTCGGTGCATGAGGAACAGCTTGCTGTAATAAAGTTTCGAATTCGATAGGTTTCCTCCTCACATGGAGCGCCGTTTCGATCAGCATGGCAATGCCAGAGCGGTGTGACACTTGCAGAAATCTGACGCCTTGGGCTGACTGCCACCGGTCGCCCTCCATACACTCTCTACTTCATCCCTTCCAATTTCCATCTGTTTCCAAAACTTAAAGAACTCCTCCAAGGATTTCCGTTTCATAATGATGCAGCGCTGTAAGCAGAGGTAGCGTTGCGGTTCAGTCAACAAAATCAGACATTCTATGATCACAATATCAACAAAGCGGTATGGCTGTAATTCTGCTTGGCGTTCAGTATGGGCCCTGTGAAACTATCGATTTCATGTTCACATTTGTGGGATCACGAGCAACGCGCACAGTAATATCCCGGAAGGAGGCAATGCAGTGTTGATAGGCTACGAACTTACCAGTGTTGAATTTCGACACGTTCTGGTAGCTGTTTCTCCTTGATTAACGAGACATAGCACGATCTTCTCACAAACCAGCACATCGGCATGCAAGTCCTGGGAAAACACAGTGTAGTGTGTAACTGTTCTTTGTATACAGATTTTAGATGGCGATACTCCGAAACACTGTGTACAGCTGTGATGATATTCAAGCATGAAGTACAAATCATATCGATTTGACGTTTGTAACAGGGGACCCCCTTCCGTGCTGTAGCAATTTTAATGACCATCAGTTTAGTAGCGAGCGTTCTCAGGCGCTATCGAGGCCTGTGATAGACACACTGGTGTAGGGGCTGAATAAAGGGACTAGAGCATCATTCACTCAGTTTGTTACAGGATGAAGCCTGTCACGCGTCATTTAGATCCCACGCCGCTTTTGGTTTGGTGTCTGACTTGCTAAGACAGGAATCAGCACGGATTTCACAAACAGATATGTTGTGAAACTCAGCTCGTTTTGTTCGCCTATGAGTTCCTGAGGGCCGTAGATACTGGCACTCATGTTGCCAGCCTGTTCTTTGACTTCTGAAATGGTATCGATCCGATTCTCCACTAACACTCAGGAACTATGTAGTAATTTACTTTATGTCAGCCACGTTCTGTGAATGGACTGAGAGATCCCAGGAGATATATCTCAAGTAGTTATTAGCTCACTGTGAGATGTAAAAGTAACTTGGAAAATACTCGAGGTAGTCATATTCCGGCTTTGATGTCATAACACATACTGGGAGTTTTTTTTAGGACGATTAGTAAATATTTTAGAAGGTGTCAGTATTGTACATGGTCAGGAAGGGGGAAGATGTTTTTGCATCCGGCTTATTAAGACAATGTACAGAAGGTCAAGCGGTCAGGACTTACTAACGGCATCCAAGACTGTCGTTAAATGATAGAACAAAAAATTAAGAAAAATAAAAAGAATATGTTTCAATGTACGGAATATAAAGGGCGCGCCTGGAGTCGGAATTCACCAGGTTTAGGCCAATCTAGGAGGTAGAACAACTAACTCAAATGAGCAACGGAAGGGGGGTGGGGGGCATTCATTTTAGTCGATGTAGGTGGCCGCTTGTGGAGCTCTGAGGCAGGGGTTCTGCCTCCAAAAAAGGGGTCTGTTCTGCTCCAGGTCTGGATCACAAGAGAGAGAAGCAACTGTGTTCTGCATTGCAGAATCCTCAAGCGTCCACACACGTGACCTGAATCCCATACATACTACTGGCTAAAAACAATAGCGTGAATTCGCTGGCAGTTTCAGCAGAGGGCGTATGGCGTCTCTTGCCAGCAAATTTAACTGGAGAGCAGTGCCTCGGTTCTGAAAGGAAGGCAACAGCGGAAGTTGGTCTGGGAGAAAACTTGTAAAGATTTGACAGGGATTTAAAATAAATTTTTGAAACCAATTCCCTAAAATATTTTTCACTGACTGCCACCAAAACGTATTGCAAAATGATTTAAATAAGATATCTGTATGGTGCAAAAAGTGGCAATTGTCCCTGAATAAAGAAAAATGAGAAGCTATTTACATGAGTACTAAAAGAAATAGCTAAATTTCCATTACGCGATAAGTCACACAGGTTTGAAATCTGTAAATTCAACTGAATACTTAGGGATCACAACTACAAAGAACTAAACTGGAAGGATCACATAGATAATGTTGTGGGTAGAGTGAATCAAAGACTACGATTAATTGGCACAACACTTCGAATGTACAACAGGTCTACTAAAGAGACTCCTTACACCACGCTTGTCCTGCCTATTCTGGAGTATTACTGTGCGATGTGGGATCCGCATCAGATGGGACTGATGGATGACATCGAAAGAGTACAAAGAAGGGCAGCTAGTATTGTACTATCGCGAAGTAGGCGAGATAGTGCCACAGACATGATACGTAAATTGGAGGGGCAATTATTAAGACAATGGCGTTTTTCGCTGCGACGGGATCTTCTCATGATATTTCAGTCCCCAGTTTTCTCCTCCGATTGCGAAAACATTCTGTTGGCACCCCCGTACGTAGGAAGAAATGATCAACATGATAAAATGGGAGAAATCGGGGCTGGTAAAGAAAAATGTAAGTGCTCGTTTTTCCCGAGCGCAGTTCGAGAGTGGAACGGTAGAAAGGCAGCTTGAAGGTGGTTCACTGAACCCTTTGCCAGGCACTTTATTGTGAATAGCAGAGTAGATGTGGATCTAGATGTACAGTATTTCTTATTGGTTACGGAGATACAGCAGGTCTCATTTCAGGTGGTAGACCTCTAGTTGCTGTAGGTTCATTCGTCAATTGTCGTCTTCCTTTTGTTCAAACTGTGAAGCTGTGCTTGAGCATACATAGTTTAGTTATTGATTTCTGATGGTGATTTGTTGCCCAATCATCCCATATCGAATGTATTTGAGATTTGGGAGTTTGCTAATATCGGCCCGTGCATGACAAAGCGCGATGGCAACATTATCCATAAAGCTGCTCACGAATATGCGATATTAAATGTCGTCATATGTCGGATTCTATTAATCAAAGATAGAAAGTGTTAAGTACTTCCGATAGCTCTTGGATTAGCGACCATCTGTATGCCTATCCGAAAAACGAATAATCTATTACTATCACACAGCATATGACCAAAATTTAAAAGTGGCGCGCTTCCTCCAGCCTAGGTAAATGGAGCAAGTTAGCTGGTTCTTTTGCTTTAGGTGTGGTGTAAGATGTGCCTTAGCCGCTTATAAAATAGCCATCAATTCAAGGGCTGTTCCTGACAAAACCCTGAGAAATCATGATTTTTCGATATGAAAAGCATCAGTTTATGAGCATGGTCATAGTTCAGATTAATTTTTATGATGAAAGATGAAATGGTCAGGGAATTTCAATTTTTTTTCGATATCATTATCTGTTACTGAGATACGGAGGTTCAAATTTATCGTACTTACGTAGACAATACAATGAACGAGTTTCAGCCGCTTTTGTACCGTAGAACGCAGTAACCAAACATAATGGATAACGTTTTGTCTGTAATGAATTCTGTTCGGATTATCAGCCGAGTGGTGATGTTTTGTCGCAACGTTTCAATGAGTTTCGTACCCATCATCTTGTGGCGAAGTGTCGGGATGCTGCTGCTCTCATCTGTTACTTTCCCCTCTTTGGGGAAGTGTGAGCGGGAGTTTGTAGCCTTTCGGCTTTTACTCCCCTGTGTATATGTGTGTGTGATTATTTCTCTAGTTTTTTGGTGTCTGTGAAATGTGATGATGGTTCTGTTTGTGTCTGGTACTTGCCTGAGGTTGGCGAGAGATTGGTGTTATATAGTAAGGAGCAGCATTAAGGGATTGGGTATTGGAATTTACTCTTCGATTTAATCGTCGAAGATCGTCATGGGGCGCTTGTGCTTGTCGCGGGACATGTCATACCGACCTAGGGAGGATGAGGGCGTTTCCTGATCTGGAAGAACCTTCATAGAAGGCTCGTGTCAGATCTTGGAAACGCTCTCTCAGGAGTGGGATTTCATCTGCAGCATGCAGGTCATCTATGCGGAATCCAAGAGGTAAATGCAATGCTCTCCTGAGGGCGCAGTTCTGCAACCTCTGGAGTTTGTCCAGGTGCTGCCTTGCCGCGTATCCCCAGGCAGTCCATGCATATTCCATTACTGGCCGGATCAGGGCCTGGTATACATTAACTGCTACTGGGCAGGGAAGGGAGCTGGTTGAGTTCAGGATTGGGTATAGGATGGACATTCTGGCGCAGACCTTCCTGTGGACCTCGTCTATGTGGGGTTTCCACGTAAGACGGGAGTCCAAGGTTACGCCAAGGTACTAGGCGGTTCTGCGTCAGAGGAGTTGGGTTCCGTTTAGGTGAAGGTGGAGAGGGGGACACTGAGGAGGTTCGCGCCTTTCGAGCCTGCGGGTAATCAGCATAGCCTGCGTCTTTTCAGAGTCGATGGTGATGCGCCAGCGACGGGCCCAGCTTTCTGTGTCGTCTAAAACCCTTTGTAGCCTACGAATGACCAGGTCCTTGTTCGCGTTTCTCGTGTAGAAGGCTGCGTCGTCTGCGTACTGTGCAGTGTGCACCAAGGGGGCTGTTGGAGTGTCCGCAGTGTACAGGCTGTACAAAACGGGCCCTAGGAGCGATCCCTGTGGCACCCCAGCACGAATACACCTTCTGGTGGAGGTGGCAGTTTCTACTTTGACGGAGAAAGTCCTATCAGTGAGATAGCTTTTGATCTGCTTAACTATACCCCCGGGAAACCGTTGGGTGTACAACCTGTTGAGTAGCCCTCTATGCCATACTGAATTAAAGGCTTTGCGTCTAGTAGCACTATCCCGCAGTAGCCTCTGTGGTTGAAGCCCTCTGTGGCTGCTTCCACTACTCCCAAGACCTGTTGTGGGGCAGAGGGGTTCTGCCGGAACCCGAATTGGAAATCCAGCAGAAGTTCCTCTCTGGTAATATGTTCTTGTATGGGTCTTAGCAGGAGGCGCTCATAGATCTTTCTGAGAGTTGGCACGAAGCTAATCGGCCTGTAGTGCTGCGGGAATAGAGGGTCTATCCCTGGTTTGTGTATCGCGACCACTTCCGCATGTTTCCAGCAAGCTGGGAACTCGCGGGGTCGAGTAATCTCGTTGAGGACGTTAGCGAGGTGTGTCATCGCTATGGGTGGGAGATTTTTGACTAACTGATTGGGGACACTGTCGTGTCCAGACGCCTTTATTGTAGGGAGGGACCTAATTATTTCTGCCACGTACTCGGGGGCAAAAGGTATGTGTTCGTCCTCTGGGTCCTCCTCAGCATTGAGGAAGACAAATGGGATGCTGTCTGCTGCTCTCATCTGTTACTTGCCCCTCTCTGGGGAAGTGTGAGGGGGAGTCTGTAGCCTTTCGGCTTTTACTCCCCTGTGAACGTGTGTGTGTGATTTTTCTATAGTTTTTGGTGTCTGTGACTTGTGATGATTGTTGTGAGTGTGTCTGGTACTTGCCTGAGGTAGGCGAGAAGTTTGGTGTTATATGGGAAGGAACAGGACGATGGATTGGGTGTTGGGATTTTCTCTTCGACTTAGTCGTCGAAGATCGTCATAGGGCGCTTGTGTTTATCACAGGACATGTCATACCGACCTAGGGAGTGGATGATTGCGTTTCCGGATCTGGAAGAACCCTCATAGAAGGCCCTTGCCAGATCCTGGAAACGCTCTCTCAGGAGTGGGATTTCGGCTGCGGCGTGCAAGTCGTCTGTAGGGAATCCAAGAGGTAGGTGCAGTGCCCTTCTGAGGGTGCGGTTCTGCAGCCTCTGGAGTTTGTCCAGGTGCTGCTTTGCTGTGTATCCCCAGGCAGGGCACGATACTCCATTACTGGTCGGATCAGGGCCTGGTAAACATTTACTGCTACTGGGCAGGGAAGGGAACTGGTTGTGTTCAGGATAGGATATAGGATGGACAGTCTGGCACAGGCCTTCCTGTGGACCTCGTCAATGTGGGGTTTCAACGTAAGACGAGAGTCCAAGGTTACGCCAAGGTACTTGGCGGTTCTGCGCCAGGGGAGTTGGGTTCCATTTAGGTGAAGGTGGAGGGGGGCACGTTGAGGAGGTTCGCGCCTTCCGAGCCTGTGGGTAATCAGCATTGCCTGCGTCTTCTCAGAGTTGATGGTGATGTGCCAGCGACGGGCCCAAGTTTCTGTGTCATCTAAAACCTTTTGTAGCCTACGGATGATCAGGTCCTTGTTCGCGTTTCTCGTGTAGAAGGCTGTATCGTCAGCGTACTGTGCGGTGTGCACCAGGGTGGCCGTTGGAGTGTCCGCAGTGTACAAGCTGTACAATACTGGCCCCAGGACCGATCCCTGTGGCACCCCAGGACGAATACGCCTTCTGGTGGAGGTGGCAGTTTCTACTTCGACGGAGAAAGTCTTATTCGTGAGATAGCTCTTGATCGGATGAACTATGCTCCCGGGAAACCTTTGTGTGTACAACTTGTAGAGTAGCCCTCTATGCCATACTGAATCAAAGGTTTTGGCTAAGTCTAGTAGCACTATCCCGCAGTAGCCTGTGTGGTTGAAGCCCTCTGTGGCTGCTTCAACCATTCTCACGACCGGTTGTGGGGCAGAGTGGGTCTGTCAGAAGCCAAATTGGAAATCCGACAGAATTTGCTCTCTGGTAATATGTTCTTGTATGGGTCTTGGCAGGAGGCGCTCATAGATCTTGCTGAGAGTTGACAAGAGGCTAATCGGCCCGTAGTGCTGCGGGAATAGAGGGTCTTTCCCTGGTTTGTGTATCGCGACCACTTCCGCATGTTTCCAGTAAGCTGGGAAAACACGGGATCGAGCAATCTCGTTGAGGACGTTCGCGAGGTGTGTGATTGCTGTGGGTGGGAGATATTTGACTAACTGATTAGTGACACTGTCGTGCCCTGGTGCCCTTTTTGTAGGGAGGGACCTCATTACTCTTGCCACGTCCTCGGGGGCAAAAAGTATGTGTTCGTCCTCTGGGTTCTCCTCGGCATTGAGGAAGACAGTCAGTTGACGACTGACTACCTCTTCATGCTCTTCATCCTGGGGTTCTGCCGCTTGGAACTGCTTCTCGAAGGAGACGGCAAGGGCGTTGGCCTTTCCAGCATGGCTGTAGACCAGTCCCCACTCGCCATGCAGTGGCGGCATCCTAGCGCGTCGTTTTGTAAACTGTTTTGTCGCTTGCCATAGTGTATGATCGTCTACTTTGAGAGCTGCGAGGCGGTTTTGCCATTGCTGGTTTCTGTGCTCATTGAGCGCTACCTTCAGTTCTCTCTGTAGACGATTGAGCAGCCTCCTGATGGCCTGATTTCTGGTGATCTTCCACTCTTTTGCTACTCTGTTCTTATGTCGAATTTGAGCTAGCAAGAGTTCCGGGAGCTGTATTTGCGGCGGTGGGCCATCCCTTTGTGGAGGGGTGGCTTCTTCCGCAGCCTGCAAGATGCTGCCTGTTAGGTCTTGTAGCGCTTGTTCTACTGTTTTTGCAGTAGGTGGCGGAGCGCGAGCGATATCAGAGGCGACAGTTCCTTGGTATCGCTCCCAGTCTGTACGTTTGTACGACGTCTGGTACCGTGGGAGTGCTACCCATTCTCCCACATCGACCTCCAGAATCACTGGGTTGTGGTCGGAGGACATTCTGTTGATTGTCCTTGCGGTCACAAACCCTGCGATCCTCCTAGTGAGAGCTATATCTATCACGTCGGGCCTGCCTCAATTTTTTGGAGGGATGCTGCTGCTGCTGCTTACATCTAATACTTTCCCCTCTTTGGGGAAGTGTGAGGGGGAGTTTGTAGCCTTTTGGGCTTTTACTCCCCTATGTACTTGTGTGTGTGATTATTTCTGTACTTTTTTTTATGTCTGTGAGATGTGATGTTTGTTCTTTGTGAGTCTGGTACTTGCCTGAGGTTTGGCGAGATAATTGTAGTAATTTGGGTAGGAGTAGGATTTTGGAATGGGTATTGGGATTTTTCTCTTCGACTTAGTCGTCGAAGATCGTCATGGGGCGATTGTGTTTATCGCGAGACATGTCATACCGACCTAGGGAGTGGATGAGGGCGCTTCCCGACCTGGAAGTACCTTCATAGAAGGCCCTTGCCAGGTCTTGGAAACGCTTTTTCAGGAGTGGGATTTCCGCAGCGGCATGTAAATCGTCAATAGGAAATCCAAGGGGTAAACGCAGTGCCCTCCTGAGGGCGCGGTTCTGCAGCCTCTGGAGAGTGTCCAGGTGCTGCTTCGCCGCGTATCCCCAGACAGGACACGCGTATTCCATGACTGGCCGGATCAGGGCGTGGTATACGTTCACTCCTACTGAGCAGGAAAGGGAGCTGGATGAGTTGAGGATTGGGTACAGGATGGACTTGCTGGCGCAGACCTTCCTATGGACTTCGTCTATATGGGGTTTCCACGTAAGACGAGAGTCCAAGGTTACGCCAAGATACTTGGCGGTTCTGCGCCAGGGGAGTTGGGTTCCGTTTAGGTGAAGGTGGAGGGGGGGGCGTTGAGGAGGTTCGCGCCTTCCGAGCCTACGGGTAATCAGCATCGCCTGCTGTGTTCTGCTTATCTATATAGCTGCTTGGCCGTCGTCCGCTACTGTAGACCGGCCAATCGTGTTCCTCCGGAAGGGGGTACCGCGTCGGTAGTGGGGTGGGGGGGGGGGGGGCGCAGTGCGGCCCTGCGTCGACACCCGGTGGCTGTGCAATCTGACTGGGGACGCCGCTGCCTTCAGATCGGAGCGTCCCTGACGCAGTTTGTCAGTTATGGAATCCGACGCTGCACTGAGCTGAAAACCGCTATCCCTGTTTACTAAATTATTGTGCAGACGTATCTCCACTGCCTCTTTGAAGATCGAGTCCCAGAAACCGTTGGCGCTGCACAGCTTCTTCGTTTTTTCGAATTCCAAGATGTGTCCCTCGATAATGCCATGTTCTGCTACCGCGGACTTGTCTGTCTGTTCTGGTCGTACGTTCCTAGTGTGTTCAGTACAGCGCGGGGAAATACATCGTTGTGTCTGCCCGATACATTCCATCCCATATTCGCACTCAGTACTGTAAATGCCCGGAGTCTGCAGCCCCATCTGGTCTTTTGTTGAGCCAAGTATATGTTTGACTTTTTTCGATGCGAGATAGATGGTCTTTATTTCGTGTTTCTTTAATATTCTTGTGATCTTGGCTATTGGCAGTGCAGCAAACGGCAGAAACGCCACACGTTTTGCTTCGTCCTCTTCTGGTTTATCCTCCCGCTTCTTGTCTGCACGTAAGAAAAGTCTTATCTGTGTCTCGGTGTAGCCGTTCTTACGGAAGGTTTTCCGCAGATGTGTTAACTCACGCGGCAAACTCTCGCTGTCACAGATCGACCAGGCTCTTTGTACTAAGGTGTTCAGTACTGAGTTGCGTTGTGCTGGATGGTGGCAGCTCTGAGCACTGAGATATACACTATTTGCCATTAAAATTGCTACACCACGAAGATGACAAGCTACAGGCGTGAAATTTAACCGACGGAAGAAGATGCTGTGATTTGCAAATGATTAGTTTTTCAGAGCATTCACACAAGGTTGAAGCCGGTGGTGACACCAACAACGTGCCGCCATTAGGAAAGTTTCCAACAGATTTCTCATACACAAACAGCAGTTGACCGGCCATTCCTGGTGAAACGTTGTTGTGATGCCAAGTGTAAGGAAGAGAAATGCGTACCATCACGTTCCGACTTTGATAAAGGTCGGATTCTAGCCTGTCGAGATTGCGATTTGTCGTATCGCTACATTGCTGTTCGCGTTGGTCGAGATCCAATGACTGTTATCAGAATATGTAATCGGTGGGTTCAGGAGGGTAATACGGAACGCCCTGCTGGATCCCAACGGCCTCGTATCACTAACAGGCATACAATCCGAATGGCTGTTCAAATTCTTCAAATGGCTCTGAGCACTATGGGACTTAACATCTGTGGTCATCAGTCCCCTAGAACTTAGAACTACTTAAACCTAACTAACCTAAGGACATGATACACATCCATGCCCGAGGCAGGATTCCAACCTGTGACCGTAGAAGTCGCGCGGTTCCGGACTGAGCGCCTAGAACCGCTAGACCACCGCGGCCGGCCGGAATGGCTGTAACGGATCGTGCAGCCACTTCTTGATCCCTGAGTCAACATATGGGGACGTTTGCAAGATGACAAACATCTGCACGAACAGTTCGACGGCGTTTGCAGCAGCATGCACTATCAGCTCGGAGACCATGGCTGCGGTTACCCTTGACGCTGCAACACAGACAGGAGTGGCTGTGATGGTGTACTCAACGACGAACCTGGGTGCACGAATGGCAAAACGTAATTTTTCCGGATGAATCCAGGTTCAGTTTACAGCATCATAAAAGTCGCATCCGTGTTTGGCAACATCGCGGTGGACGCACATTGCAAGCGTGTATTCGTCATCGCCATACTGGCGTATCACCCGGCGAGATGGTATGGCGTGCCATTGGTTACACGTCTCGGCACTTTGAACACTGGACGTTACATTTCAGATGAGTTGCGACCCGTGGTTGTACCCTTCATTCGATCCCTGCGAAACCCTACATTTCAGCAGGATAATGCACGACCGCATGTTGCAGGTCCTGTACGGGCCTTTCTGGATACAGAAAATGTTCGTCTGTTACCCTGGCCAGCACATTCTCCAGACTCTCACCAAATAAAAACGTCTCGACAATGGTGACCGAGCAACTGGCTCGTCACAATACGCCAGTCACTACTCTTGATGAACTGTGGTTTCGTGTTGAAGCTGCATGGGCAGCTGTACCTGTACACGCCATCCAAGTTCTGTTTGACTCAATGCCCAGGCGTATCAAGGCCGTTATTACGGCCAGAGGTGGTTGTTCTGGGTACTGATTTCTCAGGATCTATGCACCCAAATTGCGTGAAAATGTAATCACATGTCAGTTCTCGTATAATATATTTGTCCAATGAATACCCGTTTATCATCTGCATTTACTGTTGGTGTAGAAATTTTAATGGCCAGTAGTGTGAGTCCTTGTGCGTACTCTTCCTGTAGACCGAGTGTCCCAACGTACCGTCCAGTTTTTTCTTGATCAAAATATCGAAGAATGGAAGGCAGCCATTCTCTTCTAACTCTGTGGTGAATTTGATGCTGTCATGTATGCCATTGAGATGGCGTAGGAACTCCTGTAGTTTTTCCTTACCATGGCGCCACACTACAAAAGTGTCGTCTACGTATCTGTAGAACACCTTTGGCTTATGGTGGGCGGTGTTCAGTGCCACATCTTCAAAGTGGTCCATGTACAAGTTGGCAATACCTGGGGCTAGGGGTAACCCATGGCAACACTATCTGTTTGTTCCCACCACATTTTAAGTACGTTGTGGTTAACACGAAATGAAAGAGTCTGAGTGTGTCCTCATCCCGGCCGGAGTGGCCGTTCGGTTCTGGGCGCTGCAGTCTGAGCCGAGCGACCGCTACGGTCGCAGGTTCGAATCCTGCCTCGGGCATGGATGTGTGTGCTGTCCTTAGGTTAGTTAGGATTAATTAGTACTAAGTTCTAGGCGACTGATGACCTCAGAAGTTAAGTCGCATAGTGCTCAGAGCCATTTGAACCGTTTTTGTGTCCTCATAGAAATGATCTTCGAGTAGAGCTAAGGCTTCATCCAGCGTCCCTCGGGTGAAAAGAGAAGAGACATCAAAGATGACTAGTAGATCCTTCTAGTCCAGGCATAACCCTTGGAGTACCTTAACAAATTCGGTCGAGTTCTTGACATGGTGAGGGCAGTGACCAACGAGTGGTTTTAACAGCTGTGCTAGGTGCCTGGCTACGCCATACGTCAGAGAATTTAAGGTGTTCAATATAGGGCGTAGTGACGTAGTGGGACATTCTCCTTATGGATCTTCGGGATGCCATACAGTCGCTGTGGAGCCGGTGCCAGAGGGTAAAGCTTCCAGATGGTGTTTCTGTCAAGTCCTGAGCTGTTGAGAAGATCGATGGTCTCGCGCGTAACAGGAGGAGTTGCGTCTTTCCCCACTTTCCTGTATGCTGGGTCTTGTAGTAAGGTGTCGATCTTCTGCCAGTAATCTTCTGACTTCAGTAGGACTGTCACATTCCATTTGTCTGCTGCGAAGGGCATTATACCCTTGCGATCGCGAAGGTTCAACAGCGCCTGGAGTTCACGTATGGCTTGCTCGACGTTGCTGATGATGTATCGTTTTGGTAACGTTCTTGGAGTCGGAGCAAAGTTCAGGCCTTTCGACAGCACGGAGATTGTTGGCTCATCCAGTGCTCTCTCTGTCAGGCCGACGACGGTCTTAATATTGCTGGCTTTCTCCTCCTGTTGTCATCCGCCCGGAAGTCTGAGGAACTTCTGGCACTGTTTGTTGGTGGCTCTCTTCTTGTGGAGCTCCCTGCTGGCGTACGTGTTGCCGTCCAACAACTCCCAGATGTGTGCTGGGAGAGTGGAAGCCAGGAACAGGTGGTGAGTGAGCGAAGTCTTGGCGTTCTTGTCGAGTTCCATTCTGGTAACACGTATGTGTTCCCCTACTAAGGCTGAACCAGCCCGTCGTAATATGCGTTTTGTCCTCGCCGTGTTAACAGGATGTCGCAAGTTCGCTAACTGCGGCGTCACTTCCTTATCCCGATACCTTAACAAGAAGGTTAGTCTGCTGAGCAGCTTTCCCTTCTTGATTCGTAGATTCTGCAGCATCTTGTAGATGCGCTGGATATCCTCCCCGTAGAGGTATGATATATGTCCGAAAGAGCAGACGCCATATGCATATAAATATATAGTTCTGGCATTGCCGGCCATGACCCTCTTCTTCTGTGCTGATGCACACAGATTCCCCGAACTCTTACGGGGCTTGGTAAGAATGTCTTCGACGAGTAATGAGTGTGTTGGGGTGGGACACTACGAATGTAGTGTGTGGACATACAAGGTGAGAATGTGGTTCTCGCGGGAGGCGTGCGCAAGATAGTCCCTGCAGTCGCGCTATGCAACTGTGTCCTCGGTGGCTCAGATGGATAGAGCGTCGGCCATGTAAGCAGGAGATCCTGGGTTCGAGTCCCGGTCGGGGTACACATTTTTCACCTCTTCCCGTTGGTATATATCAACGCCCGTCAGCAGCTGAAGGTATTAAAATTAATTCTAAATTCGTTCTAGACGGCTGCAGGTCGTCGATGGTATCTGTTCCTTCGGACATGTCCGCAAGAACAGACACCATATCCATATAAGTACAATCCAGTGATTACAGAGATCGATGTTGGAGAATGGGTAGCACTCCCACGGTACCAGACGTCTTACAAACGTACAGACTGGGAGCAATATCGAGGAACTGTCGCCTCTGATATCGCTCGCGTTCCGCCACCTACTGCCGAAACAGTAGAACAAGCGCTACAAGATCTAACAGGTTCCATCTTGCAAGCAGCTGAAGAGACCGTGCCCCCCGCAAAGGGACTGGCCGCCCTCGCAAATACAGCTCCTGGAACATCTGCTAGCTCAAATTCGACATAAGGACATAGTAGCAAAAGAGTGGAAGGTCACCAGAGATCAGGCCACCAGGAGGCTGTTCAATCGTCTACAGAGAGCGCTGAAGGCCGCGCTCAGTGAGCACAGGAACCAGAAATGGATAAACCGCCTCACAGCTCTCAAAGTAGACGATCACACCCATCTACATCTACATCTACATACATACTCCTCAATCCACCATACGGTGCGTGGCGGAGGGTACCTCGTACCACAACTAGCATCTTCTCTCCCTGCTCCACTCCCACTTCTGTAAATGTGCGGTGTCTTACGATAAACAGTCAGATGATAGGTCCCGTCACGTTCCTGTATTGCCTTACAGGCTCTCCTTATGTGGACTTTCGCGACACCCAGCTTTCAGCATTGTTGGAAGAGAACCTTTTCACTACAGGGGTGAGTATATTCTTCCAACTTGATGGAGTCCTTCACATTCTAGTCGTCAGGCAACACTCACTGTAAACCTATCATTCCCCGTAGGCTGACTCAGAACTGGTCACGTTTCTTGGCCACCAACTTTCGCAGACGTAAATGCTTTGCATTTTTGTCTTTGCGAGTGGCTGAAGGTGATGCCTACGAATAAAAAGTAAACAAGAGATGAAGTGATCCCTCTGATTATAAATACTGCTGCACTCAAAGAGGTATACCAAAACAACCTCAGAAGAGGTAAACATGGTGTAAGAGGTTCATGACTAAGAAATTTATTGCTAGCGCACTGGAGCAGACGTAACTTCGATAGATTCCAAAAAAAAAAAAAAAAAAAAAAAAAAAAAAAAAAAAAAAAAAAAAAAAAAAAATAAAAAAATGTTCAAATGTATGTGAAATCTTATGGGACTCAACTGCTAAGGTCATCAGTCCCTAAGCTTACACACTACTTAACCTAGATTATCCTAAGGACAAACACACACACCCATGCCTGAGGGAAGGCTCGAACCTCCGCCGGGACCAGCCGCACAGTCCATGACTGCAGTGCCTCAGACCGTTCGGCTAATCTCGCGCGGTGGTAGATTACACACGCGCTGCGTGCGATATGTATGCGACAATAGAATCGCAGACCAGAGAGCAGTGTTGGCAGCAGTAGGAGTAGTAGCTTGCAGTCGGGCGGTTGGGCCGGTCGTGGAGAGCGATGGCGGAGCCTGAGCGATGTAGTATGAGGTAAAACCAAAAATTATTATTGATAGTCGCGCGCATATGTAATTTGTAACAAATGATTTAGTACTATGGTTATATCAGGTCCCGTGTAAATGTTTTTAAAAAGTCTTTTAATAATAATCTTTCTTATAAAGATAACTTTTGACAATCATTCATCTGAATTTAAAGATTTTACTAATTTCTCCTATCCATGGTCATCTCTATTATCAGTTGTTTCTTTTCATACATAACAAATTTAGTGGCCAGCATTGCACTGGGCTATGCCAGAAAAATTTCTTATAGGAGCAGATATATACGCGTTATCCGGCGACCTTATTGAGGTAAGAATTTTCAATTTGTTCAGAATGATCTTTCAGGGTCATGACGCAGCACTGCTGACGTCCAAAATTTACCAGTTTAAATTCACATTCAGTTAATTATTGAAAGGTTATATGTGAGCTACAATTTTATTGAGACGTTAGTCACCCATTTTTATTGCGAGGATAATGGAATGTAGTCGAATTAAGTAGGGTGATGCTGAGTGAATTACATTAGGAAATGAGACATTTAAAGTAGTAAAGGAGTTTTGCTATTTGGGGATCAAAATAACTGATGATGGTCGAAGTAGAGAGGATATAAAATGTAGATTGGCAATGGCAAGGAAAGCGTTTCTGAAGAAGAGAAATCTGTTAACATCGAGTGTAAATTTAAGTGGCAGGAATTCGTTTCCGAAAGTATTTGTATGGAGTGTAGACATGTATGGAAGTGAAACATGGACGGTAAATAGCTTGGACAAGAAGAGAATAGAAGCTTTCGAAAAATGGTGCTACAGAAGACTGCTGAAGATTAGATGGGTAGATCACATAACTAATGAGGAGGTACTGAATAGGATTGGGGAGAAGAGGAGTTTGTGGCACAACTTGACTAGAAGAAGGATCGGTTGGTAGGACATGTTCTGAGGCATCAAGGGATCACCAATTTAGTATTGGAGGCAGAGTGGAGGGTAAAAATCGTAGAGGGATACCAAGAGATGAATACACTAAGCAGGTTCAGAAGGATGTAGGCAGTAGTACGTACTTGGAGATGAAGAAGCTTGCACAGGATAGAGTAGCATGGAGAGCTGCATCAAACCAGTCTCAGAACTGAAGACCACAACAACAAAAACAAAAAAAATGGCTCTGAGCACTATGGGACTCAACTGCTGAGGTCATTAGTCCCCTAGAACTTAGAACTAGTTAAACCTAACTAACCTAAGGACATCACAAACATCCATGCCCGAGGCAGGATTCGAACCTGCGACCGTAGCGGTCTTGCGGTTCCAGACTGCAGCGCCTTTAACCGCACTGCCACTTCGGCCGCCACAACAAAAACAGTCACCCATTTTTATTGCGATGTTACGGAAATAAACTGTTGGGAGGTTACAATGGCATTAACGAGGGAATTCCAAGATGCAATGAAGTTGGATCTGGAATTTAAGAAAATCAACTTTTTAGTTAATCACAGGCTTCGCTTAACACCTTCTGATTTTATTCTTTTCAGTTATGTTATAACAGCTGTACCTCTGTAACGAGTAAAGACTGACGTATGTTATACGTGAAGCTTTAACGATGATAATGAAGATGATACTCGTGGTTGGTTCGTGGGGTGCTCAGCTGCTTGGTTGTCAGTGCCCATACAAATTCCCTAACGTTTCACTGCCCCATCTCTCCACTTCTGGAATGACGAGGAAATGATGAGAACAACACACACCCAGCCCCTGGGGTGACGAAAAGCCCCGACCCGGACGGGAATCGATCCCGGCATCCCGTGATCCACAGGCAGCATCGCTATCCGCCAGAACACGAGCTGCGGACGCTTTATTCAAGTTTTACTAGAAACTCCTAAAATAGTTAGTCTCACTTTTCGGAAACATTCTGCGTAAATGAACTGTGGAGTAACGACGGAAACCCCGTAAGACTGTTCGCAGATTATGCTGTAGTGTATAAAAACATCGCATTCCCAAATGTTCAAACGTGCAAAGGTGCGTGAATTCCTAAGGAACCAAACAGCTGAGGTCATCGATCCTTAGACACACTCTGAAACTAACTTATGCTAATAACAACACACACACCTATGCCCGAGGGAGGACTCGAACCTCCTGCGGGCGTGGCCGCGCTTGCATTTCCAGGAAACCATTGCGAAGTGTAGGAGGACACGGAATGAATCGAAATTCGGATTGGCAGATGACAACGGACGTAAATAAATGTAGTTAACAGTGCTGAATCAGAACTCATTACTGGTCGATAATACTATCGCCGATAATCACTACATGTATATCGATGTATCCGTCGGGAGCGACCTCAATACGAACAGCCATGTAAAACTACGAGGGCATCTCAATAAGTAATGCAACA
Source organism: Schistocerca serialis cubense (assembly GCF_023864345.2). Lineage (NCBI taxonomy): Eukaryota > Metazoa > Arthropoda > Insecta > Orthoptera > Acrididae > Schistocerca > Schistocerca serialis. The sequence continues at coordinate 23,901,321 of NC_064646.1, forward strand.
CATTTTTTTTCTCGGCCAATTTTGGTTGAAAAAACCGGAAAGTTCTTGTGGAATATTTTCAAACATTCCCGCTTCGTCTCGTATAGTTTCATTGACTTCCGACAGGTGGCAGTGCTGTACGGAGCTGTTAAAATGGCGTCTGTAACGGATGTGCGTTGCAAACAACGGGCAGTGATCGAGTTTCTTTTGGCGGAAAACCAGGGCATCTCAGATATTCATAGGCGCTTGCAGAATGTCTACGGTGATCTGGCAGTGGAGAAAAGCACGTCGTTGGGCAAAGCGTGTGTTATCATCGCCGCAAGGTCAAGCAAGACTGTCTGATCTCCCGCGTGCGGGCCGGCCGTGCACAGCTGTGACTCCTGCAATGGCGGAGCGTGCGAACACACTCGTTCGAGATGATCGACGGATCACCATCAAACAACTCAGTGCTCAACTTGACATCTCTGTTGGTAGTGCTGTCACAATTGTTCACCAGTTGGGATATTCAAAGGTTTGTTCCCGCTGGGTCCCTCGTTGTCTAACCGAACACCATAAAGAGCAAAGGAGATTCATCTGTGCGGAATTGCTTGCTCGTCATGTGGCTGAGGGTGACAATTTCTTGTCAAAGATTGTTACAGGCGATGAAACATGGGTTCATCACTTGGAACCTGAAACAAAACGGCAATCAATGGAGTGGCGCCACACCCACTCCCCAACCAAGAAAAAGTTTAAAGCCATACCCTCAGCCGGTAAAGTCATGGTTACAGTCTTCTGGGACGCTGAAGGGGTTATTCTGTTCGATGTCCTTCCCCATGGTCAAACGGTCAACTCTGAAGTGTATTGTGCTATTCTTCAGAAATTGAAGAAACGACTTCAGCGTGTTCGTGGGCACAAAAATCTGAACGAACTTCTCCTTCTTCATGACAACGCAAGACCTCACACAAGTCTTCGCACCCGAGAGGAGCTCACAAAACTTCAGTGGACTGTTCTTCCTCATGCACCCTACAGCCCCGATCTCGCACCGTCGGATTTCCACATGTTTGGCCCAATGAAGGACGCAATCCGTGGAAGGCACTACGCGGATGATGAAGAAGTTATTGATGCAGTACGACGTTGGCTCCGACATCGACCAGTGGAATGGTACCGTGCAGGCATACAGGCCCTCATTTCAAGGTGGCGTAAGGCCGTAGCATTGAATAGAGATTACGTTGAAAAATAGTGTTGTGTAGCTAAAAGATTGGGGAATAACCTGGTGTATTTCAATGCTGAATAAAACAACCCCTAGTTGGTCGCCAGCCCGAGATTCGTGGGAACTATCACAAGTAATTTTTCAACGACAGAAGCAGATTACAAAACAGTTGATCGGCAGGTTTCTGTGTACAACCGACGCTTTCTTCAAAGGAGGCCTGCCGCTACCTCGGTGCCAACGGGAAATACGGGCCCTGCAGCGGAGCAGCCTGCTTACCACACTGCTTACCTTGCGCGACATACATCGCAAACACTTGGCTACGCCAGGGCCATCATGAAATGGGTTTGTCGATGAATGGATACTCACTGAGGTCCTTACTTCTATGATGCATTACCTAGCGATCGTCTGTATATAAACGCGCAGCTAAGAAATACTACAGGGTGATTCAAAAAGAATACCACAACTTTAAAAATGTGTATTTAATGAAAGAAACATAATATAACCTTCTGTTCTACATCATTACAAAGAGTATTTAAAAAGGTTTTTTTTCCCCTCAAAAACAAGTTCAGAGATGTTCAATATGGCCCCCTCCAGACACTCGAGCAATATCAACCCAATACTCCAACTCGTTCCACACTCTCTGTAGCATATCAGGCGTAACAGTTTGGATAGCTGCTGTTATTTCTCGTTTCAAATCATCAATGGTGGCTGGGAGAGGTGGCAGAAACACCATATCCTTAACATACCCCCATAAGAAAAAATCGCAGGTGGTAAGATCAGGGCTTCTTGGAGGCCAGTGATGAAGTGCTCTGTCACGGGCTGCCTGGCGGCCGATCCATCGCCTCGGGTAGTTGATGTTCAGGTAGTTACGGACAGATAAGTGCCAATGTGATGGCGCTTCATCCTGCTGAAATATGAATTGTTGTGCTTCTTGTTCGACCTGAGGGAACAGCCAATTCTCTAACATCTCCAGATACTGTAGTCCAGTTACAGTAGGACCTTCGAAGAAAAAGGGACCAAAAACGTTATTGGTTGAAATGGCGAACAAATGTACAACTAAATGAAACTTTATAGCTCCCTTAATTCGCCGACAGATAGTGCTTAGCTCTGCCTTTTGTCGTTGCAGAGTTTTAAATTCCTAAAGTTATGGTATTCTATTTGAATCACCCTGTACATTGGAGTGAAACAGCAACTTGCTTCCCGACGCATACAGTCGCTGCAACTCGTAAGGCCTGTAGTGTCACGTAATTTGACGCACGGCGATAGGCCAGTATACGAGGGTTGTCCGCAAAGTAAGTTCCGTTTCTATTTCTATCCGCGGCAACGCTACGTTCGCAGTTCCGAGCATGCGCGGCAGTTATTCAAGGAGAAGACATGTACGTCGTTATCAGATCGCTGCTGCCGACGTGTGCTTTGTAGTGCTTCTTTACAATGTCAGCCGTAATTGAAACTGCCGCTGCATGTGAAATCAGATCTGTGATTCGTTTTCTAAATGCAAAGAAAGTTAAACCAAAGGAAATTCATCGGCAAATCTGCAAAGTTTATCGAAAAAATGCTATAAGTGATTCAATGGTTAGAAGATGGGTCAGACTCTTCAATGAAGGACGTGATCAATTGCACGATGAAGAACGAAGTTGACCCCCGTCTATGGTTACTGATGAACTGGTTCACACAACTGAAGAGAAGATTAAGCACAACCGTAAGTTTACACTTAGTGCCCTTGCAGTGGAAGTTCCGCTAATCTCACGATCAATAATTCATGAAATTGTTGCTGAAAAACTGAAATTCTGAAAAGTTTGCTCACCTTGGGTAACCATAATACTTATTGAACAAGACAAGAAACAACAGATTGGCAGTGCACTTCACTTTTTGACACGCTACAATGAAGAAAGCGATGGTTTTCTTTCTCGGATACTCACGGGGGATGAAATTTGGGTATCGTACGACACCCCTGAAACAAAACGATAGTCAATGGAATGGAGGCACACTTCATGCCCAACGAAGGTTAAGATTAAGCAAATCTTGACGCCTCGAAAAGTCCTGCGTACCGTTTTTTGGGACAGAAAAGGCATTTTCCTGATTGAGTTCTTACCGCGATGCCAAACAATCAATGCACATGGTTACTGCGAGAGCATTAATAAATTGCGCCGCGCAATACAGAACAAGAGCCGAAGATTACTGTCAAAAGGTGTTCTTCATTTCCACGATAATGCCCGACCTCACACGTCGAATGTGAGCAAACAACTCTTACGGGAATTTCACTGGGACGCGTTTGATCGTCCTCCGTAGAGCCTGGACCTCGCTCCTGGCGACTTTCGTCTCTTCTTACACCTAAAATATGTCCTTGGTGGTCAACATTTCAACGATGATGACGACCTGAAAGAACATGTTACCACATGGCTGAATACATATGCGGCAACCTTCTATGAAGAAGGCATACCAAAACTTGTGCCACTTTATGACAAGTGCCTACAAAATTTCGGGAGCTATGTAGAAAAGTAGTTTAACAGTTGTAGATTTTTGTACAAAGCTATGCACAGGATCAGGTGTGCCGGCGCTATCGGTTCATGCTGCGAATTCTAGCATACGGTTTGGTGCCAACGTATAAGTCGTCATAATTTGTGCTTTACACGCGGATCACATTACGCTGCAGAAGAACTGAGAAGCAGGAGTAAAAACTACAGAAACTTTTCCGTTACATTACATAAACTTTACCCACATTCAGCTTCGAGCTTTTGTAATATGTACTGCCTGGCAGCTCGGTCCCGTGTAAAGAAAAAATGAACATTTTAAATCAAGTGGTGCAGAAGGGCAAACCATTTATTAGGGAGAAATTGAAAGGAAAAGACTCGCCAGTACACAGAAATAAACATTTAGTCTGAAAATATAATTTCGATGTACTGTCGTACACAGTGCTGTTCTTCGTTATTTTATGATATTTGTTTGTGAACATATTTCTGAAAACATGTTATGTCTTTGGAGTGGTTTTTTACACATCCTTACTACAAGTACATGTCTAAGAAAAGCGAGCATCGTCAACTGTCATTTCCAGAAGCTGTTTAATCTCTGCTGTGTGATTTGAATTGAACAGGGGCGAACTTTTGATGCCATCAGTTTTAGTAGAAACGTTTGATCTTCTTCAACGACAATTTCAAACATTAAACTATATGTTTGTCTTTACGTGTCTCTGCCGTCGTGTAGGAAATATAAATTACTGTCACTCCTGATCCCGCTTGAACTCATTTTACATTTATGGCATCTATTGACGAATTTTAATAAACAATGTTGTCCGTAATGTTCAACACAGAACAATTCAGAACATTCTACAATCTCCGTATTTTATCTAAATGTTCAACAACGTGCTTTAGATGTGTAATAGACACTTATTAGTCACGTGTTTCTGCCGAATGCACCTTCAAGTCTTTAACACTAAAGTCCTCAATCAACCCAAATCTCATTTTTAATACACTCATTACCATAGAAATTCTTCCAATCCATATGTGGCATACAGCAAACCAGTACTTAACAGTATTGATTAAAAACAGACTTGCTTGCTATTTTAGTTTTATTTTTAAATTTTTCAATGACGCGTTTCGCCTTATTTAGATATCTTCAGGTTTTCTTTTCTAGATGGACGCGAGAGGCACCAAGATCTGCATAACGCGTTCCCGTTCACAGCAGCGAGTAACTGAGTAAGATGCGGGCTCAGGTAGTAAGCATAATGCTTTGTGTATTTGTCAATTTTTGATAGCTATTAAAAACGTATTGAATTTAAAACTAAAACCGCAGGACGCGTACAATAGATAGTAGTGAGGAGTTGAACTATTCATGCACCAATTATATACTGCATATGCCCCACGTTTTTCCTTTTTCGTTGTAGAAGTAGTGTCAAGGGTATTGAAAATTATGAAATTTGTCTCATAATTTGGACACAATTTATGTTAGAAGAACAGTCGGGGCAAAACGTCAGGATAAATACATTTTTGACAAATACATGCAACCTCTTCTTTTTTTCTGTTGATACAGGGAGCTTAAGCAAATGAACTGTCCTAAATTGAGTCTTTTGTTCGTGACAATTGCACCAGAAGGGTTCTTCAGTCGATAAAGAAGCTGACAGTTTCACCACACTACAGATAACATTCCCTCCTGTTTAGATACTTTAAACAGCAAACAATTTTGTTCCTGAAAAGCATATAACTTGAAAGTTGTTAGGAATAACGGAGGAAAATAAACGTGTGAGCGTTCAGGAAAAAAAAGACTTAACTTGATTTTCAGTGAATATAATTTCTTCCATAGGCCTTTCTAATTAGTTACTCTCAGTGTTCTGGAAGCTCAAGAGCAGTAGTTCATTAGATTTGTGGAATGTTAATGGACGATAGCAATATACTGTCTTTTATGATAGCTGTGATCCGTTTTTCATTGTCCCCGTATGATGTGACTTTCCAATACAAGGCGATTCCTATACTGATATCAAGGATTTCTTACTACACAGAAGTTGATCCTCAGATTCTCTGGAAGCACAGATGTTTTCAGCTCTTACTGTAACATATTTTAACTTCCTGCTTGCCCTACTTCTGGCCATGTTCAATATGACTTGTAGTCTCCCTGTAGGGAAATCTAAACCACAGTTAAAGTTCATTCCGACAGCTGATACATAAAGGTTATACAAAAATAACAGAAAACAATTAAAAACCAAGCATTGCAGTACCACAATGTAGTTTAATTTTTAGAAAGATGGAGAGGGTTGCTGGATGTTTGATGAAATAGCATCTACTTTCAGCTTCGTTAATGTTTTTGGTATGCAACTGGGTTTCTTTCGACTCTTTATTTTCCAATAGATGCATAAAACAGATATAATTTATGAGCATTTACACTTCCGCTATGTGATTTGCATGCTTCTAATTTACAAAGGACGCGTAACCGACAGTCCACATTTGATTTTATTTTCAATTGCACTGGTGAGAATATCTGTAAAACTGACTCGTCGTCAAAATTAATTTTGAAAACCGTTAGTGTTGAAAGACTTCATTAGACACTAAAGATACCGCCTTGTTGATTTAGCCATACTTCTCTGTCTGTCACAATCATTACCACCTGGTTTTAGTTGCCAAAGTTCGGTCCTTTGACAAAATTTTGCAACATATATTTGAAGTCTACCTCTTGACATTTTCCCAGGCTTGTGGACAAATAATCTATTTGTTTCTTCCTTAAAAAGAACAGTGCCTGCCTCTACTATCCTGATTATCATCAATATTTCTTAAATTGAATAAAATTTTTATTTTATGTGTTTGTTTCGAATCACCTAATTCCCATAATCTCATTTCTTCATTTAAATTTAACGTCAACACTTTTATGTGAAAGTGAACACTAAACCTGTACGTAATTAATTTCAAACGGATACCGGAAACAAATTAAGGGGGAATTGAAAGGAATTTTACCTCCCAAAAAGAGAGCCGAAAGTCAAATTACCCATAGTCTAGCAGCGTTTGGCCGCTAAACAATCATCGTTTCTCAGCACGGGTGTACTGGACTGGGCGATATGGCAGACTAAATGGGTAATCTGCAGAATAAATGGTTTCTCTTAACAGGCTATCTACAGCTTTCGTGCCAACCTTGTCTTAATCCTGAGAACAAGAGGGAAAAATGGGTGCTTATGAAAATCGCCGCAGCCAGATCTTTGTCGCGTTCTCAGAGTCTTGTGCACGCAACGTGAGCCCAGGCCCACTGTAAACATCCGCCTCTTATCAGCAGTCCTGGCTTTATTCCATCCCTCCACACAAAATTGGCGATCAGGTGTAATACCGATAAAACACATGAAAAGACTCTGTCACCTGAATACCATTTTTATTCAAAATTTTCTAAGACAAATTCCTGTGAAACCAGTCGGATAGTAGCCAATACACACTGCAACGCTTCGCATTTAGCCAAACTTAGGTTTAGGAGGACTCAGATTTGTTTATAAAAGCTCATATGTTTAAAATGACGAAGGATAAGTACTTAGTAATTTTGCTAATATTCTTAGGGAAGTAATAGTTGAAAGCTGATAGATACTTAGGCAACACGTATTGTATGGACACAGACTGCTGTTAAGCTAATTGCTTTATGGTATGTCAAAGGTTGCGGAATCCTGAAGCTGAAACTTATTCGTGTTGTTGATTCGCAGAAAATACATAATCCATCATCAGATGTATCTTCGAAACGAACCATAACTATATCGATGAAATTAAATACACCCATGCATGGACAGTCTATAACCACTGATATCATAAAACTTTAACCAGTGAAATTTTAGGAAATTTTTTTTGTTTTTGTTTCGCAACACATATGAAACCGAATCTGACTTTGGACGTACCACCAAAAACTGTCAATGGTCCTCTGTCAGTGTGTGGAAAATGGTATAACGAGATACCGCTGGTTTTCGTCTACCCACATATGGACCTATTTCACAGAACTGGTATTACAAGTGATTGATTTTACAGGTAGATCTGTTGACGGAATGAATCTTCCGCGATCGAACACATATGTTGTACGAATAATCGATGTCAATAAAGTACTGTACGAATATGTCTATAATCTGTCACATATTGATATATATTGCTGCTACGAGCATAGATATGCCTTCGACTAACTTCAGACTCAAACTATTCATCATAATGAACACATTATGAAATGTCCATCAAGGCAATTTACATTAAACGTTCCTTAAATTACGATGTCACATATTTCCAGCCAACAGGTTGAAAATAGAATTTAAAATTCATTAACTAGTTTTGAACGCCAACTAGGGGAGCCTTCTTCAGAAGAAACTGTCACCTTACATAACAATACCACAGGGTGGTAAATTAATATCAGGCAGGCATTAGAACAAACACCTAACTTTTACGAATTAAATTGCATAAAAATACTCACAAGCGGTTAAAAGGAAATTTGAGCGACATCACCCTAGTCAAAACATTAAAACCACAATTAAAACATTTTCCACCTCAGTACATAACAGGCATAGTCAAAATTTTAAAACAATATACAGTGTGATCCACTGATAGTGACCGGGCCAAATATCTCACGAAATAAGCATCAAACGAAAAAACTACAAAGAATGAAACTCGTCTACCTTGAAGGGGGAAACCAGATGGCGCTATGGTTGGCCCGCTAGAGTGCGCTGCCAAAGGTCAAACGGATATCAACTGCGTTTTTTTTTGTCTTTTAAATAGGGACCCCCAATTATTATTACATATTCATGTAGTACATAAAGAAATATGAATGTTTTCTTTGGACCACTTTCTTCGCTTTGTTTGGATGGCGCTGTAACACTCACAAACCTATAAGTACGTCGTATGACGTAACATTCCGCCATTGCGGACGGTATTTGCTTCGTGATACATTACCCGTATTAAAACGGACCGTTTACCAACTGCGGAAAAGGTCGATATCGTGTTGATGTATGGCTATTTTGATCAAAATGCCCAACGGGACGTATTCAGCTACATGTGAAACGTCAGCCACGACCTGCAACAAATGATAATGCCCAAGTATGTGTTTCAGCTGCTGTCGCCGCAGACAAATTGCGCGAGAATCGGAAATCTCAAAAACGTTGGTGTTGAGAACGCTACATCAACACCGTTTGCACCCGTACCATATTTCTATGCACCAGGAATTGCATGGCGCGACTTTGAACGTCGTGTACAGTTCTGCCACTGGGCACAAGAGAAATTACGGGACGATGACAGATTGTTTGCACGCGTTCTATCTAGCGACGAAGCGTCATTCACCATCAGCGGTAACGTAAACCGGCATAATATGCACTACTGGGCAACGGAAAATCCACGATGGCTGCGACAAGTGGAACATCAGCGACCTTGGCGGGTTAATGTATGGTGCGGCAGTATGAGAGAAAGGATAATTGGTTCCCATTATATCGATGGCAATCTAAATGGTGCAATGTATGCTGATTTCCTACGTAATGTTCTACCGATGTTACTATAAGATGTTTCACTGCATGACAGAATGGCGATGTACTTACAACGTGATGGATGTCCGACACTTAGCTCGAGTGCTGTTGAAGCGGTATTGAATAGCATATTTCATGACAAGTGGATTGGTCGTCGAAGCACCATACCATGGCCCGCACATTCACTGGATCTGACGTCCCCGGATTTCTTTCTGTGAGGAAAGTTGAAGGATATTTGCTATCGTGATCCATCGACAACGCCTGACAACATGCATCAGCGCACTGTCAATGCATGAGCGAACATTACGGAAGGTCAACTACTCGCTGTTGAGAGGAATGTCGTTGCACGTATTGCCAAATGCATTGAAGCTGACGGACATCATTCTGAGCATTTATTGAATTAATGTGATATTTACAGGTAATCATGCTGTAACAGCATGCTTACTCAGATATAAGTTCACAAATGGACATGTATTACAATGGAACAACCGAAATAAAATGTTGCAACGTACCTGCGTTCTGTATTTTAATTTAAAAGACCTACCTGTTGCCAACTGTTCATCTAAAATTGTGAGCCATATGTTTGTGACTATTGCAGATCCATCTATCACAAAGCGAAAAAAGTGGTCCAACAAAAAAATTCGTATTTCTTTGCGTACTACACGAATATGTAATAAAAATGTGGGTCCCTATTTAAAGAAACGCAGCTCGTATCCGTTTGACCTATGGCAGCACCATCAAGCTGGCCAACCGTAGCGCCATCTGGTTTCTCCCTTCAAGCTAGACAAGTTTCGTTCTTTGTAGTTTTTTCGAATGACGCTTATTTCGTGAGATATTTGACCCGGTCACGATTAGTGGACCACCCTGTATAAATATGCCATTAAGGGCGCTACAGTGGTATAGGACACGAGTGAGTAACAGCGACTGCGCGAGCGGGCCGTAGCAAATGACGAAATGAACATGATACAGCTCACGCAATCTAGTAGCAGAATTTACAAAGGTTTAACAACATCTGTACGAAATTAATATAATAGTGACTGACGAATTAACAGGATGTAAATCATAAAACCAAGGGAGAGGAAAACAGTATTTAAGTGCCTAACAGGAAAGCGGAAAACGGACATTAAAATTTTTCACATTCAACGTTAGGTATTTTATTTTTATTTTATTGCCCATACGTTGAAAACATTTTGATTATTTACAAAGGCCCTGAGTCTGGTATTGACCATCTGTTCAAAACCTTCAGTGAACTGCACGATAAAAGTACGTTTACATGTGAGCGGAAAATGTGCTTCGTCAGTTAAACTACTTGGATTTAACATTAAAGATAACTGACGATAGAATATCGTTTAAAATTTTTCGCAAAGAAACATACACGAACCAGATTGTACCAGCCTTTTCAACGCATCCTGAATCACATAAAAAAGCCTTTTTTACGCATCCATTCATAGAGCTGTTTTCACATCTTGCTACTGAGATAAATCTGTTAAAAACCATTGCACTTGACAGCGAATATAAGCCGACTACACTAGATAAAATCTTCAGAAATAAGAGCGAAGCCAGAATTACTACTCTCAGCACTCTTTTCAATAATGAAGTTGAAGAAAAGAAAAAATATTTTTCCATTACCTATATAGGGCCAGTATCTTACAGGATTCGTTTACTCAGGAACAAATATAACTGCTACGTAGTCTTTCCTATGAACAACAGCTTGTACAGCAACCTTATACGTAATTTAAAATCAGAACGGTCTCCCCTCTAGATCTCAGGAACCTATAAAATCAGTTGTGGCACATGTAAAGCCTATTAAGTAGGACAAACACATCATGCTTTCTCTGCTAGATACAAGGAGCATCTTTTAGGGAAAAATGGTTGTAACATTCATAACTCAACCTTAGCCGACCACCTGTTGATCATCGGCTACAAACCTATGGAAATTCATGACATCTGAATTTTGCACTGTGAAAGAAAAGGCTTTAGATTAAGCAGTTTGGAAGAGTTAGAGATCTTCAGCCATTTTCTCTGAGTGATCGCCTCATATTAAATGAACAACTGCAATCGCGTAGTAAAAATTTTTTCAATGGCTTAAAGCCGTTACTAAGAGATGTCTGATAGCTAATGTTGGTTATCCGCTTCCCTGTTAGGCAATTAAATACTGTTTTCCTCTCCGTAGCTTTTATGATTTACATCGTGTCAATTTGTCATTCAATATTATATTAATTTCGTATAGATGTTGTTAAAGCTTTGTAAATTCTGCTACCAGATGGCGCGAGCTGTATCATGTTCACATCGTCATTTTCTACGGCCCGCTCGCGCAGTCGCTGTTACTCACTCGTGTCCTATACCACTGTAGTGCTCTTAGTGGCACATTTATATATTGTTTTAAAATTTTGACTATATCTGTTATGTATTGAAGTGGAAAATGTTTTAATTGTGGATTTAAGGTTTTGACTTGGGCGATGTTACTCAGATTTCCTTTTAACCACATGTGAGTATTTTTATGCAATTTAATTTGTAAAAGTTAAGAGTTTGTTCCAATGCCTGCGTGCTATTAATGTACCTTCCTGTGATATTGTTACATAAGGTAACAGTTTCTTCTGAAGAAGGCACCCCTAGTTGGCGATGAAAGTAGTTAAGGAATTTTAAATTCTATTGTAAAACGGTTGGGCCCGCATCTCGTGGTCGTGCGGTAGCGTTCTCTCTTCCCACGCCCGGGTTCCCGGGTTCGATTCCCGGCGGGGTCAGGGATTTTCTCTGCCTCGTGATGGCTGGGTGCTGTGTGATGTCCTTAGGCTATTTAGGTTTAAGTAGTTCTACATCTACATCTACATCTACATTGATACTCCGCAAGCCACCCAACGGTGTGTGGCGGAGGGCACTTTACGTGCCACTGTCATTACCTCCCTTTCCTGTTCCAGTCGCGTATGGTTCGCGGGAAGAACGACTGTCTGAAAGCCTCCGTGCGCGCTCTAATCTCTCTGATTTTACATTCGTGATCTCCTCGGGAAGTATAAGTAGGGGGAAGCAATATATTCGATACCTCATCCAGAAACGCACCCTCTCGAAACCTGGCGAGCAAGCTACACCGCGATGCAGAGCGCCTCTCTTGCAGAGTCTGCCACTTGAGTTTATTAAACATCTCCGTAACGCTATCACGGTTACCAAATAACCCGGTGACGAAACGCGCCGCTCTTCTTTGGATCTTCTCCATCTCCTCCGTCAACCCGACCTGGTACGGATCCCACACTGATGAGCAATACTCAAGTATAGGTCGAACGAACGTTTTGTAAGCCACCTCCTTTGTTGATGGACTACATTTTCTAAGCACTCTCCCAATGAATCTCAACCTGGTACCCGCCTTACCAGCAATTAATTTTATATGATCATTCCACTTCAAATCGTTCCGTACGCATACTCCCAGATATTTTGCAGAAGTAACTGCTACCAGTGTTGGTTCCGCTATCATATAATCATACAATAAAGGATCCTTCTTTCTATGTATTCGCAATACATTACATTTGTCTATGTTAAGGGTCAGTTGCCACTCCCTGCACCAAGTGCCTATCCGCTGCAGATCTTCCTGTATTTCGCTACAATTTTCTAATGCTGCAACTTCTCTGTATACTACAGCATCATCTGCGAAAAGCCGCATGGAACTTCCGACACTATCTACTAAGTCATTTATATATATTGTGAAAAGCAATGGTCCCATAACACTCCCCTGTGGCACGCCAGAGGTTACTTTAACGTCTGTAGAGGTCTCTCCATTGATAACAACATGCTGTGTTCTGTTTGCTAAAAACTCTTCAATCCAGCCACACAGCTGGTCTGATATTCCGTAGGCTCTTACTTTGTTTATCAGGCGACAGTGCGGAACTGTATCGAACGCCTTCCGGAAGTCAAGAAAAATAGCATCTACCTGGGAGCCTGTATCTAATATTTTCTGGGTCTCATGAACAAATAAGGCGAGTTGGGTCTCACACGATCGCTGTTTCCGGAATCCATGTTGATTCCTACATAGTAGATTCTGGGTTTCCAAAAACGACATGATACTCGAGCAAAAAACATGTTTTTAAATTTTACAACAGATCGACGTCAGAGATATAGGTCTATAGTTTTGCGCATCTGCTCGACGACCCTTCTTGAAGACTACCTGTGCTCTTTTCCAATCATTTGGAACCCTCAGTTCCTCTAGAGACTTGCGGTACACGGCTGTTAGAAGGGGGGCAAGTTCTTTCGCGTACTCTGTGTAGAATCGAATTGGTATCCCGTCAGGTCCAGTGGACTTTCCTCTATTGAGTGATTCCAGTTGCTTTTCTATTCCTTGTACACTTATTTCGATGTCAGCCATTTTTTCGTTTGTGCGAGGATTTAGAGTAGGAACTGCAGTGCGGTCTTCCTCTGTGAAACAGCTTTGGAAAAAGGTGTTTAGTATTTCAGCTTTACGCGTGTCATCCTCTGTTTCAATGCCATCATCATCCCGTAGTGTCTGGATATGCTGTTTCGAGCCACTTACTGATTTAACGTAAGACCAGAACTTCCTAGGATTTTCTGTCAAGTCGGTACAAAGAATTTTACTTTCGAATTCAATGAACGCTTCGCGCATAGCCCTCCTTACGCTGACTTTGACATCGTTTACCTTCTGCTTGTCTGAGAGGTTTTGGCTGCGTTTAAACTTGGAGTGGAGCTCTCTTTGCTTTCGCAGTAGTTTCCTAACTTTGTTGTTGTACCACGGTGGGTTTTTCCCGTCCCTCACAGTTTTACTCGGCACGTACCTGTCTAAAACGCATTTTACGATTGCCTTGAACTTTTTCCATAAACACTCAACATTGTCAGTGTCGGAACAGAAATTTTCGTTTTGATCTGTTAGGTAGTCTGAAATCTGACTTCTATTACTCTTGCTAAACAGATAAACCTTCCTCCCTTTTTTTATATTCCTATTAACTTCCATATTCAGGGATGCTGCAACGGCCTTATGATCACTGATTCCCTGTTCTGTACATACAGAGTCGAAAAGTTCGGGTCTGTTTGTTATCAGTACGTCCAATATGTTATCTCCACGAGTCGGTTCTCTGTTTAATTGCTCGAGGTAATTTTCGGATAGTGCTCTCAGTATAATGTCACTCGATGCTCTGTCCCTACCACCCGTCCTAAACATCTGAGTGTCCCAGTCTATATCTGGTAAATTGAAATCTCCACCTAAGACTATAACATGCTGAGAAAATTTATGTGAAATGTATTCCAAATTTTCTCTCAGTTGTTCTGCCACTAATGCTGCTGAGTCGGGAGGTCGGTAAAAGGAGCCAATTATTAACCTAGTTCGGTTGTTTAGTGTAACCTCCACCCATAATAATTCACAGGAACTATCCACTTCTACTTCACTACAGGATAAACTACTACTAACAGCGATTAACACTCCACCACCGGTTGCATGCAATCTATCCTTTCTAAACACCGTCTGTACCTTTGTAAAAATTTCGGCAGAATTTATCTCTGGCTTAAGCCAGCTTTCTGTACCTATAACGATTTCAGCTTCGGTGCTTTCTATCAGCGCTTGAAGTTCCGGTACTTTACCAACGCAGCTTCGACAGTTGACAATTACAATACCGATTGCTGCTTGGTCCCCGCATGTCCTGACTTTGCCCCGCACCCGTTGAGGCTGTTGCCCTTTCTGTACTTGCCCAAGGCCATCTAACCTAAAAAACCGCCCAGCCCACGCCACACAACCCCTGCTACCCGTGTAGCCGCTTGTTGCGTGTAGTGGACTCCTGACCTATCCAGCGGAACCCGAAACCCCACCACCCTATGGCGCAAGTCGAGGAATCTGCAGCCCACACGGTCGCAGAACCGTCTCAGCCTCTGATTCAGACCCTCCACTCGGCTCTGTACCAAAGGTCCGCAGTCAGTCCTGTCGACGATGCTGCAGATGGTGAGCTCTGCTTTCATCCCGCTAGCGAGACTGGCAGTCTTCACCAAATCAGATAGCCGCCGGAAGCCAGAGAGGATTTCCTCCGATCCATAGCGACACACATCATTGGTGCCGACATGAGCGACCACCTGCAGATGGGTGCACCCTGTACCCTTCATGGCATCCGGAAGGACCCTTTCCACATCGGGAATGACTCCCCCCGGTATGCACACGGAGTGCATATTGGTTTTCTTCCCCTCTCTTGCTGCCATTTCCCTAAGGGGCCCCATTACGCGCCTGACGTTGGAGCTCCCAACTACCAGTAAGCCCACCCTCTGCGACTGCCCGGATCTTGCAGACTGAGGGGCAACCTCTGGAACAGGACAAGCAGCCATGTCAGGCCGAAGATCAGTATCAGCCTGAGACAGAGCCTGAAACCGGTTCGTCAGACAAACTGGAGAGGCTTTCCGTTCAGCCCTCCGGAATGTCTTTCGCCCCCTGCCACACCTTGAAACGACTTCCCACTCTACCACAGGTGAGGGATCAGCCTCAATGCGGGCAGTATCCCGGGCAACCACAGTCGTAGTCCGATCAGGGGATGCGTGGGACGAGCTGGCCGTCCCCGACAAACCTCCATCCGGACCCCCACAGTGATGCCCATTGGCAACAGCCTCAAGCTGTGTGACCGAAGCCAACACTGCCTGAAGCTGGGAGCGAAGGGATGCCAACTCAGCCTGCATCCGAATACAGCAGTTGCAGTCCCTATCCATGCTAAAAACTGTTTTGCAAAGAACGTCTGAACTAATCTACAGAGAGCGCAAACAAATCGACAAAATTTAAACGGTTATTAAAATACAAGATTGCCTAGTAAATGCAGTAATGCTGCTACTTGCGCACTGCTGACCCTGCACGGCGGCGGAAGGAGACTAAGCGAAATTACACTATTCAGGTACTAAAACACGATGCTACATTCTCAAATACTATAATACGCCCGAAATTTATGAATTAAACAATGCAAGAACCAAAAACACGCAAAGAAATTAAGAATTAAACTATGTAACAAATGAGTGAGCTAGGAGTATACGACTTGCTGCTCAGCTGCTTATCCAACGGCGGCAGGGAGCACACTGACTGCGACCAACCGACACTGGCCTTTCAAAACAAAACAGTAGACAAACGACTACGCGAATTTACACTATTCAGGTACTAAAACGCGATGCTACAACTCTCAAATACTATAATACGCCCGAAATTTATGAATTAAACAATACAAGTACCAAAAACACGCAAAGAAATTAAGAATTAAACTATGTAACAAATGAGTGAGCTAGGAGTATACGACTTGCTGCTCAGCTGCTTATCCAACGGCGGCAGGGAGCACACTTCTAAGTTCTAGGGGACTGATGACCATAGATGTTAAGTCCCATAGTGCTCAGAGCCATTTTATTGAAAACGGTTGGCTCGAAATTTGTGACATTTTAAATAATTACGGTTGCTGATCACAGCCATGTTCGAAACATTGCGTTTCTTAAACCTTAGTTATGCAAGAATACACACTAGTTACATTTAATGGGCCTGTTGCTATTGAAGGTTTAGGAACGTTGTATACTATGTTCGGGTAACTTACAAACAATTAAAATAACATAGTTCTAACCTTTCTTTAAGGTAAGAAATACTGTAATCAGACCGTTACTACAGCATTTTTCTCACAATTATTGTTATATTCGGCCTAGTTTCGAAACCATGGAAATCGTAACTCATGTTTTAAATTCCTGCATTTCCCTCCATTTGTTCCATTTGATACCATTATCAATTACTTACACATTTCTATCTCGTGCCCGATAGTGTCAGAATTCGTCATGCTGTTTATGATGACAATGTGTACTCGGCACCAACTGGCATTCAAATTATTCCCAAATACATTTTTTCAAGACCTATTCTGCGGACGCTGACTCTTCGATTTCCCGAATCAAGAATATTGTTGGGATCAGTTTTTTTATGACAATTGCGTATTTCATCTGCGAATGAGCATTTGTCAAGGTCTGCGTTTTGCAGCTTTGTCGGCTTTTGTGAAATCGAAATATCGTCAAATTCGGCCTTGTGCAGGTAAACCACTGCACGGTCGAAGTTTAATAACAAAACTGCCAACTTCTACGGTAAAGCATTCGCCAATTTTCTTATGAAAAGAGGTTAAGACTACTTATTTCTCCATAGAGATCAGCAAATATGTTCAGATTGAAAATACCCTTATTATCTGTTATTTTAGTTCAAAAATGGTTATAGTGGCTCTGAGAACTATGGGACTTAACAGCTGAGGTCATCAGTCTCCTAGAACTTAGAACTACTTAAACCTAACTAACCGAAGGACATCACACATATCCATGCCCGAGGCAAGATTCGAACCTGCAACTGTAGCAGTCGCGCGGTTCCGGACTGAAGCGCCTACAACCGCTCGGCCACCGCGGCCGGCTGTTATTTTAGTAAAATATGTAGCTCACCATTACTGGTTCACATGAAAAAAATTCAGAATGCTTCTGAAAAGTGGCGATACAGGAGACATGAAATCAGTGTGCAGTTAACATTAAGTGCTCATGGATTCTGTCAGCTGACTGACTGACAAAACAATAAACACAGGGAGAGGCGATAATCGGACCGAATTAGCAGCTGTGCTGCTGCGATACAGCGAACAGCTCGCTGGTGGGACCCGAGGTCAGCGCTGGCTGCGCACGAAGTTAATCTATGGTCGTTCATACACGCATTACACAAGCTGTGCTTCCGCTGCCTATTGTCGCGTGCCTGTTCTCGTAACTGAACATTGCAAGTAATTATCATCTGACGATTCAGACGGTCGACGGAAGAAGGAACTACATAACGTTCAGCGGAAGAGCAGAATGAAACAATACAAGTCGATTATTAAGGTAGTAAGTGAGAAGGTCAACGAAACCAAGTCGAGAAGGTTACAGGAAAAATGGGAACAAATCGGAAAAGAAACGGGCGTCGGATAGACAGATTCGAGACGTAGAGGGCCTTTTACAATTCATGTTACACACTTTTGTAGGTTACAGTGGGGTCTTAGTAGATCAAGTTTTACATAGGAACCCATGTCCAGGAACATTATCCAGTGTAGGCTACAGCGCCCGTAAATGTACGCATATACAGGGTGATCCCCTGATGGTGATACAAACCGTCTAGGATGATGCAGAATGATAAATGTTTCAGTTTGACGTACTGTCCGTGAGACTGGAGTGTAGGCACCTTTCGGAGGTGGTAGTATGGACCAAAACAATAAAAAATGTCCAGTATACATAGGCTCTATAATGCGTACCTTAAAAGCTATGGCCAGCTGTTAAATAGAGGAGATGTATTCCACAGTAGTGAAGACGAACAAGTACTCATAGGTCTGCATTTTGGAGCCCTTGTTTACTGGACTTTTTCTCTGTTTCTTTTCCCCGGTTTTTTTTCCATGTTTCATACTACCATCCCTGAAAGTTGCGTAACCAACAGTCTTAGCAAGCACAGCATCAGAATATGTATTCCACTGACAGAACTATCAGTACGGTTTTCGATAACAGCTTTAGAATCGTTTTTTTCCAGTACAGGGACGCTTAGCACACGCTGATACATTTATCCGTCTCTATCATTCTAGAAAGTTGGTAACCTCTTCACGGAATCACACAGTATATACATACATTTACAGAAGCCGGCAGCTATAACTTTGGCGCTGTGTAGCGTCTTTGGATGACTTTTCCGCACATGGGTCCCTGCATAAGACTTGATCAACTAAGTCCCCTACACAACCTTCAAGACTATATATTGAATAGAAAAGTTAAAACATCCGTCAGTGAAATGAGAAGCAAGGCCGCCAACGTTAACAGTACAGTGGGAATATATGAAACCCGAGAAATATGATAAGACTTTCGGAAAAATACATCCAAACAAACCCGAAGATACCAAGAGCAGATAGAGAATGGAAAAAAAAGGCTGAGTATTTCTCAAGTGACAACCAGGTGGTTTTAGAAGAGGTAAAGGAACCAGAGAAGCAGCTCAACCCTTTAGTATGCTAAGACTTCTGAAATACTAAAACTGTTGAAAATCTAAAGTGGTGCAATATGTTATAAATTGTCAGAAAATACGCATGAGATACAGGAAACGACAGATGGTATACGTTATGTACAATATAAAAGACAAGAAAATAAGAATTGAAGCCCAAAACAGGTTGTCCATACTGGTAACGGTATAAGACGGAGATGTGCTCGTTTGGCTCTCCTATACATCGAAGGAGCAAAGACACAGCTAAAGGAAAGGTTCAGCGATGAGATAAAAATTCAGAGTATAAGGGTATCAGTCATAAGATTTATAAAAATTGAAGAAGAACTGCAGCACCTGTGGAATGAAATAAACAACCTATTAAGCATGTACTGTGGACTGAGAGTAATAGAATATTTATGGGGCTTCCGCTGAAAGGTGTATAACCTTAATACAGTTCCGTCTTAGTATCTCCTCGTGACATCGCATGCCCGTATAGCTTACACGCGGGGAAAAGTTGGGCAGCTAGGAGAGACAACACACAAAAACACACGCGAGCGTTAAAAATGAAACAACCAATCAATATGTATATACACTCGCGAACCCCCCCCCCCCCCCTCCCACCCCAACAGCAGGCTGTCTTGTCTTCCGTATTCATTTTAGCATCCGAACAGGACTGTGGTCGATGTTTGTAGACTACCACAGCAAAATATCACTTTAAAGAAACCACAAATTCCAAAATGTGTAAAGATTTGTAACAAAGCAACATACCCCATGAGCTGACCCACCTACACAAGGTCTTAAGGAACAACGGCTATAACGGCCATCATATAAATGAAGTGATTTCATGTAAGACTCACAAGAAGGCCAGCGAAGAGGAGCAGGAAAATAAACTTGCCTTCTTGCCGTTCTGTTGCTCCGTGTCCGGCAAGATAAGCCGCCTGCTGAAACGACAAAAGATCAAATAGATCTTCAGTCCTCCGACGAAAATCCGTCAACTAATGAGACCGGTAAAAGACACAGCAGGTCTCAGAACACCTGGTGTCTACAAGATACCTTGTGAGTGTGGCCAGCCTTAAGACGGACAAACCGTAAGCACTGCGGAATAACGCAGGAAGAAGGAGGGGGGGGGGGGGGGGCTGCGCTACCCCGAGAAATCTGCTTTATCCGAGCATGGATTAGAAAACGGATATCGGACAAAATTTGACGTATCATCCGTCGCGGCTCGCACATACGGCTTCTGGGGCTGTGTAATTAACGAAGCCATTGAAATAAAATTCTACAATAACAGACGGTGGCCTGCAGCTCAGCACAGAGTAGGACCCAGCGATGGCGCGGATGAAGCGGGCGCATCCAACGCCGAGTTAACATATGCCAGTATACGGCAATGCTGCGTGCACCAGTGACGTCACAGCTAGCTGCCAGAAGCCTACTGACAGTCACACCAGTTGACAATGGCAAAGGAATATTTGGCCGAAAGCCAGTGCAATTATAATCACTTGACGCGGTTGGAAACCCTAGAACATTGTATTCAATGTAAAGATTTGTTGTGTTGCAATACAGAACACACGTGGCTTACTTTAGTGGCAATTACATTGTAAATTACAGTTCAAGGTACACGTGAAGTCGTGACATGGCTGTGGTTCTGTAGTTGTACTACTTGGCGCAATTCATAATGGACCCTAAAAGTAAGTGCTACAATGTTATTTCCACATATAAACGGTCTGTATTAGCTGCCCCATCTCGACAATGTTAAATTTGCTATATAAATGCCCCGTTTTCTCGGGAACTGTTGAGTATATTAATGTGATGTTTTTATCATATGTTCTCCCATGTTTTGTGACTGTATTTCTCTACAATCACTTTAAAATAACAATTGGAAAAGAAAGTTATGATTTTTTCCCTAAACATACAATTTATTGCTGTAAATTTTCAAAATTTTAATTTCTTGAATTTTAACTATTACAGTAAATACTACCAAAGTAGAGCTACAACTTAATTGTACTACCTGTGTCATGTGGTAAATAATTCCTTGATGTAGATTCAGAAGTTTCTGAGAAAAAGGGGCTTTTATGCTGAAAAATGTCCTGCTGAGAAAATTGCGTTTAAAGAAAAAATTTTGATATACAGCCAACTGATACGTAAAATATATGTTAGAATCTTCCTGGTGGTAGTCCTCATCTCCTCCTCTATCTTCCTCACCCAGTGCTGCCCTCTTTCTCTTGGATCTGGCTTCTTTTGACATATTGTTTGTTGCAATCTCTGCCTTCATGATTCGCAGTTGGTCCAACTCCATCACACTTTCAGTGGCGTTGTAACCTTTATGAATGCCAAGATATGCCAAAACCTGTACTCTTCTACAATAGCCATCATTAAAAATAAGAACAGCATCCAAAACACCAAGATGAAAGACTGACCTTCCAACAAACACTTTTTTTGGTATACTTCACCATACAACATTGTTGAGTGATTCATTCGCATTTTGTGTTTTGCCCTTGAAACATTTTTTCAACAGCTCTGGTTGGGCAAGATCCTGAAACACAGGTTTCATGGCAAGCAAAACAGCATTTGTTATAGTAGTTTTGTGCGAGAAAGTGTCCTCTTTTGCCTTCAAGTATCTACACCATTCTGTGGAACACAGGTTGTGTATTGGTTCAGCATCTGTAGACAGCTTGTGAAAATAAGTTGCCCAAACAGCTCCCTTCATACCATCTAAATTGTCTCTGTTACTTCTAATAGCCATACCATAGTACTGTACAATTTGATCAATTTGTTTATCAGCCAGTCGACGTCTTATACTTAGACAATCACATAAGTTAGTACTTCCCAACCGCTGTTTGAGTCTACGTATTCTCGTGCCCATCCTCTTTTGCACATGATTAATGCACTCTAGTTTTGTAATTGACAAATTACCATAGGGTTTGTTTCCAGAATGAGATTTTCACTCTGCAGCGGAATGTGCACTGATATGAAACTACCTGGCAGATTAAAACTGTGTGCCCCACCAAGACTCGAACTCGGGACCTTTGCCTTTCGCGGGCAAGTGCTCTACAATCTGAACTACTGAAGCACGACTCACGCCCGGTACTCACAGCTTTACTTCTGCCAGTATCTCGTCTCCTACCTTCCAAACTTTACAGAAGCTCTCCTGCGAACCATGCAGAACTAGCACTCCTGAAAGAAAGGATATTGCGGAGACATGGCTTAGCCACAGCCTGGGGGATGTTTCCAGAATGAGATTTTCACTCTGCAGCGGAGTGTGCGCTGATATGAAACTTCCTGTCAGATTAAAACTGTGTGCCCGACCGAGACTCGAACTCGGGACCTTTGCCTTTCGCGGGCAAGTGCTCTACCATCTGAGCTACCGGGCACACAGTTTTAATCTGCCAGGAAGTTTCATATCAGCACACACTCCACTGCAGAGTGAAAATCTCATTCTGGAAACATCCCCCAGGCTGTGGCTAAGCCATGTCACCGCAGTATCCTTTCTTTCAGGAGTGCTAGTTCTGCATGGTTCGCAGTAGAGCTTCTGTTAAGTTTGGAAGGTGGGAGACGAGGTACTGGCAGAAGTAAAGCTGTGAGTACCGGGCGTGAGTCGTGCTTCGGTAGCTCAGATGGTAGAACACTTGCCCGCGAAAGGCAAAGGTCCCGAGTTCAAGTCTTGGTCGGGCACTCAGTTTTAATCTGCCAGGAAGTTTCATATCAGCACACACTCCGCTGCAGAGTGAAAATCTCATTCTGGAAACATCCCCCAGGCTGTGGCTAAGCCATGTCACCGCAGTATCCTTTCTTTCAGGAGTGCTAGTTCTGCATGGTTCGCAGTAGAGCTTCTGTAAAGTTTGGAAGGTGGGAGACGAGGTACTGGCAGAAGTAAAGCTGTGAGTACCGGGCGTGAGTCGTGCTTCGGTAGCTCAGATGGTAGAACACTTGCCCGCGAAAGGCAAAGGTCCCGAGTTCAAGTCTCGGTCGGGCACTCAGTTTTAATCTGCCAGGAAGTTTCATACCATAGGGTTTACTCTCCACCACTGCCTTATACGAATGTGAGTCTCCATCACCAAGAAAACTCATGTAGCGAACAGCACGGTCATGCTTGGAACGTTGGAAAATTTTCACTGCAGAAGTACCTCCATCCCTCCACTAGTTCCTTCATAGTTTCTCTGACAATTCGTTTCATGCTTAGTTTGCTTTTCAGTAGTCTTGCCTGCTGGCCTACAACCCTGACTGTAAATGGTCAACACATCAACATCCAACACTTTCCCATTGTTGATGCTGATAATACATGCACATGAACTCTTTGACTGGAAACCCCTTTTTCGCCAGGATCCGTCGAATGATATTGCTATGTCAGAACTACCATTTTCTGCTATAGCCTGCTCTGCTGCTATAGTCATTGACTCCATAGCACAAGCCTTGACACTACTTCTTACTGTGGAAGTGTATTTGATAGATTTTGTAGGGGAGGTTCTGCAAGCCACAAAGAACCTTACCAGCGTAATGGCCTTTTCCTACGCATCTAAGTCCATAGAAGAATCTTAGATTAGTGTCAAAAAGTCTGTTCTTTATACGTACCTCTGGAGTCTTGAAAGTCTTTTCGCTTTTACAGTTCAAACAAATCATTTTTAAAGTGCACACCAAACCATTGCGTTGAGATAGGTTTTCAGTAATTTCAATTTCCCCTCCACATATACGACAACACACTGTTTCACACAAAGTTGAAATAAATACATGGAGATTAATAATGATATTGCAGTTTGTTTCACTGTCTGAAGGTGCTTTGTATTTTACAATATCTCCCAGCAGGTTTTTCTAGGAAGCACTCGGAGGAGTAGAAGCATTGTACCTATTTACAACCAAATTATCACGCCGTTCGGCGCTAAGCACTCTTTTTACTGCTGCTATATTTGTTCTGTAGTATCTGTTTCCTTTGTTTCGTATTTTTTTTTAAATACTCCTTTTGATTTAGTCATGACGAAAACTATCACAGGAAACACAGAAACTAAAACACCGCCAGTGGATAACTGCTGTTGTCAAACACAAACAAATGTACAGTTCAATGACTTAACTGCGAAGTACCGCCAGTGTAGGCAACTTATGAAACGGACAGTTCCCTACAAAACAAAAGAAACCACAGCCTTCTAGAATATATAGTTCCAGAGAAAAATGCCACTGTGCGAAATGATGGAAAACAAAATTCTCAGAAATATCATTGCATGATTATTTTAAAATATTTATTTAAAATAGTAAATAATCGAATATTTCAATAAAACCAACTCCAAATTAAGCATAAAGATCCATATCTTCTTGTTGTTGTTGCATCCATATTTTCTTGTTGTTGTTGTGGTCTTCAGTCCTGAGACTGGTTTGATGCAGCTCTCCATGCTACTCTATCCTG
Organism: Schistocerca serialis cubense; assembly: GCF_023864345.2. Taxonomy (NCBI): domain Eukaryota; kingdom Metazoa; phylum Arthropoda; class Insecta; order Orthoptera; family Acrididae; genus Schistocerca; species Schistocerca serialis. The sequence goes on from NC_064646.1 coordinate 23,925,763, forward strand.
TGCAAGCTTCTTCATCTCCCAGTACTTACTGCAACCTACATCCTTCTGAATCTGCTTAGTGTATTCATCTCTTGGTCTCCCTCTACGATTTTTACCCTCCACGCTTCCCTCCAGTACTAAATATGGTGATCCCTCATGTCTCATAACATGTCCTACCAACTGATCCCTTCTAGTCAAGTTGTGCCACAAGCTCCTCTTCTCCCCAATTCTATTCAACCTCCCCATTACTTATGTGATCTACCCATCTGATCTTCAGCATTCTTCTGTAGCACTACATTTCGAAATCTTCTATTCTCTTCTAGTCTAAACTATTTATCGTCCACGTTTCACTTCCATACATGGCCACACTCCATACAAATACTTTCAGAAACGACTTTCTGACATTTAAATCTATACTCGATGGTAACAAATTTTTCTTCTTCAGAAACGATTTCCTTGCCATTACCAGTCTACATTTTGTATCCTCTCTACTTCGACCATCATCAGTTATTTTACTCCCCAAATAGCAAAACTCCTTTACTACTTTAAGTGTGTCATTTCCTAATCTAATTCCCTCAGCATCACCCGACTTAATTCGACTACATTCCATTATCTTCGTTTTGCTTTTGTTGATGTTCATGTTACATCCTCCTTTCAAGACACTGTCCATTCCGTTCAAGTGTTCTTCCAAATCCTTTGTTGTCTCTGACAAAAATTACAATGTCATCGACGAACCTCAAAGTTTTTATTTCTTCTCCGTGGATTTTAATACTTACTCCGAACTTTTCTTATGTTTCCTTTATTGCTTATTCAATGTACAGATTGAATAACATCGGGGATAGGCTACAACCCTGTCTCACTCCCTTCACAACCACTGCTTTCCTTTCATGCCCCTCGACTCTTATAACTACCATCTGTTTTCTGTACAAATTGTAAATAGCCTTTTGCTCCCTATATTATACCCCTGCCACCTTCAGAATTTGAAAGATGGTATTCCAATCAACATTGTCAAAAGCTTTCTGTAAGTCTACAAATGCTAGAAACGTAGATTTGCCTCTCCTTAATCTTTCTTCTAAGATAAGTCGTAGGGTCAGTATTGCCTCACGTGTTCCAACATTTCTACGGAATCCAAACTGATCTTCCCCGAGGTCGGCTTCTACCAGTTTTTCCATTCGTCTGTAAAGAATTCGCGTTAGTATTTTGCAGCTGTGACTTATTAAACTGATAGTTCGGTATTTTTCACATCTGTCTACACCTGCTTTCTTTTCATAATTTGCATAAAAGTAAAAATCTCAAATTTTGTCATTTTTCGCGATACGACTCCCCTTAAAGGTTTGTTCCTAATTGGTGCAGGGCACGTTCAAATTTAGTGCTACAATGTTATTTTCACGCCTCGACTGTCTGTATTATTCATCATAATACACAAATCGCTGATGACCGCGCAGTTGAGCGCCCCGCAAACCAAACGTGATATTGGCACTATATTTGCAACCTATAGGTAAAGGTAAATTTGGCATCACAACACGACTTTGGGTCGATCTTTGCACTAAGATATATCATTTTAAAGAAACATAGATTGTCTGTATTATTTATCAGAATACATGCAGTTATTTTCTAAAACAGTACAAAACTCACGTGGCACTACCGTTGTAACATACAGTTTGTGGTACACATGATCTTATGACTCCAAAACACGACTGTGGTTCGATCTTCCTACGCAACTGGTGCAAGACACAATGAGCCCTCAATATTAAGTTCCACAATGGGACTCCCACATTCAAATTTTCTGTATTACGTATCAGAAACTACGTAGAGATCTGTTCTCCGCCAAAAACTGACTTTGGTTCTGTATTAGCACTCACCTGTCTGCAAACCACTTTCTGACCCTAATATTAAGTGCAAACGTCTAAATTGCCTGAAATATTTGTGAAAATACGAAAAGATTTCTTCCGTCCCAAAACCTTACATTTGCTCTATATTTGAACGCACTTGATGCAAAGCACTATATATCCGCAAATTGAGTGCCACAGTTTTATTTAAACATCTAAATTACCTGCCTTAGTTTGTCAAAACGTCGTCTAGTTTGACTAGAACTTATTAACTACCTGCCATAGTCACATGATCGGGGCGCAGCATATGTGAGAATCGCAGACTGCCTCCCCAGTACTAGTATCCCAGGACGCACTGCAAGCTTGGACCAAATAGAGCAGTTCTTGGGGAAATTTAACTTTTCGTTTCATTTAGTACATAGAAATATTCCTTGGACATTCCACGTTTCAATTGCAAATTCTCCTTCACACTGTACCCTAATTTGCTCATAAAATTTTACGTTTGTCATTGTAGCAGACGAATGTTCGTCGAATATAATTATTGTATCAGTTTTATTTATTTATTTATTATGCATTTATTTTACCTGGCAAGATTAGGGCCTTCAGGCCCTCTCTTACATCTAACCAGGCATACTCAGATTCAACAAATTTCAGTTTCTACAGAACATTAAGGACATATAACATGTTATACAGTATTAATGTTAAAGAAAAAAAATAGAGATTATAAAAGTAGTACAATGATAATTATAACAATCAAAAAATAATTATAACAATCTAGAATAATAATAATAATAATACTGACTATGTATATGAAAGTAAACATATTTTTCTTTTATGAATGTCAGTCCTATTGCTAGTTGGGAATTTTCTCGTTATATTCTTGCAGCTTGTGAGTTATTCTCATCAAGCAGAGACATAAGACGATGGAATGGGGTGAAAGAGATATAGAAGAGGTAGATAGGTTAGAGGAAGAGAAATAGAATGGTAAAATTCGAAGCTATGATGGAGAGGAGAAAGAAAAGATGAGAGGGGCACAACAATGGTGGCTATACCGTCCATAATATGTAAGTCTTGAGTTCCCTCTTGAATGTTGAGTGGTTCTGCATAAGACGCAGATCACGGGGGAGCGCGTTCCATAGTCGTATGGCTGAGATGGAGATTGACACGGAGAAAGATTTTGTGTTATGTAAAGGCACAACCAAGATGCTAGACGTATCCGATCTGGTATTACGGTTGTGGAATGACGATAGGTGTTTAATGTGAGAAGATAAGTATTGGGGGCACCAGTGGCTTAGAAATCGATGAAGTAAGCACATCGTGTGGAGATCGCGTGCCTTATGTGGGCGTATCCAACCTAGCTGGAAGTATGAAGGACTGATATGATCATACAACGGTATATTGCATACGTATCTAACGCAAGCATTCATCACTAGCTCGAGTCATCTCGAATTGTCACTATTTGTGCCGTGTTGAACTACATCACAGTAGTAAAGATTAGGCAAGACTAGTGTTTGGACTAATTTTTGTTTAACATGGGTTGGAAATATTTTTCTAACTTTTTGAATTGCATGTAGGGAGGAGAGCGATTTTCGGCAAGCTGTGACTGTTTGTTCTTCCCAGTTTAGGTGTTCATCCAAGATTATTCCAAGGTCTTTTACTGTTTTTTTGTATGGTAGCTGGGTACCATTGAGGAGTATTTGAGGGACTGTTTCGCGAAAATACCGACTGATTAATTTTGGATGAGATATAAGTATGACCTGGGATTTCTTGGGGTTTAGTTTTAGACCTAGGTTCTGTGTCCATCGAGAAACGGAGCAAAGATCTGCGTTCATACTCGCTACTGCGTCAGCAATGTTCTTGGGGCTTGCACTTATGTACAGTTGGATGTCGTCGGCATATAGATGGTAGTTGCAGGAGTGAATCACTGAAAAAATATCATTAATGTACAGTGAGAAGAGTAATGGACCAAGGACGGAGCCTTGGGGAACTCCAGAGCGCACGTTTTTCCATGATGACTTTTCCGACCCACAAATGACTTGTTGACTTCTGTTTTTGAGGTAGCTGTCGAACCAGTGTATTGCGCTGTTTGAGAAATTCAACTGCTTCATTTTAATTAGTAATGTATCAAAGTCAACTGTATCAAAAGCCTTGCTAAAGTCAAGCAGTGTTAGGATGGTAGCTTCACGTCTGTCCATAGCATGTTTAATGTCATCAGTTACTTTGATTAATGCAGTTGCTGTACTATGGTGCTTTCGAAAGCCTGACTGATATTTGTCGTGGATGTTATGAGTTTTGAGGTAATCTGTCAGCTGTTCATGGACGATGTATTCTATGGCTTTAGATATTGCAGGAAGTATGCTGATCGGCCTGTAGTCACCTGGCAACTTAGGGTGTATAGGTTGAATTAAACTTTGCTTCCACTCAGTAGGACATGTACTACTGACAAGAGACAGGTTGAAGATGTCTGTGATAACTGGAGTAATAGTGTTTACGACGTTCTTAATCATGCCAATGCTCACTCCATCATTTCCTACTGCCTCGGAAGAGATTCTCATAATTGCCTTGTGTACTGTGCCGGTAGTGACATGTTTTAGGAAAAACTTGTCTCTCGAGAGATTGATATCTTGGGGCTGGTAATTTGTCGCTGCGTGGCAGTTTACAGCTGTTGAGAAGAAATCGTTTAATTCTTCTGCAGACGCTTGATAGGGTCATATCTTCGCTTCCCTATACCGAAACTGCGCAGCTTTTTCCACAGTGCAGCAGGTTTTGATATGCCGCATGCGACAGAGCGGGTATGTCTGATTTTGGCATTCCTCACGCTTTGCTTGGTTCTATTTCGGAGTTTCCTACAAGCTTCGTACGCCTCGGGAGTTGGGTTACGCTTGAAGGCCCTATGTGCACCATCACGTTTATTCATTAACTGGCGTAATGCGGTGGTGAGCCACGGAGCGGGAGCTCTCTTTACCTTGACAGTGCGTTGAGGAGCATGTTTATCATACAGTGCAATAATTTTGCGACATAATTCCCGAATTTTTCCGTCTAAAGTCGGTTTATTGCTTATATCATGCCAAGGGATGTCTCAGCAATCCTTTTGAAGAGCGTCATGGTTAACATTTTTTAGGTTTCTGTAGGCTACCAGGTGAGATTTTTCTTTGGTAGTATGTACTGAGTAATTTAAGAATATCACGTCATGAGCAGAGAGTCCTGGAGCGGATGTCTCATTGGCGCGAATTATTTTATCTGGTCGCTTTGTTACTATTATATCTATGAGTGTATGGCTGTGTGACGTGTGATGAGTTGGGTCCAGCGGTGTTAAACTCATATCATTGGAGTGGAACAGTCTCCTTAGTTTTTCTGCAGAGGGAGATTTTAACTGTAAGTCGATGTTTGTGTCGCCCATAATGATTACGTGTTCATACAGTGTCACGAGCGAGGACAGGGCAGACTGAAAGGAGGACATAGCACCGACGTTTGAAGGTTTATGGATTACTCCTATTAGCAGTTTCTGATTTGATGTATTTATTTCGAAAAACAAGAACTCTGCTTCTCCTTCGCCCTTTGCATCCGATGTGCATAGTATAGTAGGTCTCAGATCAGAACGAACATAGGCACCCACACCACCCCCGCGTCGTGTTTCACGATCTGCCATTAGGAGAGAGTAACCAGTGATTCGGATAGCATCGGAAGAAATGTTTGGTTTCAACCAAGTTTCAGAGACGAGGATAAAATGGGACAGCGATTGGCGGAACAGGTCACAGAATTCGTCAAAGTGAGCCTTTAGCGACTGAGCGTTCGCGTGGGCCACAAAGATCCCGCCGCCGGAACCGGTTCGTCCCATTGTGGCCACCTGTAGGACCGAGCGCGCTCCATCTACCTGCTGGCCGGAAGAGGGACAAAAGCTGGATTTCGCGGGGGAAGACATATTTACAGGTGTGTCCAAGGTCGTGACTGACTCAAGCGTCTGTGGGCTAAAGGTGAAAGACAAGCTGGAGGTATCGGAGAAGGGAGCGAAAAGAAACTCTGTAGATTTATATTCCGTTTCTAGATGCACAATGCCGTGACCAACAAATATAGATAAAATTCAACAATCATTTTAAGCAGATCCAAACGGGTATCGAGGTTTAGAAACAAAATTTTCGCATATGTACTAAAGTAATAAATGTTCTTCGATTCTGTTTTCTGCGAGCACTTCATTGCACAACCAATCTTCATTGCTGTTTACGGTAGATTAATGCTGATACCTTCTATTCTCCCAGTCACATCCAGAGTTATGACTACACTATGTGTAAAGTAATTTGTAAACCCTTGTGGCACTTCTGCTCTGGCTTGTTATTTCTCCACAAACTAGTTATATTCTTCCTTCGTAGCAGGTGTCTTCTCCAAGTGCTCCAGTTTGCATACTTTTCCTTTGACGTCTCCGATTTCGAGTTTTCTTTCACGTACGCGTAGCACATTATCTGCACTGAGAGGACTACTTTCTCGTTCTTAAGCCTCTTTCTATGCGCAGGATAGTTACCGAGGTTTTGTACGCTCTGATCAACCAATTTGAGCGAGACTGTATTTCTCTACCTTTCATATAACACTTATTTTACAGTTCATTGCATTTGACTGCCATTAGGAGGACAAGAGTTCGATTCCCTTACTGCTAGGGATATTTCCTTACAGAAGGCCTGGAGGGTTGTGTGTTCAGCTTCACGATGCCGACAGAGGGGCTACGAGACCAAGCAGTAGTGGCACCGGATCGAATATCTTGACAGCAGCTGGGAATGTGGTGAGCTGACCCTCTCCGCTCCATACCTCGTCCACACACCACCAATGACTTGTGGATGATACGGCAGTTTGTTGGGCCACCTGGCCCATCTGAGGCCGGAATGGTTGTGATTATGATTATTATTATTCTAATCACGCCATAGGAGTTTGCGCAAACCGTTTTCGTATAGTTCAAATGGCTCTGAGCACTATGGGACTTAACATGTGAGGTCACCAGTCCCCTAGAACTTAGAACTACTTAAACCTAACTAACCTAAGGACATCACACACATCCATGCCCGAGGCAGGATTCGAACCTGCGACCGTAGCAGTCACGCGGTTCCGGACTGAAGTGCCTAGAACCGCACGTCCACCACGGCCGGTTTCGTATAGTTTATGGATAAATAATTAAACTTATAGGCAGACAGAACATATCTCGGTCTTGACTTTCTGGAAGATTTAATTTTGCACGATCCTACTCTAGTTTATTCTTATTGATCCCCCTTCTCTCCAGGAACACAAATTAGATAACGCTGCTAAAAACACAGTGAGTGAGAGAACGTACAGCAAGGCATTTTGTAAATACTTTTTGTTTGGCGTTTAATACACTTAGACAGCCTAATACATGGACATGAGACCACCCATTCTATAGTTATCAACTGTAACCTGCAGTCTAATATTTGCATGTTCTCTAGTCAAGGTAGGCACAAAAGATTCTTGTAGCTGCATATCAATGCAATTTATAAAATCTTTAAGATCGGTATCGATACCTGCGTCCATTTCTGGGCTTGTGATCTGACATATAAATTAGCTTTATATATTTACTCTACAAGTGGAACTCAGCCACATTCAACTGTCTAATCCAACTGTCTAATCAGCTGTTCACAATCAATTTGCTGTAGCCTTAATAATCTTGTTGGATACGTAAGTCATGGTTTCAAATGGTTCAAATGGCTCTGAGCATTATTGGACTTAAAATCTATGGTCATCAGTCCCTGGAACTTAAGAACTACTTAAACCTAACCAACCTAAGGACGTCACACAACATCCAGTCATCACGAGGCAGAGAAAAATCCCTGACCCCGCCGGGAATAGAACCCCCCGGGAACCTGGGCGCGGGAAGCGAGAACGCTACAGCACGACCACGAGCTGCGGACAAGTCATGGTTTGTTGTGTGGTAGTCACATATCTCCAGTTTTTTCAGAAAAGTCTTGCTTTGTGTCCACAAGCTGCCCTTTGGTGCCACCTCTAGACTCGCTTTGCCTAATCCAGGGTACTATGTGACATAGTCCACCTATCGAATCATACTATCCTGTATATACACAGGCACACAGGTGGCGCTTGATGGGAGCTTTTCCCCGAGTTATTGTTTCTCTTGTCCTAACATCACATGCTTGTGACGTGGATTAAAGGGGGGGGGGGGGGGGAGGAAGAGGGCCACGTGCATGTGATTACAGGAGACTATGCGGAGTGCACTTAGTCGGCAAGGTGTCACACAAGACGAGACTTGCTGACGTGCTCAAGGTCACCACTGTCATATTTCTCATATTATGGAGTTGCAGGCTTCACATTTGTCAGGTTGCTGCCAGTGGGAGTTAACTGCAGCAAGAGTGGCCGGGAGAGGGGGGGGGGGGGGGATGGGGAAGCTGCATACTAGTGGACTGCCAGAAAGAAGCAGGCAAGAGACAGCCTGTAATGTACGCTGTATTTGACAGTTGAATACATGGTGACTTCACCATCTTCATCTCTGTCAGAAATGGTATGAAGATGAATCTACCATTTCTCCAACATAGAAACGGTTGTTTTTTGGTGTAGAACAAATATGTATGTATTTTGATCAAATCCTGCTACTTAACTTTGATATTATGACATCACTGTTAAGACCGCAAATATTTAAGTACTGGTTAAGCTTCTCATGAGGTTGGTCTGCGGATAGTCCATATTTGTAGATAAATGCCGTGGTTCCAACAACTAAATGTTCACCCTTCTCGTGGAGAAGATAGGATGCTATGTCAGACTAAACTCATTTTATGAAGAAACAACATGCAGATATTTGCCTTCAGTCCTAGGTTGAGTTTCCGCTGGCACATTAAGCCGAGCTAAAGCCTTGAGTGATTTCATGGTAATACATAGCAGTATTCTGTTACTAATGACTGTCTTCACGTCGACGGAATATTTCACTTATCCACTCTTACAGGCAGAGTCCTCCTTCTGTCCTTCCTTCAAACTTTTCTTCTGTACATCTCAAACGGTAGCAACGGTGTGGACAGAGGAAAATTTGCGCGACGAGACGTGCGGTTCAGCGGTAGACAAACTCACGAAAAAGGAAATCAGTCTGATTTAAGACCACCACTGAATAAAACATTCTGTTGGAAGTATTGTTCGGCGAAGCCACTTTTTCGTAATTTATAGGGGCGACTCTCGGGAAAGCCCGCTCTGCCATCAATGATTTGTTTGTAGTTTCCCGTTGTCTTAATTTTGTTTAGAATTCCACCGTAGCCTCGCCTCGCCTTCTGCGTAATGGACCATCTGTTGCACAGGTCGTTTCCTACAGCTCGTCGGGTAGTATTATTTTTATACGCTGTAGGGGTAGCTTTGTGGTGCTTTTAGCTGTATGATCCTCTAATGGGCTTACGACGACGCTCGAATTTCAGACTGTATCTCAGGACAGAACTCTGTTTTAAATTTTTACTTAACTCTAATCTAAACCCCTCGTTAAGTAAGAATTACTTTAAACCAGTAAGAGAATACACGAAGGACTTATCGACTTATCTATTCATTTACGTCTTCTACATTATAGCATTTACCTAACATTCCAAAATAAGATGTATTTTTAGCTTCCCATTACATTTCTACATTCAGTGTTTGTGAATTAATAAATACGAATCAAATAAAAATATAGCATGATATTTGTATTTCCATTAGTAATTGTCATACTGTACTGCCACCGTCTACTCCGTCTACATCTGTACGACTCAAGGTGCCTTATGATGTGTGGCGGAGACTTCATTGTGTACCTCTGCGCTGGTAGAACGATCACTGTCAAGCTTCAGTGGTAGACAGAATCTCTATTTCGATTTAATGGACTTTTCGCGAGACGCGCTAAACCCTCCATTCTTTAAGAAATTGAATTCTCATGCATAAAACGGTTTGAAACACCTAGTTGCAAATGAGGTAAGGTGCTGAATATTTGACTTTGAGCTTGTAAGGAAGAACAAGTTAATGAAAGGATCGAAATTATGCTTCAAATTTCTTAGAAGTCGCTAAGTGCGCTCATTATGAAGCACTGGATGAATATAGGCGACGTAACATGAGCCCTATTTTAAGCAGAAGCAAGTTTTTCACGTATCTCAGTGTTTATGACGTCATATCTCCTGAAGTACGTATCGTACAATGATATAATTTTACACGTACGTTGAGCGATATTTGTGGATACTGAGTGCAAACTGCGTTGCATATGGAGCCGGGAATAAAGCAGTATCAAATTAATAGATGGGCAGATATTCTTATATGTCCTACCTTGATATGTACCAGCGTCAGTGTTTTGGCTGTTCTTTCTCTGTGTGGGATATCTTTTCTTAAACTCGTCATCAACTTTACCACCTGTTTTCTACATGGTTATAATTACACCACTAAAAGGTCTACGCCTGTCAGGTAGGCTAACAGTTTTGTTTCCACGCATCCACACTTCCAAACCTAACCTGCTTTCCTTATGCATAAAGTTTAAAAAAAAAAAGACAAATCTTAGATTTAGATACTGCTTTGTTTCGATGCAGTGTACCTGACGACGCGGAAATACCCAGACTCGACGAAAATGCTGTAGGAACTTCCAAAGCTCAGACACGCGCACATGTTGTATTCCCAGTCCAGCACGTTCAGGCGTTACCACACCCACACTACCGTCAGAGTGGCAGAACCTATAACCTTCCGTAGAGCGTCTGAGAAGTTTGTCACAGATCTCTTCGTCAGTGAACTTAAGATATACAACCCTGGAGACGATAGATTGGTTACACGTCTCGGTCACCTCTTATTCGCATTGACGGCACTTTGAGCAGTGGACGTTACATTTCAGATGTGTTACGACCCGTGGCTCTACCCTTCATTCGATCCCTGCGAAACCTTACATTTCAGCAGGATAATGCAGCACTGCATGTTGCAGACCCTGTACAGGCCTTCCTGGATACATAAAATGTTCGACTGCTGCCATGGCCAGCACATTCTCCAGATCTCTCACCAATTGAAAACGTCTAGTCAATGGTGGCCGAGCAACTGGCTCGTCACAATACGCAAGGCACTACTCTTGATGAACTGTGGTATCGTGTTGAAGCTGCATGGGCAGCTGTACCTGTACACGCCATGCACACTCTGTTTGATTCAATGCCCAAGCGTATCAAGGCCGTTATTACGTCCAGAGGTGGTTGTTCTGGGTACTGATTTTTCAGGATCTATACACCCAAATTGCGTGAAAATGTTGTAAGATATCAGTTCTAGTATAATATGTTTGTCCAATGAATACCCGTTTATCATCTATTTCTTCTTATTGTAGCAGTTTTAATGGCCAGTAGTGTAATTGTATACTGCCTCTGTTCTATACATGGTGGTGCTTGTCACACTTTTAATGCAATGAAAAGACATAGAAGCAATTGCATGGAAGGGGAAAGCACTCGGCGAAAGGGCCGCCTTCAGTTGTTTGAAAGGTACAGGACACCGAGGGAGGGAGGAAGTGGCGTTTCCCACGAGCCGAGGCAGGTCGGTCGTGGTCAGGGGTTTTAACAGAGAAGAGCAACTTTGATTGAAAGCAGCCACACAGGGCCACACGCCGCCGCGTTGTGTGCCCACAGAGCAGGAGTTGGGCCTAGTTAAAAGTTGTTCTTTGTTGGCTGCGTGAGGCTGGGGAATGGTGGCCTGCACGCTCTGCGACGCAAGGTTCTGGGAACAGACTGCCACTGCGAGAGGCGCTCCCAATCTACTCCCCTCCCATGTACAGTATAAGCTCCATCACACAACACATTGCCTTATCCAAAAAGACTCACCACTGCCAATTAAGGCTTAACGGATAATCATCTATCTGTAACATACTTACTTTTACACATAGCCTGTCAAGAAAAGTGAACCACTAAGGCAACATATCCGGATGTCAGTGCAACCACCACATACACTCCTGGAAATTGAAATAAGAACACCGTGAATTCATTGTCCCAGGAAGGGGAAACTTTATTGACACATTCCTGGGGTCAGATACATCACATGATAACACTGACAGAACCACAGGCACATAGACACAGGCAACAGAGCATGCACAATGTCGGCACTAGTTCAGTGTATATCCACCTTTCGCAGCAATGCAGGCTGCTATTCTCCCATGGAGACGATCGTAGAGATGCTGGATGTAGTCCTGTGGAACGGCTTGCCATGCCATTTCCACCTGGCGCCTCAGTTGGACCAGCGTTCGTGCTGGACGTGCAGACCGCGTGAGACGACGCTTCATCCAGTCCCAAACATGCTCAATGGGGGACAGATCCGGAGATCTTGCTGGCCAGGGTAGTTGACTTACATCTTCTAGAGCACGTTGGGTGGCACGGGATACATGCGGACGTGCATTGTCCTGTTGGAACAGCAAGTTCCCTGGCCGGTCTAGGAATGGTAGAACGATGGGTTCGATGGCGGTTTGGATGTACCGTCACTATTCAGTGTCCCCTCGACGATCACCAGTGGTGTACGGCCAGTGTAGGAGATCGCTCCCCACACCATGATGCCGGGTGTTGGCCCTGTGTGCCTCGGTCGTATGCAGTCCTGATTGTGGCGCTCACCTGCACGGCGCCAAACACGCATACGACCATCGTTGGCACCTAGGCAGAAGCGACTCTCATCGCTGAAGACGACACTTCTCCATTCGTCCCTCCATTCACGCCTGTCACGACACCACTGGAGGCGGGCTGCACGATGTTGGGGCGTGAGCGGAAGACGGCCTAACGGTGTGCGGGACCGTAGCCCAGCTTCATGGAGACGGTTGCGAATGCTCCTCGCCGATACCCCAGGAGCAACAGTGTCCCTAATTTGCTGGGAAGTGGCGGTGCGGTCCCCTACGGCACTGCGTAGGGTCCTACGGTCTTGGCGTGCATCCGTGCGTCGCTGCGGTCCGGTCCCAGGTCGACGGGCACGTGTACCTTCCGCCGACCACTGGCGACAACATCGATGTACTGTGAAGACCTCACGCCCCACGTGTTGAGCAATTCGGCCGTACGTCCACCCGGCCTCCCGCATGCCCACTATACGCCCTCGCTCAAAGTCCGTCAACTGCACATACGGTTCACGTCCACGCTGTCGCGGCATGCTACCAGTGTTAAAGACTGCGATGGAGCTCCATATGCCACGGCAAACTGGCTGACACTGACGGCGGCGGTGCACAAATGCTGCGCAGCTAGTGCCATTCGGCGGCCAACACCGCGGTTCCTGGTGTGTCCGCTGTGCCGTGCGTGTGATCATTGCTTGTAAGCCCTCTCACAGTGTCCGGAGCAAGTATGGTGGGTCTGACACACCGGTGTCAATGTGTTCTTTTTTCCATTTCCAGGAGTGTATATGCACACAACATCGGCAGATCTCTAAGTCGTTGCAGTTGGAACTCTCTGTGACAGGTAGAATGACCACCAACCACATTACTGTAGTTTGTGCCTAGTGTTGTCACAAGGCCTGGTAGTATACATAAGTGGAGTGAACAGTGACAGTGGTTAGTGATCACTATGACTGAAAGAGAGATGTCACACACTCGTCTCAGATAGCGTTGTCAGCACCTGACAGAATTTGAATGGGGGCTCATGGTGGATTTGTATTTGGTGGGCTGGTCTAAAAGTACGGCATTCGGATGTGACAATAGCAAGATGTTGGACTGTATGGAAACATCAGGGCACGAATACTCAAGATTTGGAGCACATCTGACCACCAGAAGAGAGGTCACTTTATTGTGCAGGAAGCACCTCATGACGTCTTAAGATTTGTTGCTGTCATTTGGGAACAACCTGCAACATAATTACCATCCAATGGCTAAGCTTCAGTCAACGCCACAACTCAAACAACTTTGTTTGTAGTACTGCTATAACTTGAACTGCTGATAAATGGGGACACATTGCGTTGAGTGATGATGCACACTACTCCGAATTACCTTTTTTGGTATAACCCAGGGAGAGGTCATTCTTTGGAGAGACACATCTGTGTCAATCCTTGCAACATGATGTAGTGAGCCATTAAGTATGATTTCAGGTCACAGCTGATGTAGACTGGTAGAGATTGTGGGGGAGGGGACACAGGCAGCACAGCGGTATATCACGGACATCCAGTATCCTCACGTGTTACCTTTGACGCTACAAAATCGTGGTACCACTTGCCAACAAGGCTATGTTTGTCTACACATGCCATGTTTCCCCATGAAGTGTCCCCATGACAGTGATGTGCTGCTGTGGCTAGCAAGGATCCAAGATATGTCTGCAATAAAACATTTGCGTGACCAGTTCAGATGCCAACTATCGAAGAGCCAGTAGCTAGGAAACCAAGGACCAGCTATAATGTCTGTGGTCATCTTTCTTCGGGAGAGGTTACAACGGCCTTATGACATCTTTCCCTACAGGATCAGTGTGTGCATCCCTGCCAGGTGAGCTGTGACACCCTAGTGACATCTGGAGCCAAGCTGTTAATTTCTATGTAAATGTAACTTGATTCTGTAAAAATTGTAATCACATCACAAACCTTCTCAACCTGTCATATTTCTTTGTGTTTCCTCCTCCCATTGTGAGTGCTTCATTATGTCTTTGTTGGGTAGTGTACTTGCGACAGTCCAAAAAGTTTTGTCCCTGGACTAATTAAACTAGGAAAATCGCTAAGATGGTGCTTTTAGTGCCTAACGTGCTGTTTACACACCCATACCCGCGCTGACTCATTTCATTTCAACGCTCAGATCGTTCGTACACAAGTGTGAAATTGGTTTCGTATTCGTCACTTCAGTGAAAACGCAGGGCATGACTCAGGGAGTATAGGGAAGTGGTAAGTTACTGGGATCAGAGAATATAAACAATTTTAAACATACAAACTTTATTACAATGCAGACCAGTAAGAAATACAAATGCAGTTCAGGTAACGAGTAAGATCTTCAAGTGCAGATCGTTAGCGCTAATAATAATTATGTAAGCGAAGTACTGGGATGGAAACATGTTAGCACACACTTAACCATTGAGTTTCCACTTGAGTGGCAATCCAGAAACTTACAATACAGTGTGACAAATTTATTAACCTTCTATCAATAACATACACAAGTGAGTTGAGGCACCCGGCATTTAAGAACTATTTGCGCCAAAAAAGAAAGTGACTACAATTTTCCTGGTTTTCAGTTTTGACTTGCACTATAAACTACTGATTATCGGAAGTATCCGCCCCCGGTAGCTGAGTGGTCAGCGCGACGGAGTGTCAATCCTAATGGCCGGGTTCGATTCCCGACTGGGTCGGAGATTTTCTACGCTCAGGCACTGGGTGTTGTGGTGTCCTAATCATCATCATTTCATTCACATCGACGCGCAAGTCGCCGAACTGGCGTCTAATCAAAAGACTTGCATCAAGCGAGCGGTCTACCCGACGGGAGGCCCTCGTCGCACGACATTATTATTATTACCAGAAATGACGTGCAAGACGAGATTAAAATGAAATACTTTCGACATAGATTACTTGGTTGCACATGGTACCTACAGTTCCTCAAACTGTAAATTTACATAATTTACAAATTAATCACCATTAGAAAAACCAGTTAAGGTTATCACAATTAAAAATGACAAAGTACAAACACGGAGTCTGTACATAAATAAAGGCCAATCTGAATGCAAAGTCCTAGTGTTAAAATGAAAGAATAAAAAAAAATCATGAACAACGAAATTCTTGAAACACTGATAATGGAATCAGACATGATGAAAGCAAAACGTCTCGTAAAAGTTCGATTAAAGAGTTACATGCTACACAGTCACAAGATCTTCTAGTCAGCCAATAAGTGAAACTTTGACGCTACAGTTCTAACGCGGAGCAAGTTTTCTATATTATAAACGGAAACGTCTAAAAGCTTCCACCAACAACAAACAGAACAAACATGACCACCAACAGCGTAAGTACCAACTTAATGAAAATGGATAAGATAAAACAAGCACTCATCAAACTATAATGAGGCATTTCATTTTAGTCAACTAATGATTCTAAGTATTCGCTACAACATAATAAACTTCATTAACACACATGCCACTCACATAAGTTTACATATAACACAACTTTAAACAGCCTATAAAATGGTGGAAACCTAGTGAGTCTGACTATAATAGTGAAATTTTCATAAATATGCACCAACGATTTACATATCCAACATGAGTCATAACAACTGCTCCGTAAAACTATAAAACGGAGTAGAGGAAAATAAAGGTTAATCAGGTAGCGGAAATCTAGGTATGACGCAGAAACGTGCCAGTTGTAACTTTGTGATGCATTTACTAGGACATGGCAGTCGCGCACTATGTGCTATTAACGGTCATTACAGCCTAAACGCCCCTGCACGCAAACAGCGCCAATTATCAGGCTGGCGGCTCCCTAGAACAGGAAATGATGATGGCGCAGTAGAGTACTACCGACGGACATTGCGACATAAACACGTCCAACGCACAAATAGCGCAAGTACCATTTTTGCGACGTCACAGAAACAGGAAATAACAGCCCCGCTCTTGAGTACCACTAACGGATATTAAACAACAGAACAACACACGAAGAAACAGAAAGACAATTGCTATACACAGCGCTACAGACGCAACATTATAAAAAAGAATCCACAGCCTACCAAGATCGGAGACAATGTAGAGATTATAACCTTTGTGTAATACGTTCGTCGTGGTTTTATTTCCTAAATATGACTGATATGTTGGCCTCATTGCTTCTTGTGCTACTTATTTTTTTGCGCATTTAATGATCTCGAGCCGGCCGAAGTGGCAGTGCGGTTCTAGGCGCTGCAGTCTCGAACCGCGAGACCGCTACGGTCGCAGGTTCGAATCCTGCCTAGGGCATGGATGTGTGTGATGTCCTTAGGTTAGTTAGGTTCAACTAGTTCTAAGTTCTAGGGGACTAATGACCTCAGAAGTTGAGTCTCATAGCGCTCAGAGCCATTTGAACCATTTTTTAATGATCTTGGGTGTTACTAACACAGTGATGCTATTGAGCAATAGATGATCACCCAGTGTACTTAAGATGTTAGCTGAATTCTTGCACAGCAACAAAGCGACTCTCAAGGCATGTATCTGACAATTACAGCTGGAAATCATTTAAAAATTTAAGCGGCCACAGATTACTGCCTGATAGCAGAAGCTGGAAAGCAGGAAACTTTGAGGAATGGGCAGAAACCTTCAGCTACTGTCGAAGCCGATGTTCGTCATTAACTTCTGCAGCGCTTTGAGACAATACAATGTAGAGCCAAAGAAACTGGTACACGTTCCTAACTTCAGAAGTGCCGCAACACAACGTGGCATGGACTCGATTAATGAGTCGAGTAGTGCTGGATGGTGTGTTTGTGTTGTAACTAGGCTGTTTAGGTTTTCTTATTGGTAACGCCACGTAGCGCTCTGTATGCAAAATGACTGGCTGTGCTGTGTGCAGTATGTGGCTAGTTTGCATTGTTGTCTGCCATTGTAGCGTTGGGCAGTTGGCTATTAACAGCGCGTAGCGTTGCGCAGTTGGAGGTAAGCCGTCAGCAGTGGTGGATGTGGGGAGAGAGATGGCTGAGTTTTGAAATTTGTAAGACTGGATGTCAATTATGACTATAAAGGTAAATACATTGTTTGTTCTCTATCAAAATCTTTCATTTGCTAACTATGCCTATCAGTAGTTAGTGCCTTCCGTAGTTTGAATCTTTCATTTAGCTGGCAGTAGTGGCGCTCGCTGTATTGCAGTAGTTCGAGTAACCAAGATTTTTGGTAAGGTAAGTGATTTGTGAAAGTTATAGGTTAATGTTAGTCAGGGCCATTCTTTCGTAGAGATTTTTGAAAGTCAGACTGCGTTGCGCTAAAAAAAAATATTGTGTGTCAGTTTAAGCACAGTCTTGTACAATTGTTCAAAGGGGACGTTTCATATGTCGACCCTTAGCCGAGGATACCTCACTGAAATCTTCTGATTTTTCTTTTAGCTTGTGTAATTAGTGTAGCTTTTGTTTATTGTTAGCACGTAATTATAGAGAGAATTGCCTTTGTAGTTGTATTTTTTCATTGTTGTACACAGTTGTAGCATGCATGCAGATTTGCACCAAGTATTTCCTAGGTGCGCTTGCAATTAACTAGATATTATTTTCAATTCTATGTTAATGTGTTTTGTTATTTTGCTCTTCAAATTGTGCTTTTCTGTGTTGTCGTGTGAAATATTGTGACAATAATGGCGTGTGAAAAACGTAACACTAGGCTCCAAAGTAAACTGAGAAATAATAGTGACGACGAGCGTAGCTTATCAGCACCACTGTGTAATGAAGTAACAAACATTCACAGTAGTAATTTGGTAATAGTGCATAGGGAAATGGAGCGGGCGGCAAAGAATGGTGTAGACAGTGAAACAATTAGTGAACAGGGAAGCCTTATCGATCGATCGGTCGGCAACAGCTCGCCTCAGGAATCCGAAATGACAGAACACAATATTGCAAATACTGTAGACTCAGGTTTTGGGTCCTCACCGTTTTCTCAAATGAGTGAAGACACATTTTCTGCTTGTCAAAACGTGAATGTTGCCGGTGAAAATGCACTGCCAAAAAGCATAGAGAAACACATTCCAGCCACTAATACATTATTATTGCAATTAATACAGCAAATGAAACAAAATCAGAGACAAACACAGCAACAGACACAATGGAACAAAATCTTCAAAAGTTAGACACAATGGAATAACACCAGAGACAAACACAGCAACAGCTTCAAAAGTTAGCCTCTTTGGAACAAACTCTTGAACGAACACGTGA
Organism: Schistocerca serialis cubense; assembly: GCF_023864345.2. Lineage (NCBI taxonomy): Eukaryota > Metazoa > Arthropoda > Insecta > Orthoptera > Acrididae > Schistocerca > Schistocerca serialis. The sequence continues at coordinate 23,944,324 of NC_064646.1, forward strand.
AGATTTAACTACTGAGTTACATAACATTGAATCGAAATGTCAAAAAGTCTGTAATGACGTAAAAACACGAATTTGTGAGCATTTCCAATCTATTTTTTTGCGCCATTAAAGTGCATTTCAGTATCACGATGCAGCCATAAAAGAACTGCAAAGTATTGTTCATGACAATCACGACACCTTGCATGCTAAAATTGACTCAGTTGCATCTACCTATTCGGTTACGCAACTTGCAAAAACTCAGGAAAACTTAAAAGACACAGTAGATACGATTTCAACACAAATGGACACTCTGAAACTTGGTTCAGAAAAACACACAGAGGAAATAATTTCACTATCGGATAAAGTAGCCGAACTTTCAGATCAGTTCACTAACTTATCTACAAAGGTAGATGATGATCTGAATGACACAAGACCTGTAGCCTTCACGGACACTGAAGAGTATGAACATATTAGAAAATTCAAACAAAATCAAAATCAAATTAATACACAGTACAAAAGAGAAATCCGGGCAGTGCAAGATCAGTTGGCACAAGTAATACAAGAATTACATATTTCAGAGGACACTCGCACTCCAGTACGGGAAGAGGGACATAGAAATACGGAACAATCACAAAATAATAACACAGGACATTTCGGAAATTATGAAAGAAACTGGCAAGGTGCACCGAATTTTGAGATGGAACCGCCGACACGACGTAACAATGACCGATATGCTACTCGCCGACATGATGATTTTGACTTAAGCTGTTCATTACTACACGTAACTTCAAAACATTTCAGAATTTTGGCAACGACATTCATCCACAAGCATGGCTCCATCAATTCTCTCATTGTTTTCCTCCCAACTGGTCGTTAGAACACAGATTAGAATTTATGTGTGGCTACTTAGAGAATGAACCAGCTGTAAGAATGCAATCGGTCATTCACGATTGTCACAGTGAAGAAGAATTTTATCATGCCTTCCACTCAGCTTATTGGTCTGAAGCTACACAAGACCGAGTAAAACATAGCATCATAATGATGAAAAATTTCGAACAATCTGAATTTTCCAGTCTTGTGAAATATTTTGAAGACAAGTTGCACAAGAATCAGTACCTGTCAAACCCATACAGCCCCTCAGAACTCATCCGCATTTGCTTAATCAAATTACCTGAACATTTACGACGTATTATTTTAGCAGGACGTTGCAAAGATAACATTGAAGCTTTTCAGGGACTGTTACAAGAACTGGAAATTGACACTGACAGTCGCGGAACGCGAAAACAGGAACACAACAATTACAGGTCACATCCGTCGCAATTCCGCGATGAAAGAAGTAATAACTGTACACGACAAGGCTATTCTTACAACGTAAATCGTGACCAAAACAGACACCACCCGTATGACAACCGTTGGCAGAGTAGTAATACTTACAGGAAAAGATCACCTCTCCGCAGTAGTGACTATCACAGAGACAACCATAGAAACAGACAATATGGGAACAAAAACAATTATTATCAAGGGAGACAGAATAACTTCACACGCAACAGTTCAGCGCGCAGTTACGATTCAGGGAGAAATTCTCCACCACGTGACTGACGAGAAAGAAACTATGGAATATACCGACATGACGACAAACGATATGATCGTAACGACAGACCTGAATTGCATCAGAACTGGCGAGATTCAAACAGAGCAGGGCACTCTCGACAAGGTGAATTTGTAGAAGTTAGGTCTCCTAATCCCAATAACGACGTGCGCCAACAAAGGAACAGACAATGACTCGCACCGCAGGCAGCCGCGTGCGCCGGCTGGTTCAGCGAAAAATAACATAGACACTAACCTTGAAAAAAATTTTAGCATTCCTTACTGACGTATACAACATGATAATTACTTTGAAGTTGAACCTCTGCGCACTAGGAAGAGTAAAGGATTGCACCACATTTCCCTTCTAAAACTGTTTATTGAGAGATATACTGTTTTTTAATTTAGTCTTTGCCATATAACTTTTCACTTCACATTTCTAGTATGCATTGTCAGACTTAGAAACTGTTACCATGCAACAATGTTTGAAGTTAAATATCCAATCAAGAACAAGAGAACTTATTTAAACAGAAATTATGAATTCATTGGTATGGTGAACAGACGTCACAGTGTTATTGTGTGTGTACATTCTTGCTTGTTAGTTGCACGATTACGTAATGACTATAAGGCTTACATACTTAGAACATATACCGGTACTGCTAATGACATTTTAATGCAACATTTTGGTTTACTTGAAAATAAATTCTGGATTTAAAGTACTTTCAGTGAGATACCAGATGACACAGTGGTTAGTTTATGTGACAGCTACACGATTTTATTAGGACGCTACTAATGAGTGACAATTTACAATGTTGCTTTTTCAGTGTTTCTGTTTTATATCTGCACAGTTTTTCTGTATTATTCTGGAAAGTAAAACATGTTTTACTAGTAACTTTTGTGGTATAGCTACAATGAGACTGCCTTTTCCATAGCACAACAATACGTTACAGCACAGTACTATCTTCATCATGGCAATAAGCGTAATAACTAAGATATCTATACGCAAAGCATTTCACTTTTGTGTATCATGAGGTAAGTACATTGACTTCTGCAGAACTTAGCTTTTGGAGGATTATAACTACAACACTTCCACAGATATTATCTTACAACAAGACGCACAGTTTAGCGCTACAGTACACGTATTTGAGTGATTAATTTTATACTTAAAACATTTATTTTTAAAGGTTTTCGAATTACAAAGAAAGTTTTCCGTGATACATTTCATTCCATTGCAATAATCCGTAACAGCTGAGGGTATAATTACATTAATTCTCAGGGGGGTACACACTTACTTTGTGTACCATGTGTTTGGCAAGCACAAGGAGCCCTAGCTAATATGGTATTTGCTTATACAACTTTACACATCGGTACCATATTTCTCTAACAAACAAATTACACAGCTATCTGATCATTTAACTGAGAGATAAACATTTTTTTTACTACGTCAGTGACACATGTTTACGCAATTACAGAGCCGGATTACTTCACACTTACGAAATTGTATTTTGTCTGTACTTTGTGAACTGTTCATATTTTTTCGGAACCATTGTGATACTATGAGAGCGTTGAATGATGTATTTGGTAGGGGAACATGATTTTAAAGTACGTTTAAGTTAGATAACACTATTGAAATGAGCAGAGAATATTTTTTAAGGTTTGAAATTTTTGGAGGAAGCTACGACGGTTTTGAGATTTGACTGAGGTGTTATGATGTTATTTTTATGACGACGATGTGTATTATGCTGTTGAGGTATGTTTATGATCAACAAGATGATGCTACCGTGTATGAGGAATTTGATTGTGCTACGTATTTATTATGATGAAATATTGAAGAAGTGTCAACGAATATATATATGAATAATGAGTAGTGTTTAGGGACTCTGATTTGTGGAAAAGGATGCTGGAAACCAAGATTCTTACTTTCAGAGTTATGAAATGTGTGTAAATGCGTGAATGTATCACAATGCTGATGAAAACTTTTTGAACACTGTTATATTCATAGGATTTTGTTTCTACACATTTACAACGCAAATTCTCGACCTGTGAAATTTTTTATATGAGACTGTCACTGTAATGCAAACTGGTACCGTAAATATTTCAGTGAGAAAGTTAAGTGACCACCTTCATGTAATGAGTCATGGGCACCCAGCTGCGTGACAGTCGCCTGGAAAAAACCCATTAGTGTGTGCCTTTCAGAGGCACAGGTGGAGAAAAAAAAGAGGCCATTATCCTAGCTATTGACATTTCTTTGTTGAAAGCATCGCAAATACGACACGCTCAAACTTGAAAACATTTAATTACACTGGGGAGCTCTTAATTTATGATATTTGCTAAAATGCGTAATGAAATGATGAGAAACATTTTACATCTATTGTTTTTCTAGTTGAGAGATTTGCTCATTTTGTTTAATATCTAGTTTCTAGCTGCACTGCAGCATTGGTTAAAATAGAATTTTATAGATGTACTAATATAAATATTTTCTGTCTACAGATCCAATAAAAACTAATTTTGTAATACACTTCCCAAAAAATGAGGGAGCACAAAGACATTTCCCTTCACAGGAACATACATAATTTACTTTTCAAGTACTTGGTAATTTTTATGGTAGAATAAGTTGTGGTGTACCACTTTAATTACATAGACATTAAGATGTGAATAGACATTTCCCTTATCTGCATTGTTGTCTTTAGTGTAATATTTTTTTTGCTTGAGCTATGTCATGTTTAGATATAAGTTATTGCATTTGCTGCTGCTGTTTGCCAGGCATAGTGCTACTAAATTTCACTTTACATTACTCTGTTAAGCCAGTTTTACTACTGATTTATTTTTCTTCTTGCTGCACATTGGCTCATATTAGTTGTAATTTAGCATTATATCTGTTAATTTAGATTTACTGCTGCTTGCTTTGCACTCTGCATTGTTTTGTCATTGCTATTTGTGTTAATTGTTTTGTGCTGCTACATTGCCTCATCCCTTAGTTTAGCATCTGAGCTCAGTAGATTTAAGTTAAGAGGGGGTAGACTATATAAGAGAATGAGTTGCGATGAATTGGAAGGAATGCATTGAGAAGCTATAAGAAAATGGTTTGGTCCAAAAAGTATTTTGAAAGTGGATATGAACAAAAAAAGTAGGGTTTAGGGACAACAGGTTTAGGTAGGATTTTCTTGGAAATAAATGATTAGGTAAGATAATGGAACATAAATAATGAGGTAAGAAATGTGTGAACATATAAATACAGAAAGCATGCTTGGATAGAATTTTTTTGGTGGAAACAAATGTTGAAGTAAGAGGAAAATATATGGAATGAAGTTTTGGGGTGGACTGCAGTACCAAATGTGACACTGAAAACAAACCCTGTCCTTTATTTTTGTGTTACTACACTATGTGAATTTGTGTTTTTCCTGTCTTAATGTGTTTAGCTAATAAGAGTTATGTTGTAGAATTTTTCTGATAATATGTTATTTTCTTTGTAAAGATGCTTAGACATTATTTATTCTGTTTTGTTTTAATGCTCATGTGTAAAGTTGATGTTTCAAAAGTTATTCTGATCTTTAAGTATGGACTTATGGCATAATTACTGTAACACTGATGTATATGTTATTTCGATTCTTTTGTAAAGCCTATATTACTACAAATGTTATCTGTATTATTATGTTTTTAATGATGTTTTCTGTATCTTTGTAATTGTACTCTCATGTTATAAAATTGTAATTGTCACCAGTTCATCATATTATTAACTTGTAAGTTACATTTCACTGCACACGTTTCTGTTGGTCATAGTATCTGGACAATATGTGAGAAGTAGGGACTGTTCGTGTTTACACGTGTGTTAATAATTCAGCAAGGGACTGGATAACAGCATTGCTGGTTCTAAGGACAAAAAAAAATTTTTTTTTGTGAGTGCACAAGTGGTGGTTTATGGACTTGCTATATTTTCTGCAAGACTCTTCGACGGTGATTGTGCACCTGCGCAGTCGCAACAGATGGTTGCTGGCTGTCTCTACAAGGACTACAGTGGGTCTGCATCTTTGATGATCCACCAATACCATTATTTCTACAAGGACTGCAGTGGGTCTGCACCTCTGGTAGCCCACCAATACCATAATCTCTACCAGGACTTCAGTGGGTCTGCTCTGTGATGACCGACCTACCAATACTCTTCAAAATTTCGACTGACTCTGCTGTGGGTTTGCTCTGTTGTGGACCAATACATGTCTGCATGTCAAGAGTCAGCACTGTCTTTCCGTTGGAAGGACAACACTACTTCTTCAAGATTGCATGTAAATCCACTATTTCGGTGTGCATTTTCTTGTACTGCTCAGACTTTGAGAAAAAAAAAAACACTGCAATTTTACTGTGATGGATGATCAGGACTGTCTTTATGGACTGTGAGAAATTTTTAGCTTTTGACCAACATTATATTAATAAGTGTGTGCATTTGATACCTTTCTTACTGTAATTATGAAAATTTTTTTCAAATCTGTATTGGCCAGTGCCCAAAACAATTTGTAAAACTTTTGTGGGGAGCATGGGGGCTATGTAAGTAGGTTGTTTAGGTTTTCTTATTGGTAACGCCACGAAGCGCTCTGTATGAAAAATGACTGGCTGTGCTGTGTGCAGTCTGTGGCTAGTTTGCATTGTTGTCTGCCATTGTAGCGTTGGCAGTTGGCTGCTAACAGCGTGTAGCGTTGCGCAGTTGGAGTTGAGCCGCCAGCAGTGGTGGATGTGGGGAGAGAGATGGCGGAGTTTTGAAATTTGTAAGAGTGGATGTCAATTATGACTATTAAGGTAAATACATTGTTCGTTCTCTATCAAAATCTTTCATTTGCTAACTATGCCTATCAGTAGTTAGTGCCTTCTGTAGTTTGAATCTTTTATTTAGCTGGCAGTAGTGGCGCTCGCTGTATTGCAGTAGTTCGAGTAACCAAGATTTTTGTGAGGTAAGTGATTTGTGAAACGTATAGGTTAATGTTGGTCAGGGCCATTCTTTTGTAGACAATTTTGAAAGTCAGATTGTGTTGCGCTACAAAAAAATATTGTGTGTCAGTTTAAGCACAGTCTTGTATAATTTTTCATAAGGGGACGTTTCATAGTGTGTGGTTTGAGGTTTTAGGGCGCTAAACAGCGTGGTCATCAGCGCCCAAACGCATACAAACAGGAACACATGCGGTGAAGGGACGAAGACGGACAGCGAACAACGAGAAAGGCTAAAAGACACAGACCTGACGCAGTTCCAAATCCTCACATACAGAGGCAAAACAAGTGGAAAAGAAACGCACTAAAAAGGAAAGGAAACACAAGGAAAAGAGAACAAAAATCGAAGTGAAACAAGTAGGTAATCGTGACTGGCGGACCTCTTACCTAAAACCTGGGTGAGCCAGTCACCCAGCAGCACATTACAATCCTTTCAGTTCTGCTCAGCTGTTTGAAAATCAAATAACGTAAGAGATTTACCAGCACAGTAATTTATAAATTTTTCTAAGGGGATGTTTCATATGGCTCATAAATTTTACAAAGGGGAAGTTTCATATGTCGACCCTTAGCCGAGGATAACTCACTGGAATCTTCTGATATTTTCTTGTAGTCTGTGTAATTAGTGTAGCTATTGTTTATTGATAGAGCTTAATTGCAGAGAGAATTTCCTTTGAAGCTGTAGTTTTTATTGTTGTACAGTAAAACAGGTGTGGCACGCATGTAGATTTGTGCCAAGTATTTCGCAGCTGCGCTTGCAATTAACTAGATGTTATTTTCAGTGCTATGTTAATGTGTTTTCTTATTTTTGCTCTTCAGATTGTGCTTTTCTTGTTGTCGTGTGAAATGCGTCACAATAATGGCATGTGAAAAACGTAAAACTAGACTCCAAAGTAAATTGAGAAATGATAGTGACGACGAGCGTAGATTATCAGCACCACTGTGTAATGAATTAACAGACATTCAAAGTAGTAATTTGGTAATTGTGCATAGGGAAATGGAGCGGGCGGCAAAGAATGGTGTAGACAGTGAAACAGTTAGTGAACAGGGAAGCATTATCGATCAATCGGTCGGCAACAGCTCTCCTCAGCATTCCGAAATAACAGGACACAATCTTGCAAATCCTGTTGATTCAGGTTTTGCGTCCTCACCGTTTTCTCAAATGAGTCAAGACACATTTTCTGCTCGTCAAAATGCGAATATTGCCGGTTTAAATGCACTGCCGAATAGCACTGAGGAACATGTTTCCAACACCAGTGCATTTTTATTACAATTAATGCAATAAACGGGACAAAAGCTTCAAAAGTTAGACACAATGGGACAAAATCTTCAAAAGCTAGACACAATGGAACAACACCACAGACTGCACACAGCACAGCCAGTGATTTTCATACAGAGCGCTACGTGATGTTACCAACATAAAAACATAAACAGCCTATTTACAAACCTTAAATCGGAGTGCGACCGTCAACTGCCCCGCCGCCTTGCCGAACAGCGTGGTCTCGTTCCTGGGCAGTGGTCACAGACACGCAAGACAAGCGTGCAACCGTCGATATTCGATTTCGTGACAGAAAACCGGCATAAGCACGACTCAATCAAGACTCATAACCCCTGAATATGTTTTCATAAGAGAATTGTCCACATACCGAATAAAGATCAAGTCGACGCAGGTTTCGACGCATCGTTGACTTTGTTCAAAAGTCAAGGTGTGCAGGATAAAATCTGCACGCAGTTTCCTCTTGTCCACAACATACGGTGGAAGGGTATTGAATTACTGATTTAGGGAAGTTGCTACATTGCAGCTTGTGATACAAAAACCTTGATATACTGCAGTCACGTATCCACTGCTTAAAACTGCTCACTACGGACTGGTCTATTGCACATCTCTCGCTAATAGTGATTAGTTGAAGCTGCGCTGTAATCTTTGCTTGTACACTAGGAGCAAAATTGGTATTAAAACTTTCTGGACAGATAGTGTATTTATTAAGAATCATTTTATATATGTATGTATGATCCTCCTGCATCTCTTCCTAGATCACTACATTGATTTCACGTAAACGTATTACAAATATGACTTTCCTTCTGGAAAGAATCACTGTTGTGATATTAAATAACGAGGAGGAGGAGGAGGAGATTAGTGTTTAACGTCCCGTCGACAACGAGGTCATTGGAGACGGAACACAAGTTCGGATTACGGAAGGATGTGTAAGGAAATCGGCCGTGCCCTTTGAAAGGAACCATCCCGGCATTTGCCTGAAATGATCAAGGGAAATCACGGAAAACCTAAATCAGGATGGCCGGACGCGGGATTGAACCGTCGTCCTCCCGAATGCGAGTCTAGTGTGCTAACCACTGGGCCACCTCGCTCGGTCATGAAATAACGACCTCCTGTAGAGGTTGGTACAGGGCGAAAAGGCGGTGACAGCGAGGCATAACTCAGAAGGGGTGGACACGAGGTTGGGATCACATTGAGCCGTGCGCGACTCATGTTCATCCCGTTTATAGTTTGTTATCTTCTCTTATCATACTGCCGCCTCGTTTCCTTATTCCACTTACTGGCTTCACTAACTTCCTGCCTTACCTGCCCGTGAGTGGCAGCAGCAGCGCTTATCCATAAGTGTCGTACCGTATCTGGAGCGACCGACAGTATTTCCGGATCGTGTGTCTAGTATTATGCTGGGAGCTCACTCGGGGCGCAGCAGCAGTGGATTCCGGACGCAGCAGCAGTGAAGTCGGGGATGGAGCGCCAGTGAGGTGCGGACAGCCAATGCTCACCGGCCGCTGACGACACACATGAACTCTCCGACGGAAGGAGACTGGAGCGGAAAGACCGCTGGTCGGTCGTTCGGTTGGTTGTCTCATCGGGCGACGTGTATTTGGTCTTTTACCCGTTTCTGGATCTCGTCACTTGGTCATCTTGCCGGAAGTGGGTGAGTTCCTTCCCTGTGCAGAGATGTCGTGGCCAGTGGGCAAGAGTTACCTCTGCATTGATGGGTCCGAGCCAGGGTGACCGGGTCGCCGTGTCTCCGAGTTCCGAACGGACATGGAGTTGAGTCAGGTTGCAGCTGTCGGCAGCTGCGGACGACCAAAACTCGCTCGACCGTCGCCGACACGTAACTTGAGTGGGAACGACCTGGGTTGGTCGTTCGTTCGATCGTCTCATCGGACGACCTCTATTTGGTCGCCGACCGCTTGTGGAAACTATCTGTGTGTCGAATTGATACGTCCTTGTTGTTCCACAGTGATTGCTTTTACGATTGTTCGAGTTTCTGTGCAAGTGTGTTTACGTCGAACTGTGTGCAGCTTCTGCGATTTCCACTGAGCACATGAATGCTGTCTGCGTACTGGAACAGGCAGTTGGTCGGTTGCGACAGAGGGAACTGATTTGGTTGTTGGTTGGTTCTTCAGCCATCCCAAGGACGTGTTGCAAACCGATTGTTTAGCGTTACGCTTGGCTGCCTGTCTCACCTAAACTGTGGTTACATTTTCCTCCCCAGACCGTTGGAACACTTCTGAGTACCACTGTTTGTTGTTTGTGACTGTGATTTTACAATGTCTGAGGTACTCTGCCTGGCATTCAGCCGTGTATTAATACTGTCTGTTTATGGTTAGTATACGGCCTTCAGCCGAACTTCATGACAACTATTTTAAGAAAAATTCAAATGGCTCTGAGCACTATGGGACTTAACATCTTAGATCATCAGTCGCCTAGAACTTAGAACTACTTGAACCTAACTAACCTAAGGACATCACACACATCCATGCCCGAGGCAGGATTCGAACCTGCGACCGTAGCAGTCCCACGGTTCCGGACTGTAGCGCCTTGAGCCGCACGGCCACCGCGGCCGGCGCTATTTTAAGATTAGGCCTTCAGCCGCATTTCATTTGAAATTCTTGTTGCTCTGTATTTAGGCCTTCAGCCGCGCGTGTTTCAGAATCTGTGGCTATCATATGTAAATCCTTGTCTGTTAGGTTTCTCTTTAATTATCTGGAATTCTTGGAGCGGCCTTCAGCCGTGATCTATAAATGTTAATGTTAAGGTTGTCTTCAATTAGTCTTGAGTAATTGTTTGGGCCAAGATACTTCAAGTTTTCTTAAGATGTTTTTCTGTGTGTACTGCGTAAAAGCTCATCTTAAAGCTTCTCTTTCATTATGTAAAGAAAATTTTTTTATTGGGCTTTCAGCCGAAGAATGAACTTGAATTTTCCTTAATATGGCGTTTAGCCGGAATTTGTAAATGCTCGGCTCTTAAAGAATTTCCTTAGAAGATCTGAAATATTATTTCGGCTTTTATCTCAGAAGAAATTGTAATTTTACTTAAATAAGGCCTTCAGCCGTTATTCTAAACACTGGTGTGTTAAAAGCGATCATTTAAACTTATGCTGGAGAAGTACTTGGGCCCTGAGCCGTGAATTGATCTTTGTTGTTTTAAAGAGGAAACTGTGCATTGGTTTCTGGAATAAAGTTGTGTGTGTTCTTGTATAACTAACAGTAATTCACGTTGACTCCTTTGCACAACCTGATGCGCTCTTTCCTGCGAAACCAGATTTCACACATATTTACTGCATACTTTGTACACCTTCAGTAGGCCATTAAAAAAACATAATGTGGAATTGGTACGGTGCACTAGACAGGCAATTCCGAGAAAACCGCAAGAGACGTCTTAAGCGTCTATTATTTAAGTGATGTATCAGAGCCAAGTGGACGGCCGTAAGCATAAATTGTGGTGAAGTGCATTTACGGGCACGGAAGCTTCGCGTGTTTTGTCAGAGGGTTCGCTGCCTTATTAGTTGCACATCATGTTGTTTCAATTGTGTCTAAAGGTGTACGAAGTTTGAAGTGAATCTGTGAGCCCAACGTGGTGGCCTCCCATTGTCAATAACGTCTAGATTAATGTCATCCAATTTTATATGTACATAAAACTTTATATACGGGGACAAATTATTTGCAATATCTGTATAGTTATTTGTATAAATATTTTGTGAGGGAAATATACGACCACTACGCCCGCATCTCGTGGTCGTGCGGTAGCGTTCTCGCTTCCCACGCCCGGGTTCCTGGGTTCGATTCCCGGCGGGGTCAGGGATTTTCTCTGCCTCGTGATGGCTGGGTGTTGTGTGATGTCCTTAGGTTAGTTAGGTTTAAGTAGTTCTAAGTTCTAGGGGACTGATGACCTAAGATGTTAAGTCCCATAGTGCTCAGAGCCATTTGAACCATTTTACGACCACTACCGTTAGGAATAGAAACGAGAGTGAGAAGTTGTGATTCGTAAAAATGTACGAGAACCATTGACTTAGTATCGAATGCATTGTTTACGGTGTCAGTAACCCCGTTGGTGACAGTCTCTGTGACGTTTTAACACCTTTGAGCGGCGGTTGGGAGGTGAGGGGTGGGATGTGGAAAGACAGCGACGTACTAGCACGTCCCTGTAATAAACACGAAGCAGTTTCAAGGCGTTTTGGGCCACACACCACATACCGTCAGCAAAAAAATTACTGTGGCACTGAGGCACCCCTAGTATCCTAACAGCTGAAAAAAGAGGTGAAAACGGGTGAGACAAAAGGATACCTCAAGAACGCGTGGAGCAATGTTAACCAAATTTGGCATGTGCGTGACATATTGTTTGCACAAAAATACTGTGGGGGTAAGCCACCCCCGCTACCATTAGAGGAAGGGGGGGGGACGAGAAGGGGTGAAATGTATAAAATTTTTGAAAGCCACCGCTACGTATTTCTTTCCTGTACTTACTTTATATGAGGTACTTCAGAGATACGAGCAGCACAACTGCCTTATTTTTGTTGTTCAGTACGTCATCCAGATCGCGGGAATGGACACTGCTATGAGGCAAGAATCTTATCAGCCAGTTCCAAAGACAAAGAAGATGCTACACAGCTGAATGGCACTGTACATTTAACGTCCGCAATGTACTGCATGGTGTGGAATAGAGTAGAATCATATAACTGCCAGGGACAGTCCTTTTTCTCGAAATGACAATCACATTTATCAATATGCCTCAGACAACAGAGAAGTCTATTAGCCAGAGTCGAAGGAATGAAAAAAGTGAGACCATTGTGAAGAAATGAAAGAGGCATCAATGACAAAACCGACTTCAGTCTACGGTTTAAAAACTCCTTCACATTTCATTTAAACCTAGACCCTAGCTGAAAACGAAATTTAACAAAAAGTAAGAATATGAGTATCTTTGAGGAAATGAGACGAAATACTAACCCTATTACAAATGTAAAGAGCGTTTGTTTCATTTTCACACCTAAGGAGTTGAACCACTCTCCAGGAAATTTGCATACTTCTTATACAGAGAACACCACAAATTTTCTCAAAAAACAGGTCAATCTATAGTGCGAAATTTACCATAGTCACAAATGAAATATGTGTAGAAGAACGTGCGAAATATGTTAAACATATGTTGCTTTCGCATGCGTGGGTGAAACTGCGGGCAAAGACATACTATTTCACTAACGTTATAAACAGTATTTGTGACATATTAAAATACTCGATGCTCAGATCAAATCTTTTTGACGTAAATACTTTCCGAGACAACCACCGTCCCCTTCTGATGAAGTTAACTGCCTGCTGGAACATTTTTATTTCTTTTTTTATGGTATTTCATCCTCTTCATCTCATATAAATGGGAGTCGGAAGTCAGAGGAACGAATATCACACTCTACAGATAATAGGTTGAAAAGTACAGTTAAGGTGAACGATTTACATATGAAAAACAGCAAGAGAATAGGACATCATGGTGATCGCCAACCCAAATTGAGCTCACTATGCAAAACGTTACTCACATTCTTAAAAGAATACGTTGGTCGTTTTACGGTGCTGTAGATGGTACAGAAGAGATATCAGATAATGAGGGACGTCCTATCGCTGTCTTATTTCAAGGTCATTACGTGGTGATTGTGCGGTAGTCTGTCAATTTGGAGACATGACAGAACAGAGATAGCAAGCTTGCATGTGCCCAATGACCCTACTGTGAATGACGTTACCCTATTTGTTTCTGTATAAATACCGTTATGAAAGCTAAGGATGGATTCAACCAATATTAATGGGTTTACAGCATCATGAAAGGAAATCTGTTACAGTTTTACTGTAACATGACCATAGTATAATTCACATGATAATTGAAACTGAAATACTTCATTGCTGAATGCATATGCTTTCCATCAGTTAAAAGAAGTCCACTAAAAGTACATTTTGTAGATTTGGAAGCAGTTCACTTAACTGTCGCGAACGATTTCACATACTGAACAGCACGCTTTGCATCTTGGGAACAAAGGAAGATGGGTTGTATTGGATCTCGCAGGACAATTGAAAATCCAGGCTAAATAATATCGCCAATATTACATATTGACATAAAATTTAACAGGATAGATGTTGGTGTGGATAACAGCAAACAGGAAGGAAACAGAACATCATTGTAATGGCCAACCCAAAGTGAACTCACTATGTAAAATATTACTCACCTTCTTAAAAGAGTGCATGTAAGGTACTGCTTTACTGAGTACGTATATCGCGCTATTCCTTTTCCTTCTGTACTATGATTCTTGCCGCTCAATGTAACCGTACAGCACAGGGATGTGCAGAGGCAGCACCTGTATTTGAGAGTGACGACTGCGTATATGTTTTCTCTGTTGCTTGAAATGAATACGTTTGAAGTCGGGTTTCCTTGATTATGCGTATCTCGAAGCAGACATACCTTTCAGATCATATTCATTAAAACGTGGAAAATAAGATATATTGCTTATATTGACAAGACAAGCTGACTAATGTCACAACTTGTTGAGTAATTGCATTTCTGATGGGTGCCGGATGCCATCTAAAATGGTTTGAATTTGTTGACTCGGTGTGGTGGTGTGTTACAAAAGCAGTAGTGAATTATTGTAGCCGCAGCCATTGTAGTCGTCATCATCGTTCACTTCCTCATTTTTGGACAGAATACGTATTGCTGGCATGTGCAACATACTACTCAAACTAATAAAATGTGTATGTTGCATATTAGTTTCGTCTTGTAATTCAAGAAAATGCAAGTTCTTTTACTTGCACGATGCAGACCTTGAATAATCTGAGAAAAGACAAAGGGAAAACATCTGTAAAAGGGTGGAAATGCAGTATGCACTGAAAGACTATCGATGTTGGAGAAGGGACAGTGCCATGAAATACTGAGAGAAAGATGTGTCAACACGAAATCTGAAGGACTTCAAAATATACTTGCCATCAAGATACTTGAACATCAGTGATGGTGAATATGAGGTTCTTAACACTGGCACCATATGAAGGACACATGGTGGAAGAATGAACAATATAGACAAAGCTGATTTCAGGGACAGTCTTATGAACTAGCGTATTGTTATGTACACTGAAGAGCCAAAGAAACTGGTACACCTGTCTAATATCACGCATGGCTCCCGCGAGTACGCAAAAATGCCGCAACACGACGTGGCAGGGACTCGACTAATGCCTCCGTAAGAGTACGAAGGGTTGGAGATCTCTTCTGAACAGCACATTGCAATGCATCCCAGAAATGCTCAATAATGCTCATATCTGGGGAGTTAGGTGGCCAGCAGAAGTGATTAAACCCAGAAGAGTGTTCCTGGAGTGGCTCTGTAGTAATTCTGGACGTGACTGGTGTCACACTGTCTTCCTGGAATTGATCAAGTCGGTCAGAATACGTAATTTACATGAATGGATGCAGGTGATTAGACGGGAAGCTTACGTACGTGTCACCTGTCAAAGTCGTATCCAGATGTATCAGGGGGTCCTACATCAACCGCACACGCTCCACACTATTACAGAGCCTACATCAGCTTAAACAGTCCCCTGCTAACATGTGGGTCCATGGATTCCTGAGGTACACGTCCATCCGCTCGATACAATTTGAAACGAGACTCGTCTCACCAGGCAATGTGTTTCCAGTTATGAACAGTCCATTGTCGGTGTGGACGGGGCCAGGCGAGGCGTAAAGCTTGTGGCGTGCAGTCATCAAGGGTACACGAATCGGTCTTCGGCACCGAAAGCCCATGGCGGTGATGTTTCGTTACATGTTTCCCAAGGTGACGTTTGTTGCTAGTCCAGCATTGAAATCTGCAGTAATTTACGGAAGGATTGCACTTCTGTCACTTTGAACGATCGTCTTCAATCGACGTTGTTCCAGTTTTTGCAGGACATACAAGGTGTTACAAAAAGGTACGGCCAAACTTTCAGGAAACATTCCTCACACACAAATAAAGAAAAGATGTTATGTGGACATGTGTCCGGAAACGCTTAATTTCCATGTTAGAGCTCATTTTAGTTTCGTCAGTATGTACTGTACTTCATCGATTCACCGCCAGTTGGCCCAATTGAAGGAAGGTAATGTTGACTTCGGTGCTTGTGTTGACATGCGACTCATTGCTCTACAGTACTAGCATCAAGCACATCAGTACATAGCATCAACAGGTTAGTGCTCATCACGAACATGGTTTTGCAGTCAGTGCAATGTTTACAAATGCGGGGTTGGCAGATGCCCATTTGATGTACGGATTAGCACGGGCCAATAGCCGTGGCGCGGTACGCTTGTATCGAGACAGATTTCCAGAACGAAGGTGTCCCGACAGGAAGACGTTCGAAGCAATTGATCGGCGTCTTAGGGAGCACGGAACATTCCAGCCTATGACTCGCGACTGGAGAACACCTAGAACGACGTGGACACCTGCAATGCAGTTGACAATAACCCTAATGTCAGCGTCAGAGAAGTTGCTCCTGTACAAGGTAACGTTGACCACGTCACTGTGTAGAGAGTGCTACGGGTGAACCAGTTGTTTCCGTACCATGTACAGCGTGTGCAGGCACTATCAGCAGCTGGTTGGCCTCCACGGGTACACTTCTGCGAATGGTTAATCCAACAATGTGTCAATCCTCAGCGCAAATGTTCTCTTTACGGATGAGGCTTCATTCCAACGTGATCAAATTGTAAATTTTCACAATCAAAATGTGTGGGCTGACGAGAATCCGCACGCAAATGTGCAATCACGTCATCAACACAGATTTTCTGTGAACGTTTGGGCAGGCATTGTTGGTGATGTCTTGATTGGACCCCATGTTCTTCCACCTACGCTCAATGGAGCACGTTATCATGATGTCATACGGGATACTCTACCTGTGCTGCTAGAACATGTGCCTTTACAAGTACGACACAACATGTGGTTCATGCACGATGTAGCTCCTGCACATTTCAGTCGAAGTGTTCGTACGCTTTTCAACAACAGATTCGGTGACCGATGGATTGGTGGAGGCGGACCAATTCCATGGCCTCCAAGCTCTCCTGACCTCAACCCTCTTGACTTTCATTTATGGGGGCATTTGAAAGCTCTTGTCTACGCAACCCCGGTACCAAATGTAGAGACTCTTCGTGCTCGTATTGTGGTCGGCTGTGATACAATACGCCGTTCTCCAGGGCTGCATCAGCACTTCAGGGATTCCATGCGACGGAGGGTGGATGCGTGTGTCCTCGCTAACGGAGGACATTTGGAACATTTCCTGTAACAAAGTGTTTGAAGTCACGCTGGTACGTTCTGTTGCTGTGTGTTTCCACTCCATGATTAATGTGATTTGAAGAGGAGTAATAAAATGAGCTCTAACATGGAAAGTAAGCGTTTTCGGACACATGTCCACACAACATATTTTCTTTCTTTGTGTGTGAGGAATGTTTCCTGAAAGTTTGGCCGTACGTTTTTGTAACACCATTTATATCTGGCTGCAGCGATGTCGGAGATTTTATGTTTTACAGGATTCCTGAGATTCACAGTACAGCCGTGAAATGTTCATACCCTACCTCGGAGATGCTGTGTGCTATTGCTCGTGCGCCGACTATAATACCACGTTTAAACTCACTTAAATCATGATGACATGCTATTGCAGCAGCAGTAACGGAACTACGAAATGCGCCAGACACTTGTTGTCTTATATAGGCATTGCCGACCGCACCGCCGTATCCTCCCTGTTTACACGCCTCTTTATTTGATTACGTATTTTTATAACAGTTCCTTTGGCACTTGAGTGTATACGCTTAGGAGCTGGTTGCCAATAAAAAATGTCAGTTACTATACATAAAGGCTCACACTCTGTAAGTACAAGGGCCGGCAGTGGTGGCCGAGCGGTTCTAGGCGCTTCAGTCTGGAACTGCGCGACTGCTACGGTTGCAGGTTCGAATCCTGCCTGGGGCGTGGATGTGTGTGATGTCCTTAGTTATGTTTAAGTAGTGCTAAGTCTAGGGGACTGATTACCTCAACAGTTAAGTCCCATAGTGCGCAGAGCCATTTGAACCATTTTTTTTGTAAGTACAAGGGACATTAATGCTCACTCCTTAAAATACGATTGTTGTGACTCTGTGTTTAATTTCCAAGAGCGTTTAGTTCTTGCACACAGTCATTGATTCTCCTTATGATCTAAATGCATTTTCAGAAATGAATGTGAAGATAATGTAGTCGTTCAGCATGGATGATTCTGAACAGAGTATTGCTTTTGAACTGTATTATAAGTGTGAATGTATTTACTGAGCTGAACTGTTTCTGTTTCAATATTAACACTGCCTCAGTGCCAATGAAGGCCGTGTTTTGATTGTAAGGGGACCAGCTGAGGGCCTGCAACCAATCCCTTTCTGTGTTAGACACATTGGACCTACACCTGGAGTTAACATTGTGGTGCGATTTCGAATGACAACAGGAGCGTTCTCAGGGTTATCCCGTGAACCTTCACTGTAAATTCGTACGTCAGTCTGTTGGTGCGACCTCTTGTGCTGCCACTTATGAACAGCACTCCTGGGGCTGTTTCTGAACAAGGTAAGGCTCCCAAAATTACCGCTGTTGTAACCCAACGTGCCCTACATAGTGCCGACATGTTGCCTTAGCCTGCTCGACAACTACATCTGTCTGCAATTGAGCATATACAGGACACCATAGGACGACAATTCCAGCGTCATCCAAAAAAGGCACTGACCGTCCTTGTACTGACCGAGCAAGAGCAAAAACTGACATTCGGCAGCTTGTTCAATGCTTGCATTCAAGAGTCTGGCAGTTTGGCGGTTACATCCGTTATTAATGTACCAGCACTTCACACTTGCAACAGCATATCTCGCATTTACAATAACCTGTGATAATGCAATGCTAATCACTTAAATAGGTAAACTAGACAAAAGTATTTCAGATATTTCGTTTCTCTGCATTAGTTGTTTTTTTTGTGTTGTGATTCTTACCGCCAATGTATTTAATGTTGCTGCCTCATTAAAGTAACCGTTACAGTGAGAGAGAGGAAACATAGCATAGCCGGACGCATTGGCCGAGCGGTTCTAGGCGCATCACTCCAGAACCGCGCGACTCCTACGGTCACAGGTTCGAATCTTGCCTCGGGCATGGATATGTGTGATGTCCTTAGGTTAGTTAGGTTTAAGTAGATCTAAGTTCTAGGGGACTGATGACCTCAGATGTTAAGTCCCATAGTGCTCAGAGCCATTTGAACCAAACGTGGCATAAACATCTTTTTTGCGAATGAATCAGAGAGGTGAATTTTCCTGATGGCAATGGTGATGATGAGGGAGATATGGAAAAGTAATACAAATTTTTTAAATGTAATGTGCACGCACGTGAAATGAAATTTAATGACAAGACAGTACAGTCACATAAAGAGTGAGCGAGATGAAACTCTGAGCTGGAATGTGTGTGTGTGTGTGTGTGTGTGTGTGTGTGTGTGTGTGTGTGTGTGTGTGTATGTGTGTATGTGTGTGTGTTTGTGTGACGTGTTTGTGCTTTGTATGCGAAAATAGTGCAAATTACACCCTTTGCATACTTTTTTGGATAAATACTTTAGAACAAGGCAAAAATATTCAGAATGAGCAGACACTTTTGAGCACAGTCAAGATGACTACATTTTGAGTGGCTTTTTCATTTTAATGGCTGCTAAAATAATTTGCTGTGATTCACTTTTTAATTTTAATGGGTGTGTAATACTAGGTTCTGATAAAAGAATAGGGCAGTGGAGGGAAGCGTAATGTCGATACATTCAGGGTCATCAGTAATGTTGTGTGTTCAAGGTCACTGATGACGTCATGCATTTGCCTCTGACATGTAAGCAGCTCAACTGTCAAAGGTCAAATTTGTCCAAGAAGGCTTGCCGCAGTCCTACTTAAAAGAAGTATGTGGAGGATGGTAATCTGATGCTTAAGGAACATGGGTTGCATGGAATTCAGTGATTGCTGTGGAAGCAGTGTGTGTATTATAAAGAACGGGTTGATAGAGCGAGCTCACAAGAGGCGAGTTTTGCAGATGAGGTAACTCCAGCCGCGCGAAATTAGCCGAGCGGTCTTAGGTGCTGCTGTCATGGACTGTGCGGCTGGTCCCGGCGGAGGTTCGAGTCCACCCTCGGGCATGGGTGTGTGTGTTTGTCCTTAGGATAATTTAGGTCAAGTAGTGCGTAAGCTTAGGGACTGATGACCCTAGCAGGATTTCACACACATTTGAACATTTTTTTGAGGTAACTCCACCAACAATATGCAAGTCCATTACGTTTTGAATGCCGTACGTCAAACAGCTCCTGACCAAGGTGATGGTGGATATCTCCAAAAGTTAAAATTTTAAATAAGGTATGACGTGGCTTGAACGCAGACAGTTTCATGTGTGGATGCCACAACAAAAAACACGGTGCCAGAGTTGCTCATATTTCTAGTCTTGTCATTTACTTTATTTATTTACGTTGGTTTGCTCTTTTTGTTCCATGCCCTGCAATATCCTGTTCATTATCAACTGACTGAATACTCAGATACATTCAACTGATGTGACAGATATCAATCCCTTTCTCGAAAACGTCGTAACTGAAAAATGTACTAATGAAGGTGATATGATCTGAACTGTGTCCAAAACAACAATGAGGCCACAGATTTGACATTACTAGACTTCACTAAAGCACTTATTCCATCTACGTATATTCAGGGTGGTCCTTTGATAGTGACCGGGCTAAATATCTCACGAAATAAGCGTCAAACGAAATAACTATAAAGAACGAACCTCGTTCAGCTTGAGGGGGGGAAACCAGACGGCGCTATGGTTGCCCTGCTAGATGGCACTGCCATAGATCAGACGGATATCAACTGCGTTTTTTTTTTTTAAATAGGAACCCCAAATTTTTATTACATATTCGTGTAGTACGAAAAGAAATATAAATATTTTAGTTCGACCACTTTTTTGGCTTTGTGATAGATGGCGCTGTAATAGTCACAAACGTATAAGTATGTGGTTCAAATTCAAATGGCTCTGAGCACTATGAAACTTAATTTCCGAGGCCATCAGTCCCCTAGAACTTAGAACTACTTAAACCTAAGTAACCTAAGGACATCACACACATCCATGCCAGAGGCAGCATTCGAACCTGCACCCTAGCGGTCGCGCGGTTCCAGACTGAAGCGCCTAGAACCGCTCGGCCACTCAGGCTGGCAAGTACGTGGTATCACGTAACGTTCCTCCAGTGCAGACGGTATTGGCTTCATGATCCATTACCCGTGTTAAAACTGACCGTTTACCAACTGCGGAAAAGGTCGATATCGTGTAGAGGTATGGCTATTGTGATCAAATTGCGGCTAATCCACCCATCAGTAGCAGACAAATTGCACGAGAGTCGGGAATCTCAAATACGTCGGTATTTAGAGTGCTACATCAACATCGATTGCACCCGTACCATATTTCTGTGCACCAGGAATTGCATGGCGACGACTCTGAACGTCGTGTACAGTTCTGCCACTGGGCGCAAGAGAAATTACGGGACAATGACAGCTTTTTTTTTTTTTTTTTTTTTTTTTTTTTTTGCACGGGTTCTATTTAGCGACGAAGCGTCATTCACCAACAGCGGTAACGTAAACCG
Organism: Schistocerca serialis cubense; assembly: GCF_023864345.2. Lineage (NCBI taxonomy): Eukaryota > Metazoa > Arthropoda > Insecta > Orthoptera > Acrididae > Schistocerca > Schistocerca serialis. Next base: position 23,965,762 of record NC_064646.1, read on the forward strand.
GCATAATATGCACAATTGGGCAACGCAACATCCGCGATGGTTGCGACAAGTGGAACATCAGCGACCTTGGCGGTTTAATGTATGGTGAGGCATTTTATCGATGGCAATCTAAATGGTGCAATGTATGCTGATTTCCTGCGTAATGTTCTAGCGATGTTACTGCAAGATGTTTCATTGCATGACAGAATGGCGATGTACTTCCAACCTGTTGGATGTCCGGCACATAGCTAACGTGCGGTTGGAGCAGTATTGAATAGTATATTTTATGACAGGTGGATTGGTCACCGAAGCACCATACAATGGCCCGGACGTTCACCGGATCTGACCTCCCAGGATTTCTTTCTGTGGGGAAAATTGAAGGATATTTGCTATCGTGATCCATCGACAACGCCTGACAATATGCGTCAGCGCACTGTCAATGCAAAAAATGGCTCTGAGCACTATGGGACTTAATTTCCGAGGCCATCAGTCCCCTAGAACTTAGAACTACTTAAACCTAAGTAACCTAAGGACGTCACACACATCCATGCCCGAGACAGGATTCGAACCTGTGACCATAGTACCAGCGCGGTTCCAGTCTGTAGCGCCTAGAATCGCTCGGCCACTTCGGCCGGCATTGTCAATGCATGTGCGAACATTACGGAAGGCGAACTACTCGCTGCTGAGCGGAATGTCGTTGGACGTATTGCCAAATCCATTGAGGTTGACGGACATCAAATGGTTCAAATGGCTCTGAGCACTATGGGACTCAACATCTGAGGTCATTAGTCCCCTAGAACTTAGAACTACTTAAACCTAACTAACCTAAGGACATAACACACATCCATGCCCGAGGCAGGATTCGAACCTGCGACCGTAACGGTAGCGCGGTTCCAGACTGAAGCGCCTAGAACTGCTCGGCCAGACTAGCAAGCTGACGGACATCATTTTAGTATTTATTGCATTAATGTGGTATTTACACGTAATCATGCTGTAACAGCATGCTTTCTCAGAAATGATAAGTTCAGAAAGGGACATGTATCACATTGAAACAACCGAAATAAAATGTTCAAACGTACCTACGTTCTGTATTTTAATTTAAAAAACCTACCTGTTACCAACTGTTCGTCTAAAATTGTGAGCTATATGTTTGTGACTATTACAGCGCCATCCGTCACAAAGCGAAAAAAGTGGTCCAACTAAAACATTCATATTTCTTTACGTACTACACAAATATGTAATAAAAATGAGGTTTCCTATTTAAAAAAACGCAGTTGATATCCGTTTGACCTATAGCAGCGCCATCCAGCGGGCCAACCAGTTCTTCTGTAAATTTCTCTACAGTACCGGTGACCTATGGCTTTACTTTCGCAATAGAGCTGAAAAAATCGGTAGTACTGTCGTTCATACGAATGGCGACTAGTCTAAAGTGTACAGACGCATGCAATACCAGGGACTAAATCTGGATGCAATACGTAGTGCACAGCACCGCATGAGTAATAAAAAGTCTAGAAAGTTAGAAGAAATTATAAATGCTTGCTTATGTTAAGCCTGCGTTATTCGCTTGCATTTCCATAACACTTTCTCATCCGTACAATTAGTGTCGTAGCAGCCAGACAATTAACGTGACTTCTTATCATCGCATCATAACTCTAGAACAATTTCTCACGTATTTCGTCCCCTAGTTTTATCCATCCATTAAAAATGAAACTCTCTCTTTACCCGATTAGTATTGTCTACATCAGCAACACGTAGCCGTACATTATTGGCTGAAATCAATAGCTAGAATCCTTTAAAAGAGAACCAAAGCACCTTCGTTTCTTATCCTAACTTTTCCTCTCTAAAATTAACCTCTGTCACCACATCTTTCTTTCAAAATATTAACGGATGGATGAGATGTTGCTGCAGCTAATACTAACTTATTCTTCTGCCGTTTACTTTTCCTTCACAGTTGTTTCTCGGTATATCAAGTCATCCCCTTTTTACTCCAGTTACCAAGAAGGTATTTATATTGTTGCTGGATTACTATTCGAACGATCTCAGCTATCCAGAAATCGAACAGTTATTAACTACAAAGAATGCTGACGCAGTTGCACGCCGGCTGAAACTAGCTTTTAGAAAACATTTTACAACTTTCACGAAAGAGAACGAAACAGTCGATGACTACGAGAAACGCATGTTCCTGTTACGAAATTTAATTACATAGGGGCCACTATGAAAGAAATTATTCAGATAGTGAAGTGACGGGAGACGAAAATTTAATAGTCATGGGTGACTGGAATTCTACAGTAGGAAAAGGAAGAGAAGGAAATGTAGTCGGTGAATATGGAATGGGGCTAAGGAACGAAAGAGTAAGCCGACTGGTAGAATTTTGCACAGAGCATAACTTAATCATAGCTAACACTTGGTATAAGAATCATAAAAGAAGGTTGTATACATGGAAGAACCCTTGAGATACTGGAAGGTCTCAGATACATTATATGATGGTAAGACAGAGATTCAGGAACCAGGTTTTAAATTGTAAGACATTTCCAGGCACAGATGTGGACTCTGACCACAATCTATTGCTTATGAACTGTAGATTAAAACTGAAGAAACTGCAAAAAGGTGGGAATTTGAAGATATGGGACATGGATAAACTGAAAGAACCAGAGGTTGTAGAGAGCTTCAGGGAGAGCATTCGGGAACGATTGAAAAGAATGGGGGAAAGAAATAAAGTAGAAGAAGAATGGGTAGCTTTGAGAGATGAAATAGTGAAGGTAGCAGAGGATCAAGCAGGTAAAAAGACGAGGGCTAATAGAAATCCTTGGGTAACAGAAGAGATATTGAATTTAGTTGATGAAAGGAGAAAATATAAAAATGCAGTAAATGAAGCAGGCAAAAAGGAATACAAACGTCTCAAAAATGAGATCGACCGGAAGCGCAAAATGGCTAAATAGGGATGGCTAGAGAACAAATGTAAGGATGTAGAGGCGCATATCACTAGAGGTAAGATAGATACTGCGTATAGGAAAATTAAAGAGACCTTTGGAGAAAAGAGAACCACTTGCATGAATATCATGAGCTCAGATGGAAGCCCAGTTCTAAGCAAAGGTGGGAAAGCAGAAAGGTGGAAGGAGTATATAGAGGGTGTATAAAGGAGCGGTGTTCTTCAGGACATTATTATAGAAATGAAAGAGGATGTAGACGAAGATATGATACTGCGTGAAGAGTTTGACAGAGTACTGAAAGACCTAAGTCGAAACAAGACCCTGGGAGTAGACAACATTCCATTAGAACAACTGACAGCCTTGGGAGAGCCATGCCTAACAAAACTCTACCATCTAGTGAGCAAGATGTATGAGACAGGCGAAATACCCTAAGACTTCAAGAAGAATATAATAATCCCAATCCCAAAGAAAGCAGGTGTTGACAGATGTGAAAATTACCGAACTATCACTTTAATAAGCCACGGCTGTAAAATACAGATACGAAATCTTTACAGACGAATGGAAAAACTGGTAGAAGCTGACCTCGGGAATGATCAATTTGGATTCCGTGGAAATCTTGGTACACGCGAGGCAGTACTGCCCCCACGACTTAACTTAGAAAATAGATTAAGGAAAGGCAAACCTACAATTCTTGCATTTGTAGACTTGGAGAAAGCTTTTGACAATGAATACGGAGTAGGAATTATAATCCATGGAGAAGAAATAAAAACTTTGAGGTTCGCCGATGACATTGTAAT